>NC_136414.1:6737500-7372500 GCF_051521515.1 Lactuca serriola | reverse complement strand
TTTTCCTTTTATGAAAATACACTTAAAATGATATTTATGCTATCTTTTCGGGTTGACCAGTGTGGAGTTGTTGAATTTAATGATAAATGTGGGACTCTGGTGAACGTAGGTCTATAGGTATTTGTTGGTGTGCGAGATACGATTAAGGAATGGAGCTAAATAAAGCGTGAAAGGAATGGAATTATTCATTCCATTCTATTATTTTGCATTTTGTTAAATTTTCATTTTTTTGTGCAGGATGGTACTATTTTGTCATGGAAATCTACTTCAGAAACCAGTTTCTGTGAAGAAAACATGTTTGAAAGGCCACATATGACCTGCACTTTCGCTCGTTGTCGGATCTAAAAAGTTGTATTGTGGTTCTGTTGACAATACCATACGATTATGTTTTTTTTAAACAATATAGTTCAATGATTTGTTGTTTAAAGATTCATTTGTATTTGATATTTCTGATTGTGGTTCATATTTTTAATATATATTTTATTTTGCAAGTGTAGGATTGTGAATATCTAGAGTGTATGCATGTCTTACATGGACATAGAGGCAATGTTACAACAATTCTATGTTGGGATTCGTATTTATTGTCCGGCTCCTTGGATTAAAAAGATCAAGGTTTGGGGTGAAACCGAAAACGGCAACATTCAAGAAGTTTATCAACACAATGTAGATGATGTAAGTTGTTAATATTGCATTTCTTTATGTCCTCTTTTATTTTGTGGGCCCTACGTAATAGGTCAGGCTTGTAATGGGACTAGTACTCATGACATTATGACAAAAATTGCAACTTTTTAGGCCCCAAAAAAGATGCGATAGAACTCACTAATTATCTTTTATATGTGCAAAAAGACATGCCTCATCGTAAAAAACAGCTTTATAGAAACCATATAAGTCAAAGGTTTTCTTTTTGACTATTGCAGAGTGTTCTTGCATTTTGTGGGATGCACAATGCTGAAGGAAAGCCGATATTGTTATGTTCGTGCAAAGACAATGGTGTCTGCCTATACGATCTACCCTTATAAGCATATTTATCTCTTGTAATGTTGAAAAAGACCTTAATGCCTGTGTCATCCTCAATTATGGTTTATTTTGTAGGTTTGTGGAAAGAGGTAGAGTAGTTTTGGGAAGAGACGTTCAAGCAATCCAAGTGGGTCTTTTGACAATTATGGTTTGTTTTGTAGGTTTGTATCCTTCTCTTGAAGGAGTAATTAGTAAATTGTAAATTAATAACTATTTGAATGAATACAAGTTGGATCTTTTGACAATTTAGATATGTTGTTTTAAGTTTACTCATGGTGTGGAATACCATCCATGCCCCTCTTTCGTATATTTAGTCTTTGAGGCTGATTTTCACTTCTTGTTTTAGTTTATGTTAGTTTATTTGTACCTTTTTATTTATATATATGTATGATATTTGAAAATTTTGATTATCATATTTCTGTAGACATAACGGGATGTTTGATCAAATTGAACCACTTAGTGGTGACTGATTCCAACTTCTTAATGGTTCCGATAATGTAGTGGATGTAGGTTGTATCAAACACAATGGTTTAGTCATAGATTATTAAACAACTGTTGTAGGTTGTATCATATGCACTGGAAACTAAATGATTCAAGGGTTATTGTTAAAAAAGTCCCATTATTTTATTTCAATTTTTTAAAAAAGTCACATTTAAGAGATTATCAAACAAGATTGTATCATACGCACTCAAAAAGCTTTAAGTGTTGTAAACATTAAGAAGATCCATTGATAACTCATTTAAGAGATTATCAAACAAAATTGTTGCAATATCAATGCCAGTCTCATGTTTCTCCTCTTCAAAATCTTTCGATTTACCTTTGTTCTCCATTTCTTGAATGCGTACTTCTCTATTACCTTCCATTTCCTACTCCAAAGATCCATCATCATCCTTCTCACACAAGATTTGCAATCCTAAAAAAATCTACACTCATCAATTTCCTGTCCCTTATTTATGATCAATTAATTCATCTCTAAAGAAATCTAGTAACAAATCATTCAGAAACCAACAAATTTGTGACTAGCATTGAAAAACAATTCTCAGGTATAAAAGGTTTAACATCCTACTTTTAAGCAACAAAGAAATAATTTTTTGTGTCATTTCTGAAGAGTAGCAACAATTTAACAAATCAATACTAACATCACTACTAAGCATAAGTCCATATGTTCCAATATTGGTAACAGATGAAGATCGCCTATTCCCCATGATCAGATTGAGCTTCCCATGCTCCACTTCCCCCCTTTTGCTTAGACCCTGCAAATCAGAACAAATATGGAAACCACATCCTATGTCAAGGACCCAAGAATGAGAAAGTTGTGTGTTATTGACTTGGTGAAAGACCCTCACTTTCGTATTTCTGAAAGACCCAGACTTTCATACTTGACAATATAGTTACTCCAAAACATGCTACTTGCATATTCATAAAAACAATACTTTACACTGATAAAGAGGTTACAAACTACTGGATACAAACCGACTATTTCAAAGTGTTATATATTACATAACTTCCCAGGATTCTGTAGTTTTATACATATGTGAGTGCAAAATACAATAGTTTCAAACTATTCATAATATTCTATCAATACAATGGTTTCAAACTATTCAAAAATCTTCTATCAGTATATAACTATACTGGATGCTTATTTCCTGTAATTTGTTAAACATTGAGAGGGTAAGCAGTGACGCTTAGTGAGTTCAATAATAGATACAATATAACGTTATGCCATATATATACTTCAATATGGCAGAAGCAAAGAGGAACAAGGGCATATGTGAATCATGTGTCAAACTTTTCATATCAATCATTGATTTGATTCAAAGATATACAATCAATGAGACATAAAAATTTCCATACTTGATATATATCAATAAAGCTTTGGCCCAAATGGCACAGAAGACGTACAACTTCGGATTAAACATTTTGGTAGATTTCAGGCTTTCAGCCCTGTCTAACCTTCTGCCAATACCATAGAATAGAAAATATTCTCTTACGGAGACATGTTCTACATGGCCAGAGGCCACATGGTCAAAGGTATCTCTTTGCTATTAAAAATAGTGAATAATAATAACACGGGAAAATAACCCAGAATAATAACACTGAAAAGCACATAGCACATAAAACACATAACATAAAATTGTTCCTATATATTAAACTCACTGTGAAATAATCGGGGGCTAAAAGATTAATTTGGGCAGCACTTTAGCTCTAAATATGACTTTCTTCGTTGAAAACCGGGAGTTTTCTTGATAACCGGGCTCTGCGAAGGTAGAGCTTCAAAACCGAAAAGATAAATTTTTTGGGGTCATCGGGCACTGCGGGGTGTGTTTCGGGTGTTGAAAATGATTCTGGGGCTTCGGGGGAAGTGGAAGTAGTAGAAATATGAGTTTAGGGGTGAAAAGTGACAATTTTCCAACATTTACCCAGGAGGTCTCGCACCCCTTATATAGGGCCAAGGTTCGGATCCGAAGCGAGAGGGAGAGGGCAGGTAGCTGCGAGGCTCGGTACATGCGGCAGAAGGGCGAGGCTCGGATGCGAGGGTCGGGACAGGTGTGCGCTTCGGATTGGTCCAACACTTCAGACACGGGGCGAAGTCAGAAGCGAGGCGCGTCGGAAGGCCATTGGACCACATCCTTAGTAAAATCAGTAGGTGACGCGCGTCGGACTCAGCGGGTGACTCACCGAGATTAGCCTTATCCTTGCGAGATTCCTCGGAAATTGTGCCCAAATCTTCTAAAATCCATAACTTTCACATACAGGCTCCGTTTTTAACTTTCTTTATATGCACGCGTAGGTAAAATTATGCTCTACAACTTTCGTTTAAACTTCGCCGGCCAATTTTGACTTTATTTTTAATATTATTATTTTTAACAGACCGGGACAGGTAAATCCGTTAAAAATTCATAACTTCTTCATCCGACATCCGTTTTCGTCAGACTTTTTACCGTTGTACTACTAATGACGAGATCTTAAATTCTCGCTTAGGTTGTGTCGGCTAAAAATCGCTCGATATAAAATTCGAGTTTTTAGCTGTCTACTGCTAAGCTGAAACTTAGAAAAATCATAACTTCCTCATACGAAGTCAGATTTTGGCGTTCTTTTTATCGAACTTCTCAGTTTAACGAATACTACGACTTTTATTTAGATTACTAAGGCTAAAAAGTAGTTTATCAAAAACTCACTTTTTACGTCATTCGGCGTCGTGCCGGTTTTGTCGCGGATCTTCGATTAGTCATATCTTCTTCGTTATAACTCGGATTTCGATGAAGTTTTCGCCTAAATGTTTCTAACGAGATTATCTAAAACTTTCAATAATAAAATTTTACTTATTCCAAATTTTATATTTTCGTTAGATTTCACTATTTGACATTTGATTGGAATCTCATAAGACTTCCAATACTTTCTGAATGATTCTAAGCATAGTTTTACTTCATTTCTAGTAAAAAACATATGTTAGAACTCAACATTCAAATTCTCATAATATTTCGTAACATTATTCACTTTTATAATTTACAATACACGATAACTGAACGTCTATGATACACTTGGATAGTGTAAATTCCTGATGAGGACGCCTTGATCTTTCCATCTTTCAAGGCCTACAAGTATTTGGGCCAGATTCTTCTCCAATGACCCCTTTCACCACAATGGAAGCAAGTGGCCTCTTTTGGATCACTAATCGAAAGGACATCAAAGTTGGGCTTCGTCTTGGACCCACTAGCATACCCTCCGACATGGGCCTTCCCTTTACTTTTGGATTGGGAAGGAGCCTTTCTCTTTTTCCTTTTCCATATCTAATGGCTAGGACAGGAGCAGTTGTTGCAGAAGGAGCATAATTTTTCTTCATCCCCGACTCAACAGTTTGCAACAAGTTATGGATCTGTGTCAATGTCGTCTCCGTGTTGTTCAGATGATAAGTCAAAACAAACTGGTCATAATTAGGAAGCATGGAGTTAAGGACCATGTCAATGACCAACTCCTCGTCAAATGACACATTTAGCCTTTGTAGTTGCTCCATGTACCTTTGCATCTTTTGTACGTGAGCACATACAGATTCTCCTTCCTTAAGCTTGCATGCCATAAGAGATTTGACCACTTTGTAGCGCTCTTATCTTGCCTTATTGTGGAACTTTCCAGCAAGTTCAATACCCATCTCATATGGCCAATAGTCCTCATATAACTTGGCCAACTAAGGTGACATAGTGGCCACCATGATGCAAACAACCTTAGTGGCGTCATTAGAATGTTTGTTGTAGGAAGCAATTTCCCCAGGAGTAGTGGTGGAATGATCAATTTCAACAAGAGGCTTTTCGAGGACATATTCTTTTCCCTCGTATCGAAGAGTCATCTTCAAATTTCTCATTCATTCCATGTAGTTAGGACCAGTGAGCTTCTCTTTTGACATAATCGAGAGTAGAGAGAAGTTTGAGTTTGAAGGGGCGGATTGAGTAGTAGCGAGATCACTGTTTCCAGAAATATATATAAAGATACATAGTTTTTAGTTAGTGATATTATTCCTTAATATTTTAAACCAATATCAATATTCAAGGCTAGGATCCAAAATACAATTCACAACATAGAAGAGGGATGCCGTAATCTAATTACGAATTTATTAAGGTAGGTAATGCAAATTTACCAATTTCAATTTAACATGAAATTCCTAGATCATTTGAGATTCATTGAATCTTATTAATGGCAAATGTTTAATCTCAAATTATGCTCTTGAAATTTGTGACGGGGATGCAGAGGATCACAAACAAGATATGAATAACCATGCTAACCTGTTTGACAACCTCGATGTCATTTATCATCTCGAATTAATGTGTCGGTAAACCACACATGTTCCATTAATAATGATAATTTTTGATTTGTCCACCACTCAACTTTATAGTCCCAAATTAGTGTGTTGGTTAACCACACATGCTCCACTAACATCATATAAAGAGTGATGTGGGTTTTCATGGATTAGCGTACACTTTACATTTTGACCTAAAGTAACTAGATTTGGGATTTATAAAAGGTTTTGTTACTACTTTATGGTATCATACTCTTAGTGGTTATGTCCTATTAACAATTTAAGACTTGGTATTTGACAGTTTTTGCCAGCTTGATCCAGTTGTAACTCAACAACATCTCATTCTAATTGATCAACCTAAACCATATTATATGGTAGTTTTGTTAAAAATTGACCCTGATCATACATTTGCACTTAATTCTTGTTGATTATCATATGTCACCATCTTCATCAACACAAATCTGAGATGGGGTAAAACTCTTATTTTCTTCAAGCTTATAGATAAAAAAGTGAGCACAAAATGAAATAAATTCACATATATCTGCAGATAAAAGATGCAAGAAAAGATCAAACCTGATTACATAAACTATCACAATTGTTATTTATCATTGAACACATAATACTGGAGCATAAAAATATTAAAACCAACCACAATTGTTAATAATCAAAACTTTCGCACAAAAAATTAATGAAGAGGAAACAAACCTGATCAGAAGCGCTTCCTCATGATCTTGCATTGCATCACCGACATATCCATTGTTGATTTTGTGGCTATTCTAGTGATCGTATTTATATAGAATGTGAGCATTCCCTTCGTGATTGTCGTCATGAAGCTCTTTGATGTCCAGAACTCTGCAACTGAAAAAAAAAATACAAACAGTTGGTGGGCACACCCCTAAAAAAATAATTTTTCTTCAACTTACATCACTAATATTAAATTATAAGTGATACAAATCACAAAAATAAAGAAATTGGAAAGGGGAAGGAAGAGACATACATGGATGGAAAGGTCAACAATTGCAAAAAGGGTACCACTACAGTTGCAAAGATGAAATATCCGTCTCCACTTTCTTGAAGTGATAGAACATCGTGACTACAATTAAGAGATGCCATTGATTACCTCTTTCACTCTTCTTGTTAAGAAACCCTAAGGTTGAAGAACAAAATGGTGGAGATGATGATTACAATTGTGATTTATTGAGAATAGGTTGAAGATTTGAAGCCGAATTGATTCATGAACCTGAGTTTATGAGATTGATAGAAGATTTGAAAGACATACAGAAAGTAGCATATGGCCGGATTTAATGGACAATGAGTTTTATAGGCCTGAAGGTCACTTTTGGAATTTCACATAGATGTTTTGAGCGGGAAAATTGACTGGTAGGGTGCTCAACTATTGCCACCTGGCAATTGGGTATTCTTTTATGTATATACTAGACGAATTTTCGCGCATTGCACATGTTAAAAATATATTATTAGAATATTGAAAAATATATATTTTATAATGGTTAAACTTTGACATAATACTTTTACACTAACAACTGTTTGTAATCTAACATAGTTTAGTTTATGAGTTTCTATTATTTTTAACTATTATTATTATAAATTAATTTAAAAACAACTTAACTAAATTTTAGTTATTAAAAAAAATCAATATATAGTTTTTTATCATTCATATTCGTTCATAAGATTCTCTAGAGATTAATTAATCTTGTGAAACAAAAAGAAAAACGAAAATTAGATTTTCAGACTAGGGTGGGTGTTTGAATCCGGTTAGCAATAATAAACACGATCTTGCTTATTGGGACGATCAATCCATCAAATCATTTGGGAATTTCACATAAAAGATTTTCTTCCCGGATATTGGATTCACAGAGGACCTTAATCTAGTTTGTTTACTGAGCAGCTGGAGTATATATGAAAGGTCGAAGGTGAGAAACGGGGTGAAAGATGACTCTGGAAAGTAAACCTATCATCCTTGAATCGTGCCCAATCCCCCAAAACACCATCATTGAGGCTTTCTTATTGTAGTGTGCATGAGAGCAAATGGATTATGGTTCTTCTGTACAGAGGGATAGCGAGGTTCATCGGTATTGTGGGTGGGTATTCAAACACTCTGTAGTTTAAAGATGGTGGGTTTAAAAGAATCAGAGATGGATTAAGTTCGCTTTCCGTCTAAGTGGGAGATGTAGACGCATAGGCTGAAGAAGCAACAACATCAGCTGAAATGGTGAAGAAGAAGTCGTGTACTTTGAAACAAATCAGACATAGATCTTTCTCTCTGGTCAATATTAAGGTTCAGTGCAAGGGAGGGGTATATTTGTCAATGCATAAAGTTTTCGGTGGTTGAATAAAAATCTTATATGGAAGAATCAAGCCCCTTTTAATAAATGAGTTGAACCCGACTTTATTGACCTATGTCATTTGTTGGTATTAGTAGATTTCTCCTGTATGTGTTCTTTGTTTGTTTACCACTTTAAGAGAAGGAATAAGACTATTATTATTGTAAACGTACATACATCGAAGTGATGAAAGAATTTAGAAAACTTATTGTAATTTACAATATTTTACTATACTAGCTGTATATTCGCTAATTAATCCCAACCTATCTAAAGATCATAGGACATGTCTTCTCATCGATGTTGTTGTAGATACAAATCTTTATACTGATCCTCCAATACAACGTCAAGGGAGCGACCTAAAACTCTGACTATCATCTTTCTTAATTAATGCGTTCTAAACATTAAGAAGATCCATTGATAACTCGTTTAAGAGATTATTAAACAAGATTTTTGCAATCTCGATGCCAATTTCCTTTTGTTCCTCTTCAAAATCTTTCCATTCCCCTCTTTTGTTCATTTCTTGAATGCACACTTCTCTCCTACCCTCCATTTCCCACTCCAAAGATCCGTCATCTTCCCCTCTCACCCAACATTTTGCCATCCTTATAACCTTAGACTCAAATTCACTATTGTTTTTCACTCCCTTATTCGTGATCAATTCATCCCTAAAGAAATCTAGTAACAAATCATCCACACTCTCATCACACTCTTCAATTGAGCTTGTTGTTTTGACATGCTCCATTAATTGGATTGCCTTTTCTTCTACTCTAAATGATTCAACATCATCTAATTCGATATTTCTGTTCACTAAACAACCATCCTCCACCTCAATCAGATTCTCGAAGTCTTGAATACGTTGCTTAAGCATCGTGTTTCGTCCTGTTGAATGCAGAATTCATTGATCAATTCGAGTTTTATAAGAGATTAATAAGTAATTAGAGGAAATGGATAATGGATAAGAACACTTACTTTCCATGTTTGCAAGGACTTGATGAAACGAAGAGAAGGTTTCTTCATGTTCTTGTGAAAAATCAAGGACTGAAATTGGGCTAAATTGTTCCTCTTCTTCTTCTTCTTCTTCTTCTTCATGTACGATTTGATTCTGTATCACAAATTTACACATGATCATAAGCCCCCAAAATAATTAACTAAATTTCATCGCAAATTTTAGGTAATCATATTTATTTATTTTTACCTTTGGATCTCTGGAGTTCTGACGGAGCCTTTCGCCGCCAGCTACATTAATGTGGAAATTCTTCTCAATATCACCGGAAAATCCACGGCACCATACCGGTGAATCACCGACAGTAAAATCACTATCACACCAGCTACTCCTCGGCGTTCCAGCGGAAGTTGTGGTAGCGGTTGTAGTTGTACATCGAGAAGGAGAATCGGACTCCACAATAACTTCCGATGGCAGAGGAACATTATTCTCCTCCGGATCCGCCAAATCACGAAACGATCTCCACCTTAATATATCCTTGACAGTCACAGACGTCGTTCTCGCCATCGTGGGCTCCGGTAGACCTGATGATGATTTGTTTCTGTTGATCCGTGTAGACTTGGAGAAACGACGGGAGATGCTACGGCGTAAAATGGAGGAGGATTTGACGGAGGAGACGGCGGCGTGGAAGAAGACGGAGATTGTGGATTTGCGAGAGCAAGAGCGAGAACGAGGGAATGGTAGGTTTTGGTCTTGTAGAAAGTCTTTGAGTCTGCGAGGTTGAATTACACATTGTGATTCCATGTATGTGGCAGAATTACAGGAATTAGCCATGCAAGTTGCAAAATGATTGTTCCAGATCACTGTGTGTTTGTAGGCTGTAGTGTGTGTTATTGTGAGGAAGGTGATGCTGTTGAATGTTAATGGGTGTATATATATCTTTATGGAGAAGAAGGTGACAAGAAGCTGCTTGTACATCACTGTTCACTACAAAATTAATTGAGATAAAGTTGAAAAACCTATTAAATACTATAACATAATTTTATATATTGATGGGGTACATATGAAAAAAAAACCCTATTAATTCATTGTGTACTCCTTGTAAATATACAAACTTATTTTAAAATTTTAATTGTTGTATTGTATCATGATATGAAATATATTATTATTTTAACTAAAACCAAATATAATCTAAAATGATAACAGCTTTAAGAATATGTATTATTGCAATTTGCATGCATTTAACGCTTTAAATGAGCAAGAAATGTTATAGAAATTTTGCCAATATAATAATACTTTTTTGTCAAATTCGTAAATACACTTATATGATATTTCTAATTAATTACAACCTTTTAGGCATTACATGAAAGCAATCAAATTAAAACATAAAAAAATATTGTTCTTTGATCTTCAACACTTTTATATTGAAATAATGGATCAAATGATACACCGAATAGAATCATAGAAAACAATAAACGTGTGTTTTTATAGTTATTATATTATATTTTTATTTAATTAAAAAGTATATTCAGATGTTTTATTTAAGTTCTTATCTACGACTTCTCCAAATACACTCACAAGACTTTGGTTACACACTTTTATAGTATTTAACCGCGAAGTATCCTTTTTTGTATGAATAGTTTAATTATGAGAAAGAGATCGATATAAAGAGCCTCGGTGATGAGAAGAACATAGAAGCCAAGAATCTTTAAAAAACATACATCAACATCACCATGAAAAAGAGTGAAATCTAAAGGAGAAACATCAAATATGGCTCAATAACAGAGAAACAGAAATGTTTTTTTTTTTTTTTTTTTTTTTTTTTTTTTGAGAGAGAGAGAGAGAGTAGGGATGGGTGAGACCTAATTTTGTTTTCTTTAATTATAAAATCATTTAAATAAAAAAAATCATAAAAGATATATTGATCATTTTACAAGTATTTCACCTTTATTTCCTAACCCCTACTAAACATAAGGACTACTGGTGGGTTTTCCAACCTGAAAGATCATCCGTACCAAAAAAAAAATCTATAAAAAGAATTATTTGTGGTATTTTTTGTCAACCACATGAATCATTTATATAATTTTTGTCCTTTTGATATGAAAGATGTATATAACTCGTAATAAAATTAAAGTTTATTAGATACAATAGCAACAAAGCCCGATAATTCCATTTAATTAGAATGGTGTTGGGGGAGTTAAAATGTCGATAGTCGTATTTTCATCATGAAAAAAACAACTACATCAATATGATCTCCGACATGTGTGAAAACATTAACCTGAAAATGCGGTAAACAAATAGAATGAGAGTCGAAATTCGAAAACCAACATATATACAGGAGAAAATCATAGTATAAATATATAGATCAAATTAAAGAAGCAAACAAAAAGAAAAGTAAGGGAATAGGGATATAGTAAAACATATACATAAATAAATCATTATACAAGCAAATTTTTATTAATTAGAATCTAATAAAAAAATATATGATAGATTCTGTGGGGGGCAAGATTTGTGTTGGTCTTTGACTCTTCAGGAATCGGCCAAAAGCCAGGAGACTCAATTTGGAGCGTAGTGAATATTAAACCTGTTTAGATGGTTGCATCCACGTCTCTGGTTTCACTCATTTACTTGTTGAAAGGTCATACCAATCTTTTTTTTTTTAAGTTTTCCTACGCTAAATTACTTTAGTATAACTATGAATAAGGATTATTTAATAACATATTTTTGTCACATTTAATATTAGTAATTAAAAGTATACAAGAAAATTATTGACAGTCACCCAACCTACCGGTTCAACCTGACCCCCCAAATTAGATCTGAAGTTGTCAAAGATTGTTGAGCCCCCAAATTAGGGAGTCTTTCTCTGTCAAAGATTGTGTATAAGAGCTTTAGAGAGAAAATGAGATTGAGGAGCTAGGGAACAATGTTTTGTTGCTATATCTATGCATGTTTTTAATTTGTGCCTCTATTGCGCAAGTTTTTTGCACAGTAGTCTGCTAGGATTAGGCGAGATATATTTGGGTCCGGCGACAGCTACTTATATGGGTATTCGGTCGAGATGCGTGGTGAGTTTATTGGTGCTTGGGGTGAGGATCATTTAGTACATAAAAAACTTACATGTATACAAACGTTTTTATCAAAGTAATTAACACTTATTTATTAAGTTAACAAACATATCCGTTTTTATAAAATATTCATAAAGGTTAATGCATATAAGCCAAAATAGGTGAAAGTGAATTTTTTAGTCTAAGAAAACGCCAAACAAAATGAAAGTGAATCGGACTAAATCGATTGACACGAATAACGGTACCGAAATAGATGACAAACATTGGTGGTTGGATTAATATAAATGGATGGTGTTGATATAGATGGGGACATGGGTAGAAGGGGAAGATGTAACGTAACTTCATTCCCATGAAATTCCAACTCATTTTCACGTGCAACCAACTGTATTTTTTATTTTTTATAGCCAAATATGAGATGAAAGATTCGACCCTCGATATATAGATACGGGTGAAAACGTGTGCTTCATATAAAATTTATATGAGAACTCCTACGAATTTTAAATATTTGTAAATATATGATACTTTTTGCCATCAAGAGCTCGAACTACTAGGTGTTGACTTGGAAGTGGTTTAATTTTCAAACAAGTATTCAATCAAAATGATGTAATCCAACGAAGATATTATTTCGTAGTCGAGTTGGTATAAACCCTACTAGAAAGTCTCAAAATACCTACACTAAAATCCGTAGGTATACTGGTTTACCTAAGGAATTGTGATGAAAAATGTGCCGTAACATAATCGCTCGTGGGTAAATGTTAGCAACGGATTACCGACGACCCTTTTCGTAGGTAATTTACCGATGGAATACCTACGGGAAAAAGTAGCGACAGATTATCGACGACTGTTACTTACCTATAGAATATCGGCGACAATTTTATGTAGGTACTTTACCGACAAAATACCTACGAACAGATGTAGCCACGGAATTTGTGATAGATTACCGACGAAACACACTTTGACTGATATTGACTTAACTACCAACGGATTTCCGACGGACATATTTATCGACGACTTTTCCATCGATATTCCATAGGTAAACGTCGTTTTATTAAATAATTAATTTAAATATAAAATATTTCCATTTTTTCTTTTGTCAAATATATAAAATAAATAAACACAAACCTAATAACAAAACAATTAACGTTTCAAAATACACAAAAAAATGTTCCAAATACCAAGTTTGACACATTCCTTTGTTCCATTGTCACAACATTCATATCAACTAAAAGTTAACAAACATTCTGTAACATCTCCCTCTTGCACGTATCACAATATTGTCCGCTTTGCTGCCCTCACGACTTTAAAACGCGTTGTGTCAGAAAAGGTATCCACACCCCTTATAAGGAATGTTTAAACCATAATAGCAATGTACTTTTGTTTATTATCAATTTAATCCGTAATCACAACAAACTACCTAAATTTTAAACCATAATAGCAATACACTTTTGTTTTTAATCAATTTTATTCATAATAACAACATACTAAACTTTTGAACCATAATAACAATGTACTATTGTTTTTAATCAGTTTTATCCATAATAACAAAATACTACTTAAATTGTAAACCATAATAGAAATGTACTTTGTTTATTATCAATTTAATCCATAATCACAACAAACCACCTAACTTTTAAACCATAATAGCAATGTACTTTTGTTTTTCATCAATTTTATCCATATGAACAAAATACTACTTAATTAGACCATAATAGCAATGTACTTTTGCTTATTATCAATTTAATCAATAATCACAACAAACTACCTAACTTTTAAACCATAATAACAATGTACTTTTGTTTTTAATTAATTTTATTCATAATTACAACATACTACTTAACTTTTAAACCATAACAACATACCTCTTGTTGTGTGTTGTTGTCGGATTAGGTGGATCGGGTAGATTCGGAAGATGTTATCCCGGAAACCATAAATTGGCATCCGATACTCCTATACCATACATATGACCTTTCTTCTTTCCTCATTTTCTCCGAATTTGGCTTTCAACCCATACCTCTGCATCGTCCTTATGGTTTGCCGGATCGTCTCCATATTTCATCACTAACCCCTCAAGATATGCATTCTACAATTTACCAAAACAACACCATTGTCATATAAAAAAAACTAAGACAATCAATATAAAAAAATAATAAAGATAATTTACTTTTGCATCTTTAGCTGTTTCTGAGAAATATTCTATATTTTCATGTTCTCCCTTGAAATATCTCTTCTTGGACTCACTGATGTCATGTGTCTTCATGTATAGATCACAAAATTTGGGTTCTTTACCCAACTAAGCCATCTACATAAAAGACAAAGAATAATTGATGCAATTAGTGTTAAAACAAAACAAGAATAATAAAATTTACAATTATGATACTAACCAAGTTACGACGGTGCTCGACATATCCTATGCTTCCAGCTATATGCCTTGATGTCCTCTCATTGGAATCAGGGGTGTACCGGTTCTTCTGAGCAGCTTCTAACAACTTTTTCCATTTCTCTATGCTCCAATGTTGTTATATATATATATATATATATATATATATATATATATATATATATACTACTTAACTTAGACCATAATAGCAATGTACTTTTGTTTATTATCATTTTAATCAATAATCACAACAAACTACCTAACTTTTAAACCATAATAACAATGTACTTTTGTTTTTAATTAATTTTATCCATAATAACAACATACTACTTAACTTTTAAACCATAACAACATACCTCTTGTTGTGTGTTGTTGTCGGATTGGGTGGATCGGGTAGATTCGGAAGATGTTATCCCGGAAACCATAAATTGGCATTTGATACTCCTATACCATACATATGACCCTTCTTCTTTCCTCATTTTCTCCGAATTTGGCTTTCAACCCATACCTCTGCATCGACCTTATCGTTTGCCGGATCGTCTCCATATTTCATCACTAACCCTTCAAGATATGCATTCTACAATTTACCAAAACAACACCATTGTCATATACAAAAAAACTAAGACAATCAATATAAAAAATAATAAATATAATTTACTTTTGCATCTTTAGCTGTTTCTGATAAATATTCTATATTTTCATGTTCTCCCTTGAAATATCTTTTCTTGGACTCACTGATGTCATGTGTCTTCACGTATAGATCACAAAATTTGGGTTCTTTACCCAACTATGCCATCTACATAAAAGACAAAGTATAATTGATGCAATTAGTGTTAAAACAAAACAAGAATAATAAAATTTACAATTATGATACTAACCAAGTTACGATGGTGCTCGACATATCCTATGCTTCCAGCTGTATGCCTTGATGTCCTCCCATTGGAATCAGGGGTGTACCGGTTCTTTTGAGCAGCTTCTAACAACCTTTTCCATTTCTCTATGCCCTAATGCTGATATATATATATATATATATATATATATATATATATATAATAGGTAATAAAATCAACAAAATAAAACAATAATGTATTGTATCTTTTACATCACACAAACGTGGCCACACAGACTCTGGTACCATATCGGCATGGTGTTGATACATCTCAGGAAAGTATTTACTATAACCTTTTTGAATGGGTAGCCCACACGTTGTGACATGTTGGCAGATATAACTTCCTCAAATCTCTCATCCTATTCTTATATCTATCCTTGAGGATATCATTGAATGTCGTATATATCACATCCATTTCTGTTGTGTACCACCTATATTTTGTACGCAAAAAAAAGTATAGTTAAAACTACAAAGTAAAAAAATGAGTTTAAGATACAATAATAAATATCTAATATACTACCCTAAAACATGCAAACATCTGTCTACGAGTATTTTCCATGATGCTCTTATATGTAGGCCACGCATCCTCCATATTTTGCCAAAAGAGATCCATAATCGCGCTATGGATAGAATGATCATCCAACCTACACAAAAAATTTATATAAGTATAATTACAACATCAAAAATTAAAGCTTTAAAGGATGAAAACACTAACTTATCCCCGTTCTTGTGGATAATATGCAACGTTGAGTCATCAAAATCACTGACATTCGAGCTGTGACCGCCCAAAATACCTCTGGAGGCGGAGCCATGTGGCGTCGGTGGCATGTGTGGCACAATTGGTGTATTTGACGCCATCAACTCTACATCTCCACCCTCAAAAACATAATACTAAAACCCATCACCACCATCGGTTCTCAAAACCGTAGGTACAGTCCCACAACCCCTTTGTAGGGGTGGGGTGGGATGGGGATGAGGGTTGGGACCCATAGCTTGTCTGTGTAAGTGGAGGCCGGGGTTAACATCCTATATGTGAGGGATGGGATCGATGGCTCATCTGTTGGAGTTGGGGCTGGGACACATAGCCTATCTGTTGAGTCTGGCGAATAACGTCGACCAAGTCTGCTAGAGGATTAGCCATGCCGATTTGCTGAGTAATGGCACCTTGACTGTTGGAGCCTGCAAGTCCTCTCATCATAGGCATGTTAATCGGTGTGAGCGACATCGTATGACGTGGCTCGTCAGTAAAATTAAGGGATGCCCCCCCCATATGCCCCGTACTGCCAGAAGAAGGATTATTCTTGCGGCCTTTATCCTTCCATCCATTACCTGACATGTTGCATTTAATAGAACAAGAATGGTCAGGTATATAATATAATATTGATAAGTCATGAAAAAACAAATGTTTAAAACAACAACGAGATGTCCATACCAAAATCATTACAAAAGAAATGTTTCATTATAAGGTTTAAAAAAAGACAATGCTCCTAACATCAACAAATACAATGATCCTAACATAAACAAAAGATAATGCTCCTAATATTCGTCCCCATCATCTTCGTATTCAAATTCTTCTTCCATATTCTTCGTCTTCAAAACCTTCCTCTTCTTCGTATTCCTCCTAGATCCCTCATTCTCATCATCAAATATTTGCTCATATGTATTGATAGTTGAGACTAGGAATAGTCGTTCCGCACGAGTTACAGTAACAGGTGAATTAAACTCTTCTTCAACCTGAAAGATTTCATTTGCTTCCATTTCAGCTTCTGTGACTTCAAATTCCCCTCTTGGTTTTGTCTTAATAACCGCCCACTTATCTTTCGTCTCCTTTGTCACTGAAGGGTATGGTGTATAAAAAACTTGTTCTGTTTTTGATGCCAAACAAAATGCGGTCTTTAGTTTGAATTCGAGAGTTGGGTTTGACATCAATCAACTTGTTTTTGTTAACTATTATACGGTATTTGTTATCAAACTAAATACAATTAAGTACTACAACAATCGAGGGCCCGCTACTATAATACTCAATCTCTAAGATCTCTTGTAATATGTCGTAGTAGCCTGACTCTTGTTCGGCATTATACGTCTCCCCTCTTACACATACTCCAAAGTTATTAGTCACACGACCCCACCATATTGTTAAGTGTGAAACTTATAACCATTTACAAAATACCCATTATGAAAATGAGCATGTTTTGATGGTTTCTCAACTATAACTTCTAAGTGTTTAGCACTTCCATCTGGTGTCTTATTCATTACCTACAATGAAAACATACACACACTGTGTTGGTTAATGATGCATTAAAATAACTAATGACGCTACAGGTTACAAGTTTTGGCATATATTTTCATTTTGGTATAAAAAATTATTTTAAGTTGTTTTTGTAACGCCCGCAGATCCGGGCTACTCAATTTAGAGACAATAAGCATCAAAAATAAGTTTTTTATGGAAGATTATTTAGAAGGATTAATCTTAACCAAGTTGTAGTATATGTTACAAGGGTTCCGTACATATAAAGAATGCCGAAATCCGAGTTATAACGAAGAAGTTATGAACCGTCGAAGTTTTTCGGCAAAATCGGCACGACACTGGGAGACGTAAATAGTGAGCTTACGATAGAGGACTTTTTAGCCTTAGTAATCTAAAAAAATTCGTATAATATGTTAAACTGAGAGCGTCCATAAAAAGAACGCCCAAATCTGACTTCGTATGAGGAAATTATGATTTTTCTAAGATTTAGCATAACAGTGCACAGTCCGGAAATTCGAATTTTAGATCGGTCGATTTTCATCCAAAATAATCTAAATGAGAAATGAAGATATCGTTAATAGGAGTTAAACGATAAAAAGACAGTAAAAATACGGAGCTCGTATGCGAAAGATATGGACGAAGCTTGGTTCCTACTCTTCGAGCGCGATAAATTAGATACAGTTTTGTAACCCTGAGATAGAATGAGAATTAGCTGACGGCGTCTAAATGAAAGTTGTAGTACTCATAAATACCAACATGTGGATATAAAGAACGTCAAAAATGGAGTTCGTATGAACGAGTTACTTATTATAATAACATATTTACGTATTAAAATAAAGTATAAATCATATATACGTACACATATACATACAAATGTATATATCATTAGAAAGGTATCGACGATGTGGTTATTATAAGACTAATGTTGAGTACTTTCGACATTAGTTTAGTACAAATATCGTTAAATCTATTTAAAATAATATTATGAATGAGTGTTTAGTCGTTTATATAACTATAAGGTTATTAAGTAATTATGGAGGGTAGTTTTTGTAAATTCAATTACTACAAATAAGAGGTTTGGGCTCTCATATTTCTTGCACCATTCTCTTGATTCAAGAGTCTTTCTCTTCTTATCCCCCGAGCATTTCGGTCCGTCGTGATTCGACTTCTCTTTCTGTAGTTTTAGTATAGTAAGGTGAGCGCTGAAGCGCTGCACGAATCTTTCTTAGAAAGATTCAGCGACGAAGTTCTGCCCCTGCAGAGTCCAACTCCTAGCTAAAATCCCCTTGTAAGTAAGTTATGCTTACCTTATTTTAAATATAGTTTATATTTAAAATTAATTTTGTTATTATGAACTTATAATAAATATTTGAGCTATTATTATGACTTATATAAGTGTCATTATAATATTTTTTTAACTACTCGCGGTACGGAGAATCTGGTTTAAAGGGCCGCATAGGGTTGTTGGATTTTAGAAGTGCTATATGCCAAAATGGTTCTGTCCTTCGGTTTATGCTTATGTTTCTGTATTGACAATGACATCCTAAATGTTTTAAAATGAATAAAAATACATTTCTTTAGAAATGCTTTGATAACGTATTTATCATGTTTTACTGGGAACAAATTGCGCAACATTTTTATTAAAGGAGGTACTCTGATTTTTTTTATAAAGCATAAACAAAATCGGTCTTTTCTGGCCATAAAAATGGGGATGTCACAGTTTTAGTGGGGAGAAAGTTGTTATCAGTGAATAGTAATATATGTGTATCTTTCTAACATTGTGGACTGAAATACAAGTTATCGATTTAATTGACAATAGTGACGCCATTCACTCGATAGATGTTGGCTTATTTACCAAATATGATAATTGAAGTTGTTGTCAATAAATTTCAACATCTCTATGTAAGCAAGTCATTCTAACTCATATGGGCATCCTTATCTTGCTAAGCTAGGACTTAAGGCTCTCAATATTAGATCTTAATGGTTATTTTAATTTCTTAAAATTGGAACATTCAAACTAGGTAATTAATCTTACATGCATTTGAAAATTAAGAAAGAAGAAAAGAATTAATATTATTTAATTAAAAGTTTAATTAAGTTATTTTTTTTAATTCTTTTAAGATTTAATCTTAAGTAATTAAAAGTTTAAGTAAAGATAACTATTAAATCTTAAATTGTTTAAATATTAATTAATTAAAAGTTAATTAAGTCAATAAGATTTAAATCTTGTATTCTTAAAAAGTTTAAAATACACCCTTACATATTTATTATAACAATATATATATATATATATATATATATATATATATATATATATATATATATATATATATATATATATATATATATATATATATGCAAAATAATAAAGAGTCGTTAATCGAAACAAGAGTAAGCCTCATTTACTATAAGAGAGGTACAAGAAAACGACCTATAAAATGTTTGTTGAATGAGTGTCCATTTCACTCATCGCTTCTGTGTGTTATGGATTGTCGTTAGCTGAAAACTCACATCATTTATATATGGGTCGTTAGTGGATCATGTGTGGGTAAACAGCACACTTAATTGGGACTATAAATTGGTAATGATGAGACAAATCAAGTTTATGATTGTTGATGGAGCGTGTGTGGGTAACCAACACACCAATGTGATATCATAAATGAGAACAAGGGTGTCACACGTGTTTATATGGTTATTCACATCTTGTTTGTGATCCTCGGTATCCCGGTCACAAATGTAAGAGCATGATCTGAGATTAACACGTCATTGATAGTTCAATGAATCTCAAAAGATCTAAGAATTTCATGATGATTGAAATTGGTAAAGTGTTTTACCTACCTAAAATAGATTTGTGATATGATTACGACATCCCTCTTCATATTGCGAATCGAAAATATGGATCATAACCTTAATTAAAAGATGGGTTAATAATTAAGGATTGAATCGACTTCTTTGAACTTAATCTCTTAGGTTAGATGGAAATCCTCTCCCACCTCCTCGTGCACTTTCGAATTTTGGCTTCTCTTTGTTCTCCATCGTGAATAGCTCATTTGCTATGGAATCTTCCTCGATTAGAACATATCCTTACTTTACCGCCACAACCATCATCAATACCATTAACTACCATACGTATCCATCAGCCATCGCCACCACCAACCATTGGTTCCAGCACCACCAACGTCCTTCCTTTAAAAATCAGATTTAGATAAAAAAAAAACGTAATTCACATTTTAATACAACATTCCAAACACTAATTCACATCTTAATTCAATATTTCAGACACAAAATCACAACTCAATGCATAAAAAAAAAATACACATTCACACCTTAATAACTTACATATTCACAAATTAATACATAAAACATATATTCACAACTTAATGGCTTACCAAATTTCGTTGTGGCATTTCATCAAACACTTTGTGTACAACACATACATCATATCCATAATCACCATAAAACATCATATCTTACTAGTTATAAGAGTTACATCATCTCTAAATTCAGGCGACGTTGTTTGGTTCTTCATAGAGGTTTGACGGTAAGAACATATCCATATCTTTAGAGGAAAAACAAAAAACAACTTTTAGAGATATGAGATAAATAACACAAAACTAGATTTGCAACTTGAGGAACACAAAACCAAATCTCGTCGGAGCTCGTAGATATGGATGTCAATGGTGGCGGAAATCATAGATCCGGACCGGAGCTCATAGGTCTGTACATTGGTGGTGCCAAAAATCCTAGATTTAGACATGAGCTTGCAGATCTGGAAGACTGTACGGAAGATCTTGTGGTTTTGGATGACGTGCGACGACAATGATATAGGGTTCTAGAGGCAACGATTGGAGGTGAATGTTCAGATATAGTTGTGGAATAGAACTGAAGTGTTGGAGGTTCGTGATGGTGGTGTTGGAAAGTCTTCGAAGATTCTAGACCTGAGTGAAAAAAGGTCTAGATCTAATGCATTCGAGATATACCATATGTGAGTGAAAATCTAACAGTTTTGGTGGTTCGTCGATACATATATGAAGAAAAGGTGGTGATGTGCCGAAGCAGATATATTGTGGAAGGAGGACACGACGATAATGGTGGCGGTTTACCACAACAAAAACAAAGATGAGGAATCAGCAGTTCCAGATCTGAAATTCCATTGAAGGATGTAAGTGTTATCGCTGGTGGTCGGAGGCTGCTACATGGAGGGGTCGCCATCGGTGGTGTTATTGGTGGTGAGGCCGCCATCAATAGTGGTGTTTGTGGTGGTGTTCATCAGAGAGATGGTTGAAGGAGGTGAGGGGATATTTGTTTTGTTCTTAGAGAATAACGAGGAAATGGCAACAGATGTAAACCTATGGAATATGCTTTCTCATAAAAACCTTTATGTCCTCATTGCTTTTTGTCATTTATGAAAACTAAAAAAAAATCAAAATATTAGAAACAACAAAAAATAGATAAAAATAAGTGGTTTCTAGAGTTTCTAATATTATTTAATCTTATATATATATATATATATATATATATATATATATATATATATATATATATATAACCCAAAAATGTTAAGAACCCTAAGAACCATTTTTTTAAATGTTTTCATTCAGGGCATTTTGGAATTTGGACAAATAAAACATTAATATTATATTAACCAAACTTTTGTATTCCCTAGGTTACAACTAGTTGTCACTTGTTGTTGGAATCGCCGGATCACAGTCGGACCATTGTCGGACTAATACTAAATTCAATGATATTTAATGGTTGTATTCACAGTCTAATAGAACAAATAATATAGTTCTCATTTCTCTGGTAATACTTTTTGTACAATTTTATTTTTGCAGCCACATATATAAAATTTTAATAAAAAAAATAGATTTATGACTTGATAGATTCATTTTTTTTTAAATTGTAGGTTTCTTCAAAAAAATATCATGTATACAATATATTCACAGTTTAAAATATCATATTCATAGTTTAATAAATATATTAATTCATTAATACACAATTTAATATTTTCTTGCATACATTTATTGATATTTTAGCACAAAATTTATATAAAATATACAACTTAATACAATCCATTTTTAGTTTAATACATAAAATTCACAACATAACGTAATACAATTCATTATACACTAATTCACATATTTAAAGAAGTTAAACCCGAAGTCTACCACCACCACCAAAACCGTAACTACCGCACCCCACCACCAACTACTTGTGTCATCGACTTCATCATCCTTCCTTCCAAATCAGATATGTATATAAAATCATTGATTAATAACTTAAACACTATATTCACAATTTAATAAACCATTTAAATTATTTATTTAGAGTTTAATGCAAAATAATTATAAAAACCAATACGGTAGAACCTCTATAATTTAATACTCGATAAATTAATAACCTTGATAAAATTAATAATTTGTCTGGTCCCAACTTGGGACCGGTACAAAATTGGAACCTAATCGATAAAATAATAAAATAATAATATTTTTTTGAAATCCCAATGTAAACATATTGGTCCCAGCGAAACTATATATTAGTAATTACTAAAATATTCCACAATTCTAGAATTATCTAGTAAAAAATGAATCTATAGTCACTTGTTTTTTTTTGTGAACTTCAAATCTATATTGAGTTCATCTTCAAATCTTCTAATTGCACTTAAGAGTTGAGACGCTATATTCTCGTATTGCAGCAAAAAGTTGTGAAGAGTTGTTGCCGTTCGCAATGCTTCTTTCCGAGTGACCGTTTCCAAAGGTACTGAATCATCATCAACTGAATTTTGAACAATATCCGTGATAATTTCTTCAATGCTTTGAACCTCGTAACATTCATTATTTTCACATGGATAATCCAAAAACTCATTCACATCCATTTTGTGCCGATAATGCATTCCCGTAATCAAGTTCTCAATCTCACAAACGTCTCAACCATCTTCTTTATGATTAACACCCCTGTTATATTCACACACTCTTGATGTTGTAGAAACCATTCATAAACAACTTTCTCCATGTCCGGATAATTGGCTGCTTTGTGACACTTGGAAGATCCATCTTTGTCAACGTTAGCCGATAGGAACTCCGATGATCTCTTAAGAGTGTTTGATATTGTTCCTAGACTAACTTTCAAATCAAAAGTTTTGCCAATCCACTTCACCAAATCTTGTTGAGTGCATCCTTGGTGATCTCTCTCATACCCGCATAATAGTTTTTGTTGTTGATTGGTCATCGTTGATTTTTAACACCTTTTAGTTTAGAAGCCATATTAGATGTGATTTTAAAATTTATCATTAGACATTTTATAGTGATCAATATAGATCTATGTACATTGAACTTGACAAGTTCATTAATGTGTGAATGTACATGAGAATTTTGAAGGTCATTGTTTATGTTTTATTTAAATAGGTAAAGTGAATGGACATGGAAATTTTGAAGGTCGATGCATTAATTTGTGAGTTGCTCACAAATATAAGCCAACTCTTTAAATTAATAATTTATTAATTTATCAATATAATAATGTCTTGCTAAATTAATAAAATATCTCAGTCTCAACATTATTAATTTATAGAGGTTTTACTATACATTCTTACATATTTAAACAACAATATATATATATATATATATATATATATATATATTCACATAAAAACTAATACAAACATTCATACATAAATCATTCATATTTTAACATAAAATTAACTAAAAATTCACATCTTAATAGCAGTTCAGTACATCAAATTCACAGCTTAATATAATAAATTCATAATTTGATGCATAAAAATTATACATTCACAACCATATTCTCAACTTAAAACTTATATATATGGCTCCAGTTTTATATGCTAGTGCTTATTTTAAAGTTTATTTTCACAAATATTCACAATTTAAGTTTTACATATTTTATTCAAAATTAGATAAAATCATATATGTGTATAACGTTTCTTCAATCTTATATTTCAGAAGCAAACAAAATTTTTATAAAAAACCACAACTTAATACGAGTCAATTCACATATTAATACAATCAATTCACAATTTAATATAAAAAATTCACAAGTTAATATAATCAATTTACAGTTTAAACAGAAAGCTCACAACTTAATGCAGTCAATTCATAGTTTTAAACACAAAAATAACAACTTAATACAGGAAATTCACAGCTTAATGCAATCAATTTACAGTTTAAAACACAAAAATAAACAACTTAATACAGAAAATTCACAGTTTTAATACAAAAAAGTATTCATTCACAGTCATATTATTAAGTTAAAACTTTTAATACAGTTAATTCACAGTTTAATACACAAAATTCACATGTTAATATAATTAATCCATAGTTTAATTTACAAATTTCACAGCTTAATATAGTCAATTTACAATTTAAACGGAAAATTCACAGCTTAATCATTCAATTCACAGTTTTAAGCACAAATATCACGACTTAATATAAAAAATTTAAAACTTAATACAATAAATTTACATTTTAATACACAAAAAATATGCATTCACGACAAAATCCACAACTTAATAACTTACCAAATTTCATTAAGCCATTTTATCAAACACCTTGTGTGCATTTTTTTTCTTCTTCAGAACTTCATTTTGTGAATACCATCAATGTGAACCCCATACACACACACACACACACTATATCTAACTTGAAAATGCACATACAAATTAGATATAATGTTGATTTGGTGGTGTTTTGACCCGAGATAAGAGACAGAGATGAGGAGAAGGAGGCGACGCATAAAAAATTTGGTACAAATCCGACAAAAATTTCGTCGATGATGAAACATATCAGAGAAAAAAAAACAAGTTCAAGAGTTTTGGAACAAAACGAGTTCAAAATTAACACCTGTAGGTTAAGATGATGACTGCAATTTCTAGTTTGTGATACTCCAATGATGACACAAACGGTGGGAGAACAGATCTGATGTAGATCTAACAAGGAAATTATGAAATAGATAGAAAAACCTTTGTAAAATAACACTAAATTCTCATATCTACATCAAATCTGACCAGATCGGGTGTAAATGAAGATAGAGGCGGTCTCTAATGGTCGTTTGAAGAAAGAAGTAGATTTGGAGGTGGTCGGACATCTGGAGGCGAAAGAGCTTCATGCTTTGTCAGATCTGTTATTTTGGTGTAGTAGATTAGAGAGTTTTTCTCGTGCTTCATTAGATCTGAAACATCCAAGATCCGGAGAAGAAGCATATTCAGACTTCGAAATAGAGTGTAGTGTTTTCTAGGTGTTCCGACGAAGAAAAGTGGTTGATGGAAAGCGACGGTGGGTGTTGGTGAGATAGATAACGGTGGAAAGAGGCGACACTCGGTGGTGATGACAGATCTGAAGGCGGAGGCTCTAGATGCGAAAGCAAAGGTTCCAGATCTGAAAGCGACAGCTTTAGATCTGAAGATCATTGTTTGTCGGCAATGACAACGGTTTCGACAGTGGTGGTGGTGGCCGATGACGGTAGGAGGTAGGGGGGGGGGGGAGAGAGAGAGAGAGAGAGAGAGAGAGAGAGAGAGAGAGAGAGAGATGAGAGAATGAAAGAAAAGTTGTCTTGTGAGAGAATATTGATCAAATATATGTGTGATGAGTTAAGTTATAAAAATAGTTCGACAAAAATATCCTTTTAGGCTTTATAAACATATATTTGAGAAATTATAAGTATGTTATTATTTATAAGGTAAAAAGAGTATTTCTTAAAGTTCTTAACCTTTTATGGTTCGTATTTGATCTTTAACTATATATATATATATATATATATATATATATATATATATATATATATATATATATATATATATATATAGGGTCGCTCCAAACATATACGGGGCTGAGACGAAAAGAAAAAAGAAGGGCCCATCAAATACATATATAATAAGGTTTTAAAAAAAGTTATCATTTATTCTTCACTATAGATGTGTTCAATTAACAATAACAAGCAAGCCAAATTGTTATCTTTTGGACTAATTTGAGTTTGAACCAACTTTAGGTACCAAAAATTATTTAGCTAATATATATATATATATATATATATATATATATATATATATATATATATATATATATATATATATATATATATATATATATATATAGGAGTAGGATCAAATGAGAACACCAAAAAGGTTGAGAACGCGAGAACAGATCACAACCTTGTAAATAATTAGATCTATGGCTATTATTAACTGGACCTTTTATGAACATTTATAAAACTGATGTGCTAAATATGTAACTTTGAAATGGCAAGAAGGGTACAATAGGAAATCCATATAATTTATTTAAATAAAAATTCCTATAATCTCTCTCTCTCTCTCTCTCTCTCTCTCTCTCTACTTAACTAAGAAAACCCTAATCTAATTATTTTGAAAAAATCAGCCGCACACCCCCACCCTCTCCATCTTCGATTCTGCCAAAAATCGCTTTCCTCCATACCTTCTTAAGTCACGATCGATACTTCCCTTCCTCGAGGCTTCCGATCTTTGCATCCAATCACTGATTCCAGTTGGTGTTTCCCCTATTATCGCATATACACTCACGCAAGTTGTAGCTTCCTTCCGTATCTAGCTTCATTCTGATCGTAGCACAATTCCTTCTTCCCCCTGTTGTCGCACACTCACATCATCGAATCAGGTACTATCAACTTCAACATATACTTATTTTCCATCTCTTTAATTTCGTTGTTAAGGTTTTTAGTTTCAGTTGTTCAAATTCTTCTTACAATCCGCTTGTTATGCTGGAAGATTCCGCCGGCTTCTTCGATGCTGTGGGTCTGTAACCTCTGCCGTTTCATCGGATCTGGTGTTGGTCTTGGCTCTGAAGCTTTAATGGGTAAAATTAATCAGTTTCACCCAAATCTGCCTCTCCTATAACTGTTCACTTTTGAACGCGTTTGTGTGCTTACTTATCTGTAGTTTGCATTCGAGATTCCGTAGGCATTTTGTAATCCGTGTTCGTGTGCTTTGCAATGAGTTAGTATCTTTACATCTTGGTTGTTTATGAGTGATAATTTTTATGCTCCATGTGCTTCGCAAGTATATCCAGTTATTAGATTGAATAAACAAGTTCTTCTGAGTTGTAAACTTAGGACATTTTCTTTGTACGCTTTGTTAGACTTTTACTTTGTAAGAACGAGCTTCTGCAAACTGGAGTCTAGGTTTGTGAATTTGAGGCAACTTCTCGAGTTCATATTAGGGCCAGATAAAGCATGTTTGAATAGGTTCTGTAACTCAACTCACTCATAATCATCCATTCTTTGTTCTTGCAAGTGACGACGTATTTGAGTTCTTATCTAGCCAAACTGTTGTTGATATGGTAATTAAGTACCAAGTAAATCATATACTGTTATTTTTATTGTTTCTTTTTTGGCTGCTTGTTTACATATTTAGTTGCAATTGGTGTGAATACAATGTCAAATGTCTCATTCGCAGTTAATCATCAATGAATACTCCATGAGGCTGGTTCGAGAGGAGCAAGGAAAGCAGCCACGACAATGCAGGTGAGGGGAAAGAGCCAAGAGGCGGTTGCACCTTTTGATTTCACCGGAAACACAACCCCATCCTGGTGGTTATTCTTGGCAGGGAACGAAGAATAAGAAATGATAATTTTTACACTATTTTTATCTTGTATTTATTTATGAATAGACTGTATTCATTTGTGAATATCACTGTATTCATGTGTGAATGACTATTTAATTATACATAATTGTTTCTTTAACATTTTTGCAGATCCAATGAATAAACATGCATATAGTGGGAGGTAGGAGATTTACCAAATGAAATATTGACACCAATAGATTTCGAAAGGAGCGCAAAGATGTTTTATTCATTTATAATTGTAATTGTAGTATTAGGTTCCGTATAAAAAAATATATATATTGTAACTTATTCATTTACTATTATAATTATATTCTTATTTGAATAGAAATGTGTTTTATTTATTTATATATGAGTATCATTTTAGCTGATTTTATAATCTTTTTTTTCGGGTTTTATTCATTTATGATTTTACAAGTGTATTCATAAATACATCTGAGTTAATTCATTTATAATTTACAGTTTTATTCATTTTAAAATGAAATGTATAAATCATTATTTATGAAGATATTTTTTTAAAAAAAATAAATGAGGTAAACCGATAAATTATTCATTATATTTGATTTGCTAAAAACGAAACATAAAAATGAAAAATAAAATGAAAAAAAAAACGTTTTTTTAGATAAAAATTAAATCATGATTTTATTAATTATTGGTTCATTAAAAGAATAGGATCTAAAAAATGAGATATTTTGGGTAATTGTCATCATAATCACTAAAATTTAGGAAATCATAATTTAATTAGATGGTAAAATTCTATTTATGCCCTCTAAAAATGATTGGTCTACAACTGTTCTTGCGTTCTCAACCTTTTAGGTGTTCTCATTTGATCCTCTCCCTATATATATATATATATATATATATATATATATATATATATATATATATATATATATATATATATATATATATATATATATATATATATATATATATATATATATATATATATATAGCAATAGATGAATAAAATGAATGGTCATGAGTTGAGAGTCTATGATATTACTATGAGATATCATGTACTATATAATCACATAAATTTTAGTATAAGAGTATTTTAGTCAATTAAACTACATTTAAAAAAGAAATTTCGGAGTTTTAGGGGTATTAATTCTCTTATTTTAAAAATATGATCTTAATAGATAATAATTCTTTTATTTTGGGTCATTCTAACAGAATATGTTTATGAGTATCTTAATACATTCTTGAACCATAAAAGAATAAATATTCTGACAAAATCTAACAACGGTTAAAAGTTGAAACTAAGAACGGTTAAAAATTGAAAAGAGTAAATTACTGAAATCATCCCTATGGTTTGGTCAAAATTTCGCGTTTGGTCCCTAACTTTTTTTTTGCACTTGGATCGTCCCTATGGTTTGATTTCGTTGCGTTTTTTGTCCCTATGGTTTGGTCAAAATTGCACATTTGGTCCCTAATTTTATGTATTTAAGGGACGAAAAACGCAAAAAAATCAAACCACAAGGACGATCCGAGTGCAAAAGAAAAGTTAGGGACCAAACGTGAAATTTTGAACAAACCATAGGGACAATTTCAGTAATGTACTCAATTGAAAAAAAAATCATCAAAATCTAACAAAAGACACTAGTACATTCTAAAAGAATATTGTTGTTGAGAATCACTTTCAATTTTGCGGTGCGTTCTTCAAGCATTTGTGAAACCAAATCCAATTGTAGTTTAGAACCCAATAATACATTAGCAAATGAAAAATAAAAAACTAAAGGCTTTTTTACAAATTTGAAGACCTATGAATTTCACCAAAATCCATAACCAACAATTGTAGATAATGCACAAATTAGTGATGAAATATCATGATTTTATTCCAACAAAACTAAAATTCCTGATTCCATTTCGACAGAACTAGATTTAATTCTGGCAGAATGACCAATCGCCAATATTATATATCAATGCAAACTGAAAATTTAAAATGTTAAACAAACCAAAAAAAGGGAATGTAACATGTAAGAAAGTAAAAGAAATATAAAAGATGGAAACAAACCATAATTTGAATGGTCGAGATAGTCTTGATGAGTTTGGGGATCTTCATTTTTGATGTACATATGAACCTAGCACAAATTAGTATAAGAAGAAACGTTCAATCAACTAAAAAACTAGAAATAAAGAATTAATAGTATAACAAAAATGACAATTCACATCTCTCTTTGAGGCAAATTATCAAACAGGTGGAGGACATAATGACAATGTAGATTACATATCAAGTATTAGATCAAACACCAAACCAAAAGACACGCGCAAATGTTTTTTTTTTCTCTTTTTAAATTGTAGCAATAACAACACATAATTGTTTTTTTTCTTATCAAACCGAGCAATACAAAACCCAAAAAATGGATTTTTTTCCTTTACCTATGTGTGAAAATAATAGATTGCAGAAATTTGGAGTATACAAAATCGATTTTATGAGATCAAACTTACCGAGGGGGTGCTGGATGTAAGCGGCATTGGTGGAGGGTGGTATCGGATGTGGGTGTTGTTGGTATTTGGCGGAAGAATCAGCAGTGGAAAGAAAAGAACATACAAGGTTTGATTTTTTTAAACTCGAAGTAAAGAATGATTTAAGAAGCTTACACACAATGTTGACTTTTGAGTTTGATTACTTGAAGACCGATTTTATTAAACTATGTACCTTCATAGATGTAAAAGCATTTGTCAAAAAAATCCCTTATTCTTGCCGTCAATACATGGACGACTGATTTCTTGCTCCTCCTTGGTGGTGTTGGTAGCGGACACTGTGGGTCGGTGGCGGCGAGGGGTTCCGACAACAACAATAGCATTAATCGAGCACACCAGACAGTGGGGGGAAGGAGGAAGGCGACTGAAAATGGAGAGGGAACAGGAAGAAGAATGTCGACGTCTTTTGGGGCTTGATCGATGTGTGGGTTTTAAATAATTAAACAAACTTGCCTAAATAAAAGAGATTAATGAATTAATTATTTAGTTACCAAAATTAATTAATAGTTAAGATTACAAATTTACCCTTATCCTAATTCTCAAAATGATCGGTCCATATTACATATATAGGGCCGGTCCAGACGGTGGGAACCCAGGCGGCCGCCTAGGCCCAGGTCTTCATGGGGCCCACAATTTCTTGGCTATATATATATATATATATATATATATATATATATATATATATATATATAGCCATATATATATATATATATATATATATATATATACATTTATATATAGGTTCAAATGTTTTTAGCAACTATTGTGTGCGTGAATGCACCAATAGGAAATTAGGAAAAAATAAGTCATTAAATAAATAATTTAAGGGTATTATAGTAATCTTTGCATAGTTAATTATGGTAGATCAACAACAATTCCTTATATCACGCAACAAGCAAAGATAAATATAGAACATTAGCCCTAAATCGATTTCACAGCTTCCCACCATCCCTGTAGATCGATTAAAAACAAAATTGAAGAGGACACCTTCAAAGGACGGTAATACCATTTTTCTTCTTCTTCTCTCTTCCACAAATGCCTCTTCCAGATCGAATCTCCCCCTGCAATCTAGGGTTCCGCAAATCTCCTTAAGCTCTTTCGATTACATTTGTTGAACCTCTCTTCTTCACGATCTGCCCATGTCTGACACATTATTTACATTTCAAAGTACATAAACCCTTTTCCCCTTTTCAATATTTGCAAAGATTTGATTCAGTCTTACCCCTGTTTTAGCAATACTCGGTGTCCGATTTGATTTTTTCTTCTATCGTTTTTAGGTTTTGTACTGATCATGACGATTGCTGATTCGGGTGCCCTAATGGAAGAGCGAAGGATTGTTAAGTAGTTAACAGATAAGGCCGAGTTATGTTTGAAAGAGGGAAACTTATATTATGCCGTCTCCAACAGGTAATCTAGTGTATATCTATGTTAATTTATATTATGTCGTCAACATTTCTCTTTGTCTTCTCTAAGTTAACTTATCTAATGAATTCGATTAGTATGTTAGTGTGTTTGGCTGTACTTTATCTTATTGCATGTAAGGTGTTTGTGAAAATGTCTAAAAGAGAACTTGATATAGTATATACAATTTGTTTGATTGATGGGTTTGGATGTGCATTTTCTCATGATTGATTTTGTATATGATTGATTTTAGGTGAATTTGATTAGTGTGTTAGTGTGTTTAGTGTGTTAGTGTGTTTGGTTGTACTTTTTCTTATTACATGCTAGGTTTATTCTAGTAGAATGTATTCTGCTACTTGTATTTCACTTGACAATATATGATGTGTATATACATGCTTGTATGTGTTCACTTAGGAAATACGTTCCTTATTCATTTTTTATTACGTGATGCATCTTTAGTGGTAATACATAAATGTAATATAAAATAGCAAATTCAAAAGGTTTCTAAATGATGCCATGACTACCTTATGCTTGAAGATCTTTTCATGCTTAGAATATTTTTGATGTGTTTCTAACACCTTCCAGGTTGGTGATAATGTTTATATAACTAAAATAGAAAAGATGATGATAAAAACATTGATATTTCATCCCAACTTGTGAGAAATACTCGATTTGCTCCTGGACCTTCACATACAAATATACTCATCTAGGTAATTTTATTTATTTTATTAGTTTATGTTGCAACTTGATTATAGATGATAAGTTTTCATGGTTTCATTACTTATACAAATGAAAAGAAACTATTATACAATGTATTCTAACAGAATACTAATTTTTTTAGGAAAATAAAATACACAATATAGTAGATTCTGTAAGAATACATTATGCTTTGTATAGTATATTATGTTAGAGTAAACTCAGTTAGAATTTAAAATGATAATTACACTTTAGGTTTAATGATTCTTTAAGAATTTTTGTTAAAAATTTTATAATATATTTTGGTTACACAATAGTAATGGGTAATTGTATGATGCTATAAATGGTAATTGCATATATATTCTATCAGAATTAAATGGTAACCACAAATTATATTTAATGATTCTTTTAGAATCTTTGTTTACCCTTTAATCTTTCTTTCTTTTTTTCTCTTTTTGTAATAGATATTTCTCTTGGATTGCCTATTATTTTGCAGAATAAAATTTATGTTTCTTTGCCAGAATGTATTCTATGTATCCTATCATATTATATGTATTGTACCAGAATATATAAAGTGATAGTTAATTGCAAGTAACATGTTTTTAACCATTATTAGTTTTTGTTTTATTTGTGGTAGGAATGGCTGGAAGAATACGTTGAAGACCTAATAAGAATAACTTGAAGAATGAATAAAGTTTGATCACACTCGTAATTTTAGAATGTTGTTAATTTTTTAAGAATTTTATTCATTTTTGTTGATATTCTTTTAGAATATGTATAATTATATTAAAATGTATAAGACTTTTAATCTGTAAGAATATGTATGAATTTTATATTTAAGTTCGGATGTATAAGAATATATTAGAATGTTGTTATTTTTCAACATTGGATTCAATAATACTATTATTCTTCAATAATATTCTAATAGAATAAAATTGTGAAAGAACATTATTCTAACAAAAAAATATTCTGACAGAATAAAATCGGTTATGTATACAAATTACGTTAGAATTAAAATTGAATTAATTAACAAAATTCAGATTTTTAAAATTAGGAGAATTAATTATCCCTAAAAATCCGAAATTTTCCTATTATAAATGTAGTTAATTGTCCAAAATACCCTTTTGCTAGAATTTGTGTGATTATATAGTACATGTTATCTCATTGTAATATCATACACCCTCAAATCATGTCTATTGGTTAATTTCATCCATTGGTCCCGATCTATGCATTCTGGCATACAATAGTTAGTAAAAACAAAATAACCTAACTACATATATATATATATATATATATATATATATATATATATATATATATATAGCTAAGAAATTGTGGGCCCCATGAAGACCTGGGCCTAAGCGGCCGCCTGGGTTCCCACCGTCTGGACCGACCCTATATATATATATATATATATATATATATATATATATATATATATATATATATATATATATATGAATGAGTTCTATGGAAAACAAATAACTAGGGCAACATCTACCAGAACCAATAATCAAATGACACGTGTCCATTTCTTTCTTCACAAGTAATGTATTGTGGAAGTTATTGTTGAAGTGATGTGTTGTCATGTTTTCATTGGTTCAAATATGTGTTGCCCTAATCATTCATTTTCCATATAACTCTTCCCTATATATATATATATATATATATATATATATATATATATATATATATATATATATATATATATATATATATAGCCAAGAAATTGTGGGCCCCATGAAGACCTGGGCCTAAGCGGCCGCCTGGGTTCCCACCGTCTGGACCGGCCCTATATATATATATATATATATATATATATATATATATATATATATATATATATATATATATATATATATATATATATATATTATGAAAGATGGTCAAACATTGGATTCTTATTTATTTTACAAAAGCTGAAGAATGTCTTAAAAAGCATGATTGAAATACATTGCTACTGGTCAAGGTTATATGCATAAAACAAAAACAAAAATAGAGAAAATATTTAAAGAACATGAGGATGTTTCCTAAGACATATGCAAATAAAATAAGTTAGTGATACGTGAATGGGATAACGACATAACGTGGCCTCTTCTTTCAGAATATAATTAAGTATGAATGATATATATTTTGCATATTAAATATAAAATCCAGTTTCATTGTTCGGTGGTTTGTATTCACTAGAAAACCAAAGCAGGTCGAATAATTTAGGTACTAATGAACTATAGCTTGCAAATTGTACAAGGTTAGATGGGCCAAATAAAATATCAAATTGAGTTTTAGTTAAAATAATTAAATTTTATGCTGGCTTAAATACTAGGTTGGATCTAGTTAACACGTTATAAGTTTTGTTTAATTGATATAAAATTTATGAATAATTTATATATTAGTATGATTATTACTTTTCATTATAATAACGATGTCAAACTTCATAAATAAAACAATTTATAATGTGGTACACAATTAAGTATGTTTGAAGTGACGAATAAACGATTTTCCATGTTTGACGTGTCTATTTATTTATTTTTGCTAAATGTTAGTATTGTCGGTAAATTATAATTCAATTCGCTTCATTTTCATATAAATTAATTGAGATTATTCGTGAATTTGGTACAATTGGACGTATGCATCATGCGACATTCGCCGATTTCCAAATTATTGATTCTATATACATTGGACATAAACTAGCTACGCCAACAAGACGCTTTTGACATCTTATAGGAGATAAGACTATGCCATGCCATGGTTCTACCATGGCAAAACTCTCAACCTCATCTTCACATCAAACTCCATATAAGATTGTCATATAAGATTGTGGTGTGGCATCCATTTTAAAACTATGAGAGAGAGAGAGAGAGAGAGAGAGAGAGAGAGAGAGAGAGAGAGAGAGAGAGAGAGAGAGAGAGAGAGAGAGAGAGAGAGAGAGAATACACTTTCTAGCCGAGGAGAGAACTACACTCGGAACCGCAACCACACTCTCATTAAGGAAAAAATAATAAAATAAATTGAATCGTTACCACATGTGTTTGATAGACATGAAATGATTGCTTGACTTAGCTGATTTATTGTTAGGTTTAAGCTTGAATATCACCTTCTTTTATATGGACGAGGTGTAACATGTATAGAAACTTATGTATATGCATATCTATATAAATTGGTTTACGATGTAAACAAATTTTGTTATTTTTTCGAAGTTATACTAGTATTATATGGTTTTACATACATTGTATTAAGAGAATACATTAACACTTTACAAAGGCTAATAAGGGGGTGTTTGGATAGTAAAAAAGAGGTGCTTTGTAACGACCCGTTCCCGGTATGATGATTCCTTGGTATTTATTTTGAAGTTTTGTAAAGGGACTCGGCGAGTTCATGGCCTGACTCGCCGAGTAGGGACGGGATTTCGAGCACGTGTTGGTGACGACTCGGCGAGTCCATATTCTGGACTCGGCGAGTCTGCCCGTCTGGGAGAAACCCTAAATCCCCGGGTTGCCCACTATTTAAACCACCTTATAGCCCCATTCTCGCCTCCCTCAACCTGAGAACACAGTGAGAAAACCCTAATCCTCCCTTGAGAGCTTATAAGTGTTTTTGGTGCCATTTTGTGAAGGTGTGAAGAAGGAGAAGAAGAAAGAAGCAAGGAGAAGAGTTGTAGTGCAAAGATCCAAGGGCAAATCTGAGTTATTTGAGGTATTTTCGGAGTTCCCCTCTTGTTATATGCTTTAAACTTCCATTAGGGCTCTCCTAAGAGCTAGTTGATGCTTGTTCCAAGCCTTATGTTTGCATGTATGCCTTAATAAGTCGAGATATCTTTAGATCTGAATGATGGGGTGTTGTAGAGCCCAGATCTACTGTCTTTTTGGAGTTACTTTGCATATTAATCATAGATCTACCCATTTTATGCATCTTTTAGCCTTATTTCCCTTATTCATGAGGTTGTGCACGTAAAGTTGGAAACTTTACGTGGTAAATCAGCTTATTGGACTCAGATCTATCAATTGTATGTGTTGGATTCAAACAAAATCGAGTAAAAATCAGTTGCATGGCGGCAACTCGGCGAGTCGGGAAGAACGACTCGGCGAGTTGGGTCGCGAGTTCCCGAGTCCTTCATTTTGATCAGTGTCGAGTGAATCCAGTGAGTTAGAGAGTGGACTCAGCGAGTTGAGGGTAGACTCAGTGATGGAGGGACTCGGCGAGTTGTTCATACAACTCGGCGAGTCCAAGGCAATCTTCTTAGGATCATGAACAACTCGTCGAGTTTGTTCATACGGCTCGGCGAGTCGGATGAAGATTGTCTGAGTTCTTGGATCAAGAGGGTACTCGTCGAGTCGATGCCACACTCGACGAGTAGCAGCGTGTAGAACTGAGAAGTGAGAGTAGGACTCGGCGAGTTGGGTGGCCCAACTCGGCGAGTTAGCCCAAAGAGAGTTGACTTTGACCAAGGGTAAAAGAGTCATTTTACCCAGTGCAGTGTTTAGCATTTGATTGAGTGTGTTTATGGACTTGTAGCCGGGGAGATACCGGAGCGGCAGCAGTTAGCCCTCAGAGCTATTCACTCAGCAGCTAATTCACGAGGTGAGTTCCTTTTCAGTAGGAACGGGTCTAAGGCCACAATGCCGGCCCGTTTAGCTAGCAGTAGTATCCAGATTTTTATCCGACGCAGTAGTTAGCATGTTTGAAGCCTTCGTGGCTCAGACAGGATTATGTGTGTTCATGCTAAGTGATACGTCATGTTATGATCAGTTAGCTTCGGACTTCGGTCCGATGTCAGCTTCGGACTCAGGTCCGATGTAGGGGACAAGGTCCCGGTCAGCTTCGGACTCCGGTTCGATGTCAGCTTCGGACTCAGGTTCGATGTAGGGGACAAGGTCCCGGTCAGCTTCGGACTCCGGTTCGATGTCAGCTTCGGACTCAGGTTCGATGTAGGGGACAAGGTCCCGGTCAGCTTCGGACTCCGGTTCGATGTCAGCTTCGGACTCAGGTTCGATGTAGGGGACAAGGTCCCAGTCAGCTTCGGACTCGGTCTGATGTGAGCTTTGGATTGCGGTCCGATGTAGGGGACAAGGTCCCGGTCAGTCAGCTTCGGACTTCGGTCCGATGGAGGGGGGGGGGGGGGGCAAGGCCCCAATATGTGTTTGATATATATATTATTGTAGGGTATGTGGTAATTTGGGGGAGCTCACTAAGCTTCGTGCTTACAGTTTCAGTGTTGGTTTCAGGTACTTCCGCTAGCAGAGGGAAGAGCTCGGGTTGATGACATTGCACACACCACAGCTTCAGCTTTCATCCTGGGAGTTGATTTAGTTCCTGATTTTTATATGTCATGGATATGATACAGTTTTTCCGCACCGTGGTTTATTATTATTTTGAGATGCATTATGTATGGTTTCATGATATGACACTCAGATTATGGTTTTTGGTTATGTTGAAAAACGAAATTTTTGGGTCGTTTCATGCTTATTGTTTATTCCCACAATAAGTTAATCTAAGTGTTTGGATAAAATCCAGCTTATTAGGCTAAATAAGCTAATTTTAATAAGCATCCCTCTCATGCTTATTGCTTATTACTTATTCCCACCACAAATAAGCTATAAGCAATAAGCTAAAAATCTAATCCAAACACCCCCTAAGTGTTGAAGCATGGACAAGATACAAAGTGTTATGGTAGCACCAACCTAGGTAAGGTATTTCGCTGTGATACCATTCCATATGAACCTGATGGAAAAAGGGGTTGGAACTTCAAACTTTGATCTAATACATGAAGAGAGGGATTATGCCTTTATGATAACAACAGTAGGTCTTATATCACCTTTTTAAGTAAAAACATGAAAAAAAAATATTAGTAGCAAATGGCATTGTTTGATAGTATTGGGCGGAATTGAACTCAATGATGGAAATTATAATAAAACCGACAAGATTGAACTCTCCAAGAATGGCCAAAATCACATGCTCGTTAAACTTGATCTCTCACAGGTACTTCATAATGTGTTTTAATTTGCAAATCATCATCAGATCACAATGACCTTGAATATTATGGACTTTTTGATTAGTTTGTAAACATTGTTCCCTTATTCTATACTAGGTTATAACCCTTGGAAACCACGGTTATAAAATGAATTAAGCTTTCATAGAAAAACTAATGCTAATAAATTATTTTAAATAAATTATTAATTAATGTATGTTGGAATCCTAAAGTCGTGGGATCCAAACACTTGGTGAACGAGGAGCCAGTTTTATGAAAACAGTAGGATAAGTCGGTTCTTAGTTTCCTAATTATAGTCTAATACAAGTCGGTAATTAGATATGTGTGTGTGTGTGTGTATATATATATATATATATATATATATGTCTTAATCGAGTCTTAGGATTAACAATTTACAATTGTAACACAAAGGTTTTGAGTTATTTTCCTTTTAATCAAAGAGCTTGTTTGATTAATTGTGTTTCAACTTGATCTTGAATTGGTATCAGAGCCAAGAACAAGGACTTTGAGATCAAATTACTTACCTGTTGATGAGCCAGGTCAACATGTCGGATGGAGAAGGAAGAGAAGCTGCTCTGATAAGGATGAAGGAGATCGGAGCGACTTGCGTTGCCTATCTGATGCTCACACCCACCAATTACACCGTTTGGTCTTGTGTATGAAGATGGTACTTAGAATTCAAAACGCTTGGACTGTGATCGATCCAGGAACAGACAAGAATAAGGAGCAAGATTATCTTGCTATGGGTTTGCTTTATCATGCAATTCCAGAAAGTTTGATCATGCAGATTGGCGATGTCAAGTCTTCAAAGGCTCTATTGGAATCGATTAACACTATGCAGGGGTTGACAGGGTGAAAGAGGCAAGATTACAAACCCTAAGTGTTGATTCTGACAGGTTGAAGATGATCGAGATGAAATCAATCGACAATTTCGCCTTAAAATTGTCCGAAATTTCGTCTAAATCAACAGCACTTGGTGAGACGATTGAAGAATCAAAGATGGTGAGGAAATTCCTCAAGTCGTTGCCGAGAAAATACATCCACATTGTGGCCTCCCTTGAGCAGGTCCTTGATCTAAAGATGGTAGGCTTCAAGGATGTGGTGGGGTGGTTGAAAGCCTACGAGGAGAGGGTGAGGGAGGCGGATGATGCCGAAAAAGGGCAATTGAAGGTGTTGTTTGCGCGATCGTCTGATGGTGGTAGTTCGTTTGCTCACGACGATTCGAAAGGAAAGAGGAGATCAACTTGTTCAAATGAAGCGAATGGTTATAATATTGGGTCTTCATCCGGGTCAACCGGATCTGACCCAAGTGGAAACAAATCAAAGTTGGCCCATAGACGAAAGCCCAATATCAACCGGACCAACAATGAACTATCCAACAAGCCCACATACAAACCAAATCGAAATAATAAAATTAAAAAAGACCGATCCACAATTATTTGTTATCGGTGCGATAAACCAGGCCACTTCGCGTCTAAATGCCCAGACCGACTCCAAAAATTACAAGATAGTAATTGTGCCGAATACAACAATACTGATGAGACCATATTTTTACACAAAATTGTATTTTTTTAACAAAGAAAATGTGATACCGTCTCGATACGACTCACAAGATAACGATGTGTGGTATTTGGATAATGGGGCGAGCAATTACATGACGGGAGACAGTTCATTTTTCTCCAAAATCGGTGAAGGGATAACCAGGAGGGTTAAATTCGAAGATAATTCGTGTGTAAAAATCAAGGGAAAAGATGCTATAATTTTCCAAGGAAAGAGGGGTCAACAAAGGTTGATGATGAAGATTTACTACATATCGGATCTCAAGAATAATATTATTAGTCTCGGACAAGCAACCAAAGTCGGGTGTGATATTCGAATGAAAGACAACTATTTGACAATGCATGATGCCAATAATTGCTTATTAATGAAGGTACAAAGAACTCCAAACCGACTTTATAAAATAAAATTACATATTGGAGTACCTATTTGCCTTCATTTGCGACTAAGTGAAGATACGTGGCGATGACATGCAAGACTTGGACACATCAATTTCGAGTCAATGAAAAAGATGTCCAAGAAAGGTCTAGTAAAAGGGTCACCCCAATTTGATCATCAGAATCAATTGTGTGGGTCTTTCTTGGTGGGAAAGCAAACCAGAAAGTCATTCCCAACTATGACGACATACAAAGAAAAACGACCATCAGAACTAGTTCATAGTGATTTATATCGTCTGATCACGCTGGCAACCAATGGTCAAAATCGGTATGTTTTCACACTAATTGATGACTTTTCACGATTTATGTGGATTTATTTCATGAAAGAGAAGAGTGAGGCGTTTACACACTTCAAAAAATCCAAAGCTTTGGTGGAGAATGAAATTGGAAATCCTTTGAAAGTGTTTAGAAGTCATCGAGGATGTGAGTTTACTTCTCTCGATTTTAATTCCTTTTGTGATCAAACTGGAGTCAAATGCCACTTTACTGGTCCATACTCTCCACAACAAAACGGAATTGTGGAACGAAGTAACTGAACACTAATGGACATGACATGGAGTATAATGAAGGCAATTCATGTTCCAAATTTCTTATGGGGAGAAGCAGTAAATCACTCTACAAATCTAATAAATCGCATCTACACAAGATTCCTTGGTGATACAACTCCATACGAAAAGTTGTATAAAAGAAAACCAAATTTATAAAAGACAAAACTTCAAAAATGGTCCCTGTGGTTTTCAAAAATATCAAGTTTAATCCATAAGTTCAAAAAACCTCACAGATGGTCCCTGTGGTTTCAAAACTTTTAACAAATGGTCCTTTTCGCTAACTCTGTTAACTTTTGACCGTTAAGTAAAGGGCATTTCCGTCAATTCACAAAAGAGGGACCATTTAGGAAGTTTTTTGTTATTAAAAAAAATAAAAATATATAATTATTTAACAAAGGGTCCCCCCTCTCTCTCGATGGGATAGAGAGAGAGAGACCCTTTATTTAAATAATTATATATTTTTTATTTTTTTAAATAACAAAAAACTTCATAAATGGTCCCTCTTTTGTGAATTGACTGAAATGCCCTTCACTTAACGCCCAAAAGCTAACGGAGTTAGTGAAAAGGACCATTTGTTAAAAGTTTTGAAACCACAGGGACCATCTGTGAGGTTTTTTGAACTTAGGGATTAAGCTTGATATTTTTGAAAACCACAGGGACCATTTTTGAAGTTGTCTTTATAAAATGTTCGTATATTTGGGTGTCTAGCACATGCAAAAGTTGAATCGGTAAATCTAAAGAAGTTGGATGCAAGATCAAGACCACTAATGCATGTTGGTTCCGAACCAGGTACGAAAGCTTATCGGTTATTTAAGCCGGCGACACAAAAAATAATCGTGAGTCAAGATGATATTTTTGATGAAACCAAAGGGTGAGATTAGATTAAAGAAGCAAGAACCAACAATGAAGAATCGGGTTCATTCATAATACCATAGGACTACCTGGAAGACGAGGCGAACAACAATCAAGGAAACGATGTAAATAATGATCCAATAGAACCGATTAATTCAAATCACGAGATTGAAGACGTGGCAGAGGTACAAGATAATGAACAACCAAGTCCGATCAATGATAATGTGAACAATGTTCAAAACCAAATGACTACGAGATCAAAGGTGCGTCCAAGACGATTTCAAGATTATGAGCTTGATCTTGATAATCTCGAAGAACTTCTCCTAACAACCAATGGCGAGCCGGTATCGATTGAAGAGGCGAATAAAGAACAAGAGTGGGTCAAAGCCATGAATGCGGAAATCAATTTGATTAATAAAAATAATACTTGGACTCTCATGAACAAGCTTATGGAGGTGAAGCCAATTGGACTCAAATGGGTGTTTAAGTTGAAGAAAAATACAGATGGCACCATTAATACTCGTGAACAAGCCTATGGGGGTGAAGCCAATTAGACTCAAATGGGTGTTTAAGTTGAAGAAAAATGCAGATGGCACCATTAATAAATACAATGCAAGGTTGGTTGCTAAAGGTTACGTGCAACAACCCGACATCGATTTCCAAGAAGTATTTGCTCTGGTAGCTCGAATCGAAACTATCTGGTTTCTTATAGCCTTAGCTGCAACTAATAGGTGGGAGCTTCACCACTTAGATATTAAAACGACGTTCTTGCATGGAGAATTAAAAGAAACCGTTTTTGTATCACAACCGGAAGGCTATATAAAGAAAGGCAACGAGCATAAAGTGTATCACCTTTCAAAAACAGTATATGGTCTAAGACAAGCACCTCGAGCATGGAACACGAAGCTTAACAGGATGTTGAAGAGTATGGAATTTCAAAAGTTCATGAAAGAACCATCGGTGTATCGGAAAACTGAAGGAGCTAACATGTTAATTTTAGCAATTTATGTTGATGATTTATTTGTCATAGGTACTAGTTTGAGCATGATCGAAAGGTTCGAGATGGAGATGTAAAATAATTTTGAAATGTCGGATCTTGGAAAATTGACTTACTACCTTGGCATTGAAGTGAAAAAAGAAAAATCGAGGATTACTATAAACCAAGAAGCGTATTCTCAACGCATTCTAAAATAAGCCAGTTTACAAAAAGAAGTCGGTTTACATGATTGCAATCCGACCCACATTCCAATAGAACTAGGAGATAAATTGTCGAAGGCCGAAGATGAACCCAAAATCGACCCGAAACAATATCGAAAGGTGGTAGGATGTGTTAGATATCTCTTGCAAACAAGACCTGGTATGACATACGTAGTTGGAATTGTTAGCTGATACATGCAAATTCACAGAGAATCACATGATGGCGCAGTCAAGCATATCCTACGGTACTTACAGGAACAACAGGATATAGAATCAAGTACGAGAGGATGGGACAAAACCGACTCATTGGTTATAATGATAGTAGTCACAATGTTGACCCGTATGATGGAAAAAGCACAAATGGTCATATTTTCTGCTATGGGTCATCTCCGATAACATGGTGTTCTCAAAAACAAGATACCATTGCTTTATCATCTTGCGAGGCGGAGTTCATGGCGACTATGGCGACTACATGTCAAGCGATATGGCTTCAAGATTTGCTCAGAGAAATCATGAACAAAGCGCAAGAGAAAGTGGTTCTAAGAGTTGATAACAAGTCGGCTATCGAACTAATGAAGAATCTCGTTGTTCATGGAAGGAGTAAACACATTTCACTTTATTCGTAGTTGTGTTGAAAACAAACAAGTGGAGGTGGAGTACTTTCCTGGTGAAGAACAAAAGGCGGACATTCTTACCAAACCATTAGCTTGAACCAAGTTCAAGGAAATGCGAAGCTTGATTGTGATCGAGGACATCTCTAGAAGGACTAGGGATTCGAGGGTGATTGTTGGAATCCTAAAGTCGTAGGATCCATACACTTGGTGAACAAGCAATCAGTTTTATGGAAATAATAGGATAAGTCGGTTCTTAGTTTCCTAATTTTAGTCTAATACAAGTCGGTAATTAGATCTATATATACATGTCTTAATCGAGTCTTAGGATTAACAATTAACAATTGTAACACAAAGGTTTTGAGTTATTTTTCTTTTAACCAAAGAGTTTGTTCTATTAACTGTGTTTCAATTTGATCTTGAATATATATATATATATATATATATATATATATATATATATATATATATATATATAGTTATGTAAAATTATAATTGTTGATTTAAATGAATATATGAAATTTATTTTGAAGATAAAGATGCTGAAATTTTTTGTATGTAATTTGGTATAATTACAAAAAAAAAAAAAAAAAATTGAATCCATGATTTTAATATCTATAAATTTAGTGGTTATATATGTAAATTAGAGAAAGAGTATAATGACACTTGGCAAAATATTAATTAGGAGAAACAAAATATTGACAAATGACATATTATTAATTAGTAGATTTAAATGAGTGACACATATAAAAAACTATTTTTTATTAGAATAGAAATTGTTTCATAATTGATTTAAAATTACTCTTTTACTTATGTTTGATATTTTTATTAATTTTTTTTTCTTTTTCTATTTTCAATTAATCTTATATATATATATATATATATATATATATATATATATATATATATATTCCACCTCACCTTGACCCGAAAGCCCGCTACTTTCCTCCTCCTCTCTCTCCCTCTCTCTCTCTCTAAAAGCACCACTTTCCTCTTTTATTTCTCTCTGTTGGAGAAAATCAGCATCGGCTGGTCTATTTCCAACCATCTCCACCAGGCATCTTTCTGGCCACCACCATTGCCGACCTTCTCTTTGTCCACAACCAACATTGTCACCAATCTCCGCTCTCTCTATAACCACCATCATCATCGAAGTCCTGATTCTCCCACCCTTCAATTGGCATACAATTTCCCTCCTTCTCCCCTTCTTTCTATTTCAGTAGGAGAAGAGCACCGACCGTCGACCCGATCTATGTTTCCTCTGCCCTAGGTTATGACCGTATTTGTATTTCCTCCACTGTAGGTTTCCACTTGCTATATGTTTCCTCTGTTGTAGCTAAGACTTTATAATTTAATGTATTTGAGATTATAAAGTGGTGACGGTGGACGGTTGTGGTGGTGGAGGTGGAAGAAGATTATAGAGAAAGTAAGTATGGTTTGGTGGGTGTATGTAGCAAAGGCTTTATAATTTAATATTAATATAAATTAAAGATGTTTAAAAGAAAAATAAATAAAAAGATTGGAATAGATATTTCACCTAGATAAATGACCACTAACGAAAAAAATAAATTAAAACATAGACCAGGTAAATAAAAAAAAAATAAAGATAAAAACTAAGAGCATCTTCAATAGTAAACCTATAATAACACTTAATAATTTTTTCTTATTATTCTAATAAATAAATTGACCTCTAATTAAATGACTCATCTAATGGTTAAATTTTTTCGATAGTTTTTTTATGCATTTAACTTATTGTTCCTTATGTATTTAAAATGTTTCATAAATTTTCTTGTTTAGTTATTTATTTTTAAACATATTATACTGTAATATATAATATTTTAAATTAAATATGTCATTTATTAATTTATTAATTTGTATATAAATATATTATAAATGAACAACTATGATACAATAACTAAGTATTCAAATAAATAAGGGAAATTTTTTTGAATATAATCAACGAGGTAAAACTAAAATATAATAAAAATAGAAACGGTTAAAAAATTTAATGTATTCACCGATCAATATAAAATCAAAAATAAATAAAAAAAACTATCATCTTTCGATGATATCAAATAAAAATAAGTGATCAGTCAAAAAATCTCTGAATGAGATGGCTTATAAAGGCAACTTTTGTAAAGAATCTACACAGAGAATTGATGGATCTTGAAGCCAAACGCATACTTGACCTTAAACAGAAATCCCGTTGTAAATGGGCTCTAGAAGGTGATGAAAACTCGGCGTTTTTCCATGGGCTGATCAATAAAAATTATCGATCTCAAAAATTATCTGGCATTAACATCAATGGTTTCTGGACATCCAACCCAGAATCAATCAAAAAAGAAGCGTTTGAATTTTTCTCCAAAAAGTTCACTGAACAAATCAGCAGCAGACCTCAATTCCTCAGTCAAAAATTCAACAAACTCAGCACTATTCAAACTCAAAGCTTAGAAGACCCAATTACAGCGGAAGAAATCAAATCGGCGGTGTGGCTATGCGGAAATGATAGAGCCCCTGGACCTGATGGATTCACCTTTGCTTTCATTAAAAAACACTGGGACACAATGGAAGGTGACATATACCTAGCAATCAAAGACTTCGAGTCTACAGGTGTAATTGATAGGGGATGCAACTCCTCCTTCATCATTCTTGTCCCCAAAACATCCGACCCGATTTCCCTCTGTGAATACCGCCCGATCAGTCTAATTGGATGTATATATAAAATCATAGCCAAAGTTTTAGCGGAAAGACTGAAAAGATATACCCCACAAGTCGTTAGTCATACACAAACGACGTTCATCAAAGACCGCAATATTCTTGATGGCCCGTTGATTATAAACGAAGTGATATCTTGGCTTCGGAAGAGCAAATCGAAGGCGTTTCTTTTTAAAGTCGATTTCGAGAAGGCATTCGATTGCCTCAATTGGAAATATCTCGATTCGGTAATGGCTCAAATGAACTTTGGCCAGAAATGGCGTAAGTGGATCTTCGGCTGTCTCTCCTCAGCTCGTGCTTCGGTAATCATTAACGGATCCACCTCCAAAGAATTTCCACTTAGGCGGGGAGTAAGACAGGGCGACCCCTTGTCTCCATTTCTATTCATTTTGGCTGCAGAGGGTCTTAACATAGCGCTGGAAGAGGCCAAAGAGCAGGGCATATTTAAAGGAGTTCAATTACCAAACAATGGACCTAACATATCACATCTTCAATACGCCGACGACACAATCTTCCTTGGTTCCTGGTCAATACAAAACACAAAAAATTTAGTCAGAATTCTGAGATGCTTTGAATTATCCTCAGGTCTGAAAGTCAACATAACCAAAAGCAAGCTCTTTGGCATTGGAGTTAGAGAGGTGGAACTAGAATATCTATCAAGAAGCGTTAACTGCTCAATCGGGAACCTCCCCTTCATATATCTAGGAATGCTTGTGGGTGCAAGTATGTCTAGAGTGGTTCATTGGAATCCCCTTATATCCAAATTCCAAGCAAAACTGTCAAAATGGAAAGCCAAAAATTTGTCATTTGGGGGCAGATTAACATTATGCAAATCAGTGTTGGGGAGCCTCGGCTCATTCCTATTCTCGCTCTACAAAGCTCCGGTTAAGGTATTAAAAACACTTGAGAAATTGAGATGCCGCTTCTTCTGGGGCGGGTCACCCGAGAAAAAAAGGATAACATGGATCGCATGGGATAAAATTTTGACAATGAAAAATGATGGAGGACTTGACATAGGCAGTCTGAAGGCTCACAATCTAGCACTATTAGGTAAATGGTGGTGGCGTTTCTATTCCAAAAAACATGAGCTCTGGAAAGATGTCATAAAATCAATATATGGGAATGATGGGGGATTTAATGCCCCTTCCAGAGCTAAGAGGAAAGGATACTGTTGGGGAAGCATTGTGAACCTCCATAACCTCTTGTCCAAAGATAATATGAACCTCTGTAATCTCTTCTCAATATCGACAGCCAGGCAAGAAAACAACATGACCTGGAACCTAGAACCCTCAGGGATATATACTGTGGCCTTTCTCAGGAGATTCATCGATGAAACAACATTACCAAAAACACCAGCTAGTTCTTGGGAATGGAACAACCTGGTCCCTGGTAAAGTGAATATCCTAGCGTGGCGAATTTGTCATAGTCGGCTACCCACCAGGGTAAATCTAAATAAAAGGGGTATTGTATCGGTGACTACCTGCCCACTATGCAATATAGCTGAGGAATCTGAATCTCATTTATTAACTGAATGCTCTATCTCACAAGAAGTTTGGAGCTGTGTACAGAAATGGTGGTATATGTTCCCATTATCTTTTGACTCATTGAACGAAATGTTACACTGCAGAAACTTAGCGCCGAGCAGGGGTAACCTTCATCAAATTCAGGAAGCAATTATGTTGATATACATGTGGGTGATCTGGAATTTCAGAAACGATAGAATCCACTCAAACATAGTCAAATCACATAAAATTCTGGTAAACGAAATACAAATACTAAGCCATTTGTGGATCAACTCAAGAAGCAAACATAGAAAAACTAGATGGGAGAATTGGTGTTGTGATCCGATAGCTGAGTGTTTTAGCTAATTACAGCCAGCGTGATGGGGCTGGGTGTGGGTATTTTGGGGTCTTTGGTGATGCTCCTAATTACAGCCAGCGTGTGTTTGGTGTGAGTCTCTTTCATTGGGTAGACATACTTTAGGAAATGGCTGTGATTAGGTTCTTTTTCGTGGTGGTTTCCTTTCGTGTGAAATCAGGGCTGCGGGTTGGGGGACATTAAAATAATTCTTGGTGTGTGTTTTTTTCTTCTCCTTTTTCTGGTGTTGCATCCTAATCTGCAGGTATTGAAGAAAATTGGAACTTGAACTGGATCAAGACAACATATGTGTTGCTGTTTGGAGCCGGCAAAGACGACAAGATCATGCTTCTATTGCAAGTTCTAGTCAAAAGCTAAGCTTGCATCTAAAATTCTGGATGGTTTCTGGACTAATTGGACAACATGGACAATTTTGTCCCTAGCTAAAAAAGGGCTGATTTGGAGGGATCGACAATTCATTTGACTCACCTTCTGTTGTAGTAGATGATCCAAACTGAAGAGGAAAAACAACCTTATCAAATAATTGATTTATCACCCCAATAGACAAAGCAGTGGACTAAAGATGGATTCGGATCTTGAGAGAGAGGCTACAAACGTAATGGAAGGATATGGCTCACGGACCAAAAACAAAGTCATCATCTAAATCGAGGTTGGTTGCTGGAGTATAGGCTGTCCCATTTTGCTTTACTTTTTTTTTTGTCTGTCAAACAATTGTAATCTCTAGCCCGTGGCTAGTTTTCTTGTTTAATATAATTCCTACCGTTCAAAAAAAAAAACCTTAATTTTATCTGTATATATTATAGGGGTGAGCAAAAACCGCACGCACTGCAACTAAAAATAACGGTAAAAACTGCAACTGAGAAACCGCAATCAATATAATAAAAACCGATGGTGAGATTTTCTATTTTTCAAAAACCAAAAATTTAAGGTATAGTGTGATTATTAGTTTTCAAAAACCGCAAAAAAAAAAAAAAAACCGCACCGCATATATTATATACAATTTTTTTTTTATTAACTATCAATATATTAAATATTAAAAATAAGACAAGTTTCATGGATTAAAGAAGGATAAATTTATAGAAGACAAAAATGTTGGTTTTTTTTAAATTTTTAACTTTGGAAAATTATAAAATTTAACACTTTTAAGATATTTATCGTGATTTGACGTTTTTAAGATATTAGTTGTTTGTGATGTAAGTTAATTGTCTTGTATTTTATTATTACAAGTAATATATTTAAACTATTAAAACTATTTTAACTCAAACTATGGTTTAAAATCATACAAAATAACCGCACCAAATTCATGTGATTAATAACCGAAACACAAAAATAAAAAAACCACACCGCAAAAATAACAATGGTTTTGAAAATAAATTAACAGCATTTGTGTTAATGATGATATTTTGGCCAACCGCTCACCTTAATACATTGTAATCCACTGTAGAATCATAATTATTTATTGCAATCTTCTTCCTTGTCTTACAGCTCAAATCCCCTTTTTTTCATAAACCAATTCCTACGGAGTCATAAATAATAAATAAATAATCATAATCATGGCAGTACGTCTTAGTTAACGGAGAGCAATCCATATTGTCTATCTTGCTCATTTTCAAGAAAATGGGATTTGGCGGGAAATTTCGGGGTTTAGTTAAACCCTACCGGCAAATCAGAAGGTTTCCATTTGCTTAGAAACCAAAAAGGTTGCAATTGATCAACTGTGCTGGATCGTTCAGCAGGAAACGCAGTTAAAATTCACAATAGGAACCCTGATGTTGGACGTATCGTCTTCTTTACCATCAACTGCTTTTCAAAGGTAATTCAGTACTCCTTTTGGGTTATTCATGAATGTAACAATTCATTTAGGATGGGTTTTGCGTTAAGGGTTTGTGTATCTATGTTTTTATTATTATCATTTTTTTTTGTGTGTGTGAAATGGTTGTTCAATTTTGCATGTTTAACTAAATTTGATCTGTATTGTGATTGTAAATGTTGGTATGTTCAGTTTGAATCACTGAAGTTTGTATGATTTAGGTTTCTTTTTGGGGCACAAATATTTCTCTAAAACGACAAAAGTTACGTCGAGTTGGTAAAAGCACAGCCAACTAAATGTGTGTATTGGTTTATATTGAATGTGAAATTTTTTATCCATTTTCCTAAAAGTGGCTTAATTTATGTTATATATTATCTCCAACTGATCCAATGTTTAAAACTTAAAAACTTGGTCAAGGGTCAATAGTTTATTCAAAGTGTATTCACTTGCTTATATTACGACCTCATGAATGTTTTATTAAAAATATTTCAACATTTTGTAATCATATCAATTACTTTGTTATTTTCTAGAAGTTCATTAATTAGATTCCATGTGTCATTAGTATCTAAGGCATTCATTTCTTCTATACCATATATAGTATGCATAAGCAACTGATGATGAAATAGGATAAATACATTGTATTTTACCTTCACAAGCTACAATTAGAAGATCAAGATCACTCTGGTTGTGGGATATGATAGGGATGAAGTAACCTGAGGAGGATATGATGGAAGAGGATCTGATGGTGAACATGAAGAAAGAGGTCTTTCTTGCCTAGCTAGAGTAACTTTTATGTTTTTTATATTTGTTGATGTTTAAGGTAGAGCATAATATATAGAGCAACAAATCATCATTCTCCACTTAATAAGGAGTAGAGGTAGAGATAGATAAAGGAATATGTTCATAGAAAAGTAACATGAGTTGACACACTCACTCAAGGTATTTGCGAAAAGTAGGAGAATATAACAACAATAACTTTTTTGTCATCTAGAATATCCTAGGACATTTCAATGGCTTAGGGGTCAAACTTGGTGGATTGAGGTTGAACACAAAATTGTTTTCCTTTCATGTGAAACTGAAGTGCTCTAGGAGTTTTATATGTCTGTTTTTCCTTTCACCTACTCCATTTTGGGGTATCAACACAAAACAATTGATGAAGATGCCATTTGAGATCATATTAGTCTGAAAGGATGTTAAGAAAGATTATTTTGCATTATCAATACTCAAAATATTAAATCGAGTCTTTACTCAAAACATGACAACTTGGAATTACTTTTTATTAAGTGAAGATAAAATAGTTCTAAAAAAGTCATCAATAAAAGTTACAAACTAATTATTTTATTTGAGTTGGAGATATCAGTTGATAAGCATCCAAACATCAGAATGAACTGAGTTGGAGGCATCAGTGGATAAACACACAAATATTGGAATGAACTACCTCAAATGGAGAATATCATCTCATCATATATTCTTCATACTAAGATTTTTTTTTAGTTTTATTATCTATGTATCACATACTTGTTATGTTTTTCAAACAGAAATAATCTATACTAGCACTAACAGAAAAAAAAACTAAAAGAAAAAAAAAGCTAACTAATCTTATAAAATTAAAAAATAATAATAATAACAAACAAGCTATATGAATGAAAATTATTGTTTGAACTTCAAACTGATTGAAAGTTATTGTCTAAACAGGAATCACTATAAATTTGATTGGAAGCTTGTAACTTTATATCCTTGGTCTTTCTCTCCTAAGGTTGGTATGGAATTTTGCAGCTTTATTTTTTTTATTTCAAAAAGTGTAGTTTAGGTCGTTTAATTAAAAGCAGCTTGACTTTCTTGAGTCATCTCAATATCTTATCAACTTTGTGGTCTAATACAACAAATAGTATATTAGCTTAAAATCAACAACATTCAACATTTGTCCCTACACATTTGATACATAATATACTTTGCAAATGGTTTTGATATTGATGTATCTGTTGATTTTTAGCTAATATACTTTGCAATGATGTGGTATTGTTGTTTTAAACCAAAATGTTGATGAGATGACTCAAAAAAATAAATTGAGTTCAATTAAATGATCTAAGCATGACATATTTGAAAGTAGGCCAAGTATTTATGGAAAAAAGAATATAATTTTAAAAGTACATTGCTATTTTATGACATTATCACTAAGGAAAAATATTCTTCTTAAAAAATCATTTGGACCGGTAGCTGATATTTTTTTTTTTTAACATTTTCAAGTGAAGGAACAGAAAAGGGATGTAACTATTACTTAAAAAAGATGAAAACATGATAAAGTTCATTTGTTTTAGGCAAAAGAAAAAGCCAAAAAGGCTTGTTCTTTACAACATAGTTGCATCTTGTAAATATCATCTCTTTGGATTGATACCAGTGAGAAAATAAGTTAACTTTTGCTTAAAACGTGATAAAAATGTTTGGGATGTCTTATAATGGAAACTGTATGCATTTTCATGGGAGAGATGAGATAGTGACAATTTGTTTATCAAATTAGACTATTATATATTAAACTTTAGAATGAGAACACATGAAGAAGGAGCTAAAATATTTACTTAATTTAATTGGTAAGTATGTTCCTCATTAGCTCACTTCAATCGACAAACCTTATAAGTTTGGCTTATATTTAATAAAAATAGCAACATTTTTTCCTTTCTAAATATCCAATCATAGTTTTATTCTTTCTAGCAACATCTCAAGCTCAAATCACTTATACAAATAGCCAAACAGTTTTATAAAAGTATTTCTTCAATCAAGCATTACATTCTTTATGGGACACACACACACCTAATGTATTAATCCTCCTAGATAAACACTCATGACTCATGTGCTTAATTGTTACTATTTGTTTTTTTTTTCTCTGTTATCGCTTCTTCTCTATCTTAATTACCCATTTGCCCTTGATATTAATGCTGGACCCACCTCTAATGCATAAAAAACCACCATATTTCCTAATAGCATGCATATATATAAGAACTCAATCCTGTTTGATCTTTCACAAAACCTTCCCTCAATAATCTTACCTTCAAATTAAGACAATTCTTGTTTTACGTTCTCCTTACTCTCTTTCATCAAAAAAATGAGCACAACTAATTCATTTGGAAGATTCCCACAATCTATTAGAGCGAAAGATATATGCATATTGCTCGTGAATGATGATCATGTTTGTTGTAATATTGTATCCAATATGCTTGATCACTGTCGTTATGAAGGTACCAAAAAGAATTTTTTGTGATTTTCTCTTTATAGAATCTTATATGATTTGATGCTAATTGTAACTGTATGTTCTTTATTCATAATTTATCTTGATATTCCTTTAGGATATGCAAATTATGAACTATATGAGTAAAACCTTCATAAAAGTATTAATCTGTTTAACTTTTTTTGTTATAGTGTTTAGCTACGAAAAAGAAATGGATGCACTGAGTATAATCCGGGAGAAGAAAGACACACTGGAAATAATCTTGACAAATGTTCATCGAACATATGCAAAGAAGTATGAGATCATTGAGCATATAGAAAAGGAATTTAAACTCCAAATCATTTGTAAGTTTACCTTCCTTTTTTTTTTTTTTGCTTGTGTGTTCATACACCAAATTCTTACTAACTTTTCAGATTTCTTGTTTAGTTTAAGATAAAAGTTATTGAATTTTTGAGCCATCAATGCCAAGAAAACAGATTTTGCTAAATAGCTCACATATTTTGTATAAAGAATAACCTGGTTTTATAAAAATGATGTAGTGATGTCACCGGATGTTGATGATATAAAGAAGGTTTCACTTTCAGAGGGTGGTGGAAATGGCGTAACTGTATATATATTGAAATCTTTAAGTGTGAAAGAAGTTAATAATCTTTGGGCAAATGCAATGGCACAAGAAAAAAGTAAAAGGGAAATATCATCGTCATCGGGGAAATCAGGAGATAAAAGAAAGAGAGAAACTGATGAGGAAAATGGAAATGTAGAAAAGAAAAGGAGGATTGTTTGGACAAAGGAGATGCATCAAAAGTTCTTGGACGCCATTGATCAATTAAGGAATGATAGTAAGATAATTCTTCTTGATTTTGATGCTTTTTCTTGACAAAATTTTATTTTTCTTATTGAGCTTTATGTTCTTCCAACAGCTATTTTCTTACGGGTTGTAACGAGTTTGCCCTTTGTGAAATGATTTTGTTTTAATGATTACTAAGGGTAAATCCGTCATAAAATGCTGTGCTTTAATTATATTTATTTCTTTGTTTTGGGATTCAGAAGTTGTTCCAAAGAAGATAGCTGAACTTATGAATGTTCCAGGATTGACAAGAGAAAACGTGGCTAGTCATTTGCAGGTTTGTTGTTCTTCAACTTTCAAAAACTCATTCTTGAGTTTTTTTTTTTTTTTTTTTTTTTTTGAGATTTTATTTGGACAAATAATAAGAAGAAAAATGGAATTTAATTACGCATGCTTCGTTGTGATTACCTGTGAGCATTTAAAACTAGAATATTTTTTGATTAATTACAAGGATTGCGTTTACCACTTATAGAATCTGGAAATATACACAATTAATAGTCATTAAAAATTGAGATTTGTAGTAAATGATAAGAGTGATTAGCAACATACTTTCATTTATATATGTATAATAGCATCCTACTTGTATCAATTTTTATTACAACGTTGTTCTTCCAATTTCTTTTCTGATTAAGGCGTTGCAGTTTGAAAAATCTACCCACTTATGGCATTGTACTTCTAGTTTTTTTTTGGTATGTGTGTTAATATGGCATTATCCTTTTAAAAATTGCTTTGTATTCGGACCATATTGCAGTAATAAACAAATCAATGAAAGTACATTGCGATTTCTTGCATTCAACCCTATTTCAAATTCATTTGCAGAAGTATCGATTGTGCATGAAACGAGCTCAAGGAGTGCCTACAAGTTCTTCATATGATTTCACTGACCCTTTCAATCTCAACCCTTCACAAGCAAATTCTCAAGAATCCCATTGGAATCCTTTTCCTTTTCAAATAAGATCAAGAAACACTACTCCAAGCCTATTCAGTTTGAACTGTTATGAATCAAGATTAAGGACATTTCCAAATATGCCCCTACTAAGCAAAATCCAGTTCAAACCCGACCGTAGTTTTAGGGTTTGTGGCAATGAAAAGCAAAACATCCTTTTAAGCATTGAAGACAATAATAGGATATGCTCGGATTCAAGTTTTGCTGGTTTTAGATTAGCTAATGATGGAAAGTCTATTCAGTTTGGGCAAAATGGTCATTTTGACGATGGCAGTGTGAATAAGAGTTACATTCAGCAGGATGATTTTTGTCCAGAAATGGGAAATGACGATTCCACCCTTGGGCCAGAAAGAGACGACTGGATGTCTTCCGTGGCCAGTCTTCTAGGTGTTGATGACAACTTGCCATCCATTTTGACTCCGCAGCAACCACCTACACCGTCTCATCAGAACAAGGTGGCTGCAACCACCATGACTCAGCCACCACCATCTGTTGGGCTGCAGTGGAGTGACTGGGCGGATCCCCCCGGTTATTCTCCTCAGCAGCCACCACCACCACCAGGAAACGAGGTCAATGACAACTTTGAGATTTTTAGTGATTTCATCTCAACGGGTCTTTGTGAATTGGGGAAGGGAATGGATGAGAATGGTGTTGATGCAACTGGGATATGCGGTTTTGATGACTTACTGTTTAATAATCAGGATTTGACTTGATTCAATAGATATGTAGCTTGTTTTGACTTTTTTTTTGAGACAAACATGTAAATACTAACTCTATATATTATATTGGTGATTTATGTACACGTGGTGTATTTCCCCAGAGTTTTGTTATCATTAAGCAACTTGTGTGCATGTAATGTTCTTATATAATACTCCACGAAAGAAATTAAACATTACTCATCAGATTAATAACGAAATGATTTGCTTATCAACTTATTTTTGGCTATGTTCCAATTTCTGTAGGGAAATTAAACTATTGTGCACTCACACTTCTTCACTTATTTATGGCCTTAAATCCTTTTTTGGTGCCCGTATGAAACTCAATTACCTAAAATGTTCCATGACATTAAAATCATTAATAGTTTTATAGGTGACAATTCTCGATACGAAAACACAAGTAAAAGAAAACCGGGTTTGAGTTGAGTTTTTCTAATCCGCCAACCCGTTTATTATACGGGTTTGCAAATAATTTTGCAGTTTACCCGTTTAATTTATTAGAATAAAAGAAATAAAAAAATATACTTAATAAATAAAGGAGAGAGAATAAAGTTTAACAAGTAAATATGTCATGTTTAGACTCTAATTCCCTCCTCCTTTGTTTAAACCTTGTTTTGGTGTTCTTTAAATCCATTAAAGGAAGAAAGAAGAAGTGAGCTAAGATTCAGCAAGCAAGTCCTCATCCTTTGTTGTAGCATTCTTCTAGATCTTTGTAAGTGTCCAAGACTTGATTTTTATCATGATAGGTTGTTAGATCTTGATTTTTGTCCCTGAATCTTCATGTTCTTGATTGTTAGGCGGTGAGATCTCATAAAGTTTACAACTTTATGAATCTACAAGCCATTTAGGGCAATTGGTGCTTTGGATGTGGATTAGTAATGAGTTTTAGTATTATGCATGAATTTTTGGTCAAAAACCCTCATTTTGACCTTATAAGAGTCCAATACATGCATTGGACATGCATGTATGGAAAGTAAGGTTTTTTATGTTGTTTTATGATGCTAGAAACTTTTCTAGAAGTGTTGAACTAGAAGTCTCTAAGATTAAGTGCTTAATAAATTAAGTCAAGTTCTATTTTGCCCTTTTTGGATCTAGGAGTGGAATCCTTACCTCGTGGAGGTCTAATGGGATAAAGTTGGAAACGTTATCCAGTTAGACCATAATATTGATTTAGATATGAGCTTTAGAGACCTTAGAATCGAAGAAAACGGCTTAACCCATTAAGCTGTTAGGAACCCAGTGCCCACGACGTGGCCTTAGATCTCCACGATGTGGCGACTGGGCTAAGACTCGTCTATTTTTTTAATTTAGTGGCCACGGCGTGACAATCAACTGGAGGTTGACTTTTGACCGTTGATTTTGACCAAATTTGACTTTAGGCCATTTTGGGTATTTTAAATAGTAGATTGATATTTGGGTCCTTGTTTATTGTATAGGCGACCTGTAGAGACAATGCTCAGAGCAGTTACCGATTCAACTATATGTTACACTAGTAGACATGGTGTGAGTTGGCGGCAATCCAGTCGGGAGACTGAGGGCCAGGGGCAATCCAGCCGGTAGACTACAGGCCATTGGGCAATCTAGTCGGGAGATTGTGGGTCAGGTACTCCAGTCGGGAGACTGTGGACCCAACATGCAATATGTGTATCTGTTTGGGTTGTGTGTGGTACTTTGGGGAAACTCAATAAGCTTTGACTTACAGTTTGATTTTATGGTTTCAGGTATTTTAGCGGACAAGGGCAAAGCGAATGCCTAATTGTGCACATCATCCTGGATTTTTATATGATTTACGATTTTGGAATACATGTGGTAGTGACTTTTGGAATCTTGTTTTTGTAAAACTTATGAATTTGAATGGTTTTAAGAATTGAAAATTTTTGTCATGAATTTGGGATGTTACACAATGATTACAACTTTATTGATTAAATGACAACGAACACCGTCATTGCCATTGCCACGTCTAACTAATAGGCTATTATAGTATTTTTTTTTTCTCAAACCACAATTTCAACTACATATATTCTACCGATTAAAATGACAATGTCACAAAAACACTATGACATTGTTGATGGTTGTCGGCTGTTGTTTGAGAAAAATGATTTCAAAAAGTTTTAGTTAAATGTGGCAAGGGGAATGACTATGTTCGTTATCATTTTAATCGATAAAAATCGTAATCGTTGATATTATAAATCAAAATAAAATATTGGTTATACAAATAAAAGTTTAGTGACCTAAAGAACAAATTTTGTGTTATTGGTTGTCATTTTAAGTCATTTTCCCTTTTATATATATATAATGCTTTTTTGGCATTAACCTAGAGGAATTGTTAATAATTTGGAGACTATATTTTTTCATAATTTATTTATGAGTCGTTTCTAAATTTCTCTAAATAAGTGACTTCAAATGTCATTAACTGCATTAACAGCTTAACATGGGAGTTGGGACGGGTCGATAACTATTATTATTCTTCTCGCAAATTCGTTCAATCCGACCAAGTTTTCTGGGCGAAGACGATGACTCTTCTGCTACAAAATCTCCCGTCAGTGCCTTCATCTGCTCCTCCCCTTCACTACACAAGATCCCACTCTGTTGTGTGTGGTGTATCAAGTAGTAACACTGATAAACCTAGAATCAAACCCAAAATAACCAGAATCAAAGTCAAAGAACCCGACGACTACCATTCAACTCTCAAAGCTCTCAACTCCAAAGGCCGTATCCCTCGGAAAGCCCTTGGCCAGGTGATTTTCTTGAGTTTTGGGTGTATTTTGCTATGCATTTTTGTGCTTGCAAAGAACGGTTTATTAGACTGCTGTCGCCCACTAAAACGACGGAAATTATGTTAGAAACATAGTTTTTTGTTATGTTAGAGCTAATTTCGATACTCTTTTTCAGTTTCTTTGGGCGAATAAGTACGTGATGTGCATTTATTTTTTTGTGGGAATTTCGTCGAACAGTTGGTGGGTTGTGTTGATTGTAGTAGAAAAGCTACATTTTGAATCTTTGAAATCGAATGGCTAGCTACCCAAGATACGAAATGCTTTAATTAAAGCTCTTGTAGGAAATTTTAAGCACAAATCCTTTCTTTTCTGACAGGAATTGATTGCATTAGTTACAATGGTGAAGCTCTTGTAAAGATAAGATTCTTTTGGCAAGTTGTTTAACGTCATTGAGTTTTAGAACAAGTTATCAGTATAAGCAAATCAATCTGAAAACTGTTTGGGTTTACACCAAAGTGTCAGCTTTTGGTTCTCTATAGTATTTTAAAATGGAGAGAGTGATAGTTAATAGTTAAGTAGTTGTTAATGTTTTGTTTATATGCAGCATTACATGGTAAACAATGAAGTAAATGAGCAGCTTGTTGATGCTGCGAATGTGGGTGATGGTGATGTGGTGCTCGAAATCGGTCCAGGAACTGGTTCTCTCACCAATGTTCTTGTTGAATCTGGTGCAACAATTCTCGCGATTGAAAAGGTGTTTCCTTTTTGATCTTTTAATCACATAATAATGTAACATTTCAAGATCTCATTTTTCATCTTTGTAATGTGTATTGTGTAGGATCCTTACATGGCTGCACTTGTAACAGAACGCTTTGCAAGTACACACCGTGTGAAGGTAACAAACACATTTATTTACTTATGTTTGTTTTTTTTTTCTTAAATAAGTTAAACTCTACCTTAATGTTCACATTTGTTGAAGGTGATACAAGAAGATTTTACAAGATGCCACCTCAAATCACATTTGTCATCATTCATGGGAAGTGATTCCTCAGATTCAAAACCATACGCAAAGGTCAAAAACTTGTTCTCTATGCTTGAATACATTCTATATTCTCCTTGCGGGTGTTTTTTTTTTTTTTTTTTTTTGACAAAATAAGTTATTGTTTTTGCAGGTAGTTGCAAATATACCATTTAATATAAGTAGTGATGTAGTTAAACAGCTTCTTCCAATGGGCGATGTATTCTCAGAAGTGGTATTATTGCTCCAGGTTTGTATTTTTCTTTCATGTCATTCATGTGATATTTTTGTTTTATAATATATATATATATATATATATATATATATATATATATATATATAGAGAGAGAGAGAGAGAGAGAGAGAGAGAGAAGATGTTTTTTTTTCTGGTATGATTTTGTGATTGAATTGAACAGGAGGAAGCTGCTTTGCGCATGGTGGATGCATCCTTGAGGACATCTGAGTATCGACCCATCAATATCTTCATAAACTTCTATTCAGGTAACACAAGTGTTCATATGAAAACCAAAATAAAAAGGAGAACATTGACCTGGTTTTGGAGATTTTAGGGTGGAGTACGTTTTCATCTTTTTTTTTCCTGCAGATCCTGAATATAAATTTAAGGTCCCAAGAGAAAACTTCTTTCCTCAACCCAAAGTAAGCAATCTTTTGACTCTATTTAGTTACTTATTTAAGTAATTAATAAGAAACCATCACTCTACAAAATCATACACAGTTACAGCTATCTTATGCAAGATGTGAGTCACTGTTATTGGAGATTCGGAAAGTCACTGTTATTTTACTACTACATACACAATTTTACAAGGAGTAGATAATCAATAGTCACTCGCTATATAAATTCTCATTAACAAAATTAATTATTTATTATATTTATAGGTGGATGCAGCTGTTGTTGTGTTTAGACTGAAGCAAGAAGTAGATTATCCCCAAGTTTCATCAACCAAGGCCTTCTTTTCAATGGTTTCTACTTGTCAATTTTTCATTTTTCCACTACTCATGATATCATAAAGGGTCCCTCCCATTCTCTTGATCTAAAATCAAGATTGGACCTGAAAAATGTGGTATATGATTATTATTATTATTAGATCTTGAAAAAAACTTGATCAAGATCCTCAATCAATAGTCTGATCAAATATATTCTCATATGTCATAAATGTGGGGTATTTTTATTTTTTAGGTTAATTCTGCATTCAATGGGAAGCGGAAGATGTTGCGTAAATCACTCCAACACATAACATCATCCCTTGAGATTGAGGAAGCACTTGTAAATATTGGTCTCCCAGCTACTGTAACTATTCTCTTCTTGCTATCTTTTGTTTTTGGGAGAAATTTTTACAAAAGTCCGTATATTCTAGGATCTATTTTGTCTTTTTCTGTTAAAGTAACGACTTTATCGTTAATGAACCCAGAATATAGCGACTTACTTTTCTGGAAATTTCCATTTTTTTTAATCCTAAAACAATTTTTTTTTACACAAGGATTGTTTATTAATGCAGTCAAGGCCAGAAGAACTCACACCACAAGATTTTGTAAAGTTGCATAATTTGATCGAGTATTCATAACACATTATAATTATAGGATTTCTTTTCAACATATGTAGGAAAATTGTACTTAGAAAGTATTCTCATCTGTGAAGAATGCAGTGTTAGAAATGGTATTGTATAAGTGTTTCTTAACTTTCAAGAAACCATAGTTGAGATTTGACCATTCTTATTGTAAAAAGAAACTGTTGTAAGTTGTAACCATCCATGCATTGTTTGTTTGAGAATTGAGACTTAATAATATGGCTTAAACATTAGCCATATATCATCTTTCTTTTTAATCTGATATTTGCATTTGAACAGTTGAACTTGTGGTTTTTCCAATCATTATTATCATTGTCATCATTTATAATAATTTTACAACCAATACACCTTGGTTTGAAATAATTCGTTGGTTAACATTGGTAAACCTATTTTAACATGTAAGAACACACCTTTAAGGTGTTGTACAATGTGCTTTCAAGCATGTAGCATATTCCCAAATTATGTGTTTCTATAGCTAGAGTTTTGTAATACACTCCTCAAGCTTGAAAATAGAATCATCCTATGAGAATACTTTCTAACACTGGAACTGGTAACGAATCAAACCTAAATCGTTGAGGATTCAACAATGGAACTGATAAATCAGATCCAAAGCTCTCAATTTCGTTATATGAGGATCGTAATCAATTCCAACCCTAGCCGATTCACTTTCATACTCCAACCACCGCCTCTGCTCCCCAGCGGCCAACCACGTCGGCGATAACGGCCGTTTTGGCCGCTTGTTCTTCTGAACAAAGCAATTTTTCATCCGTTCCTCCACCGAATCAATCATAGCCATCTTCGAATCTTCCTCCCTAGCTCCATCCATCATTTGTTGCTCCTCATCGGCAACTTCCATCGGCGCATCATCACCATCAGTTACATCTGCAGAGGGTTTTGCGGCGTGAGAGAGGAAGAGAGAGAGCTGGCGGTGAGCGGCGTGGAGGGAGGCGTAGATTTTTGCAGAGTTTGTGGCGGTGGATGAAAGCTGCTTTGCCATTACGGTTGCCTTCTCTAAAGCAGTCACAAGATCCGTCACCATCTCCATCTCCATCTCCATATTCGACAAAAGTTAATTCCAGCAGGTTCAACTTAGAATTGATGGAAGTTGTGGTGTTGACGCGAGTGGGGTGGGCTGCCGGCAGGTTAAACGGTGTATTTATTTGAACTATATTCACATATAAACAAAACATTAACATTAATTAAGTAAATTACAAATATAATCCTTGTGGTGTTGCTCAATTTGTAGCTCTAGTCCAGATACTTTCAAGTATTGTAATATAAGTCCAGAAAAATTATAATTTAACAATAAAGTACAACATTGAGTCAGTTTTGGACTTGAAATCAGTTTTGTATGCTGGTTACCACCGGTTCGTTATATATATTATCGACAGTTTTATTTGTTTTTTATACCACCTAAAATTTACTTTTTAATAGTTAAAAAAAAAGGCCTAGAAAAGAACATGTTTTCAAGGTGCGATTGACCAAGTACAATTACAAATAGGCCATGATGCAAAACTTAGCAACTCAAATGGTCTACACAGGCAAAGAACGAGATCTAAAGTCTCGGTAAATTTTTATTCTCAGTAATCAATAATGAAACCCTTCAGAGACATAAACATACTTACATGGAAAATAGAATCATCCTAAAAAACAGGAAAGTAACTGAAGTTACTCCTAGGATTTCGATTAGAGATATGCTTCATAAATAAAAATAATCTTCTAATCAAAATCTTTATTCTTTAAATAAAAAAAGAAATAAACTAAAACGATGAATAATCAGCCAATATGAGGTTGTGATTGGATGCCCTTGCATCATCCTCATTGCTTTGGAAAAGACTCGCCTCCCAATCTAATCAATACCCCCTTCAAATGGTGATAAACCAGACACATTAAAAGTAGCCGAAACATTATAATGTCTATTATAATGTCCATCAGCACGGGGAACTTCCCAAAACGACCAATCAGAAAATGTTCTTTTTGAAGATGAATCCATACCGAACCACCCTCATTGTACACAACTTGCTTCTTATGCTTGTTGGCACGACTCTGGTACCCAACATTATGTTTAATGACCTTTTGGTGTAGATCCTTAATATGCTGGGACTGATTTTTTGCCTCAACATTAACATGGTCAATAAGGTGAATATGCGTTAAATCAAGCGAGTGAGTGGATTTCGCCCATAAAGTATCAAGAATGGACTCAACCTAGTTGTGTGAAGTTGTGTTATTGGCAAAACGATTATATGCAAACTCTGCCAGAATGAGGTCCCACTGCTTGGGGTTGTCCCTGATAAGGCTTCACAACAAGTTCCCTAACCTCCTATTTGTCACTTCTGTTTGGCTATCCGTTTGCGGATGGTGAGAGCTACTAAATTGTAACCTTGAGCACATGCTTTTCCAAAGTGTGTGCCAAAAATGGCTAACGAACTTCACGTCACGATATGAAGTTATAGTCTTGGGTACTCCATGGAGCTTGACAATTTCAAAAAAATATAGCCTTGCAATTTGACAAACGTCATAGGTCTTGACACATGGCACGAAAGGAGTCATTTTAGAGAATATGTTAACTACTATAACTGAATCTTTATGTCTTTGAGTTCGAGGTAAACCCAAGACAAAGTCCAAACTAACGTCCTCCCAAGGAGCATCGGGAACGGGTAACGGGGTGTACAAACCCGCATTGGTGTGGTGGGTTTTGGCCACACGACACACGCGACAACGTGCGATCACACGGGAAACATCTTGCTCCATCTTAGGCCAATAAAAATGATCATAGATTAAATTTAAAGTCTTGTCCCTCCTAAAGTGACCCACAAGACCTCCAACATGGCTTTCCAAAATAACTGGGTCTCGTAGGGAACTCAGGGACACACAAACGAGCACTCTTGAAGAGATAACCGTCATGTTTTGAAGAATCTCGAAGAGGTTCATTTTGATAGTTGTTCCAAATATTTCTGAAGTCGGGATCATCTTGGTATAATTCTCGAAAAGTGTCAAAGCCTCGTACTTGGATTTTCATCTCAGAAGTGAGCATGTGTCGTCGACTTAGCGCATCAACAACGGTATTTGACGATCCCGCTTTGTGTCGGATGACAAAAGAATAAGATTGCAAGAACTTGACCCATTTAGCATGGCGAGGGTTGAGTTTTTGTTTCCTTGGATGTATTTGAGCACAATACAAAATGAACTCATTGGCTAACAATTAATGACGCCAATATTCTAACTTCCAAACGATGGCATAAAACTCCTTATCGTACGTAGAATATTTGCGACATGTTTCGTTGAACTTTTTGCTAAAAAAAGCAATTGGTTTCTGATTTTGGCTTAGCACTCCACCTATTCCGAGACCCGAGGTGTCACATTCAACCTGAAATACTTCGTTAAATTTAGGAAAAGCGAAAACAGGAGCCTGTGTGACTTTCCGTTTTAACTTATCAAATACATTCCCATCCTATTTCGTCCGATAGAACTTTCTGCTTTCATACATTCTGTCATAGGGTCAATGATACTACTCAAATTCCGTATGAAACGCTGATAGAATGAAGCTAACCCATGAAAATTATAAATGTCATGAATTGTAGTGGGTGTAAGCCAGATTGTGATGGCTTCAACCTTCGATTCATCCATCCTTATTTCATCGCCTAAAATAAAATAGCCAAGAAAGATAACTTCGTTAGTAAGAAAATGACACTTCTTCCCATTAGCCTACAATCTTTGTTCCTTCAAGATCGTAAAAACCTGTCAAATATGTGTTACATGTTGTTTTCGTATCTTTGCTGAAAATAAATATGTCATCAAAATAAATAACAACAAAACGGCCTATAAAGGGTTTAAAAACATGCTTCATCATGCGCATAAACGTGCTTGGTGCGTTTGATAAGCCGAAGGGCATTACCAAACACTCGTATAATCTGTTATGTGTCTTAAAAGCGGTTTTCTACTCATCACCGGGTCGCATATGAATCTAGTGATACTCGGTTCGTAAGTCAATCTTGGATAAAACTGTTGAGCTATGTAATTAACCGATCAAATCTTCAAAACGAGGGATAGGGAATCTATATTTAATAGTTATTTTATTGATAACTCAACTATCAATACAAATACGAAAAGTGTCTCCCTGCTTCAGAACTAGCAAAGCTGGAACAATACTCATACTTTCACGTATTAGGCCATTTTCAAGTAGTATGTTGAGTTGTAGCTCTAACTCTTTAAATTCTTTCAGGTTCATGCGATAGTTCGGTTTGCTTGGGATGCCTAATCCTCTTCTTTTCTGCCTCACACTTATTTACATGCATTTAAAGATCCAAACTAGCTAAAATCAATACAAGAGGAATATTCTGCTCTTATCTCAAACGACACATGGATTTTGGTTCCACGGCCATAGGGTGCCATTGTTATTAATTGTGTTTGTCTCTTTAAAAAGAAACTCAATGCGGATGGATCTTTGTCTCGCTATAAAGACGACTTGTTGCTAATGGTAGAATCCAAAGACCCGACATTGACTGCGAAAAAACTTTGAGCTCAGTTGTCAGACCAACCATCATTCACACTGTTCTAAGCATCGTAGTCACTCGCAAATGGCCAATTCGTCAACTTGTTGTGAAAGAACGCTTTTCGTTATTGTCACTTACAGGAGACGCTTTACATGCAGCAACCACATGGCTTTCAGGATCATTCCAAGCAAGATCATGTCTATCTTCTTTAGAAATATGTATATGATCTCAAGCAGGCTCTACATGTATGGTTTCAACGGTTCACTATGTTTATTACTAGACTTGGTTTTACTAACAAGTGTGATTCTTCTTTCTTTATTTATAGGCATGGATCTGATATTACATACTTGTTATTATATGTGGATGGTATTATCCTTACAAGCTCGTCTCCTCCACTTTTGTCCATCATTACGTCAGTTCTAGCTACTGAGTTTGCTATGACTGGTCTTGGAGATCTTCATTACTTCTTGGGTGTCTCCGCTACCGGAACTATAGATGGCCTTTTCTTGTCTAACAAAAATATGCAAATGAAATTCTTGATTGTGCCTCTATGACCAACTGCAAACCAGCTTTAACTCCAACGGATTTGGCAACCAAATTTGACAGGTCCAACCCCTTATTCAAGACCTCACATTATATCGTAATCTTATTGGAGCATTTCAGTATCTCACGTTTACTTGCCCAGACAATACCTATGCAATTCAGCAAATCTGTCTCTACATGCATGATCCCCGTGAGCTTCATTTCACAGCTCTCAAACGCATCTTACATTACATTTGCGAGACCTCAATCATCAGATCTTCAGTTCTCCATATCGCGAAATTATTGTTGACTAGGATGGCTGCCCGATCACCGGGCGCTCCAAATCCGGTTACCATGTTTTTCCAGGACACAACCTCCTATCATGATCATCCAAATGTCAGAATACTGCATCTCGCTCCGATGCTGAGACTGAATATCGCGGGGTCGCAAATGTTGTTGCGGAAACTTGTTGGATTCGCAACCTACTTCTTGAGTTACACTATTCTCCACACCATGCTACTATTGTGTATTGTGATGATGTGAGTGTGGTGTTTATGTCTGCTAACCCGATTCAACACTAACAAACTAAACATATTGAGATTGACCTTCACTTTGTTCGAGGCAAAGTCACTATTGGCCACGTTCGTGTTCTTCATGTTTATTCTAAATCTCAATATGCTGATATAGTCACCAAAAGTATACAATCTTCTTTATTTTTGGATTTCCAATTTAGTTTGAACGTTCGACAAACTACTCTCGTTCCAACTTTCGACATGCTACTCCCGTTCCAACTATGACAGGTGTAGGTGTTAGGTTTAGACTTTATGTTCTGAAATTTGTTGTATCTTATTATTTAGACAAAATTGCACAATTGGTCCCTGTGGTTTACAGAATATCGTACTTTGAGGCCTTCCTAGCAAAAAGTCACGCGAATAGTCCTTAAGGTTTCAGTTCATTGCTCGATTGGTCCTTGACCCTAACCCGGTCACTTTTGTACCGTTAGTGCAGGGGTAATTTTGTCCAGGAAAATCAGATCTTGCTATGTTTTCATTTGATCACTTTTTCACAATTCTCAAAATGGCAGCCTCTCTCCTTCCATTATTCTTGTATATTAGAACAACAATCCAAACACCCCGGTGTGAATCGTGTCTACCCTCTACCACCGAATTGGCCTTATCGATGTCTAAATCAAAGTTGAAGACTGTCGGAAATCGACCACCTCTTCTTGTGATTTGTAATCCACCACCGAAAGCCTCCTAATTTTTCCTTTATTCGTTTCATTCTCGCTCAGACGAAGACCACTACCTCTTTTTTTTTTTGTTATCCTTTCGTGGTTGCCAGAAACGAACAGACAAGAGACCGCCCGCCGGAACAACTCTTGTTGCCGTGGTGGTCGACGTCAATTGATTGCCTCCGTGTTTTCCTTCTTCGACCAGATGGGAGATGAAGAACCCCCCCCCCCCCCTGATTCCTTCTTTCGTTCATTTCTTACTCGAAAAGACGAAGACCGGAGAATCCTGTTCCATGTCCTTCCCTTCTTGTGTTTCAAGACGATCGGACCAGAAGAAGAATGGTGCCGCCAGAGCAGTCGTGCGCTACCGACCTCCCTCCTATCGCGATTGTTGAACCATCAAACCACCACTTGACTGCCATCACAACCAGTTGCTGCCTCCGATCTTCTCCCTTCTTTTCTCGATCGAACACCGCCAGATGAGCTCCCATCGACAACTCTTGTTCATCCCGTTCCCAATCTGATAATCAGATGAACAAGACATCGTACCCTTCGTTTTGTACATTTGGTGGTGTTGAAATAATGAGTCCCTGCATTTGTGATTTTATATAAAAATCAGTCTTTTGTTGAAGTCTTTGCAAACAAAGTTCCATTTGGTTATGGTGACTGCGAGATGAAATGACAAAACTGCCCCTGCACTAACGGTACAAAAGTGAAGGGGTTAGGGTCAAGGACCAATCGTGCAATGAACTGAAACCTTAAGGACCATTCGCGTGACTTTTTGCCAAGAAGTCCTCAAAGTGCGATATTTTGTAAACCACAAGGACCAATTGTGAAATGTTGTCTATTATTATTATTTAATGTACCCCAATACTACTAGGCCCTTTTGTTGTATAAGCCTTCTATGGTATTTGTAGTATATATTCTCAATGAATACAGTAAATATTCTCTATGGGAAAATTCTTACGCTTACGGGCTTCACATGTATTGTTGTACAATGTGCTTTCAAGCATATAACATATTCTCGAATTCTATTATATTATTTTGAAAGAGTTGTCACACACTTGGAGTTAGAATAACTCGAGAAAGTAAAACAATTTGGATTTCTTTTGAGTAAAAAATATATACATCAAAGTTTGTTAATTGTAATTGCATCCATACTACCGGCTCCAAATACTCGATTTGGAAACAACTTTTATGGTAAAAGTAATGCATCGGTAATAATCCTAAACTGTTCTGGATTCAACAATGGAACTGATAGATTAGATCCAAAGCCCTCAATTTCATTAAAAGAGGATCGTAATCAACTCCAGCCCTAGCCGATTCACTTTCGTACTCCAACCACCGACTCTTCTCCCCAGCGGCCAACGACGTCGGCGATAACGGCCGTTTTGGCCGCTTGTTCTTCTGAACAAAGCAATTTTTCATCCGTTCCTCCACCAAATCAATCAAAGTCATCTTCGAATCCTCCTCCCTCGCTCCTTCAACCACTTGTTGCTCTTCGTCGGTAACTTCCATCAGCGCATCATCACCATCAGTTACATCTGCAGAGGGTTGGGCGGTGTGAGCGAGGAGGAAGAGAGAGAGCTGGCGGTGAGCAGCGTGGAGGGAGGCGTAGATATTTCCAGAGCCTGTGGCGGTGGCGGTTGATGGAAGCTGCTTTGCCATTAGGGTTGCCTTCTCCAAAGCCGTCACCAGGTCCGCCGCCTTCTCCATATCTAAGAAAAGCTAATACACAGAGAAGTTCGACTTTATCTAACATGGTACACGTTTTTATTGCATCTTTATATATTCAAAATACAAAAAATTAATTAAACTCTAATTAGAAAATTACAAAATCCGTCCTTATGTGTTGCTCAATTTAATGTTTTAGTCGAATAGTTTCAGTTATTGCAATATCAGACAAAAATAATTTTAAATTAACAACTAAGTCCAAGTTTGTCTTGGTCATGCATGCAATGGGTTTTTTCGTTATTTACACACAATCTGTAATAACACACCATCGAAATTATAAACATTACTAACATCAAATCCATAATAAAAAATCCCTAAACCTTGCTTGATGCTTGCTTTTGCTTTACTTGATACTTGATACTTTGGTTGTTACTTTTGATTTTGGATCGAATATTGCATTATTGGTTTCCTTTCCACTGCTGAAATTTCCCTCCTGAGAATCACATATTGGCGTCTTTCATTCCTTCTCTCTCACACACAGCAGTAAAAATGGCTCAAGCTTTAGTCAGTATGACTGCCGAAGCGATACTGAAAAAGCCAAAAGGTATTGTCTTTAGCTGCTGCCGAAATTGCGATTGCTTGGGGTTACGAAGAAAAGTTGACCACCCAGCTTCACGCTACCTTGGACCTGATTCGTGCCAAGTTACGTGATGCAGAGAGACAAAAGGGAACAGAAGCTGTGATGGTGTGGCTGAAACAGCTCACACATGTGGTCAATGAAGCCGATGATGTGTTGGACGAGATTCATTATGAAATGCTGAGGCGTGAGGTGAAGAAACTCCTCCATGATTGAAAAGGTTTTCATTTCGTAGAGAAATGGGCCATAAAATCGAAAACATTAGTAGAAAGTTGGTTGAGATCAATAAACAAGCAAACGATTTGGGACTACAAAACGAACAACCTCCTGGCCCTGTTCCAGGTAGTCTCAACCCATATCTGGAGGAATTCAAAATTTTTAGGAGGGAGAATGATGAACAGCGTATCATACAACTTTTAACCCAATTAAGAAAAGAAGAAACACTTACTATTGTTCCCATTGTGGGAATGGGCGGGGTTGGGAAAACCACTTTGGCCAAGTCAATCTACTACAATAATCCAAAAATTGAGCATCATTTTGATGTTCAAGCTTGGGTCTGTATATCGGTTATCTCGCAAAGATCTATGAATCTCTTGCCATAGAGGAATGTAAGTCACAAATGAGGGTCAATTTAATTACAAATCTTCGAAACAAGTTGGGATCTAAAAGATATTTGCTTGTCCTAGATCAAGTGTGGAACGAAGAATAGGCACATTGGGATGATCTCAGGAGTTGTATGTCAAAAGTAACTGGAAGTGGCATTCTTGTCACTACACAGAATCTTGAAATCGGAACCAAGGCCATGAGTGAGGATTTCCATGCTTTGCAAACTCTTTCTGATGACTGGTGTTGGTCAATCTTTAGAGAAAAATCATTTCTTGCAGGACGATCACCATTGCCCGAATTGGATGAGATAGGGCATGAAATTGTGAAAAAGTGTCGTGGTTTACCTTTGTTGGTAAATGTAATACAAGGCATGTTACGAAATTACAATATTGACAAAGAGAAGTGGTTGTCCATCCAAGATAGCAAAGTTTGGGATCTAGAAGATGAAGGGGACAGAATCCAAAACAGCTTGAAACTCAGCTTTGATAACTTTCCCAATTCTATCATTAAACGATACTTTGCATACTGTTCCATCTTTAAGAAGGATAAGGTCATGCGAAGGGAAGAACATATACGACTCTGGATGGCTGTAGGGTTGATTCAAGAGGATGAGAGGAGAAAGAAACAAGGAGGCAGACGATGTGGGAAATGATATATTCCAAATCTTGGTTAGCAGCTCGTTGTTCCAGGATGTTAAAATGGATGAGTATGGTTATGTTACTGGTTGTATGCATGATCTTTCGATATCACTTTCCAAACATGAAAACTTATGTTTGGTGGATCCGACAAGCGATGATGATATTGTACGGGTTAAACATCTCGCAGTGTGTCGATTTCAGGAGGATGGTATCTACCTAACTTTAGAAAGATGAATTCTATAGTCTTCAAAGAGGATATGACAAATAGGACTATGCATACATTGATATTCAGGGGTACAATTGAGAAAAACATTTCATTGCAACGTTTCAAGTGCTTGAGGGTACTAAAATTCAGTGCATGTGCACTGAAAAAGATCAATGATTCAGTTGGAGAGTTGGTGCATCTTAGGTATCTTGATTTGTCATATACCAAAAGCAAAGTTCTTCCGAAATGAAATCTATTGGTAAACTTTACCATTTGATATTTGTAGAGCACAAACCTATACGTAACGTGGGACGATTGACTTCTCTAAGAACATTGCCTGATTTTAGAGTGGGTCGAGAGAAAAGATGTCAAATTTCAGAGCTAGGTCCTTTGATTTGAAGCACCTTGCTGGAGAGCTTCGTATTAGCAATCTCGAAAATATTTGCCAAGGCAGATATATGTGGAAAGAAAAATTTATGCCAGGTTTATTTTCGTTGGAGTGAGCACAGATTTGTCAATCAAAATGACAAAGATGTATTGAAAGGCTTGCAACCCCATGGAAATTTAAGAAGCTCGTTGTCAAATTATAAACTTTTACAATGACAGTTTTCTGGAATGGGTGACTAAGATGGCAATCAACATTGAAGGGAAATGGACACCCCTTCACAAGCTCGTGAAGATCAAATTATCTGGATGTAGCAACTATGCCTATCTTCCAGTGCTCGAGCACGTACCACTTCTCGGGATCTTGAGTTGGAGGATATGCACAACATGACATGCTTAAGCAGTTGTTTAGGCCAAGACAACAATTTTAATACCGGATGAGATCCCTCCAACTATCAGATATGAGGAGACTGGAAAAGTGGATAGATGCAGCAACAAACAGCTCAACAGTGCTATTACCTGTTCTCGAGAAGTTGCACATTAAACATTGCCGAAAGATTATTCACTTAGATGAATGTCATCCCCATCCTCTTGTTTCCATAGACATATACGACTGCTACAATCGGGTGTCCATTAAGAGCATACAAGGCCTTACAACTCTTGAATCTTTAAAAATTGAGGCTTGTCCTAGTCTTTTATTTGCAGAACTTCGAGCATCATCCTTTAAAGTCTCGACCATAAGCCACATTTGTGTTGAATGGTTTGTCTAAGAGCCTGAAATTTCACATTGGTATGTTCGTACACTAAGTGAATCTATAATTAGAAGAAAAAACCTTGACTTTGAGATTAGGGCTTTTTATCTGCTTAACCAAAGGGCTTGTAGCCCAGCGGTATCCGGTGTTGCCCTCCCTCCTTGAGGTTGAGGGTTCAAATTCCGTCGTGGACAAATGTGGATTTAAGGTCTAGTTTAGATTTGTCGTTTCAAGAAAAAAAAAAAAAAAAAAAATCTAATTAGCATTTGGCGGTAGGTATCATTTAATTAGGGGCTATTAAATTAATTAGAGATTAAAGAAGAATATGTGAATTTACAGATTTACCCTCACCTAAACAAAGGTCATAAACGGCTCTTAAGCCTTTGGACCGATTCACAACAAATGAAACCTTTTTGACCACCGGTGTAACTCCAAAACATTTTGGACCAAACTTACAATTTTGTCTACCCAACTGTTGTTGAAACTGGATATGAGAACGTGTTACTAGTGTAGTGTAGTGTGTTAATAGTGTAGTGTTGCTACTTCTAAATTACCTTTTACCCGTATTACATTATGGGTTAAACTACACATGTGAAATCGTTTTAAACATGATTTTAATTCAATGTGCAAGAAAAGGACTTTCTTTTTGGGAAAGATGACCTTTTTATTCATCGCGTTCTTGTTATATGGACTAGAAGAGTAAGGCTATCTACTTATCATGTATTCTTTTTTTAGTATCTTTTTACCCCAAACATGTTTTTTTTACCAACATGAGTAATGGAAATACACTAAAATTTGGTTCTTACTTAGTGATTTAGTATCATACCATATCATAAAGAGATACAGATTGGATTGACAAATACCACAGTTGTCCATATTGGCATCACCTAATTAAACTTTTAAGATCCTAAGGTAATCATCAATGATGGACATGGCCGATGATCGGTAACCAGAACCAAAGAGATTGTAATGGTTCAAGTAATGATACAACAAATAAACATCTCTCCTTTTCTCAAATCCTGCTTGCTTTGGCATCACCTAAAAGGCAACACAAAAGGCAATGGTCAAATACCACACTTGTCCATCATAGAACAAACCAATCAAATTCGATGTAAATGGCTCTGCTAAAGTGTTCAATGTATTATAATTTCATATATGGGAAAGATTGATATTGGATTTTGAATATGATCGGTTTAAGTCATTAAGCAGAAAAGCTAAATATAGGTACGTACCTCAAAATAGGCGTTGTAGAAAGACCCTCCAAATCCAGCACACCATGACATTCCAAACTCTGCTTCATTATGTCCATCTATGTAACATTCAAGAAAATAAATTTACAAAATAAGAGAGTGAAATGGAACAGAGGGTGTGATTAAAAATGGAACTCTGGAATCGAAATGAGTTCTTACAGTAACAAGCGGGATCGAGTATAACAGGCTCCCCATTCTTGTCTGAACTGATATTCCCACTCCATAAATCTCCATGTAATAAACAAGGCTCGATCGTTACATCTTCAAACAAAGCTCCAAGATTTTTCACTAATCTTTGTCCTGCATTTAGATCAAAACGAAGATCATAAAAGCTTGAACCATTGCAAAACAAGATATATGGTTCGAAGCAATTGTTAATAAGTTTTGTGAAGTTAACATCCTTTTCTTTGCAGAAAGAAAATTTCAAGAACTCATCTCGAGTTGGTGCTTGAAATAGATGGTTTTGGTTTGAATTCAAAAGGTCAATATGCAAATTAATTATTTTCTTGAACCTCGGGAATCAATTTCAGATCACAAACCTTTTTCGTATATAGCCGAATCGCCAAATTGTTGTTGTGCTAACTTAAGTTGAAAGGCCAGGCGATGCTTAGAGTAAAACTCAACCCAATCTGATGTCCATGTGTTTATCTGCGGTGTGCTACATGCCAAGACTTGAGCTTATTAAAACTACAACAATCAACTTGTTTAAAACCGACATTAATGGTGTCTTTGAATAAAATATAAGGAATTGATATTGTTTGAATTCATTGATTGATTTGGTGAGATTACAACCAAATATAAAGAAAAGAATAATTACACTTTGATACCCTAAGGAATAATAATAATAACAATCTAATTCTAAACTATCAACTCAGGTTAATAATCCCCCGCAAGTTGAGGGTGGTTAGCAATCTGCAACTTGGAACGCAAAAACTCAAACTTCTGAGATGACAGGGGCTTTGTAAAAATATCAACAATTTGGTCGTCTGTAGAGATGAACTTGACATTTAGTTTTTCGTGAGTTACTTGTTCACGAACAAAATGATAGTCAACTTCAACATGTTTAGTATGAGCGTGAAAGACTGGATTAGTTGTGCGATATGTCGCACCAAGATTGTCACACCAAAGTGTGGGTGCCGTGCTAACCAAACCAAGTTCTTGAAGCAACGACTTCAACCAAATCAATTCAGCAACATTATCTGCAATAGCCTTGTACTCGGACTCTGTTGAAGATCGAGATACAGTTTTCTGCTTGCGAGCAGACCAGGAGATGAGATTCGAACCTAAATAGATAGCAAATCCCCCTATGGATCGACTGGGCAACCCAATCAGAGTCCGAGAAGGCCTGAAGATTGGAGTACCAATTGGAATCCGAAAAGGCTTGAAGCTGATACCCCGTATTATGTCGAATCCATAATCGATGGTGCGCTAAAGATAACGAAGGATGCGTTTGACACCGGCCCAATGGTTCGTAGTTGGAGCGTGCATGAACTCAGAGACTTTATTAACTACAAAGACAATATTAGGGCGAGTAAGAGTAGCATACTGAAGAGCTCCTACTGTCTGCCTGTAGCAAGAAGGATCATCAAGTAAGGGGCTATCATCGGGTAACAGCACTTGAGCAGTGCTCATAGGGGTTGATATTGGCTTGCACTCAGCAAGACAAGCATGGTGTAAGATCTCACGAACATATTTCCATCGGGAAAGAACCAAGAATCCCTGTGAACAACTTCAACCCTCAAAAAATAGTGTAGTTGACCCATATCCTTAAGTGCAAAGAGAGAATTGAGTTTCTGAATGATTAAGGCTACAGCAGTGGAGTTGTTACCGGTGATGATGATGTCATCCACATACACCAAAAGATAGACAAGAGAGTCAGATGAGTTTAGTATAAAAAGGGAGGGATCGGTTTTGGACCCATAAAATCCCAACCGATGAAACGCAGTAGACAACTTTGTAAACCAAGCCTGAGGAGCCTGCTTGAGGCCATACAAGAATTTATACAAGTAGATGTGATCAGGTTTGGTTTGATCAATAAAGCCCGAAGGTTGGCAGAGGTTGGCGCATGTACACCGTTTCCTCAAGATCTCCATAAAGAAAGGCGGTTTGGATGTTTAACTGTCTCGGAGGCCATTTGTTGCTAACAACTAGAGAGAGAACCGTACGAATGGTGGCGGGCTTAATGATCGGACTGAAAGTCTCATGATAGTCCACACCATGCTATTGATTAAAGCCTTTTGCCACGAGATGGGATTTGTACCTGGTAATCTTTCCATGTTCATCAGTTTTTACCCTGTAAACCCATTTACAAGCAACAATATTAGCATTAGAGGACAAGGGGCACAAGGGTCCACGTGTCATTCCTGTGGAGCGCAGATAGCCCTTCGGCCATTGCTTGATGCCATTATGAAGACTTGTTAGCAATGGTAAAGCTGGTAGGTTCAAAGGGAGGAGATATGGAGGTGGAGGCAGTGTAGGCAACGAGGTTGTATCGATCTGGTTGTTTAAGATTAGGGTTAAGGTTAGATGGCAAAGGCCGAGGAGCTGGTGGTGGAGGTGGTAGGTTGGTATTAGTTGGTGGAGATTGTGGTGGAGGAGATTGAGGAGGTCGTGGTGATTCAAATGGAAAACCGGGTGGTGGGTCGGAAAAAATAGAGATGTAAGGAGTAGAAGGTGGTGGAGGTGTTGGTGAAGGCTGACAAGGAAAGACGTGTTCATTGAAGCGAACATGTCGAGCAATGTAAATTCGATCAATGGATGGATCAAGACAGTGATAACCATGGTAAGCAAGGCTGTAGCCAAGAGAAACACAAGGAGTAGACCGAAATTCAATTTTGTGACGATTGTACGGACGAAGAAAAGGAAAAGATTGATAGCCAAAAACTCGTAAGAAAGAGTAATGAGGTTACATTTGAAGACATGCTCAAAAGGGGATTTGTTGGATGAAACAAAAAAGGGGAGGCGATTTATGAGATATATAGCTGTTTCAAAAGCAAAGATTCAAAAGCATTGAGGAAGACTGGATTGAGCCAAAAGAGAGAGTCCAGTTTTCACAACACGACGATGACGGCGTTCAACAAAGCCATTTTGCTCACCGGTGTGAGGACAAGACCGTCGATGGATGATGCCAAGGATACGACAAAGAGTGGTGAGAGGTCGTGTGCCACTGCTGTCCTGAGAGCGATTAAAACCACCACGTGAGTTGCCACAAGAAAAGCTACGGGATCCACGACCGCCTCGGTTATTATTGAAAGACCGAGAACCAAAATGAGCTTGAGGTCGTAGAGATTGAATGGGGTGTAGTTGATAACCCAACTGAGTGACCATCAGTTGAATGTTTTGTAGTTGTTACTGAAGATGATCAATATTCAGTTGTTGAACCGAAAGAGTTGCAACCGATGATGATTGTGGAACCGAAGAAGTATTTGCCAAGAAAACTTGGGGAGTGGCAGTCATCATTTTTGTGAAGACATAATCATGATCACATAGAAGGCCATGTAATTCATTGAAGTTGACACGAGGCACACGGGCCAATAAGTTGGTCTTGAGACCATTGTATTCCTTTCGAAATCCTGTAAGGGTGAGCATTACCAAATCATTGTCCTTTACTGGTTGGAAGTTCTCCACGTATATTCTTGTATCAAATTTTTTCGGCAAGTTTTCACAAATGCCGTGGTGAATCTTTCTCTCCCATGCCCATGAGTTTTTCCGATTGGAAGTTCTCCACGTATATTCTTGTATCAAATTCTCTATTATATTTAAGAGTAAATTACACGAATGGTCCCTATGGTTTGGGGTAACTTGCACGTTTGGTCCCTAACTTATTTTTTTAACTCGGAAGGCCCCTACTGTTTGTTTTTGTTGCACGATTGGTCCCTACAATTTGATTTTGTTACGCGCTTGGTCCGTATCTTTCCTAAAAAAAACTATTATTTAAATAGAGAAAAATGGTGAGGTAGGTAAAGTAAAGTGAAGGGCGTGGGGTTGGGGGTGTGTTTATTTAAATAAACTAAAAAATCAAGGGCAAAATAGTCTTTTTAGGTAAGACAGGGAGCAAGAGCGTAACAAAAACAAATAGTAGGGACCTTCCGAGTTTAAAAATTAAGTTAGGGACCAAACGTGTAAATTACCCTAAACCATAGGGGCCATTCGTGTAATTTACCCAATATTTAACTCACAAAGTTGTTGGGAATATATGAGTCCATTTTCGCAACTTTACTTTCATTTATTTTATTACAACATTGTATTTTTCAACTTTTTTTTTTCTTATTAAGGCAGTGTACTCTGAAAAATATGCCAAGTTATGGCGGTGAAAATTGTTATTTTAGATAGGATTTTAGAAGACAAGGTTGTAACCGGAAGAAATGAAAGTAGGATGTTATCATAAACTAATAAACGAAAGTATGTTGTTACGTCTTGCATTTAACCAAAAAACAAATATAGTATTTAATAATATATTATAACTTTAGCAAATTTAATGAACTTATGTTCATCTCCGTCCTACTACAATATGTGTGTAAGTGCAAGTGCGTGTAAACAGATGAGAGGTAAACGTGAGCTATCATTGTTTGACCGGAAGTTCATAATATTCATGTACAAAAGTCCAATGTATAATAGAAAACTAATATGCAACCTACAAATAATACATGCAAGTGTGTAAGCAAAAGAGAGGTAAACATGCCTGCCAATGGTATTGTTGACATGAAATCCGAATCCTTTTTCAGATTTTGCTGCTTTATGCATCTCCGCAAGTTTCCTCCCTAATACAGCCTAAATTAAAAGCAAATTAAAATTAAACCTAAAGAAATTTGAAAACCACTATTCAAATGAAAGCGAGTTTTAGGGCGTGTTTGGTTTGTGGATTTCAATGTAATTTGACAGAATTGGAATTTGAGATTCCATCCCATGGTGTATTTGGTAGCCAAATGGAAGGAATTCAATTCCGTTAGATTCCTTAAAAGTCCATACTTCCTTTTTTGTTAATATAAATCGAAATAAATAAAAATAAAATTTGAAGTATACGAGGATTGAAAAACTATTCAACTTTTATCATTAAATTCCATTCCATGCGTGCATCAGATTCCAATTCCTTTGACAGCTTTCGTTCCTTTCAATAACATTATGCAAACCAAACATTCACTTAGTGTTTACCTGATCACCTCTCGATGAACCAAACTCTATGAATTCCATGATGATATATGAACCTCCAGTTGGCAATGCACCAACTTTATATGGTTGAGGAACACGAATCGACTTTGTTTCATACATTGCACTTAACCCCAAAGCCTCTCCTTCAAACATCTCCGGTCCAATACTCCTAAAACCAAGTTTATGAACATCTTTGTAAGTGAAATGACAAAATCACCCTTAGAGAAGCTAGAGCTATCAATGGCAGCCAACAAAATAAGAAATCTTTGACACAGGTCAATTTTAAAAGTAACCTGTTTGTCTTAACAAAGAAAGAACCAGCATCAGTAGTGTATCGGTTGGCAAGATTGATGCAACCACCACCAACAGGACTAATCCCTGTTATTTGACTTGCCTTTCCCTCTGTTAGAATCCACTCTCTTACTGGATCTGTACTTACTGTTGCCACTATATAATAGCAAAAACTTTAATGTTAATTTTCTACAAGATTTAGTGATAAAACTCGAGATTAATTATAGAGCGATCGACTTCTTTATCCGTTGTAGCAGACTTTTTGTGGCAAACCAACCGTACTTCTTATGAAAATGCCAGAAAATATAGTGGTTTTGGATGGAAATGTAAAGCTCAAATGGAAGAGGAGCCCCATATGGGGGTAAAAAAAACACCAGGAATTAGAGAGAAGACTAAATTATATTGTGTAGTCAAGATGAAAAGAACATGGGATGTGGTGGAAAATTCACTATATTTCAGTATTTCACATATGAAACGAGTTAAAATCCATGAAAACATATGGTGGGCTGATCTTAGAAAGCTCAAAGATTGAATCTTTGTGTCATATGAATGAGTGAAAGTGTTGATGCTTATACTTCTCAAGCCCACAAGAATTTTAATAAATTGGTCGAAGTTCAAACCAGAGAGATTTTAAAACTAGAAAGATCACTAAACAGAGAACAATAAACAAACATACATTCAAAATTCACTTAATTTATTAGGATTGCAAAAGCTAAACAACTTGATGCAAAATCGAATAAAACTTCATAATTTTAAGAGGGCAATTGTTAATCTCCTTAAAACATAAAAGTCGTTCCTAATTTGACAGTGATTTGGTTGAAAAAGACATGGCATTTAATGGGGTTGATTCGAAAAGGCTCAAAAACTAAAACTTCGTGCTGCTATAAGCTAAAACCCCAGAAGAATAGCCGGAATCTTGATTAAAAATTTCATCGGGTTAAAGATTAATGGTGGGTACTGTCAATATCCTATTTTTTTCACACAATTTGGTCCAAACACTCATGAAATTGAAAATGGGCCTAGTTTCAGAAGGCTTAAAGATTGAACATTTTGCTACTATGAATAAAAGTTAAAAAAATTAAGAGGGAGAATCTTGATATTTTTATTGAAATGATACTTACTGACTATGGGTTTATGCAGACAGAGAGATAACTGGGGAGAGGAATGAAGGAGATGACAAGAGGAGGAGAAGGAGATGACACCCAAGTGTGCCACCATTCTTGCAGCTTCTTCAACACACACTTTGCCCTCTCTTTCTCTTACGGGTGATTTTTAATCCTGTTCATCAGCAATAACTGGTGGAGGTTTCTTCTTTGTTTTTTTGGATCTTTTTCCTTTAGGTTTTAACTTTGAAGTATCTAGATAGACCCTCAATCCAATATTTACCACCCCCTTTCGAGTTTTTTAAGGAAAGGAAGATGATGTTAGTGATTTTTTTTTTTTTTTCTTGGGGGGGGGGGGGGGGGGGGGGGGGAAGGAAATGAAAGATGTCTTTTTTTTTTGTGTGTGTGTTTTTTTTTTAAAGGAACGGAAAGATGTAAAAGATAGTGCTTTTTTGTTTTAAAGGAAAAGATATCAAAGATAAAATAAATCAAATGAGTTTTTTTAAGAAGGGGGGAGGAAATGTGTTTTTATTTTTTTTTAAGATGGTAGAAAAAAAAATTAGTTTTTTTTAAGGGAAAGAAAATAAAAGACAACCATATTTTTTTTTTAGTTTAATTTAAGGAGGAAAGTAAAACTTTTTCTTTCAAAATCTATCCCTTGAAATGAGATGATTAGAAAGAAATTAATTTTTTTTAAGGGAAAGAAAATAAAAGACAACCATATTTTTTTTTTTAGTTTAATTTAAGGAGGAAAGTAAAACTTTTTCTTTCAAAATCTATCCCTTCGAAATGAGATGATTAGAAAGAAATTAATTTTTTTTAAGGGAAAGAAAATAAAAGACAACCATATTTTTTTTTAGTTTAATTTAAGGAGGAAAGTAAAACTTTTTCTTTCAAAATCTATCCCTTCGAAATGAGATGTTTAGAAAGAAAAGTTTCTCTTCATTTTCTTAGTTCCGTTTTTTCCCTTTAATTTAAACCCGAGAAAAAAATGTAGAAAAATTATTGCCATGAATAGACATATCACCAAAGTGTCACCAATTATGATGTAACGTTCTAAATTTTTAACCAAGTTTTTTTTTAAAATTTTAAATTAAATCAACCAAAAAACCATTTTCACAAAAAGAACATCAATATTCATTTGTTTCAAACATCATAAAACACAAAATAAGAGTGTAGGGGAAATCTCAAAACAAAACATAGATGTGAGTATAGTTATGTCGGGCCTTCCCCTTCTCACCAGATTAACCTAAAAAAATATTTAACTGTAAAGAGTAAACACAAAGCTTAATAAGTTCCCAATATACCATATATATTTCATCATACATACAATGTATATAACCATAGGCTCATAGTCAACACCTCAATAGGCAAGAAGGCATATAGCCAACCCCCAACTAACATACAGACTCCCAACCATCCTCCCATTGGGCCCAAAAGCTCTTGGCCGACCACCCATAGGACCATCCAATTATCATAACAAAAGACTAATCTCGTCTAATCGGATATCTATACAATAACAATACACACATACAACTTACCACACAAATGACATATAATATCACACATAGTATAGTGAGAAAACTTGGATAAATCTAGCATCCAAGTCTCTCACACAAGAATCCACAAAGAAATCAACATGAACCACCCGATAACAAGTCATTTGAATAACACTACTGACATAAGCTAAATGAACTTCTACATCTCTGAACATCTACATCACATATCAATAACTCTACTTAGATCGTATCTTGAATCGTTACTTGATCATATGTATATTGTATTTTATTTATACTTTTACTTTCAAAAACCTTCATGTACTATAATGACGTACCGACACTTTTTCTTAAATGATAATATAAGCATTAATTCATTACTTTATATACTCTTAATCTTAGATACTTATACTTTTTATTTGATTTTAGTGAGTATAAGTTCCACTCGTATCTCATCATATTATTCATACGTATTACCTTTCTTTAACCTTTAAAATCAAACACTATTGTTTACATATTAAGGTTTATATGGCCATTCTATTTTTCAACCTCTAACATCTTCACTTTAATATATATGTTCATCATTTTAACTTAGTTATTTAACAATGTGTTTACTTCCTTAAGTGTTAAGTGTTTTTTTACACACTTTTACACATAATATATTAACTTACCAACATTTAGCATTCTAATAATCATTCACATGGTTTTCTTAGTATTTGAACATTTTTACATATTACTAATACAGAATTAGGTTGATATTATATTACTTAACATCTTTATTATGTTTATTATCCTTTGCTCCATTTTAACATCTCGTTACCATTCATCTTTTTTTATACATATATGAGGTAAGTGTGATTCAAACATATTCTTAGGTTTACACAAACCAAACAATGACAAATACATACATAACACCAACAAACTTACATTTAAAAAAAAAATTAATTCAGTTTTAATAAAAAAAAAATCAAAACCGCATACCAATCAGTTAATATTTTAATATGTTTTTAATGTGGTTTGGAACCGAACAAACTTATTAATTTTTTAATTATGAAGAAAGATAAATTTCTAGTGAAAAGTATGACCGGTTACCCACAAGTTCATTGAACCGAAGTCATTTCGGCTTGCATTTGCATCCCATGTCCACAAAAGAAAGCCCTGGTGCCATAAGTCTTACAAGGCTAAAACATTTATGGGCCAAATCTTTTGGGTTGGCCAAACAAGACAAGTCAAAGCAGGTTTGGTATAGCTGGTATGCATATATTAAATTTTCATATAATAGTTTAAACTTTGGACATAGGTCGTAAAACCCTTTTTGTAACACCCAAGATTTTGAAAGCCAAGAAAGTAAAGGAAACCCTAAATTTAAGAGGGACTCGGCGAGTCCAAGGAAGGACTCGGCGAGTCGGAGCGGGATCCGGGTCGAGGAGTACGTGACCAACTCGGCGAGTCGGCCAAGTGGACTCGGCGAGTCTGGTCTGTGCGAGGAAAACCCTAAATCCGGGGCTTGGAGCCTATTTAAACGCCTTAACCTCCTTCCTAGGGTCCCTTTACTGCCTCTTGCACCCAGAGCATCGAACCTTAAACCCCATTGTTGCCCATTCAAGCTCCCAAGCCATATTGAGTGAATTGAAGGAAGAAGAAGAAGGAGAAATCATTGAGGCTTCAAGAAGTGGTCTTGGATCTGAAGATTTGGGGAACATTTCTGAGTATCTGAAGGTAATAAGCTGTTTCTCTCTTTTAGACCTTCTATGGTTGTGAGATTTGGGGCTTTTAAGCCATGGTTTGCCACCCAAGTGAGCTAGAAGCCGGATCTGGAGTTGCTACTTCAGATCCAAGTGTGTTATGAGCTGGGGAAGCATAAAGTATCAGCCCTTGAGTCGAATTTGGAGCCTCTTGGTCTTAAACCCTAGTTATTAGTGCATTTTGCCTAGATCTCCCTCTCTACACGTAAAGTTTGCAACTTTACGCGGGGAATAGGCTTGGGAAGAGTGGATCTACAGTTTAGAGTTCATGCATGACTCGGAAGTCCTCTGCATGTAAGTGGATCTTATTGGACTCGGCGAGTAGCTTGAAGATGAGGAGGAACTCGACGAGTGGGACGAACAGCTCGTCGAGTCGGATGAAGATAGGCATGAACTCGGCGAATTGGATGAACAACTCGGCGAGTTGGATGAAGATTGCCGTGTGTTCGGCGAGTTTGTTCTTAGACTCGGCGAGTCAGGTCGCGTGGTCCCAAACCCTTCGAGTTAAGTCTCGAGTCAGCGAGTCGAGCCAGGACTCAGTGAGTTGGACAGGACATGAAGCGGGAATCAGTAGACTCGGCGAGTCAGGGGCTGACTCGGCGAGTAGATTCGCGAGTGGAAGGACTCTGGAATTATGAACTCGGCGAGTCAGTAGGGTGACTCGACGAGTAGGGTTGACCTGGAAGGTTGACTTTGACCAGGACGTTGACTTTGTCCAGAGTTGACTTGGTTGACCTTTGAAGGTCAGTTAGACTAAGTGTTATGTTGATTTTGGTAGCTCGGGGAGCTAGCGGAGCAGCAGTTCAGAGTCAGTGGTCAGGTAGCGGTCAAAGGGGTTAGCAGCAGCAGTTCAGCAGTATCAGGTGAGTTTCCCTTTGTATGAATGGGTCTACGGCCACAATGCCGGCCCATGTAGTTATGAGTAGAAGACTCGGGGGTTAGCCCTAGGCACAGTATGCTAGTATGATATTCGGACGAGGTCCAATGATAGAGGGCGGGTGCCCAAGGAGCGGTTTATGTGATAGTTTATACTTGTTGTCTGTGTGATACTTGTATGTGCCTGGTAGGGAGGTGAGTGTGGGCGAGGTCCCGTATCTCACCAATAGCAGAGTGTAGATGGTGTTCCACATCTCAGTAGCAGCAGAGCAGGGGCGAGGCCCAAGTTAGGAAAGGAGTGAGGGTGGGCTAGGCCCGTATCTCACTATCAGCAGGAGTATGGACGGGGTTCCATGACTCATCAGTAGCAGGACACGGGCGGGGCCCAGAGATAGGCGAGGCCTTAGAGCAAGAGTTGTTAGTATGTGTTTAGTTTATGTAATGTTATGTGATGTATTTATGTGCTATTATATGTTAGTGGGCGAGGCCCTGTGACAGGCGAGGCCTAAGTGAAACAGATCTATATCCGAGCGGGGCTCGAAGCCAGGCGGGGCCTGGAGCGGCGGGGCCGTTGTATCAGGCGAGGCCCGGGGTAGGGGCGAGGCCCAGGATAGCGGGCGTGGCCCAGTATGTGCAGTATGTGATTTTGCATGGTATGTGGTAAGGTGGGGAACTCACTAAGCTTCGTGCTTACGGTTTTCAGTTTTGTTTTCAGGTACTTCCGGTAGCGGAGGGAGGAGCTCGGGGTGATCGCATGGCACACACCATAGATTAGTCAGCCTGGGAATGTTTACTCTGATAATAAGCATGTGTTTTGAAAACTTATACTCAGATTATGTTTTGAAATGATGGCTTTGTTTAAAGTAATGTTTTATTAAAAAGAAATTTTTGGTCTTAAATTTTGGGATGTTACAAGTTGGTATCAGAGCCTTGGTTTGAGGGATTCGGGCATACTCTCGGGTGTGCCTGAACTCAAACTGAGGGGTCGGATAAAAAGTTTTCAAAAGTGAAAGGACAGTTTTGTAAAAAGAATTTTGAGAACGAAAAACAATTTTAGAAAAGCAAAAAGAATTCAGAAAGAAAAGAACTTTGAAAAGAGAAAAAAAGGTGTGGTGCATGCAATCAACCGAGCTCAAGTAAGTACCCCAAAATACCCATACAAGTTTATGTTATGATTATCAATTGATAGAACAACATGCTAGAATAGGACTAAGGATCTAGGGATGATGCCTTATGTGCCTGTTATTTGTGCTTTTAAGCTGTATAGTAGTGTTGAGTAGGCAGTAGTAGGATAGCCTGTTTAGGTTATGCCTGGGTTGTGAGTTTGTGTTGCATGCTAGTTCAGATTCTTGCTATGTGGATATGATTGCTTGAGTATGTTATGGTTAGATTTTTCCCTTGTTCGAATGTGTCACAACTAGAAATTTTGTGTCATGTAATATATACACTCAAGTTAATGTTGAATCAAAAACTTAAGAGCATGTGTGATACCTATTATTATGACATCAAAAACTTCAATCAAATACATCATGCAAGTACTACAAATAGTCAACAAACAATTGGAAACCCTAGAAGTTCTTGTTTAGGTCCATTTTGGACTAGGACTTCCTTATTGGACCCAAATGGACCAATAAGCTTCCAACTTGACTATCATGGGCTTAGAACCCTAATTGGGCTCTAATTGGACCCACAATCATTTATTTCAACATTTTGGGCCATTTTGGGCCTAGAATGAAATGAATTAAAAGCTTTGATCCATGATTAACCTAATCTAGCTTAATAAAGCATAAAAATCACAATTTTATTTTATAAGGCCAATGATCACCCAAACTAACTCTAATATTGGGCTTAGGGGCAAAAAGCCCAAAAATCCTTTCTTCCCACTCCATTCTCGGCCCAAGCCCAAGGAAAAGGAAGAGTTGACTTTGGATTGCCACCTCACTTTTATTTATTGGGTCTCCATGCATGCAACTCATATTTTCAAGCAAGTATCTTGTCAAGGTCTCTCTCTTCTTTTCCCTCTCTCCCTCTCGGCCGAATCCCAAACACACACACAAACATTTCACTCATCTTTTCTCTCAAGGAACTCTCTCCATTCCTCTCCTAAATTTCGAAGATTCAAGAGCATTACAAGGAGAATTCTTCCCAAAAATCATCATCTAGGTAAGTTGAAACTTGGATCCACACTTTAGACTACTTTTTATATCCAAAAATCTCTTCTTAACTCATATGAAATCATAATCTTGTGTCTTAGAACCCCTCAAACTCGAGATCTTCAAGAAAAGGGTGCTAAGGCCAAAAATCACCAAGTTTTCTTCCATCTTTTCTTCAAAAACCGAAACTACACCCTAAGGTGAGCTTCATACTCCCTATTTTTCTGTTTTATAAGTTTTGTGGGGGGGGGGTGAATACAAGTGAAAGTGTAGATCTATATGTGTTTTGTATGCCTTGTATGATTTCTATGCTCATATGTGTATTTTTGTGTGTTTATGATGTTGGATCTAGCCATAAACCCCTAAAAATCGAGATATACTTTATGTTAAATGATACTAGCATCAAATATATTTCTACATACAAAGTGTTCCAAGAAAAATAGCTAAATGGCTTAATAACATCTTCTTTGGGCTAAAAACTCAATTTTTGGACATAAAATGTTAAAAATATAAAGTTAAAGGGCCCAAAATGAAATATTTCGAATTCTGATGGGTGAGATGAGTCAAAACAGTTTCCATAATGTATTTTCTGAAAATATACTCTTTTGGAGGATTAAAAACATAAATTTCAAGCTTAATGGGCTAAAAATGACATTTTCGGCCCAATAGGGCCCAATATGCGAAATTTTCTGTTTTGAAGGGCCAAAACTGTGTTTTTCTGTAAAAAAGTGGACTACTAGTGTTCCAAGTCCTTTTCTAAGGTTTAAAATGCTTTTCAAATTTAAAAAGGACCAAAGTTGCAAAATTTTTCCAATTTGGGCCAAAATTGTAAAAACTGCGAAAAAGAGGGGTTACAACCGAGAAAACTGTATTTTCAGGGACTAAAACTGTTTTCAACTAAAAATGTGCTGAAAAATATCAATTCCAATAAGTTTTGATGTTAAAATGCCAAGAAAAATAGTTTAAGGACTAAACCGGAAATTTATTACGCAAAGGGTTGAAAAAGTAAATTTACAAAATAAAGAGGGGCTGAAAACAGAAAATTTTCAAGGCTAATTCAATACACCCATCGTGATCAAATATTGGCACCGCGACTACCGACGAAATATAATACACAACAATACCAAAAATCGTTGTTAAACGAATTGATTCGGTCTCGAATCAATAACAACCCGAAACTACTAACACGACGATAACTCGATTCGCACAAGTAACATTTGGGAATTCAATACACACGTGAGAGTGCACAGACGTCGACGCACCACCTTTGGGCCCAAAAGTGTAAAATCTTGTTTGTTGGGCCTAGCTAGCCCCATGACCTGATCTTTAGGCCCGAAGACTTCAACCTTACGAGTTGTTGGGTCTTACATGATCTAACACAGCGTAAAAGGACTTTCAATGGCTTTTATACTATTGGTCCCCAAGGGTCCTTTGGTACTGCTAGTAAAGTCGGTTATTTTAATGCGAGTCGGGTCAAGGGCCCTTCACACTCTTTTTTTTTATCCCCAACCGGTTAACGGAGTTATCGAGGTCTTCGTGCCCTCTTTCTCTTCGGATGTGGGACTACTCGAAGTCAAGGCGGTTGGATTACGTGAATAGTACGGACGACGCCTACGGGATCGTTAGTATAGTTGTAAACTGGTCGTTTGCGTAACGCGTGTTTATAGCAATTCACCATGCGCAATAATCTGACGTCGCCTGGAATCAATGACTTCACACGCCGCGATGGTTCTTCAACTACATGGAATTCAAAGCATTAGGAAAACATCGGGTTTTCCTAGGGTTTTCAATACATACGGTTTCGAAATGCACACAAGTTTAATGAACAATTTTTTTTTACAACTATAGAAACAAACAATCATACTTATGGATCTTCACAAACTTTTTCATAAACTCTTTTCAGAAAATATCGGATTTTCTGGTAGTTTTTTTTCAAAACAATACAAAACATTGCTTTTCAAATACCGCTTATGAACTCACCAACATTTCATATGTTGACGTTTTTCAAAATACTTGTATTCTCAAGTAACAAGTAAACCGAAGGAAAATGTACTCAGTGATGGCTTGCAGTTTGTTTATTTATGAACCGAACAATTTATTTTTGGGAATGTAATGTTAAAACAATGTACTCAGTGTAAACTTATTCAGTTGTACTATATTAATGCATGGTGATGAATGATGTTATATTTCATATATATATTCAATGTTATGGTATTCAATTAAGTCACAACAGCCCTCGGACGTTTCCGCCGCCTGGTTCGGGGTGTGACAGAATGCTGCTTGCTTTGTGCATTGTGGGATTTTGAGTGATGGGAGTTAGCCATTAGGTGGATACAATACGTCACATGCGATCAGGGTTGAATAATCTCAGAGTGCTGGATTTGGCCCTATTGCGCAGCTCTTGTTTGAGTCCAACCGTTGTAGGGACGAGTCTTTTACCTGAAGGATTATCTGAGCCTCGTCGCATGTGATGGTATCCAGGTGATGGCTAATTGGCATCACAAGGAGACCCTCAGCAGCTGAGGACTGGTTTGAGTTGAGTCAGAGGTTTCCCTAGGGTAAGCCTAGGATGAGATAGTGTTGGGAGCAGTAGTAGTGGATAAGGGACCTGGTGGAGTCAAAGCAATTCCTGAGGAAAATACGGATAGATGTGGAAGGTAGTATGGGCCCGTACTACTGAAAGCAGAGGATCCGTACTTGATTCGGGAAGGGCCAAGACAAGACCGGGAACCTAGTAAGGGGTGTGTTTGGTCTCGTATCAGTGATGAGTATTCTGATAGTGGTTGTGGTATATTTTCAGCATGGTGACATTGCGAGAGAGACCAGCGGGCGGATCAGGCGCCGGAGAGGGATTAGGCTCGGGTTCAGGGACCGAGCAGCTCGAGGAGCGGATGAGAGAGTTGATATCAGCTGAGGTTACGCGCAGTATTCTAGCTCAGACTCCTATGATCTTTGGCACGGTCAAGGAGGGTATACTGGAGATTTTGGAGGAGAGGCTGGGAGCCTTCCGTACTGAGATGATGGCATTGATGGGAGCGCGTACCTTGACGTTTCGAGAGTTTAGAGCCTGCTGGGCACCAGATTATCATGGGGCTCGGGACCCCATTGGTAGCAGCAGATGGTTGGCGGATATAGCCAACGCTTTTCGTACAAGCAGGTGTCCCGAGGGGGACAAGGTTAGACTCGCTTCCTGTCTTCTGAAGGACAGAGCGAGGGATTGGTGGGAGGAGATTGGTCATGCTTTGGGGGATGATGCCGCGTTGGACGCGATGAGTTGGAGCGATTTCTCGGCCAGGTTCAGGGCGGAGTTTTCGCCGATTATTGAGGTGCAACAGCTGGCACGAGAGTTTCAGGATTTGACGCAGACTACTGAGACTGTGGCGGAGATCACCGCCAAGTTCAGGGAGAGGGCTCTTCTTGTACCGCAGTATGTCGCGGATGAGGAGATGAATAAGGCTCGGTACCATGAGATGTTGAGAGCCGACATCAGGGAGTTCGTGAGCAGGTCCGACTGTAAGACGCTGGAAGATATGATTTCTCGGGCTAGAGAGAGGGAAATTGATTTGGAGCAGATCCGGAAGAGGAAGCCAGATGAGGTTCAGGTAGCTACGGGTTCGGGCAAAAGGCCCAAGGGATCGGATTTGAGATCGAGGGATCATCAGGACCGCAGTCGGTGCGGAAAGTGTGGCAGGGCGCACGGGGGCGCGTGCAGGAGTGGTAGCGGTGGTGAGTCTGGCTGCTTCAAGTGCGGTCGGACTGGTCATTTCAGCAGGGATTGTACTGTTACCGCCGCGCAGGGATCAGACATGATATGTTTTCATTGCAACCAGAAGGGCAACAAGAAGGCCCAGTGCCCCAGTTTGTCTTCGGCAGGACGGGTGATGGCACCCCCCCTGCAACTTTGAGGATCGCAGATGGCCGTCAGGGCCGGGTAGAGGCACCTGCAGCAGGGAGCAGGGCTTTTCAGATGACGACCTTGGAGACGCGAGCAACGCCGGACGTTGTAGGTATGCAATTTCCCATTTTCAGTTCTTTTATTTGTGCATGATTTCATTGTTATGGTTCTGCATCATTAGCGGTAAAAAGTATTTTATTTTTGATTGGTTGATTGTGATCGAGTTATATGTCATCTGCATACCTTGGATATTTGTATAGTAGTTAGGGGATGTGCTCTATTGAGGAAGGTTTCGAAGGATGTAGTAACTGTAGCATGCTTGGGAGGGATTTGGTACGTTTTCGCTAGTTCGGAGTGGTGCAGTGATTGTGATGGATTGGCTAAATCCTTAGGTATGGCGGGCTTGGGTTCCTCAGTAGATGAGTTATGGATTGGTAGCAAAGATCGGGATCTCTTTGAGTATTGAGCAGCAAGGGGTAAGCAGGATCGAAGTGGGGGAGAATCCTCCGGGTGTGCCCAGAGAGAAGCACGCAGACCTAGAATGAGTACGTGACCTCCGAGAGGGAAGAGAAGTAGTTCAGCGTTTGATGGATTGAGGATTTCAGGGTTGGGAGTTTGAGAAACTCCACATCAGCTAGCGCGTGCGATGGTAATGGTTAGTTATGGTTGAGAATTCAGGTTGTGGATCGCCTGAAGGACTCGCGGGAGTCGGAATAAGGATCTTGAGAAGCTGATGGCACGTGGGTGCCTTCGTATTAGCAGTCAGTAGTGGAAGTGTTGTAAGACTACAGGGCAGTTGTAGCATTCACTAGAGGTCAGCAATGAATGGTGATGTAAGCCTATGGGTAAGCCGTAGCATTCCTTATTAGCTCCGTTAGTGGAGTTGGGGCGAGGCCCTTATCTCCTAGTGATCTGGTAGGGATCAAGATTGGGTAAGTGGATGAGAATGATAGGGAGTTGCCTGTATAGCTCTAGAGAGGTGAGACCTTGGGAGAGGCCGCTCCAGGATATAGTTGGGTGAGACCCGTGGGCGAGGCCCGTATAAGATTAGCAGTGTAGATGAGACCTGGGAGCAGGGTTGCTCAGTAGTATGGTCGGGTGAGACCCGTGGGCTAGGCCCGAGCGAGAGTGACTAGACTAGTGAGACTAGAAGGATAGAGGCGGGTGGGACCCGTGGGCGAGGCCCGTGAGTTTTAGCAGCACAGGTGGGACCTGGTAGGGACCTTAGTGTCAAGTTAGGGGATCGGGGATCCCAGGTTTGTAGTGCCTGGATGGCAGGATTGATTGAGCAGTTATAGGCGGTCGAGGTTTCTTTGGAAGTCGCTGAGAGCGACCGGTGATGGTGTTGGGACTAGCTACCGGTGGGAGCCGGTAATCCAGTCATTGATAGGTTGGTAGGGACCAGGGTGGTCTCAGTTCATCAGAGAGTCAGTCGAGGAATAGCAGAATGCCAGTCGGTGGCAGTGCGAGTATGCAGCGTATGGTGGAATTCAGTTAGTTGAGTCGAGGGGTACTCGACACCAAGTGTTGACAGAAAGGAGTGTCAGTGAGTACTGACGTGATGACCCGTTCTGGGAATAGCGGGAGGGGTGATGGAGTTAGTGAAGGTTAGGACCTTCACAGTGTCAGAGGAAAAGTCGGTTATGAGGCTTTGCCTTGGGAAGGCAGAGAAATTACGCAAGGAAAGTAGTGGAGAATCTCTGCGGGTTCAGTGCAGTACTCGGTGAGTACCAGAAGGATTATCGGTTGAGTAAGTTCTGTTTCTAAGGTGGAAGACCAGCGCAGGTAGGCGGCTGGTGTGGGGTATTGGAGGCAGATCGCAGGCGATGGGCCATGGTAAACTTCGAGGACAAAGTTCAGTTTAAGTGGGGGAGAGTTGTAACACCCAAGATTTTGAAAGCCAAGAAAGTAAAGGAAACCCTAAATTTAAGAGGGACTCGGCGAGTCCAAGGAAGGACTCGGCGAGTCGGAGCGGGATCCGGGTCGAGGAGTACGTGACCAACTCGGCGAGTCGGCACGGGCGGGGCCCAGAGATAGGCGAGGCCTTAGAGCAAGAGTTGTTAGTATGTGTTTAGTTTATGTAATGTTATGTGATGTATTTATGTGCTATTATATGTTAGTGGGCGAGACCCTGTGACAGGCGAGGCCTAAGTGAAACAGATCTGTATCCGAGCGGGGCTCGAAGCCAGGCGGGGCCGTTGTATCGGGCGAGGCCCGGGGTAGGGGCGAGGCCCAGGATAGCGGGCGTGGCCCAGTATGTGCAGTATGTGATTTTGCATGGTATGTGGTAAGGTGGGGAACTCACTAAGCTTCGTGCTTACGGTTTTCAGTTTTGTTTTCAGGTACTTCCGGTAGCGGAGGGAGGAGCTCAGGGTGATCGCATGACACACACCATAGATTAGTCAGCCTGGGAATGTTTACTCTGATAATAAGCATGTGTTTTGAAAACTTATACTCAGATTATGTTTTGAAATAATGACTTTGTTTAAAGTAATGTTTTATTAAAAAGAAATTTTTGGTCTTAAATTTTGGGATGTTACACTTTTTCCAATTAAGAGTGTCAATTAATGTAATTTACCATTTGAAGAAGTATACATAAATTAATAAGGGATTTTCTAATATTTATCCTAAAGGCACATATAATATAAGGAATAGTAATTATGAAAAATATTACTATAATTAAATATGAAATGCATTTATTATAGAGATTATTAATGAATCTCACATTTAATTATAGTAATATTTGTTAAATTAATGTTTCTTATATGTGTCTTATAGGACACATGTTAGAAAATCCCTTTATAAGTAATAAAGGAGAAAGATACTTACAGTAAAAATAATGTGTACAAAAATATCCTGCAGGTAAATAAATAAAGAAATTAATAGAACGAAAGAAGTTAAGGGCAAATACTAAATTGCTTGTAATAGCAACCAACTTTTCATGTATCTTCATTTTAGACAATTTATTATTCTTTTTGTCCATTTAAGGGAACTAAATATGAATACTATTCTTTTCATCATCATCGTCATCTACATTCACATTTTTGCAGGTTATCTCAAGTCACTTAATTTTTAGTGACAAAAGTATACCAACTAAACTTTTTCCGATCTTCGGATAAATAAAAACAGTCAGTTCGCTAAAATGAATATACATTAAAACCGTTATGATTAATGTTTGTGATTTTGATAAGGAGTGAGTACAGGCATTCACAAGCAATTTTTTTCATGTGTTAAATTCCACAACGCAAACAATTAAAACAAAAATAGGAAAAACAAAAGCAACCATATAATATACACCAATCCCAAATCTTTCAACTTTCTCATAATCTATAATATATATATATATATCATCTTCCTGCTTCTGTTCCTGTTCCTCCTTCTGCATCTCCCATGGCGGAATCTGTTTGACTTTGACTTTGACTTTGACTAGTTCCTTGACCATGGTGGGGTAGGAGCCACTGACGAGACCGCTCCAACGAAATCTCCCTTGAAATCTCGGGGGGGCTGTTTCCGGCAATGACAGAAAGGCGACAAACAGGACACGTTGACTGCTTTCTCAGCCACATGTCTATGCAAGAAAGATGAAAACTATGCCCACATTTTGGCATTATTCTTAGCACCTCTTTCTCTTGATACTCCCCTAAACATATAGTACACCTGTCATTTGTCAACAAAAGTCAACCAACCATGAAATAACAGCTAAAGATTATATAAGACAGGGTGTAGGGTGGAGTAGGACTAAACTTACTGGGCATCATCCATGGAACCGAATGCCTCACGGTCAAACTTCATTGTAGGAATGGCTGCAACCATGGCTGGTTCAAGGCCTACCACCCGATGCTCTTGCTGTCATTGTGTTTCCAAAGGTTAAGATGCAAAAACAACCACCGTAAATATAAACATAAATATGTAAATACATTGATATATGATATAAAGAAATAAAAGTCGGATGCTATAATACACAAATTAATCAAAGTACGTTGTTATTTCTTGCATTTGGCCCAATGACAAAAGTTCCCATGTCGGGATAACTTGAATTTAACATTACTTATTTGCCCATACTATCTATCTATTTTATCTACAAAAATCTGATATTTTGTCATCTTATTCAAGGATATATTAGACGATTGTTTAATAGTCATACAAACCTTTTTGACTTTACATAAAAGTTAATACCTACCGAATTCTATATAGAAGAATCCAAAGCATGCAACTTACATATCACATACAATAATTACGATTACAAGTTTTCCTTATCAATTTATGTAACTAGATCGTATACCAATAAGGGTATTTTCGGAAATTCTAAAATCATGAACCTTCTCTGGGGAATTTATCTATCTTGCTAACCATAAACCGACATTGTTTCAATGAACATTTCAAGCTACTTGAAGTTCAAATCAATTTCAAAACCGTAAATGAATTATTTAAAAGCACGGAATCAATTACTTTCCGCTCTTATTGATCAAAATTTTGAATTCTAATTCAGAAAAATAACAAACAAGCATATATGGTATGCATATCCAATTTATTTTGCAAGTATATATCAACATGCATGTTATAGATATAAGAAGAAAGATTTAAGGATCAAAAACATACCCTCTCGAGGTCAATCCTTGAGTCAATCTCGAACAATTCACGTGATTCGTATCGACGGAAACGCCCACATACAAGTCTAGCACAGACAAATACAATGAAAGTGGCACTCATTGCAAATCCTATAACTGTTGTAACTAAATTCATTGTTTTACCAAACATCTAATTCCTCTAATCACAAAAGCTCCCCAAAAATTAAACAAAATACCGAAAAAAAAATGGAAATTGAACCCCACAAACTTTATACAGCACGAGATTCAAGAACAAAGGAAAAGGATCGAGGAAACAAATCAAGATTAAGACCCCAGATTAACAATGAGTAGAAAGCAATAAAAATAACCGTAATTGTTCAATCAATTTCCATTAAAGATTACAGAAGACCCAACAGAATGGAAGAATAAGCTTAGAACCCTAATTACAGAGTAAGCTTGAAGAACAAAAGATTCAAAGGTATGGTCATTAAGTAAGTAAGATCCAGATTAAGCTCCATGATTAAGAATTAGCAATTCATCAATCTCTAATCAAGATCACGGAAAACCTTATTGCAAAAACACAAGAAACAAAACTATGAACATGTTTTAATTGACAACAGAAAGGAAATAAGGAATAGCAAGCAAAGATAACATGGGACAAAACAATAGACTTTTTCGCAAGGTTTCAGGAAACCCAACAGCAAAAGACTTCAACTCAACTGCTGACGAAATCAACAAAAAAACACCAAAAAAGATTGAAAATTGACTAAAACCCAGATCAAGATTCATTCAAAAACGAAGAAATTTACAGAGGATGGAGGGAAAATAGTGGCCAACAAATGGAATCCACGTCTCTTTGGGTGGACTCAAAGTTAAAGAGTGTGAGGGCCATTGATAGACAGAGGTGTAGATGAGAAGAGAGGAAATTTGAGACCATTCTTCTTTCTCATTTTCTTCTTGGCTTGCTTCTTTGGATTTGTATCTTAGTGGGTCCACTTCCATGGCTATGGGACCCACCTTTGGAGAGTGTTGCCTGGATTTCTAATCTAAATTCGGAATTATTGGATCAAAGATATATATATATATATGGCAAAAAGGCTAAATAAACAAATAGAAAGATAAGAAAAGAAAAGGAAAGTGAAAACACACTCCATTAAGTAAATACATTCCAAAAAAATCCCCAACAAAACGACCTGAAAAAGGAGAATCTATAGCAGCTTTCATGTTTTTAGGTGTTTTTCCCTTTTTATCTAAGAAAAATATATATATTTATATAATATAAATTTTCAATATGTATATATTAGAACTTAGAAGGACTAGTAACTCAAACATGGATTGAGGTTTATTTATAGTTTTTTTTTTTTTTTTTTTTTTTTTTTTTCCTTTTTTTAAAGAATAAAGACACGTATCAAATGCAACATTTTATTACATGATTTAATATTTATGTCCGAAAGACACAAGTTTTATCCTTGTTCCGACAGAGTGAATCAAATTCATTTGGAAAAAGAAAAGTTTATCCATTTCAGAGAGATGAGTGTAGCGTGTGAACCTCGAAAACTAATAAAAACCAAAAATATAGTACTATAAATATATACATCTAAAATTAAAATAAAAATCCAGTTGTTAAAGCATAGCTTTCAAATTTTTTACTTGGGAAAAAAGATTATATATTGATTCTTGATGAGACAAAGGTGGAGACCTTTTGGTGATTCTTGCTTGATTCTCCCACTTTATGCCTCCCAAGGTTGTTCCCCTTTGGGTAAACTATGTTCAAAGTCCCGTGAGTTTCAATTTTCTCAAAGTTAAGTCCTTCAAGCTTCATTTTTCATATGTTCGTCCTCAAAATTACAATCATTAACAAACTTGGACCTTTTGTCGTGTTCGACCATCAATAAATAGTTGCAAATGGCGCATATTGACATTGTTCTTAGTTCATTGTACCAACTCATCTAAATATATATAATACTATAACAGTGTTTATATTTCTCAATAAAAAAGTAAAACTACATCTTGTGTATATATATTTTCAGTGTACTAAACAAGATTACCCCTCAAAATAACCTCTTGGAAGTTTGATAACGAATTTGGAAAACTCAAAATCAAAATTAGCTTGTCATAACCGATAGTTTGTTCCTATACATTCAAATAAGGTTGTCTTTTAAGAAGCAAATGTTCGGCGTTTTGACAAGAAGCTATAAAGACAAAAAAGACCAAAATAAAAAAGATCGAAGGATGTGGGAGCGAAGCTTAACGTGACCTACATACAGAAAGCCGAGTTGGCGAGTTGGATTCGATCACGAGCATGCTTAGGTTTGCAACCCATTTTACTAGCTAACTTGCAAGGTTTAATAAACTAAGTTTCTCACCTACAATTGATTTTTTCTATTATAACACCTAAAGAATACCTTAATATGATCATATTCCAAAATTACATATTGTCTATTATAGGATTTGAATCTCTCCAATATTTAGGCCATGTTTGACAAACTATTTGAAAAAAAAATAGTTTTTAAGTTATAGTTACTATATAAACCACGATAAGCTATTTTTATGGCAAAATTACAATAAACTAGTTTATTTTTGTCCTAAACTCTTAATAAAGGATACATTTTGAAGACATCTAATACCGTTACACCAAAGACCATGTGATAATCGGTAATAATTAAATACACAAAAATAAGTCAAAATTATGCCTTAAAAAAATTCTAAACTTGCAATCAAAGAAAGCAAGATTAATTATTTCATATCAATATTCTTAACTTGTCAAATTTAACTCCAATGGGAACGGATTGAAACCTACTTTGATCATTTGATTTTAGAATATATATATATATATATATATATATATATATATATATATATATATATATATATATATATATATATATATATATGGTTAGGTTCATGTGAGACAAAAAGACCAAATCTTGATCACTCATCTTAAATAATTAGTGGCTAGGAATAAAACATAAAAACACTATAAAAAAGCTAATGTAGGCGGTGACAATTTTGAAAATCCGTCAAAGTTAATCATATGAGAGCTGATTCTTCTCTTCCTAGTCGTGATTTGCTTTTTCTTTCTCCCTTAAACTTTTCTTGATCTGGATTTTTCTCAAGCGTAATTCCATAGAATATGAAATCGACCCAAATCTTCTCAATCTTATTCCACAAAACCCTAGAAATCTGCCCCATCAACGAGAACTCGCAACAAAAAACCCAAGTTTTGGTTCTGTATCAATTCAACGAAAATCCATAGCCGCATCCCTAATTGATGAGATTTATTTCTTCAATACATCGATTTATTCAGATTAAACATCGATCGTGGTTGTTTCAAACACAAAAACCTCTCCACATGGGAAAATTACCTCTATTACAGGTTTTCTGATTTTAGATTTTGATAAACTAGATCTTATCTTCTTTGAATATATTGATAGTATATGAAATGACTCTTCGATTAATTGTTTGTTTAACTTTTTATGTTAATTTGTTGATTAATCACATAATCTAACACTACATTAGCAAACTAGGGTTTGATAGATTAGTATTATGTTTTGATGAAATTATGGTTTTTAGTTTAAGATACCCTGTAATGGAATCTATTGGTTTTATGCTTCTGACTATAATACATTTTGAGAATCTGAGGATTTGTTATTCTATTTTGACATAATCGAATTCATCTCTCTGTATTTCTAGTCCGACAATATCACATTTAGATTCATATTCTAGATAATATAGATTATAAATTGTCTCTTGCAATAGCCTTCAGGAAGTTTTTATTTTGTTTATTCTAAATTGTGAATTATTTTTCTGAAAATGTTTATTGTAGCTATGGTTTGTATTTGATCCAGATTCACTATAGCTTGAGTTAGGAATGAACTTGTTTATTGTAGTTTCGGTTAAATGTTTTTTAAAATTGTTTACTGTAGAAATGGTTAGTTTTTAATACCCATTTAAAGCTGAAATTGTTTGTTCAGGTTGGTAGTGGTTGTTAACCTAAGGTCTGATTAGGTCTATTCTTTTGTATTTTATATAATATTAAATCTTTTGTCCGAATTATGTTAGATATTACTAATCGAAGTTAAGTAAATGTGTGCCTGATAACCTGGTATTATACATATTCTTAGTTTATAAGTTAGATCTTGATTTTTTTTATATAGATGTTATTTTGTTAGAGACTACTTTCTTTAAACCTTTTTATGATGAGTTAATGTGAAATATTCTGAAATTACGTATCATATTACGATTTTAGACATTATCATTTTGTTGGAAACAACTTGCTTTGAACCTTTTTGTTGAATAATGTGTAATATCTTATTTTACACATTCTTCTTTTGTTGGAAACAATTCTGCTTTGAACCTTTTTGTAAAGTATTGTGATAGTATTTAATTACCAATGAAGGAAGTGATATATTCTGGAATTATGTGTCATATTCTGATGTAAAATATGTAATATTATAAGTATTATGATTAGTAAAATTTGAGTTCTAATGATATTTTGTTGATTAATTAGATAATGCTTTACACATACATTGAAATAAGGTTTAATACATAAATATTCTAGGCATTCTGATTTAACACAATTTCTTATTCCTTTTCATTTGGATTTTCAATCTTGTGATTCTGATTATGAAACTAGATCAAGTTCTGGATCATCAAATATTCCTAAATAAAAGAAACCGAAGCTTTTTATTCTAGCAAATGGTTTATTCTACATAATCGGATTTAGAGTTTGCATCCAGAGTTATTCCAGGTAACGTATAATACTATAATTTTTTCACTGTTATATATTTGTGTGTGATTTTGAGTCAATGTATTAATATCATTGATTGTATCTTTGTATGTGACTTAGAGTTAATATATTCATCTCTGAGATATTCTATAAATCTATGTGTTTTGCTTATAGTATAGTTTTAGTCAAAAATCACTTTGTATCTTCGAAGATGTACTATAATCAAGATATTCCACTGTATAGTTATCTCTGAAAATTACGACGTAATGTAATATAGTATTGTATAACATATAATTTAGAACTACCTCTATTAACATAAAGGTCTGATTAGGTGACTAGGTTATCTGATCTTTTGTTTTTTATATAATATTAAATCTCTTGTTTGAATTATACTACATATTACTAATCGAAATTAAAGGAACATAACTTTATTTGGACTCAGTACCATGTGGACAGTTATGTTTTTTTTGTTATTTTATCTCATATTCTACTTGTGTATTGTTAATAATGCCTTGATTATATTAGATTTGTGTAAAATTTAATGTGAAAATAAAATAAAATTCTCTAATTATAAATTATTTATTAAACAATTTTAATATTGTTAATTATTTGCAGAATGTTAGAATATTCTAGTATAATAAATTGATTGTTTATATCATAGTTTTATTGTTTTAACAATAATATAGTTTATGTTTTGATACACTTGAAATGAAGAAACTACTAAATCAAGGGAAAATGAGTTTATGATCCTAAAGGAAAGAATGTTGAAAAATTTCTATCATCGGAAATAGATAAAGACAAAAAAAAGTCATACTTCATAATACTTCGTTCGATAACTCGTCATTTGATCAAGACGTGTCAACAGAATATAAACAAGTACATATGCCATTATAGTTGTAATTTTAGAATATATGATGTGTAATGTTGATATTCAATTATGTATTTACAAAAATAGTACTTGTAATGTTTTAGTTTATGTCATGTAATGTCAGTAACATCTTTCTCATATTACATGAGTTTATATTTAAAGTTTGTATGTATAACATTCTATTTAAATTAGGCGTTTATATACTCTTATAGAATAATGTTCTAGGATATTCTAAGTTATATATACAATATCCTAATAAACTAATGTTCTATGTTTTCTATTGAATAAGTTGATTTACTACATGTAAATAATATGTACATATAGAATATTTTAATATAATAATATTGTATATGACATCTTTTCAAAAGTTATATGTAGAATATTATGATAGAATAATGTTCTCGGATATTTTAAGTTATATATAGAATATTCTAATAGAATATTCCTTGATTAAAATTAGGTTTTTTATACTCTTATAGAATTTCTAGAATATTCTAAGTTATATGTAGAATATTCTAGTAAAATAATGTTCTACGTTTTCAATTGAGTAAGTTGATTTATTACATGAAAATAATGTGTACATATAAAATTCTAATATAATAATATTGTATATGACCTATTTCCAAAAGTTATATGTAGAATATTACGATAGAATAATGCTTTCGGATATTTTAAGTTATATGTAGAATATTTTAATTGAATATTTCTTAATTAAAATTAGGTTCTTTTATACTCTTGTAGAATTTCTAGAATATTCTAAGTTATATGTAGCACGTAGCATATTCTAATATAATAATGTTCTAACTTTTTAATTGAATAAGTTTATTTACTACATGTAAATAATGTGTATATATAAAATATTCTAATATAATAATATTGTATATGACCTATTTTTAAAAGTTATATGTAGAATATTATAATAGAATAAGGTTCTCGGATATTTAAGTTATATGTAGAATATTCTAATAGAATATTTTTTTGATTAAAATTAGGCTTTTTATACTCTTATAAGTTATATGTAGAATATTACTTAATTAACTTACATTATGTAAGATTCTAATATTATATGTAATATTATGTAATAGTCTAAACTTACAATTTATAGCGTTATAGGAATATATAGAATAGTCTAGAAAAACTGATTTATAGAAAAGAAAAGTTTATAATGTTAATGTGTAATAATATGAAAGATTGTAATATGATGTAATATTATATTATAAGATGAAATATTCTGATTCAGACCATCATTCCCTTCAAGTGTGTAGGAAACCAAATAATATGTAGGAACCTAGACTAATAAACTTTTTAAAATAGTGAGAAACATATAAATTTATAAAATGAAATGAATACTTTTAGGATAAATATCAAACTTTCTCTGGAAGTTGAAACGTATTCTAAAACCTCATAGACTAAAAACCAAATTTCAAGTTTATATTATAAAAAATATATCACAAGGTTACAGTATTTAGTAATATGTTGTTAATTGATACGTAATATTATGAAATTGTATGAAATATTCTGATATTAAAGTGTAATATTTTAAATTGTGTTATAACATATAAAATGAACTTATATTACATAATATTCTAATGTTATATTTAATATTCTGAATATACATACCATTCTAATAGAATAATTTAATTAGGTTGTCTACATTCAAGTTACAACTTAATATTCTTATAGAATAATGTTATAGGATGTTTGTATATGTAGAACATTCTAAATAGAATGTAACACTAAATAATTATATGAACATCAAATATCGAACTAGAATATAACAATATATATGTAAGAAAATTAAAAAAATGCACAATTTATTTGTAAATACCAATGTAAAAGTAAAAACTTAAAATATAGTGTTATTTTTTTATTCAATTACCTCAAATACATCACTTGAAACCAAACAAACAAAATATAAGCAAATTTATAACACCCCAGTACATTGAATGAGACACTTCAGAAAACTATTATCGAGCCACATTCTCTACAGTTCCATTCAAGACTTACCTAAAAAGTTGTGCTGAAAATTTTAGCTAATTTCATAACTGTATGTACCACTTTACACTTTGAAAGGGGTTTGATGGATATATATATATATATATATATATATATATATATATATATCTGCTGCAATAATAATGTTTAAAGTTGCACAAATACAGGGAACAACTTCATCAAGAAAGAAATAAAGAGAGTGCAGGGAGTAAATAAAAACAACATCCTCTTTACAAATTTCGATTCTAAAGATAAACTGTAACGCCCGTAGATCCGGGCTAGTCAATTTAGAGACAATAAGCGTCAAAAATGACTTTTTGATAGAAGATTTAGAATAAATAATCTTAACCAAGTTGTAGTAAATGTCAAAAGGTTTCTGTACATATAAAGAACGTTGAAATCCGAGTTATAACGAAAAAGTTATGACCTGTTGAAGTTTTGCGACAGATTCGGCACGACGTTGTAGGACATAAATAGTGAATTTACGATAGAGCGATATTTAGCCTTAGTGATCTAAACGAAATTCGTAGAATACGTTAAACCGAGAGCGTGCATAAAAAGAACATCCAAATCTGACTTCGTATGAGGAAGTTATGATTTTTCTAAGTTTCAGCTTAGCGGTATGCAGCCCAAAGTTCAAATATGAGATCGAGTGGTTTCTAGCCGAAACAATCTAAATAAGAATCGAAGATCTCGTCAATAGTAGTGCAACGAAAGAAAGACAGACGAAAACGGACGTCAGATGAAGAAGTTATGATTTTATAATAGAGTTTTCTTGTCCCGACCTACTAAAAATAAAGTCCAAAATTGCCGACGAAGTCTAAACGATAGTTGTAGAGCATAATCTCACCTACGCGTGGATATAAAGAGCGTCGAAAACGGAGCTCGTACGCGAAAGTTACAAAAGTTCAAAGAGTGAGGCACAAACTTCGAGGCTGAGCTGGAGGGGAACATCATGTGTTCCTTCAGGGAACGCACCGCATTCAGAGCACTAGACCCTGTCCCATCACCTGTCGAGTCCAAAGATTGTAAGCCATGACGTATGTGGGAACGCCATGCGTTCCACTGGGGAACTCCCCGCGTTCGGGCCTCTTCCTAGCCCTATAAAAGGAAAGCAAGGCCTTCGGGTTTTGTTGCTCAATTCCTTTCCTCTCCTCCGTATTACCTCGTTTTACGTGCAAGCTATACTCCCGAAGCCCCGGTATCATCCTGAGACCTGAAGCAAGTCCCTAAGCCCCCCGAATATCCCGAGAAACAGAGTTCCCGAGTCGAAACTCTGTCCGCGAGAAGCCCGGTTTTGGAGAAAACATCTCTGTTTTATCGGAAAAGATTATTTTAAGAGACGAGATGTTGTCCGATCATCGTCTTATCTGGTGAGTGTATATTCCCTTTCATAAACACGATTTTAATACAAGTATTGGTTGAATGTATTATATCTATGTTATGAGTGAGTGTGTAGTTACTTTCTTCTACCACATAGATATGAAGTATTTGCTATGAAAGACGTGCTATGTGTTTATATGTTGTTTGTTTACTTGAGATGGTTATTGAATGAATGTTTTATACAGGTTTTTAAATGATTTAAATTATATATGTTATTTATATCTACAAATATGTTGGGTAGAACATGGGTAGATAAAATAGTTGGTGTGTGATGAAAGATAAGTTTGAGGATGAGATGAAAGATGATATAGATCTTGAGGTGAGGGTGACAGGTGAAAATGAGTGAAACCTTTACCCAAACGATGGCCCCCATCATTCAACAAAGTAGGGATGACAACCACGGACTATTCTAGACAGTCCTGTGGAACACTAGCAAGCTCGCAACTTGTAGGTGTTGTGGACTTGATGTTCACCGGTGTACTCTAAAAAACTCATTGATATGTATTGCTAGAGGAGTCTCGGAACCAATACTGTCAATAAACGAGATAAACCTCGGCGACTATGCAGTTAGCGCCTGTTAAGTGAACCTTGGTGACTATAGAGTTAGCGCCTGTTAAGTGAACCTTGGTGACTATGGAGTTAGCGTCTATTATGTGAGCCCTGGTGACTATGGAGTTAGTGCCTGATAGCTATGGATTTAGTACCTGATAGATAAAATTTGGCAGCAATGGACTTCGTGCCAATTCCTTAGGTAAATCCTTAGGAATGAATGAATGAAAGATAGTTGATTCTTAGGGTAAAACCTTAAGAAATAAAGAAGATAATGGGGATGGGTAATTGAGTTGATTGTTTGATGATTGAATATAATAAATATATTATTGTAGGTTGAATACCCTATATGCTCACCAGGCTCCAAAGCCTGACCTACTCAGTTTTCTTTGCATTACAGGTAATGGCACAAGAGTATAAGTTGGTGGACTTGACGAGAGATTTTGGATTATAGATCAGTAGTTATAAATATCTGTTGTAAGGTCTATTTTATACTGTTTATGCTTTTGGTCTGTATCGGAACATGACATCCCGAGAATTTGTTATTTAATGAAAATACATTTCTTTAAAGAAATGCTTTGATAAATTCTTATCACATTTTCTTTTGGGAACAAATTTCGCAACTGTTTTCTTTAAAAGATTACTTTGATTTTAAAAATAAAGCATAAACAAATCGGTCTTTTCTGGCCGTGAAATTGGGGATGTCACATGAACCAAGTCCTCATCATCCATCAACTTCTTAGCCACTTTAACTCTTTATGGACCAGGCACCATTGAAACCAACATGTCAATATGCTTCTTGGAGTTCTCATCATTAATTAATGGTGGCAAGATATGGATGATATGTTTCTTCCAACATATGCACTGAACATTTGCATCGATGACAGTTGTATGTCCTTCAATCACTGGCAAAAAGAAGAAGTACACCAGTCATCACTAAGTTAAGAAAAATCAGCTTGGAATTTGGGGTCAATATCATTAAATAGTAACAAAGTTTAAGGGTGGGAAGGAAGGAGTGATATATCATACTCTACATCAGACTCTTTATTCATTCAGGACTTTCATCAAACAGGTAGAGTACATGTATAATGTAAGAGAATTGGCTCAAGAACAATAATAGCTATGTACATACCTCATTGATTTTATACAATGAGCACAAAATAACACGAAGATACATTGTTTTTGCTTGCTTATCTTCATTTAATATGTGCTCAAATGCATAGAAAAGACCAAAAGCTTGAAATTGATAATCGATGGTTGAAATCAAATACTTGAACTGATAATAGATTTAAGATGAATTTTAATTGATAAAACACTTTATTTGAGAGTAAAATCGAAGCATCAATACGATGGATATCGATATCAGTTGATGAATGGCTAAAAGTCGTTGATCAAAAACTCAGGGGAAGAAAAATCAAACCTTGATCAATTGATGAAATCATGATGTAGAGTAAAAAAGCACAACTTGAAAGATCGTTAGCAATTGTTGAAGATGAAGATTAGTAGAAATCGACTGAACACTTGAACTTCTACCTTGGATGAAATCGATGATCACATAGCTAAAATCGATAAAAATCTTGTAATGAATTGTTGATGTCGATAGATGAACATAAACCTCAATCACTCAAATCGAAGCAAATATAAGATTGATTAGCATGAATCAAAGATTAAGGAATGTTGATCGATTAGTGTGAATTGGTAGAAAGAATCGAAGCAGCTGGGTTTTGTGATAACCTGAAGATAACAAATCTGATGATCTAAAATTTAACCTAGTGACTAATCTACCCCAAATTAACTAATCTTTTAGATTAATTAGTGTTAATCATGTTTTCTTATGAGCCACAAGATCAGTTTTGATCAAAAGCTTAGATTTGGTACCCATGTCTCACAAAATATAGGTGGTCTCAAATGAACACACACACACACACACACACACATATATATATATATATATATATATATATATATATATATATGGCTAGGTTATTTTGTTTCTTACATTTATTGTGTGCTAGAATGCACCAATATGAATTTTGTAAATTAAATAATTATTTAATTAAATAAATATAGATATTAAATGATTTCCATAATTATATGTATATTAAATGATATCCATAATTATAATTCTCTTTTTATGTAAACTAATTAAATCCGTCATTAATGTTGGCAATAACATTCTTTCAGAATGAATTCACATCTAAGTTTTTATATATGAGTTCGTATTTTGTTTCAGGACTTACTCACTTAAAATACTATATAGTTGCATTGAATATGAAAAACGAGAATTCTACTAGAATATACACTCTCATTCTGTTGGAATACACTTTTATTCTTCTAGATATGAATTCATTCTGAAAGAATATTATTATTGATATTAATGGCAAATTTAATTAGTTTCCATAAAAAATGAGTTATAAATATGGATAGCATTTAATATACATATAATTAATAATAAATTCGTATTGGTGCATTCTAGCACACAATAGATGTGAGAAACATTTGAACCTACCTCTATGTCTCTCTTTATATATATAAGAGAGGGTTCATGCGAAAATGCAAATAATTTGCGAAAACGCGAAAACAAGAAAAACTTATGATATTGTGTCACCTCAAAATTATATTTTGGAAAATAATTCATCCAAACTTTGCATTTTCGCATGAACCCTCCCTTATATATATATATATATATATATATATATATATATATATATATATATATATGTGTGTGTGTGTGTGTGTGTGTATAAGGGAGGGTTCATGCGAAAATGCAAATAATTTGCGAAAACGCGACAACAAGAAAAACATATGATATTGTGTCACCTCAAAATTATATTTTGAAAAATAATTCATCCAAACTTTGAAATACATGATGATAATCGATGGTAGATGAGAAATTGTTTCATATTAGCAAAGTATGATTTTTAACATTTTTATTATGAAAACATGAATTTAAAAATGATTAAGGACGTGGAAAAAAATTATTAAAGCCGTCTTTATATTTATATTACCATAACACCATCTAATATAAACTTATTATCTTTAATTTATTGTTAATAAATTTATTTTTTTTATAGTACATGTGTTTGATTTTTATAAGATAAAATATGTTTTCGCGTTTTCGCAAGATATTTATGTTTTCGCATGAAGCTACTTATATATATATATATATATATATATATATATATATATATATATATATATATATATATATATATATATATATATATATATATATATATATATATATATATGGGACGGTTCCCTTGAGATTAAAAAAAATAGAGATCTTGATTATGCATGTTTATACATATATGTATCGGCAGCAACGGACTATGCCTAATCATATATGTATAAACATGCATAATCATATATGATTATACCTCTCTGCCATATAATCATTTATGATTAGGCATAGTCCGCTGCTGCCGATACATATATGTATAAACATGCATAATCAAGATCTCTAATTTTTTTTAATCTCAAGGGAACCGTCCCATATATATATATATATATATATATATATATATATATATATATATATATATATATATATATATATACTAGGTTAATACCCATGGGAACCACGGTTATAAAATAAATTAAATATTTATTGTAATACATTAGGCAACATATATTACAAATCAATTTTTTGCTAACGTGTTTCATCCGTGTAAAAGGGAGGAGTGAATTAGTGGAAATGTAATTAATGAGGAAAAACCAAAGACTGACAAGTGGCAAATAATTAATTTCAAACTCTAATTGATTGACATGTGGCAAATTGCTACTCTTTTATTAGGTAGGGATATATATATATATATATATATATATATATATATATATATATATATATATATATATATATATATATGGCAAGGTTATTTAGGTTATTTTGTTTCTTATAATTATTGTGTGTTAGAATGCATCAATAGAAATTTAGTAAATTAAATAATTATTTAATTAAATAAGTATAGATATTAAATGATGTCCATAATTATATGTATATTAAATTATATCCATAATTATAATTTTCTTTTTATGGAAACAATTAAGTTTGTCGTTAATGTCAGGAATAACATTTTTTCAGAATGAATTCGCATCTAGGTTTTTATATATGAGTTCGTATTTTGTTTCAGGACTCACTCACTTAAAATATAATAAAGCTGCATGGAATATGAAAAAAGAGAGTGATCTTCTAGATATGAGAAGAATATGAATAAAGTTATTGGAATACACTCTTATTCTTCTAGATATGAATTCATTCCGAAAGAATATTATTGTTGACATTAATGACGAATTTTGTTAGTTTCCATAAAAATGAGTTATAAGTATGGATAACATTTAATATACATATAATTAATACTAAATTACTATTGGTGCATTCTAGAACACAATAGACGTGAGAAACAAATTGAACTACCTCTCTCTCTTTCTCTCTCTACACACACACACACACACACACACATATATATATATATATATATATATATATATATATATATATATATATATAGGTAAAGGTTCAAATGAGAACCAAAAAAGGTTAAGAACCGTAAGAACCTCTAATTTTAGATGTTTATAAAGGGTTTAGGGTTACTCTAAACCCTTTATAAACATCTAAAGTTAGAGGTTCTTACGGTTCTTAACCTTTTTTGATTCTCATTTGAACCACTCCCTATATATATATATATATATATATATATATATATATATATATATATATATATATATATATATATATATATCTTATATATTAAAAAGCATTTAGCATGTTTTGCTGAATTTTAAGAGGTATAATCCTTAAAGCATCTTGTACTAACATTTTATACATTAACAATATTACAGAAAATTAAGGAAACTAATTTGGTCAAACGTTAAACTCCATATTCCTTATATTTAGCGATTTGAATGGGTCAAAATTGACCAAGTATTCCTCTTCTTCAACAAACTTAATCAGCTTAAACCCTTTTACATGTTATATAACATCTCTCTTGCCATCTCTCACCGTTTATTCAAAGTTTGAGCCAAACGACACCACCATCATCACTACCTTCAACCATAAGCATCGTCATCATTTTCATTGTGTTCAACTACGAAATCTAACCATAGCGACCCGAATAACCATCACCACTCACATTGATTCCCATTTTGATTTCCCTTTCTCTCCCTTTCCCATCTTTCATAAACCCCACTGTTGCCACCTATTACCACCAATTGCATTACCGCACACAACCCCCTTCTCTCTAATAAACCGAAGATCTAAACAAGAAGTCATAGAAAATAGGCTATAGAGTTCTATACATCTGTTTAACTAAGCTATATAGTTCTATGTATCTCTTTAACTGTGTATGTGTGTGTTTGTGATTACAGGTCCTAAATCTCGACCCTCTCTCTATATCTGTCCATATCTAGGTAAGAATAAATCAAATCTTACCCAACTATTGCACCACCGCACACAACCCCCTTCTCTTTTTAATTGTATTTGTTTGTTTGTGTTTCCAGGTTCCGAATCTTGGCCCTGTCAATAACCTTCAGTGATGTTTGGTTTGAAAGAGAAATAAAGCATTTTTATATTGATTTACAGGTGAATAAAATTTCTGCACCAACCTTGCATATTGAAAATGTGATTCGTTGCCAAAGATTTCGTCAGGCATGTATTTCTTCATCTCTTTGTTGTTTTCATTGTTTTTGTTTGTTTGATTTTGGGTTTTCCCCATTCTTTATTTTTAACTTTAGTTAATTTTTAACTTCAATCTTTTTGGAAAAGAAAATGTTGCAATATTATCTGATATTGATGGTCCAATTCTTGATTTTATGTAGAGTTTTATAGAGATCGATCAATAGAAACGATCAGCATGTAGAATTAGTATTTCTTGATTTTGTTTATCTTTTCCCTTGGTTTTGTGATTACGATCTGGTATTTGATTTCATATAAACGTGGATGTGGGTGTATGTGCATTTGACTTTATCTGTACGTGGTTGACTTGTGGCAGGGGAGTGTGGATGTAGCAGGGAATGAGTAAGGGGTATATTGGTCATTTTGAAGAAAACAATGAATTGGTGTGCATATAACTGTATATGTTTGTGGCTGTGGCAGAGTCTTCAAGTTTTCTATTTCACATTCTTCTGCAAGTTCTAACCTAAAGTTTTGAGTATGTTGTTATTTCTAAATTTATGCATTTTTTGCATATATGTTTCTATTTCTGCATTTTTTTTATTTATATACGGATCTTTTATGACCAAGAATGATGTTGGTTGCTAATATACGATTGAATCATTCATGATAACCAGTTTTCTCTTTAGTTTGTTGTTGAAATTACTAATTTTCCCTTTCTTTGGCTTACCAGGTTGGGAGACTAGAAATTATTAAAAAACTGGGCACTCTGCCATGTTTATACTATTGAATATCTTTAGGTGCTGCTTGGGTAATGCAAATAGGAGATTAGGATATTCAATGTTTATCTTTGTAACCCTTCATGTCTGATGCAAACCATTTTACATGATGTTCAGGTATGCTCTATTACAAACTATTACACCCAATGCTTTTTGAATTCGGATTCTTTCAGGCCTACGGGTATGTATATAAGTCTGAAGATAACATTAAAATGCCTCCGCTTCTGTTTTGATCCGTACCCATTCAATCCTAAAAAATCTTAGTAAGTTCCTTTTAAACTATATTGTAGGAAATTTAGAATTTTCCACTTTGATTCAAAGGAAAAAGGTATTGTGTAAGCATATATGTCCCTTTCTTTATACCCTATATTCAATTGTGAGTTTAAAGGAAAATTGTTTTTTTGTTTTGAGTCAAATGCAGCTTTGATTTTGACTCTTTTGAGTAATATGTAGCCTGTGTTTTCACTCTGAAAACTTGTGTTTTTTTATATTGTGAAAGTAAAAGTAACGTTTAGTATTAATGTTTTACAACTAAATTCAAACTAATCATCAATAATAGTGTTTGATAGGCAAGTTCAAAGTAATTTAAATTACTTTTGGTTGAGTTCTTTTTTTGGGTTTAAAATGATATCATTCTATTTGTTGGGGTTGATGTATGTTTTTAATGGGATTTTCGTAACTGTTTTTGGTTGGGTTTAAAGTAGGAAGTATGAAAATTGTATGCATAGTGTATTGCCATTGATCAAAGCTGTCAAACATGAAAGAAAAGCATATTATGTATTAAAAATAAAATTTTCCTTTTTTGCATATGGGTTTGATCCATAGAGTTTGTGTTTAAGGTATTATAAAGTTTATCAATTATACTTTAAGAATTTCATGTTACACGAAAGAGACAATTTCTTAATGCGACCAATTACGATTTTTACTTTTATGTTTGGGTTATTTGTTTAATATTTTTTCATGTATTTTTATTAAATGTTTTTAATAAATAGTTGTGAGATCGGTTATATATTTTGGTTTACATTGAAGTCATAATATTAGAACTCCTAATTAATATGATGCCACTTGTCATTCTATTAATTCTCTATTTTAAATTCATTAAACCTCCTAATTAATGTGATGTTATTTGTCAATCTATTTATTCTTTATTTTAAATTTAAATTTTAAATTTTATATTATTGTTTTCATTAGTTTACAAATAAAAAGAGTTTAATATGTATGATAAATTAATTTCACATATTTATTTGAATCAATAATTATAATTTTACATAACTAATAAAAAAATCTCTTAATTAATAATGTATTTAAAATTTTATATAAAATAATTGATTCATAATTTTGAATTTTTTACTATGAATATTTAATTAATTTTGTAACCGTGGTTTCCACGGGTTATAAACTAGTATTATTATAAAAAGGGTTTACTAATCACCAATATAAAGTATTAGTGAAACCTGACAAAACAATTCAATGACAGTGAAGTCTATACATCAAATGTGGTATATAAAGAAGTGTTGCACAATTTGTAAAAAATCCCAACTTTTTTATTTTTAATTCTTAATGATTTAGTTTTTGCTAGCATAACTCTTATTGATAATTTTGTAGATGCGGTAAACTATTTGCACAAAAAAAATAATCGTTTGTAGAAACCAAGTTTTGAAAAAACTATTTATACCCGTTGCTTGGCGCGGGTAAATGGCTAGTATATATATATATATATATATATATATATATATATATATATATATATATATATATATATATATATATATATATATATATATATATGCGAATCTATATTTTTTGCGAACTCATTCTATCTTGCATGCTTTTTTATCTGATAAAGTTTTTCTAAAAAAATATTTAACGCATTAAGTTGCTCTTATTTAAGTTCTTTCGTAAAACAAATCTTTAAAAAAAAATCTTCCTATTCTAATAAAAGAATAGTTTTATTCTCCTTTTGACATGTGTCATCTTGTTAAACCTCTTAATTAATACATGTTTTATTCTTCTTTTGCCATGTGTCACCATATTATGTCTACTAATTAATACTTGCCACATGTCAACCTATTGATTATTAGTTTAAATTTTAAATTTTCCACTCTATCTACATTAAATTAATAGCATTAATATAAAATTAATACAAATTATAAAGTGATATAATTTCACATATTTATTTAAAATCAATAATTATAGTTTTATATAACTAAAAAATCTCCTAATAAATAATTTATTTAAAATAATTGATTAATAACTTTGAATTTTCACTAAAAAAGCTTAATTAATTTTGTAACCGTGGTTCCCACGGGTTATAAACTAGTGTGCATATATATATATATATATATATATATATATATATATATATATATATATATATATATATATATAAATATGAATATATGTGCTAACGTAAGTGCATGTGTCCGTTATACAAAAATGTAAATATGCACAATCCATATATACATGTTTTTAAATATATTTTTTTACGAAAGCACTTAAATATGCATCAAGCCATTTTTTTTGAAAAAAAAATACCAGACAAAAATAGTTCGCATGATAAGAGGGGTTAACTGGAAAATATGATTTTTTGGGTCATTCATGGGAGTATAATGAAAATTTTCCTAGACAACACCGACACAGCAACCTTGTTCGTCCATAACAACATGTCCCTTTCCGCTCACCTCCATTGTATCTAAACCACGCCTCTCTTCGTGTCTGTTTGGTAGTAACGGTGGGTTTTAGAGTAGGTGACTTAAAATCCCACATTAAATCCGGTTACTACTCGACGAGTTTGGGGCTCCGAACTCGTCGAGTTGCTCTACAAAATCAAATAAATTATGATGAAATGCGTACCAAGAATCAGACGTTACAATTCTCCCCTACTTGTCTTAGACTTCGTCCTCAAAGTCTGTTGCGTCTGGAAACAACTCCGGGTAGTGTTCCCTCATCTCCTCCTCGGACTCCCAAGTCCACTCTGAACCCTTGCAGTGCTGCCACTGCACCTTTACCATCTCCACCCTTTTGTTCCTCAGCTCATTCGTCTTGTTGTTGAGAATAGCTACCGGTCTCTTGATGTAATTCAAGTTGTCATCAACTTAAATATCCTCTAGAGGCACAACCGTTGAGTAAACCACTAAGCACTTCTGTAGCTGAGAAACATGGAAAGTGTTGTGGATCTGGCTGAGCTCTGCTGGAAGATACAAACGGTACGCAACCCGGCCTACCCGAGCCAACACCCTGAACAGCTTGCCCCGCTTCCTGAACCAGATGACACCTTTCCAAGGTGACACTTTTAGGAGGACCATGTTGCCCACCTGAAACTCCAAGTCTGAACGGTGCTTGTCGGCATAGCTTTTCTGCCGACTCTAAGCAGTCTAGAGCCTGCTCCGAACCTGTTGGATCCTCTCAGTGGTCTTGAGTACTACCTCCATACTTCTCATGACCCTCTGACCGACCTCGCCCCAACAGATTGGGGTCTTACAATTTCTCCCGTAGAGCATCTCGAAGGGAGGTCGATCTATGCTAGAGTGGTAGTTGTTGTTATACGAAAATTACGCTAACAGAAGATACGTATCCCAACTGCCACCGAAATCCAATACACATGCGCGCAACATGTCCTCGAGAGTCTGAATTATCCTCTCGCTCTGCCCATCCGTCTGAGGGTGGAAAGCAGTGTTGTAGTGGAGACGAGTACCCATCTCGTCGTGAAACCGCTTCCAAAATCTGGAAGTGAAACGGACATCCCGGTCTGACACCACCGAAACGGGCACTCCATGACGTGCCACCACCTCGCGAACGTAGATATCGCCTAGCTTCTCAGCCGATATACTCTCATGGATCGGGATAAAATGGACACTCTTGGTCAACCGATCCATGATGACCCATATCAAATTTACTCCACGTGTGGTCCTGGGAAGCTTGGTGATGAAATCCATAGTAATGTCTTCCCATTTCCACATGAGAATATCCAATGGTTGCATCTTGCCATGAGGTCGCTAGTGCTCAGCCTTGACCTTCCTGCAGGTCAAGCACCGCTCCACATACCATGCTACGTCCCGCTTCATACAGGGCCACCAGTAATCAGGACGAAGATCCCGATACATCTTCGTCGCCCCAGGATGGATAGAGAACCTCGAATTGTGGGCCTCATTCATTAGAACCTATCTTACCCCGCCCCAGTACGGAACCCAGACCCTTCCATGTATGGTCAACAACCCATGGCTGTCATAATCAAATGAGGCCACCTGACCTATGATTCGCTCACACTTCCGGCACTCCTCCTTCATACCCTCGACATGCGCCTCTCAGATCTACTCCAGCAACGGAGTAATCACTGTCATCCTCATACATATGTCTCGAATCGGAGCCGCCACTGCCTTGCGGCTCAGGACATTAGCCACCACGTTGTCCTTGCCCGGGAGGTAAAGGATCTCACAGTTATAATCCTTCACCACATCTAGCCACCGAAGCTGCCTCATGTACATATTCGGCTGATCCATTAAGTACTTTAAACTCTCATGGTCCATGTAAATAGTAAAACGGACCCCATAGATGTAATGCTGCCAAATCTTGAGGGCAAAAACCACAATCCCCAACTCTAAATCATGGGTCGGATAGTTCGCCTCGTGAGGCTTCAACTGCCTCGAAGCGTAAGTTATCACGTGACCCCACTGCAACAATACCGCGCCCATGCCTGTGATCGAAGTGTCACAGTAAACTACGAAGTCATCGACTCCCTTCGATAAAGTCAAAATCAGTGCCTCACATAACCGCTATCTAAGAGTCTTGAAGGTTACCTGCTGCTCAGGCCCCCAACGGAATGTCATCGGCTTCTTGGTCAGTCGGGTCAAAGGAACAACGATCTTGGAGAAATCCTGGATGAATCTCCAGTAATAACCCGCAAGAACAAGAAAACTCCGAATCTCAGTTGGAGACCTCGGAACTGTTGGATTAGGTGGCTAAGCTCATTCGGGGTGCAAACGAGTCAAGCTCCTCGTGAGCTACTCAAGATCGAATCGTTAAAAGCTTGACTCAAGATTGATTTTAAACGAGCCTGAGATGAGCTCGAGCTCAATATTAGGCTTGTTTATTAAACGAGCTCGAGCTCGAACCTCTGTTACTTGGCTCGATTACGCTCGCGAGCCTAAACGAGCCCACATATATATAATAAAAAAATATTTTTATTTTTATATATTAAAATAAATAATAATTTAACAAATACCATTTTAGGAAATTAGAGTATACCATATACGAGCCGATCCGAAACCGAGCCTAATCCCGTACAATTCTTAACGAGCCGATCTCGAGCTTTGTACCACAAGGCTCGAAACGAGCCAAGCTCGAGCCTATAAGTATTTAAACGAGCCAAGCCCGAGCCTAGTCAGGCTCGAGATCAGCTCGGCTCGTTTGCAGCCCTAAAGCCCATAACTATTTTGGTATGTACTTGACCCGATTATGAGCATGGTCCTTTTGGGTTGCCTTCACTCATGCAACGTGATAAGCTGACAAGAGTAGAGAGAATAGAATTTATTATATGAATAATAAATTCGTACTGAAAATGGTTTTATTAATATATTACAAGATTAATATATTATTTGGAAATCATATTATTTAATTAGTATTGGTCGTAAATTAATTTGGTGATCAAAAGAGACTGATTAATTAAAGGGGGTTGATATTGTAATTATCAGATAATTGCTAGTTGGGCCATGGATTCCTAATAGAAGGGATTGGATGTAATCTATGGGAAGCCCATAAAGATTTCGTCAAAGGGGGCTTCTAAAAAGGGCTCCATGGTTTGCATAAGGCCTAAGCAAGGCAGTTAGGGTTTCCACCATAAAACCCTAATATCCTCAACTATAAATAGACCCCTTAACATGTAGAATTCGGCCTCCCCTCTCCTAAGTCATATTGTTGCGTTGAGTGTTTGTGACTCCATTAGTGGTGCAACACTTGGGGCACTAGGCTTTTAGAAGTCAAGATCAAGAAGGATTAATCTTGTTATTGCTACATAACAAGAGAGGTAAAGTTTCTAACCCTAATCATATGTTAATTTTGATATATGTATGCTAGTCATAGGGTTATTGCTTTGCTATTCATAGTTGTATGTTAAAATTATAAAAACCTAGATCAAAGCAATTAGGGTTTCATATACACCATAGGAATGATGTTATGCTTAAAACCCAACAGTGGTATCAGAGCCTATGTCATTTTTCTGTTGAATAGATGCAAATATGAACTGCCAAAGATCAGAAAATCGGATTTTTTTGCTAGCTGACTGGCTGACTCGCCGAGTCCATGTATGGACTCAACGAGTTGCATGAACTCGATGAGTTCCATAGTGGACTCAACGAGTCCAGGGCTCTGGTGCCGATATTTTCAATTTTTTGGCCAGATTTTGATGAAGATAACTACCAAAACTCGTTTTTCTTGCCAAAATTTGATTTTTTTCAGTTTGGTATGGATATCCTTATCAAAATGGTGGATTTGGTTAAATATGGATTATCATGATTCAAATATTTGACCTAGTAAGTTTGAAAAGTTTCAATTTACATCCTTTAGGTTTTATAGTTTAAATTTGAACTTAAAAGTTTTAGTTTTGAAATTTAAATAGTTAAACCCTAATAATTTGAAAAGTTTCAAATTTGTCCTCAAGTTTTGTAATATAAAATTTAATTAAAAGGTATTAATTTTGAAATATTAAATTTTAAAACCCTAGTACTTTGAAAAGTTCAAATTCCACCCTTATGGATTTTATTAAATTAATTAAGTGTTTAATTAAAAGAGATAATTAATAAATCCATATTTATATGGTTTAAGGTTAATCAAATTAAAAGTCTAATTTATTATTAGATTAAACCACTTAGTATTTTAAAAGTATAAAATACACCCTTATACTATATAAAATTAAAAGTCTAATATATTATATATGTATAAGTAAATGTCAGTCTTACTATTAGTAAGCCTCATTCACGAAGCTGGTCTATAAGGGATGTTTAAGGAAGCAGCCTATAAAATGACCGTCATTAGGTATCCACTCTTACCCACCACACTCTTGACTAATGGAGGGTTGTTAGCCGAACGGGTAGGATAAGACACAACCTTCCATTATAAGTATAATGAAGTACGAAGTAACTAAACACTTTTATAATTTCCCAAATCTTAGTTACTTTAGGAAAAATGTGGAGTTGATGCTAATCCATGAAATTGCACATTCCACCTTGTTGGTCGTTAGTAGAGCGTGTGTGGTTAACCGGCACACTAATATGGGACCAATGAAGGATGACAATGGGTAGCTCGTAGATTATCATAGATCAATGGAGCGTGTGTGCTTAACCGGCACATTGATTAGGTGATAGAAGTCTTCGAGAGTACCAAGCTAATTTGCATGGTTATCTACACCTTGTTTGTGATCCTCGGCATCCCAATCACGAACATGAAGGGCATAATCGAGATTAAACATGCCATTGAAAAGTTCAATGAATCTCAAAAGATCTAGGAGTTTCAATTCATTTAAAACCTAATTTTTCATTTTCGTTTTTCATGGTGAAAATTGGTAAATCGTCATTTACCTATCTTCAAATATTCTGCAGCTGGATTACGACAACCCTATTCCGAGTTGTAGAATATTGTGTTGGGTCCTAGCCTTAATATTTCATTTGGGTGTTATATTAAGGATTGAATCGACTAACTTGAATTTCTCCCATTTTGTAGATGTCAAATTCTAACAACTATGGTCTTCCCAAACCTTTTGGAAATTGCTTTCCAAGTGAAAGTGATGATCCACGATTGGATCGTGGAAATGGAAATCATGTTTCACTTCCTCCACCTCTTCCAATAATCTCCCTGACCCACGTGTTCAAAGACTTGAAAAGTTCAAAGTCACTCAAGCCCTGTTGGCAAGCAAACATGAAGATGGAAAGTCTGTATGTGCTCATGTCTTGGATATGAAGTTGCATATTGATAGATTTGGCATGTTGGGTGTCGATGTCTCATGGAAGCTAGCTGTTGACTTGGTTCTTCAATCACTTCCCGAATCATATAGTGAGTTCATAAAAGATTACTATATGATGGACCACGACATGAACCTCATTGATCTAACCTATTTGCTTATTGTTGTTGAATCAGAAATGATTCGGCGCATTGGTAAAGTAATTTTGACTGGTAGATCAGCCTCCCACACTTCCATGGATATTGATGATGGCAACATTGGAAGTCCAGAAAAGTCTTCTCTTCCCAATGGAAAGGGATCAACCAAAGTCAAACTGTTTGACCGGATGGTAAAGAGAAAGGTTGAATATGAGATTGTCCCATGTGCTGTTCTAAAGAGTCCATTTATTTCTACTACCAAGAGAAGGGACATTGGTTACGAAGCTGCCCTATTTACCTGAAAGATCGCAAGGATAGGAGAGTCAAGATGTATGACTCTGCTTCAGGTAAAGTCCACTATCTAACTCTATTAAGTTCCTGTTTGTAGATTCTTAATACATGATGTGATATGATTACATTTTGATGTTCTGTAGGATCGAAGAAAAGAAAGGAATCTTGAAGGAAAAGTATGCTGAGTCTGATCGCGAAGAAATGGATTTCGATCGCATGGTTCGATGATTGGATTTTTTGAGTTGCTGCATAAGAGTTTTGATAGATTGCTTAGGAACATTTAGTAACATAGTTTTCATTTCTAATTGCGTTGTAAGGACAAGTTTTTCTGCGTTTTCATGAATAAAATAAATTTTGATTTTTATCTTATTTCCTTGCATTGGCACTTGTGAAAATTGATGTTTGTATGTTTCTAGCAATATTGAAATGGATGCGATTCTTTATTATGTTATTTGTGATGGTGTTGGAAATTTACTAAATAAGGAATGATTATCATCACCCAAGTTTCAATTGGCCAGAAACTTGGAATCATGCAACTGGCATTGTGTGATGAATGGGAACCTTCGTATTTGGGAAATTGAAACTAATTTCTTGTTCGTATGTAGATGTGAGTCAAGTGAAGGACTAGGAGATCTAGCTCACATTGTTGTGAATTGGACAAGTCCACGACAAAGAACGATAAGAATATTTGTCATGATTTGCTAAAAGTTTAGTAAATGTGGTTATGCTTAAAAGATTAATTATGATTCTGAATCATTGTAAAAGTTTCAATGAATAGCAGAACGAATAAGAAGAATCAATTAGGCAGAAAGATACAAGTTTCTCCAATCTGAAAAGATGGAAGAGTACTTAAGTATCGTGTTTTATGATTAACTTAGTGATTATGAAACCGTATCACAATTGATCCTCTAATGAAACCTTAGTGCACTAGTATGGATAAGAAGAGGAATCAGATATTGTTGAAATGGTTTAATCAAAAGGTGAATCATACTTTGCTCCAAAATTAAGTCTTAGAGTCGAACTCCAAGATTGTGACTTGAGTGACATCGTTTTTAGAAGGTTTATAACACTCATCAAATGTGGAGTAGAAAATGTCATCTTATTCATGCACATTTGAAATTGGTAATTTGTGATGTCTTGGACAAGACAAAGACCAACCAAGAAAAATTATGTGAAGTGTTTGTCTTGATGAGAATCTGCACTAACTCTTGAATATTTGTTTGTCAAGGAATGTTTCTTGAAAAGAGAATCTTATATGTCAAGAGGTCAAGAATAAACTTATTGTCTATCACCAGCACACGACTTGAGGTTTATAACCTATCGTGTTGACATATTCTTGTTTCTATGCCATTCCAAATAAGTTGACTATGCATGTGAGTTCTATGAGTTCTCATTTGAATGCATAAAGGCAAAGCACCTTAATCGATGAAAGTTCATTGATCTGTATGGGTGAGATGTTGAACAAATTGGAAGCAATGGTAGACCCTTTTGTTGCCAGATGGCAAGAAATAAAGATTGAACAAGTTCAGTCCATATGAGTTTGGATTTGTCACAAACCTTATCTTGTGATAATGGCTATGACAAATTCACATGGATAAGAACACATACACTATAAAATCTAAGTGGTAAGGTTTCTCTCTAATTCATGAAAATGATTGTGAGGAAACGCTTTTACTAGGAAGCTTTTAAGGAGATAGTGATTGTGTAAATTGCATTCTCAAACTCGATTATGATTACGACATCCTTCTTCATAGTTTGAATTGTGAGATTTGACAATTAGTCTAAACATTTGGGGCTTATTGATATAAGTTCTGAAATAGTTTTGACACACGTATGAGCTTTCTAATTAAAGGTGTATGAGCTTAGATAAAGTCGTATCGAAGCATCACGTATCATAATTATGAACTTTGGTAAGAAAGTCAATAAGTATTGATTTCTAGAAGTTTAGCTGTTTTCTGAGTACATGTCAAAGCTAGTGGGAGCATAAGTGTTATGCTGGCAAGGAAATAATTATCATGTTAGTGGGAGCATGATTATCATGTTTTAGTGTTGCAAGCTAGCAATATTAATTATAGAAAACAAAAGTTTCAATTTGCAAAGTTACAGAGGTTGAATTTTTTTTTTTGCTATAATTAATGGAGAGAAATTTATACTTTATTTCAATTCTAAAAGCTTAGATCTAGAAATTTTAATCAAATTTAGTTAAAGGACATATATAAATGTTATTTTGAAAAGATTTAGCATAAGGGAATTCTATATATGGCAACATTACGGCAAGAGACTGGCAAAGTATCATGTTTCCATTGCGTATCGTATCCCATACGCTTCGGGTATAGGATCGATTGCATATGCTGTAATATTCATCCGTTCTTGTTTTCCAAATGCCTAGGGCATTAAGTGGGCAGTTGGAAGTATAGTAATGGATGGACTATATTGGCATTATTATGAATAGATAGGACTCTATTTAGAATGTGTTGTCATATGGAAAATATGGAAATTTTTCCGTAATGGGAGTTAGATATTAAGAATTTATGTAGATTGGAAACTTTTATGCAAGAAGGATGTTCGAAGGAATTTTTGGATTAGTGTCTAAGTCCATAACTATTTTGGTATGTACTTGACCCGATGGTGCACGGTCCTTTTGGGTTGCCTTCACCAAAGCAACTTGATTGGAGAAATAAATAAAGAGAGAGAGGTTATTATGATTTATTAATATGTTATAAGAATAATATATTAAAGGAGAAATTAATATTGGTCAATAATTAATTAAGAATTAATTTTGTGATCAAATGTAATTAATTAAACTAGAGGGGCTGAATTGTAATTATGTGATAGTTGCAAAATAGGGCAATGGTTATCCTTGTTAAAGGATGGACGAATTCAAGGATAAGGATATCCTTAAAATCGTCCAAGGTCCAAGAGATAGGGATTTTCAAGGCTTATCTTATGGTTGCTTGATGGGCAAGTAACTAGATAAGGATAAGGACTGAAACCCTAATCTCAACCCTATATAAAGACCCCTAAGGCCTTAGGATTTCGTGCACTTGATCCCTAGAGCATCTAAGGACGAACTTCTACCTCTCTCCTCTCTCTTTATACCTTCTCCACTTGCTTATGGTGTTTGTAAGCCATTAGAGGAGTGACACTTGTGACTCTAAGCCTTTCAAAGTCAATTCAAGGAGATTTGGGATTGTTATTGCTACATAACAATCAAGGTAACATTATAAACCTATTCTCATGTTAATATGATTATTTGAATGCTAGAATTAGGGTTTATAGTCTTGGATAACTTGCATGTACAATAGAGAAACCTAGATCCAAGCATTAGGGTTTGTATGAGCACATAGGATGTCTTATGACCAAAACCCATCAGTGGTATCAGAGACTAGACTGGTTTCTATTGTATTGATGCTTGATTTGGTTGAAAAATTCGATTTTTTGGTTTCTGGAGGCTGGACTCGCCGAGTCCATAGCTGAACTCGCCGAGTCCATGCAGACTCGACGAGTCCAAGCTTGACTCGACGAGTCAACTCGTCAGATGGGGATATCTTTGCGATTTCTTGCTGTTTTTGCTTATGGATAGTTACCTTATCATATTAGATCAATATAAATCTGATTTTATGATATATTTGACTATATTCTTGATCTAATTGAAGATATTTATCAATTAATAAGATAATCGTTTCCTTATGTGATAATTGATTAATTATTTTGACTAAATTGATAAATTGTTTTGCAAGAAATCATTAAATAAATCAAATATGGATAATTATGTGATTAATTGTTAATTTAGATTATTTGTTATTTGATCCTTGTTGTTATGAAAAGTTTCATATTTTCCCCTTAGGTTTTATAGTTTAAATTTGAACCCAAAAGTTTTGTTGTTTTGAAATTTAAATAGTTAAAACCCTAATGTTTTGAAAAAGGTTTCAAAACTTACCCTCAAGTTTTGGAATTTAAATTTTGATTAAATGGTTTAATTTTGATGTATATTTAAATTCTAAACCCTAATGTGTTGAAATGTTTCAAAAACTTGCCCTCAAGTTTTGGAATTTAAAAGTTGATTAAAAGTTTAATTAGGAATGTTAAATTCTAAAACTCTAGTATAGTTTTGAAAAAGTTCAAATCACACCCTTATGGTTTTATTAATTAATTAAGGTGTATAATTAAAAGAAGTTTAATAAATCCATAAAAGTTTTGGTTTACAATTTAATTGAATGAAAAGTATAATTGTTAAATTTAACCACCTAATATTTTAAAAGTGTAAAATACACCCTATATTATATATAACATTAAAAGTCTAACATTATATATATGTATGAGTAAAAGTCAGTCTTACCGTTAGTAGGCCTCATTCACCAAGCTGGTCTATAAGGGGTGTTTAAGGAAATTGCCTATAAAATGGCAATTGAATGGGTATCCACTCTTACCCACCACACTCTTGACTAGTGGAGGGTCGTTAGCCGAACGGGTAGGATAGGACGAAACCTTCCATTATAAGTATAATGAATTATTAATGTAACTAAATGTTTTCATAAAATTCTCAATCCTAGTTACTTAGGCAAAAGTGAATTGATGCAATTCCATGAAATTACACTTTGTGCCATTGCAAAGACGTTAATGGAGCGTGTGTGGTTTACCGGCACACTAAATGGTTCTAAGCAAAGGTAGCAAAGGGCGACTCAATGTTTGTCATAGTTCGGTGGAGTGTGTGTGGTTTACCGGCACATCGAATAGGTGACTGTAACATGTGAGGGCACCATGTAAGTTTGCATGGTTATTCACACCCGCTTTGTGATCCTCGGCATCCCAGTCACAAACAAGAGGGGCATATCGAGATTTAAACATGCCATTGAAAGTTCAATGAATCTCAAAGGATCTAGGAGTTTTCATAGATTTAAAACTTAAATTTCCTTTTCGTTTTTTGTGGTGGGAATTAGTGAATCGTCATTCACTTACCTTCAAATATTCTGCAATTAGGGTTACGACATCCCTCTCCCGAGTTGTAGAATATTGTGTTGGGTCCTAGCCTTAGTATCTCATTTGGGTGATTTGCTAAGGACCCATTCAATCAACTAACTTGAATTCGTTTTCTCCCGTATCGTAGATGTCAAAGTTCGACAACTATGGTTTTCCCAAATCTCGTGGAACAAGCATTCCACATGAAGATGATATTCCACGATTCGATCGAGGAACAAGAGATCATACTTCACTTCCTCCTACTCCTCAAATTATTCTCCCTAACCCACAAGTTCAAAGGCTTGAAAGGTTCAAGATCACTCAAGCCCTTTTTGGCAAGTAAACATAAAGAAGGAAAGTCGATGTGTGCACACGTCCTAGGGATGAAGTCACACATTGATAGGTTAAGAATGTTGGGATCCGTTGTCTATGAGGAAATGGCTGTTGATTGGGTTCTTCAGTCACTTCCTAACTCATATAGTGAGTTCGTAAGAGAGTACTATATGATGAACCGCGACATGACCCTTATAGATCTCACCTATATGCTTATTGCTGCTGAATCAGCAATGGTTTGGCGCAATAGAAAAAGCAAAGTTGATTGGTGAATCTGTCTTCAAGACCTCTATGGATATAGACAATAGCAACGAAAGACATGCTATGATCGAAAAGTTTAATCATAAGAGAAAGAAAATGTCTGAAGTACTTCCATGTCCTGTTCCAAGAGAGTCAATCTGCTTTTATTGCCAAGAGAAAGGGCATTGGAGACGAAGCTGCCCCATTTACCTAAGAGATCTAAGAGATGGGAGAGTCGAAACGTATGACTCTAATATAGGTAAAATCCACTAACTAACTCTTTTAAGATTCTATTCTAGATTCTTAATACATAATGTGATAAGATTACAATTGATGTTTTGTAGAATCGAAGAAAAGAAAGGGAGCTTAAGGGAAGAAGTGAGAAAAATCGAACCGTGCAGGAATGGATTTCGATCGCATTTCTCGAAGATTAGATTCTTAAGCTACCACTTAGAGTTAGAATTAGATTGCTAAGAAAGATGTATTAGCATAAGTTTTTCAATGAGTTGCATTGTAAGGACAAATTTTTCCGCATAAAATAAATTTTGATTTTTGATATTATCCTTGCAATGGCGTGTATGAAAAATTGATGTTAAAATGTTTCTATTATTAGCAATAATGGATTTGGTTCTTATTATGTTATTTATGGAAAGTCGAGAATTTACCAAATAGGGAGAGTTTCTCATCGCCCAAAGTTTCAATTGGACAGAAATTTGGAATCACGCAACTTGGTTGCATGATGAATGAAAAATCTCATATTTGGAAATTAGACTAATTCATTGACAAAGTGTCAAGTGAAGGATTAGGAGATTAAATACACAAAGTTGTGTGTTGATCAAGTTCACCATAAGAGTAACAAAGATATTCGTCATGTTTTACTAAAAGTTCAGTAAATTTGATTATACTCACAAGATTAAGTGTAATTATGAATTGATTGAAAAGGTTTAAATCAATAGCAAAACGAATAAGAAGAATCAAGTAGGCAGAAAGATAAAAGTTTCTCCATTCTAAGAAGGAGGGAGAGTAGCTTTTATGCTTTATGATAGGTCTTAATGATTAAGAACCATATCTCAATTGATCCTCTAAGTGAGTCTTAGTAAATTGTATGTCTAAGAAGAGGAATCAAGAATTGAAGAAATGGTTAAATCAATAAGTCAATCATACTTCGTTCCAATAACAAGTATTAAAGTTAAGATTGTGACATCGAGTGAAAAAGTAAGGTTTATGACATTCATTAAATATGGTAAGTTGTGATGTCTTGGATAAGACAAAGACCAACTAGGACCAATTTATGAAGAGTTTTGATAAAAGATACACTAACTCTTGAATATTTGTTTGTCAAGAAATGTTTTGACAAGAGAATCTTATATGTCAAGGAGTCAGTGGGAGCCTTAATGGTCTTGAAAGGTTTCAAGAACAAATCAAATAAACCTTATCGATCATCACTAGCACACGAGTTGAGGTTTAAAACCTATCGTGATGACATTATTTTGTTTCTGTGCCAATCCAATTGAGTTAATTATGCATGTGAGTTTTATGAGTTCTCATTTTGAACGCATAAAAGGCAAAGCACCTTAATCAGTGAAAGGTACATTGATTGGAAAAGGTGAGCTGCTTAACTACTTGGAAGACGTGGTGGGCAGCTGTGCTACCATAAGGCAAGAAATCAAGATTAAGAAAGTTCGGTCCATATGAGTTTTAATTTGTCGTAAACTTTGATTTTAACAAATTCACATGGATAGGAACACATACACCGCTCAAATCTAAGTGTCATAAGATTTCCTCCTTCATGAAAATGATTGTGAGGAAATGCTTTCACTAAGAAAGATTTTAAGAAGATAGTGATTGTAAAATTGCATTCTCAAATTGGATTATGGTTACGGTATCCCTTTCCATGATTTGAATTGTGAGGTTTGGCAATTAGTCTTAATTGTTTAGACACACATATGAACTATCTAAGGCAAAGGTGTATAAGTTCAAGAAGCCTTGATAAAATATTATCAAAGCACTAAGTATTAGAAACATGAACTTAAGAAATTCAATAAGCATTGTTTTTCTGAAAGTTAAGATGAATACATGTCGAAGCTAGTGGGAGCATAAGTGTTATGTTTTATAATAATCATCATGATAATGGGAGCATAAATGTTATGATTGTATGATTATTAAGGAAAGTATTGCAAGGTTGGCAATATTAATTATAGAAAACAAGAGTCATACTTTGCAAAGTTGTAAGAGTTGAAAGGTTGTTTTGCTATAATTAAGGGAGAGAATATTATGCTTCATTTCAAATCTAAAGGCTTAGGTTGTGGAATGTTAATAGATTTAGTCAAAGGTATATAGTGTGTTCTTAAAATTTCGATTATGATTACGGCATTCCTCTTCATAATTCGAATTTTGAGAACATAGCAAATAAAACATTATGCGTTGTGTCCCATACGCTTCGGGTATAGGATCGATTGCAAATGTTTTAATGTTTGACCATTCTAAAATTTTCCAAATGTCTAGCGCATTTAGAGGGAAAAAGGACTAGAATCGGTTTTGACTAAAATAATTAAACAACTATCAAAGGACAATCCAAAGTTCGACGAGGATTGGTCGCTAGTGAGTAGTTGGAAGTATAGTATTGGAAAATATGGAAATGTTTCCATATTGGATGGACAATATCGACATTATCATGAATAGAAAAGATTCTATTAAGAATGAGTTGTCATATGGAAGCGTGTCCACGTTGGGAATTGAATATTGAAAATCTATGTCTAGATTAGAAACCTTTATGCAAAAGGATGTTCAAAGGAATGTACTTTGAGTGAGAGACATCATATCTAAGGAATTGTCTTGTAACAATTCCCGATAAAAGACTTTGTAATATCATTGGCAATAGTCTTTTTGACTTTGGTACAGTGACATTACGAAAGAATAATTGCATAAAATGTTAGAATCTAGCATATTCTATAAGTAACAAGAATTTGATATTCTTACACTTATGAAAAAAAATGATTTGGAGTTGTGAAATGAGAATGATTGGAAATGTGTTCAACGTGATCTATTTCACAAAGTAAGAACCATAGGTAAACATTGTGTGCATGCTAGGAGCATGGGACAAGTGTAATAATTCAAGTAAGAAGTTGATTACCCGAAACGACAAATAATGAGTAATCAATATGGTGATAAATAAAAGGGGTTTTATTTATGCTCAAAGGGTTGATGCCATATGGGATTAGTATTATTCTTGTGTTTCACATTTGCATGTTTTGACTTCCAGAATAATTGAGAATAATCGAATTATTCAAACGGGCCACAGTCGTTCATATGTTGGAAGTAGATATGAATGAAGACTATCGTGAATTGGTGTGTGGATTGTCTAAAGAGCATTAGACATAAGCAAATGTTTGCTGCAACATTCATGAGTGCTTATGAATATGATTTGAGCATTGGATTAAACCCACGCTCACTTGGATCACTCCATGAATTGTATCACGAGTGATTGGTGAGACGATAACATCTTATATTCTTGAAACCGAGATGTGTGAGTTGTATCTTGCAAATCGGTTGCACATTGATAATATGTAAACGCACTAGTAACTTGGTGTTATAAAACATATTGTTGTGTGTAATTCGGTAAGTGAGTGCAAGCAAGCATTGTATCAAAGTTTATCCGTTCCTTTTATCCAAAGAAGGATAAAAGCGATATCTTTAGGCCCCTCGATGATTTTGTGACGACAAACGTAAATGCTCGGCCGGGCTAGGGCTAATTTGATTTGTTCAATTAGTCAGTCGTCATAAATCGGGAATCGAGATATAGTACAAAGAGAATGATTTGAAATCATATCTCATATGATATCTAGAATGGAGGAATATATGATCCCTTATCTAAGGACACACGTATCTGATATGATCAGAGTTGACTGCGGCTTTGGAAAGCTATGATTGCAGATCAGGATCTGAAGTCATACGCATAATAGTTGTTAGACTTATCCAAGTGGGAGACCGTTGGATTAGTGTCTAAGTCCATAACTATTTTGGTATGTACTTGACCCGATGGTGCATGGTCCTTTTGGGTTGTCTTCACCAAAGCAACTTGATTGGAGAAATAAATAAAGAGAGAGAGGTTATTATGATTTATTAATATGTTATAAGAATAATATATTAAAGGAGAAATAATTTTTGTTTAATTAATATTGGTCAATAATTAATTAAGAATTAATTTTGTGATCAAATGTAATTAATTAAACTAGAGGAGCTGAATTGTAATTATGTGATAGTTGCAAAATAGGGCAATGGTTATCCTTGTTAAAGGATGGACGAATTCAAGGATAAGGATATCCTTAAAATCGTCCAAGGTCCAAGAGATAGGGATTTTCAAGGCTTATCTTATGTTTGCTTGATGAGCAAGTAACTAGATAATGATAAGGACTGAAACCCTAATCCCAACCCTATATAAAGACCCCTAAGGCCTTAGGATTTCGTGAACTTGATCCCTAGAGCATCTAAGGACGAATTTCTACCTCTCTCCTGACTCTTTATACCTTCTCCACTTGCTTATGGTGTTTGTAAGCCATTAGAGGAGTGACACTTGTGACTCTAAGCCTTCCAAAGTCAATTCAAGGAGATTTGGGATTGTTATTGCTACATAACAATCAAGGTAACATTATAAACCTATTCTCATGTTAATATGATTATTTGAATGCTAGAATTAGGGTTTATAGTCTTGGATAACTTGCATGTACAATAGAGAAACCTAGATCCAAGCATTAGGGTTTGTATGAGCACATAGGATGTCTTATGACCAAAACCCATCAGGAATGTACTTTGAATTTGAGACTTCATGTCTATGGGTTTGTCTTGTAACAATCTCCAATAGAGCACTTTGTAATATCATTGGCAAAGTATTTGTGACTTTAGTGCCATGTCATTACCAAAGGATCATTGTGTAAAATGTTAGAATCTAACATATTAAAAGTGGGAAGAATTTGGTATTCTTACACTTAAAATAAGGATTAGGAATTGTGAATTGAGTGTCATTGGAAGTGTGTTCAATTGATTTATTTCACAAAGTAAGGACCATAGGTAAAGATAGTATGCATGCTTTGAGCATGGGATAACTATTGTTTTCCAATTCAAGTATTAAGTTGATTATCCGAAACATTATACAATGAATAATGTGTAATCAGTATGGTGATTAAATAAAAGGTATTTTATTTATACTCAAAAGTTTTGAGGCCATATTAGGTTCGATTATTCTTGTGTTTCACTTCACATGTTTTGACTTCCTGAATAACTTGGTTATTCAAACATCCACAGTCAATCATACTTTGGAAGTAGGTAATGAGGTAAGACTGTCATGAATCTGACTATAGATTGTCTAAGTGTTTATGCATAGCAAAATTTTGTTGTAGTGTTCATGAGTGCTCTTGAATTAATATTTGAGTATTGGATTAAACCCACGCTCACGTGAATCACTTCATGGATTTTATCACGAGTGGTTATGAGACGATAATATATTATATTCTTGAAACGGAGACATGTGAGTTGTAGTTTGCAAGTCGATTGCACGTTGACATATGTAAACGCACCAGTAACTTGGTGTTATAAAACATATTGTTGTGTGTGAATTGATGAGTAAGTACAATCAAGCATTTGATTCAAAGTTTATCTATTCCTTTTACCCTAAGAGGGATAAAAGTGATATTTGTAGGCCCCTCGATGATTTAGTGATGACACCCTAAGCGCTTAGCCAAGCCTGGACTAAGTTGATGTGTTCAGCTGAAGTCTATTGTCAGTCGTCTTAAATCGGAAATCGGGAAACAACACATAGATAGAGAGAATGATTATAATCCATGTCTCATGTCTATACAATATCTAGAATGGAGGAATATATGATTCCTTATCTAAAGGACGCGTTGTTGATAAGATCAGAGTTCAACATGGGCTTTTGAAAGCGACGATTACTAATCAGGTTTTGAAGTCGTACTTGCAAAATAGTTATTAGACTTATCCAAGTGGGAGACTGTTGGATTAGGTGTCTAAGCCCATAACTATTTTGGTATGTACTTGACCCGATTATGAGCATGGTCCTTTTGGATTGCCTTCACTCATGCAACTTGATAGGAAGATAAGATGAGAGAGAGTAGAATTTATCATACGAATAATAATTTCGTACTCAAAATGGTTTTATCAATATATTACAAGATTAGTATATTATTTGGAAATCATATTATTTAATTAGTGTTGGTCGGAAATTAATTTGGAATTAATTTAGTGATCAAAAGAGATAGATTAAATAAAGGGGGTTGATATTGTAATTATCGGATAATTACTAGTTGGGCCATGGATTCCTAATAGAAGGGATTGGACGAAATTTATGGGAAGCCAATAAAGATTTCATCCAAGGGGCTTCTAGAAAGGGATCCATGGATTGCTTAAGGCCCAAGCAAGGCAGTTAGGGTTTCCACCATAAAACCCTAATATCCTCAACAATATATAGACCCCTTAACATGTAGAATTCGGCCTATGTTTCTTGGAGTTGCCCTAGCCAATTTCCTCCAATCTCCTAAGTCATCTTGTTGCATTGAGTGTTTGTGACTCTATTAGAGGTGCAACACTTGGGGCACTAGGCTTTCAGAAGTCAAGATCAAGAAGGATTAATCTTGTTATTACTACATAACAAGAGAGGTAAAGTTGCTAACCCTAATCATATGTTAATTTTGATATATGTAGGCTAGTCATAGGGTTATTGATTTGGTATTCATAGTTGTATGTTAAAATTATAAAAACCTAGATCAAAGCAATTAGGGTTGCATGTACACCATAGGAATGATGTTATGATTAAAACCCAACAGGAACCTCCCACTGCAGCACAAGCTCTTTCTTGGTTGGATCGACCAGAATACCCTTCTGGTCGACAAGGTGCCCTAGAAACTACACCTCGAGCAACCAGAACTCACACTTAGAGAATTTTGTGAAAAGTCTCTCCCTCCTCAGTGTCTCCAGCACCTCCCTCAGGTGCTCTTCATGCTGCTCCTGAGTTTTGGAATAAACTAAGATGTCATCAATGAAGACTATCACAGATCGGTCCAACATCGGTCTGTACACGCGATTCATGAGATCCATGAAAGCGGCTGGAGCATTGGTGAGCCCAAACGGCATCACCACGAACTCATAGTGACCATAGCAGGTCCTAAAAGTTGTCTTTTGCACATCCTCATCTCTGACTCGCATCTGGTGATAACTCGATCACAGATTAATCTTGGATAACCAAGATGCGCCCTGTAGCTGGTCAAACAAATCATCAATCCTCGGGAGGGGACAACGGTTCTTCATCGTTACCTTATTCAACTCCTGGTAGTCTATGCACATCCGATGTGACCCGTCCTTCTACTTCACAAATAGGACCAGGGATCCACATGGCAAACTACTCGGCATGATAAATCCCTTGTCTAGCAGCTATTGCAGCTGCGTAGACAACTCCTGCATCTTGGGAGGAGCCGACCGATATGGTGCCTTGGCTATCGGTACCGCACCAGGGACTAGGTCAATCATGAACTCAACCTGTCTCTCTGGAGGTATCCTAGGCAAATCCTATGGAAATACATTCGGGTACTCTCACATGATTAGTACATCATCCACTATCTTCTTAACCTTATCCTGGGTATCCATAACATAGGCGACATACCCTGCGTAACCCTACTGAAGGTAGCGCCTCGCCCTCACTGCTGAACATAAAGTCGGTCCACACTGCGACCTCTCACCCTGAATCGTTAACCCTCCCCTACTAGGATTCCGAACTCTCACTAGCTGCTGCTCGCAATCGATTACTTCCCTATTGGGGCTTAACCAATCCATACCGACTATAACCTTATTCCCTCGCAGGGGAATGGGGACCAAATCCACGGAAAACTGCTCGTCGAACAACTGTAACGTACATCCCCGATGCACCCTCGCAACCCGCACGATCCTATCATCCGTTATCTCTACATCTAGTGGACAGTCTAGATCCCCTAGAGCTCCAACAAATCGCTTTCTAAGTGCGAGCGACACAAAAGATCGAGTAGACCCCAAATGGAACAATACCAGAGCTGATATACCATTCACTAAGAACGATCCTATAACAAAACAAGTAAACATAAGCAATAATCAATACAAATAAAGAGATAAGGAGAGAATATATACTTGTCACAACATCAGGAGCTACATGTGCCTCTTCTGTAGTAAGCTAAAAACCCATGCTCCTCGCCGTAGGCGCCTCTACCCGGCCCTGACGGCCATCTGTAATCCTCAATGTGGCAGGAGCGGGCGCCACTACCTGTCCTGCTGCTGCTAAACCCGGACACTGGGCCCTTTTGTGTCCCCGATGATTGCACTGAACGCAAATCAGATTTGAAACTGTTATGGTGGTAGTGGTAACATACAATCCCTTCTCATATGAACAATTCGGCCGCACTTGAAGCAACCCAAACTCCCCACCCTGCACACCCCCTCGTGCATCTTTCTGCACTTGCCACACCGACTACGGCCCTACTGGCTCCTCGATTTGTGATCTGATACCCTGGGCTTCTTTCCCGATCTACCTATCTGAACCCCGTCTGGTTTCCTCTTCCTCTCTGTCTCCTAATCCAGCTCCTTCTCCTGAGCCCTAGCAATCATATCATCCAACGTCTTGCAGTTGGATCAACTCAAAAACTCGTAGATATCACTCCGCATTATCGATACTTTTTCATCTCCTCATTCACCACGTATTGCAGAATGAGAAGATTCCTCTCCCTAAACATAGCGGTGATCTCAGCGATCTTCTCCGTAGTATGCTCGATGTTTTGGAACTACCTAGAAAGCTGTTGCACCTCAATTACAGGTGAAAAGTCGGCCCTGAACCTGACCGAGAAATCATTCCAAGTCATCGAGTCAATAGCAGAATCATCTCCAATAGCTCTCCTAACCTCATCCCACCAATCTCGTGCCTTGTCCTTCAGGAGACAGGAAGTTAGTCGAATCTTGACCCCTCGTGACATCTGCTGGTGCGAGAGGCGTTAGCGACATCTGCCGCTAGCAACTGGGTCCCAAGCCCCATGATAGTTGGGAGCTCCACAGGCTCTGAACTCCCTTAATTTCAACGTTCGCGACCCCATCAGGGCTGCCACCTCAGTGCAGAATGCACTCAATCTCTCATCCAAAAGCTCCAAGATACCCTCCTTGATCGTACCGAAGATCACATGAGTCTGGTCTAAAATGTTGCGCATGAACTCAGATGAGATGAACTCTCTTGTCTGCTCGTCTAACTGCTCGGCTCCAGAGCCCGAGCCTGATTCCTCATCAGCGCCTGAAGTGCCAACTGGTCTAGTGCGTAGCATCACCATACTGAAAATACACCATATCAAACATCAGAATACTCATCATAGATCGAGGGATCATACACACTACAAGTTCCCTGGATTCATCTAAGCCTTCCTTGATTCGAGCATGGATCCTCTGCTTTCAGTAGTACGGTCCCATACTACCTTCCACATTTATCCGTGCTTTCCTCCAGAATTGCCTTGACTTCACCAAGTCCATTCTACTACTACTGCTTCACGCGATAATCTCATCCTAGGCTTGCCCTAGGGTAATCACCATTCCACTCTCCGCCATCAGCTGCATAAGTAGTCTCGACTATCTCCCCCTAACTAGCTCGCGAATACCATTATATATCACTAAGACTAGATAATTCTTCGAATGAGAGATCCTACCCTACAACGGTTGGACTCGAACAAGAGCTACGAAATAGAGCTAGACCTAACCTTATGAAATTATTTAGTCCTTGAAATATGTAACTTAACATATTCTTTTACTAGTTAGTAAAAGATAACTAGAACTCCTAAAAGCACAAAGCAAGCAGAATTCGAGCATTGAGTAAACACAATCAACAAATCCTAATCAGGCCATCATAACACCGACTAATCTATATTAGCATGCAGTTCATAAAGCTCATACACATATGTAACGTCCGTAGATCTGGGCTAGTCAATTTAGAGACGATAGGCGTCAAAAATGAATTTTTGATGAAAGATTATTTAGAATGAATAATCTTAACTAAGTTTTAGTATATGTTACAAGGATTCCGTAGATATAAAGAACGCTGAAATCCGAGTTATAACGAAGAAGATATGACTTGTCTAAGTTTCACATCAAAACTGGCACGACACTCGGAAACGTAAAACGTTAGTTTATGATAAACTACTTTTTATCCTTAGGAGTCTAAATGAAAGTTGTGTCTCCACCTACGTGTGGATATAAAGAACGTCAAAAACGGAGTTCGTATGCAAAAGTTATGACCTTCCGAAGATACAGCTGTCTAAGAGCATGACACGTGTCAGAAACCCTAAATTGACTGGACTCACGACGTGAGCCTCTTTTCTAATGACGTGAGGAGTCAAAATGTCACATTTTGAAGCTAGAAGTCTACAGGAACGATAAGTCAAAAGCTCATGACGTGAGTAATGAATTCTCACGACGTGAGGAGTCAAACAGACACTATTCAAGCCAGGAACGCAGATGTCAAAGCTACGAGGTGATTCATCCATGGCTCACGACGTGAGCAATGTTCTCACGACGTGAATGGGCCGAAATCAGCCTATAAATAGCAATTTCGACCTCATTCACTTCTTACACCAAATCTTCCTTCTCTCTCTCGTTTTCTGAAGCCATTCCGCGTCCCAAAGCCCCGATATCATTCCCGAGACCCGAAGCAAGTCCCGAAGCCCCGAAGATCCCGAGAAGTGCGATTCCCAAGCCGAAGCTCTGCCCAGGAGAAGCCAATTTTTGTGAATATCTTCCAGATCTACCGAAGAATACTACTTCTACAAGCTGTAGTGCTGTCCGATCATCTTCTAATCAAGTAAGTGTGTGGTCACTTTCTTCTAACACATAAATATTAAGTATTTTCTATGAAATACATGCTATGTGTATCATATATTGTTGTTTATTTGAGATGATTGTGGAATGGATGAATTATATAAGTTTTAATGAGTTAAACTATATATGTATTTTGTATCTAAAAATATGTTGGGTAGAACATGAGTAGATGAGGTTGTTGGTAGGTGATAAAAGGTGGGTTGGACCATGAGATAAAAGGATAAAGAGATAAACTTGTTTCAGATCCGAGAGTATGGATTAGAGCAGGAGGTTAGTTTTAGATCCAAGGGTATGGATCAGATCAAGATGTTAGTTTTAGATCCGAGAATATGGATTAGGTAATGAGGCAAATTTAAGATCCGGGAGTATGGATTATGTATTTTAGAACTGCGTATTCATTCGATAAGGTATCATATGTATAGTCCCTTTTAGGAACGTGATTTTAAATACGAGTATTGATTATAATATGAAATATACATATGTATGTGAAGTATTTTTCATTTCCCGAAATACGTGTTATATATATTTGATAATATACAACGTGTGAATCAGATATGGTTCAATATGTGTTAAGATGTGTATATATATATGATACTATTACTTAAACCTTGTGTTAAGTATACACTAGTTAGCGTTTCCTAAACAGAGATAGTATAAAAAAATTGATTATAAACATTTTAGGTTTGCCTAGTGATGGGTTAAGACTTAAATGGGATGTTTTGTTCAATTAAGATTGGAATTTGGGTAGTCTCTTATTAAGACTACGTGTGGGGTGAGATTGATGATCGGTGGAGTACGTCCTACGTACATAAGTACATTTTATGTACGAAGTATTTTTCAAAGCTCTGTGTCTTGGGTGCTGCTTGTGCCAGGGTCCTATTATGTTCTCGGGTACGATTCTTTCGCATACCAGAGTACTATAATGTGCCAGAAGTACTATCTTGTACAAAGTCTTTTTGACAATTTTGTGTGTCGGTTACGGGAGCGTACGGGGGTACTCTAGTAGTATTTCCCCATACTTTTATTTTGAGAGAGCTTTGGAGACGGTGTTTCTTTTATGTCAGCGTTTTCTTTCACGAAGTAATTAAGGGAACTTCGTAGACCGCCTAATAAAGTGTGTCGGTAATAGACCACTGCTAGGTATGTCTGGTGTTATATTGCTGGATAGGGTGCGTCTGGGGGTGAAATACCTCATGTATTCAGGTCACTGCTAGGCAAAGTTCGATGCTGGGATAGGTAGAGTCTGGGGGTATAATACCTCATGATAGTCGGATGTGACATCCCCAAAATCTCGGCCAGAAAAGACCGATTTTCATTTATGCTTTTAAATATTTTCAGAGTAAATCCTTTTGATTTGAAAGAGTTGCGGAATTTGTTCCCAAAAACAAAACATGATAAAACATTGTTTACCGAAGCATTTCATAAAAGAAATGTATTTTCATTATAATCAAAACTCGGAGTGTCATGTTCCGATACAGACCAATAAGCATAAACGAATACATTACAAGTCATATAACAAATATAAACATATGCAGACTTGTAAACAAAACAACTTGATGGTTCATCCATCTCATGCCCTTCCGCCACTACCTGTAATACAATTTAAAACTGAGCGGGTCAGGCTTGGGAGCCTGGTGAGCATATAGGGTTTTCAACCCACAATAAATATCATATTTAATTTTCACCAACCAACAATAACCCAATTACCCATTCCCGTTATTCTCACTTTAATGTCCCTAAAACAACTAACATAAGGGACCTAGTCTAAGAATATTTCATCGGGGTGACAACACATGCTTCGGGGGTACCTCAGCAATATAAGTCAAATAAGGCAACCATGAGGGGGATGGAGTACAGCGAATGAACACCCAAGTTCATTAACACCTACAGGTGGCGAACCTGCTAATGTTTCCACAAGACTGTCTAGAATAGCCAGTGGTCGTCATCTAAACTCCGCTAGATGACTCAATCAAACAACAACGAGGCCTCTCATCTGTTTATTACACACCAACTGTCTACCCATGTTCTACCCAACATATTAGTAGATAAAAATATAATAGTTTAAAGAAAACCTGTATAGCATGCTTTAATCAACACATATATCACATAACAGATGAGGCACACACACACATAACACATATCTCATAAAGAAATAAGCAGATCTATAAGATAGAAGAGAGTGAATACTCATTCACACATAACACAACCAAATACATACACATAGCACGTATTTTTATATAAAATACTTCGTATTATTGTATTAGAAGAAATAACTACACACTCACTTGATCAGAAGATGATCGGACAGCACTACGGCTTATAGAAGTAGTAATCCACAGCAGATCTGGAAGATCTTCTCGAAAATCGAACTTCTCGCGGGCAGAGCTTCGACTCGGGAACCGCACTTTTCGGGATCTTCAGGATCTCGGGACTTGCCTCGGGGCTAGAGTATGATACCGGGACTTCGGGGTAGCTTCGGGGGTTTTTGCACAGAGCTTCGACACGAAAACGAGAGGGAATTGGCAAAAATACCCGGAACCCTCGCATCCTATTTATAGGGGGCTGGAGCCTCGGAGTACGCGGGGCGTACTGCGTTACGCGGGGCGTACTGCCCAAAACGTCATTGCTTACGTATCCGAAGTGCTCGAGTGCGAGTGTCGACATCCCTCGGAGTACGCGGGGCGTACCTCGGATCAGATCGGTGACTCCTTCGGATAATGCTTCCGAATTTTGAATTAAAAATAAATACAAAATGATTAATAAACTTCGGAAATTCATAACTTCATCATACGAACTCCGTTTTCGACGTTCTTTATATCCACGCGAAGGTGAGACCATGCTCTACGACTTTCGTTTAGACTCCGTCGGCTAATTTTGACTTTATTTTTATTAATTATTTTTAATAGGCCGGGACAGAAACTTTCGTTATAAATTCATAACTTCTTCGTTTGACGTCCGTTCTCGCCTAACTTTTTATCGTTTCAATACCAACAATGAGATCTTCGATTCTCATTTAGATTGCTTCGGCTAACAACCGCTCGATCTCAAATCGAGTAAAACAGGCTGTATATCGCTAAGCCGGAACTTCGATAAATCATAACTTCCTCATACGAAGTCAGATTTGGGCGTTCTATATATATTCGGAAACCTCGTTTCAACTACTACAACATTAACCAAATATATTAAGTTTATTTTACACTTAAATTTTGACGCTTATTTTTATTCTTAATTAATCAAACCACATAATTAAGCAATTAAGCACAAAACACACAATACTCAAATAATACAATCTTATTATTTCAAAACGGGTTACAGAGGTTAACCTAGACTATTACATTGCTACAAATGGCAAGCCCGAAACACAGGCGTTACAATTCTCTCCACCTTAGAATGATTCCGTCCCCGGAATCACACATCAACAAACAAATGCGGATAGCGACTCAACATGTCACTCTCCGTCTCCCAGGTGAGATTCGGCCCATTCGTGTGTTTCCATCGGACAAGCACTAACCCAACCATTTTGCGTCGCAACTTCTTAGTCTTTCGGTCAACAATTGCCTCTGGTTCTTCAATCAACCTTTTGTTCTCATCAATTCTCAATTCAAAAATTGGAATTATATCGGGAACTTCTCCCGTGAACTTCCTCAAATAACACACATGAAAAGTGTTGTGAATTCCATTCAGTTCTTCGGGTAATTCGAGCTTGTAAGCTTGGTTCCCAATCCTCTGAAGGACTCTAAACGGTCCAATAAACCTTGGACTCAACTTTCCCCTTTTACCAAATCTTATAAGTCCCTTCCACGGCGAGACTTTAAGCAAAACCGAATCTCCAACCTCAAAAGTCATCGGTCTTCGCTTCTTGTCAGCATAGCTCTTTTGACGATCTTGAGCTGCTAACATTCTTTCCCTAATTATTTTCAACTTTTCAGCAGTTTGATGAACCAACTCCGGTCCCATAAACTGCTTTTCCCCAGCCTCAAGCCAACAAGACGGCGTACGACACTTCTGTCCATACAAAGCTTGATAAGGTGCCATCTTAATGCTCGAGTGAAAACTATTATTATAGGAAAATTCTACCAACGGTAAATGTTCATCCCAATTACCTAGGAATTCCAAGGTACATGCTCTCAGCATATCTTCAAGTGTTTGTATTGTTCTTTCACTCTGACCATCAGTCTGCGGATGGTAAGCTGTGCTTAAACATAACTTGGTACCCATTTCCTCTTGTAGACTTTTCCAAAACCTTGAGGTGAAACGGCTATCACGATCCGATACAATCGTTAACGGAACATCGTGAAGCCTCACAATTTCCTTCACATAAGAATTTGCAAGCTTCTCCATAGACCATTTCTCCCTGGCCGCTATGAAATGTGCACTCTTAGTGAATCGATCAACGACCACCCAAATCATGTCGTGACCATTCTTTGTTCTGGGCAGTTTAGTGACAAAATCCATAGCAATGTCTTCCCACTTACCCATAGGCACAGGCAATGGTTCTAAACTCCCGTAAGGTTTCTGATGTTGTGTCTTGACTCTCGCACAAGTCACACACTCGGCCACATACTTTGCAACATCAAGCTTCATCGTCGGCCACCAGTAGTAGGGTTTCAGGTCCCTATACATTTTAGTGCTACCCGGATGAATCGAGTACATGGTCTTGTGAGCTTCTTCCATCAGAAGATCCCTAATTCCTCCTGACTTAGGTACCCAAATACGATCTTGGAATACCTTCAGTCCATGACCGTTAGTACCAAACACCAACGTTTTACCCAAACGTTCCTCCTTTCGGTCATTTTTCTCAGAAGCTTCCTCTTGAGCTTTCTTTATACTTTCCACAATAGTCGAGACAACTTCAATTCTCAACGCTCTTGGCCTCTTCCTTTCAAGATTGACTTTCCGACTGAGAGCATCAGCAACAACATTAGCTTTACCGGGGTGGTAAAGTATCTCGCAGTCGTAGTCTTTAAGTAATTCTAGCCAGCGTCGTTGCCTCATATTCAATTCTTTCTGATTAAAGAGGTATTGGAGACTCTTATGATCAGTGAAAAGTTTGCACTTCGTGCCATAGAGGTAATGCCTCCATATTTTCAGAGCGAAAACTACCGCTGCCAACTCCAAATCATGAGTCGGGTAATTCTTTTCATGCTCTTTCAACTGTCGAGACGCATATGCTATCACCTTTTCTCTTTGGGTCAAAACACAACCCAATCCAACACCAGACGCATCGCTATAAACAGCGAAGTCTTCGACTTCATCGGGTAGAGAAAGTATCGGTGCCTCGCATAGCTTCTTCTTTAACTTCTCGAATGCTTCTTTATGCTTCTCACTCCAAGCATAAGTAGCTCCTTTGTGGGTCAAAGCTGTTAATGGAGTAGCAATCGAAGAAAAGCCTTGGATAAACCTTCGGTAATATCCGGCTAATCCTAAAAAGCTTCGAATCTCCGTGGGACTTTTCGGTTGTTCCCACTTCGTCACAGCTTCAATCTTCGCTGGATCAACCATTATCCCTTATTGGTTGACCACGTGACCCAAGAATTGGACCTCACGAATCCAAAAATCACATTTGGAGAACTTCGCATAAAGCTTCTCCTTCTTCAAAACTTCTAACACTTCTCGCAAGTGTCTGCCATGCTCCTCCTGGCTTTTCGAGTAGACCAGAATGTCGTCTATGAACACTATCACGGATTTATCAAGGAAAGGATTACAAACCCTATTCATCAAATCCATGAACGCTGCTGGAGCATTGGTTAGTCCAAACGACATAACCAAGAACTCGTAGTGTCCATATCTAGTTCTGAATGCAGTCTTCTCGATATCTTGCTCTCTTACTTTCAGCTGATGATATCCTGACCTAAGATCGATCTTCGAGAAATAGCTCGAACCTTGCAATTGATCAAACAGGTCATCAATCCTCGGCAACGGATATCTATTCTTTATTGTTGCCTTGTTCAGCTCTCTGTAATCGATGCACATTCTCATACTTCCATCTTTCTTCTTTACAAATAACACCGGAGCTCCCCAGGGCGATGAACTAGGTCTAATGAAACCTTTGTCCAATAACTCCTGAAGTTGCATCATCAGCTCCTTCATCTCCGTCGGTGCTAATCGATAAGGTGCTTTTGCTATTGGCGTGGTTCCTGGTAACAAGTCTATTCTGAACTCCACTTGTCTATCAGGTGGTAATCCAGGAAGATCCTCGGGAAATACTTCCGGATAATCACACACCACTGGAATGCTCTGCATCACCTTCTTTTCCTTCTTAGCATCAATCACGAATGCTAAATATGATGTACATCCCTTGGTCAAACACTTTCTGGCTTTCATTAGAGAAATGATTCCAGAATTCACTCTGCGTTTGTCCCCATACACCATAAACGAATCTTTTCCAGGTGTGTTTACTTTAACTATCTTCTTCTTGCACAAAATTTCGGCATCATTGGCGCTAAGCCAATCCATTCCCAAGACGATGTCGAAACCATTTAGTTCGATAGGCAATAATTCCTCGAGAAACTTATTCCCATTAAGGTCGATCAAGACGTTTTTCATACGATGGCTAACAGGTACAAACTTGCCACTAGCTACTTCGACTAATAAAGCATTATTTAGTCTATCAACAGGCAAAGCTAGCTTTCTACCAAACTCATGCGAAATAAAGGAGTAGTTGGCTCCAGAATCAAACAATATATGAGCAGGTAATTCGTTTACGAGAAAGGTACCTGAAGCGACATCAGCTTCATCTTTCGCAGCCTCAAGTGTCATCTGGAAGGCTCTTGCCTTCGGCTTTGGTGGAATGTTGGGCCTAGCTGCCTCCTTCTTCTTCGGACAGTCTTTCAAAATATGCCCCTCTTCATTACACCCAAAACACATCCTTTTGTTGTTCGGACATTCATTGGCAAAATGTCCAACCTTTCCACACTTGTAGCAGGTTACATCTTCGCTACATTTCCCAAAGTGCTTTTTCCTACACTTATCACACCACTTCGCTTCGCCTCCTTTTCCTCCAAACTTTTTCGAATCAAATTTCGAAAATTTACTCTTCTTACTGGAACCAGATGTTCCTTCAAACTTCCTTTTCTCACCAACCTCAACCTTGTCGGTGGTTCTTCCCTTTATCATGTTCTCCACAGACTTGGCAGCCCAGATAGCTGCCTCTAGAGTAAGTGCCTGACGTACCGGCACCTCGTACTCCCATGGAAGTCCCTTCGCATACCGATCCACCTTTGTCAGCTCGTCTGGAACGATACGCAAGGCAAACTCCATCTTATCGGTGAAGTTATTGGTGTACTCATCCACTGACATGCTACCCTTCGTCAATGTCAAAATCTTATTCTCCAACTCCAACAGATTTTGAGCCGAGCAGAACTTGCGCTTAAACTGCACCAAGAACTCTGCCCATGACAATTGCAGTGGCTCGCTAGGGCTTAAGGTCTTCCCTAGAGTGTTCCACCAATGAACGGCTCCACCTCGGAATTGTCGCACGGCATAGATAGTCTGCAACTTGCCTCTACAGCCACATGTCATAAAGGCTAACTCCATTTCGGAGATCCAATCCATAACCCCAATCGGATCCTCCTTTCCATTGAAGGTCGATGGTTTACAAGTCAAAAAGTCCTTGTACTTGCATCCCATTCCATCATTCCTTCCATCATGGTTATCTTGCCTAACTATCGGTGGGTTGGCTGGACCAACAGACCCACTGAAGTTTCCACCTTCCGAGTGCCCTTCATTCAGTTCAGGCTCTTCCACACGAATCGACAGTTCTTCACGATTTTGTTGAAGCAACCGTCTAGTTTCATCCATCTGACGATCCAACATCGTCTGAATCATCAATTGCACACCAGCCATGGTTATTGGCTCAGGTGCTGCTGCTACGACAGGTATTGGCTCAATCACTGGTGGTTGATTCCTGTTTTCGTCAGCATTTCCAACTCCACTTCTTGTTCTCACCATTTTGATCTACACCGAATAAGGTGAAATTAGATCCTCAATCATGATAGATATTCAAATCATCCTTATCACTCCGAAACGTTTACATGCTAGTTCTAATATCGTAGACGTACGCTTAGAATCCTACACACATAAGGTTTCTAGATCCGGTCGGCAACAGACCATAGATCCGAACAAATAATATCATATATGGCAACATATAACATTTAGCACATAAAGCATTTTAGGCAACTTTCCTAAAATAAACTAGTGCTCGTGTCTAAAACATAACAGACACACATCTCAAAATTCCACTTAGCATTCTAAGTTTAAGTCTAGAAATCCTACAAATTCCTAGTTCGCTTAAACTAATGCTCTGATACCAACTGTGACATCCCCAAAATCTCGGCCAGAAAAGACCGATTTTCATTTATGCTTTTAAATATTTTCAGAGTAAATCCTTTTGATTTGAAAGAGTTGCGGAATTTGTTCCCAAAAACAAAACATGATAAAACATTGTTTACCGAAGCATTTCATAAAAGAAATGTATTTTCATTATAATCAAAACTCGGAGTGTCATGTTCCGATACAGACCAATAAGCATAAACGAATACATTACAAGTCATATAACAAATATAAACATATGCAGACTTGTAAACAAAACAACTTGATGGTTCATCCATCTCATGCCCTTCCGCCACTACCTGTAATCCAATTTAAAACTGAGCGGGTCAGGCTTGGGAGCCTGGTGAGCATATAGGGTTTTCAACCCACAATAAATATCATATTTAATTTTCACCAACCAACAATAACCCAATTACCCATTCCCGTTATTCTCACTTTAATGTCCCTAAAACAACTAACATAAGGGACCTAGTCTAAGAATATTTCATCGGGGTGACAACACATGCTTCGGGGGTACCTCAGCAATATAAGTCAAATAAGGCAACCATGAGGGGGATGGAGTACAGCGAATGAACACCCAAGTTCATTAACACCTACAGGTGGCGAACCTGCTAATGTTTCCACAAGACTGTCTAGAATAGCCAGTGGTCGTCATCTAAACTCCGCTAGATGACTCAATCAAACAACAACGAGGCCTCTCATCTGTTTATTACACACCAATTGTCTACCCATGTTCTACCCAACATATTAGTAGATAAAAATATACATTTGTATACATAGTTTAAAGAAAACCTGTATAGCATGCTTTAATCAACACATATATCACATAACAGATGAGGCACACACACACATAACACATATCTCATAAAGAAATAAGCAGATCTATAAGATAGAAGAGAGTGAATACTCATTCACACATAACACAACCAAATACATACACATAGCACGTATTTTTATATAAAATACTTCATATTATTGTATTAGAAGAAATAACTACACACTCACTTGATCAGAAGATGATCGGACAGCACTACGGCTTATAGAAGTAGTAATCCACAGCAGATCTGGAAGATCTTCTCGAAAATCGAACTTCTCGCGGGCAGAGCTTCGACTCGGGAACCGCACTTTTCGGGATCTTCAGGATCTCGGGACTTGCCTCGGGGCTAGAGTATGATACCGGGACTTCGGGGTAGCTTCGGGGGTTTTTGCACAGAGCTTCGACACGAAAACGAGAGGGAATTGGCAAAAATACCCGGAACCCTCGCATCCTATTTATAGGGGGCTGGAGCCTCGGAGTACGCGGGGCGTACTGCGTTACGCGGGGCGTACTGCCCAAAACGTCATTGCTTACGTATCCGAAGTGCTCGAGTGCGAGTGTCGACATCCCTCGGAGTACGCGGGGCGTACTCGAGTACGCGGGGCGTACCTCGGATCAGATCGGTGACTCCTTCGGATAATGCTTCCGAATTTTGAATTAAAAATAAATACAAAATGATTAATAAACTTCGGAAATTCATAACTTCATCATACGAACTCCGTTTTCGACGTTCTTTATATCCACGCGAAGGTGAGACCATGCTCTACGACTTTCGTTTAGACTCCGTCGGCTAATTTTGACTTTATTTTTATTAATTATTTTTAATAGGCCGGGACAGAAACTTTCGTTATAAATTCATAACTTCTTCGTTTGACGTCCGTTCTCGCCTAACTTTTTATCGTTTCAATACCAACAATGAGATCTTCGATTCTCATTTAGATTGCTTCGGCTAACAACCGCTCGATCTCAAATCGAGTAAAACAGGCTGTATATCGCTAAGCCGGAACTTCGATAAATCATAACTTCCTCATACGAAGTCAGATTTGGGCGTTCTATATATATTCGGAAACCTCGTTTCAACTACTACAACATTAACCAAATATATTAAGTTTATTTTACACTTAAATTTTGACGCTTATTTTTATTCTTAATTAATCAAACCACATAATTAAGCAATTAAGCACAAAACACACAATACTCAAATAATACAATCTTATTATTTCAAAACGGGTTACAGAGGTTAACCTAGACTATTACATTGCTACAAATGGCAAGCCCGAAACACAGGCGTTACATCGGACCACACCTAGGCATTGCCATCTAGATAACTACCCCTGACTTAATTGTCTTGTGGTTCTTTCTTTTACGAACGAAGGTTCATGGTGAACTTATTCCATTCCCCTCATTTGATGTCTTTATTGATCCTAGTTTGCTGCCAGGGAATTTCCGAAACATCTTTGTCAGTTTGTTGTTCATATCGATTCCTTAGGCTAGATCTCGTAAGATCATAGTATAGGGTCAGTATGTGGGGATTGACGGGATGGGATATATTGTTTTAGAAATATAATTTATATGTGTTTATAATATTAGTGGTTTTGCAGGGTCGAGATATACTTTATTATCATGTTGTTTGAACTAAGAGCTTTCATACTCTGTGTTCCTTAGGTGATTGGGTTCACCAGGGATATTCGAACTAAGTGTTCATTAGATATTTGAACTTAGTGTTCATCAGGAATATTTGAACTAAGTGTTCATTAAGTGTTCGTGAACTAGGTGTTCATTGGGTAATATTGGTACTAAGTGTTCATTAGGTGTTCTTGAACTAGGTGTTCATTAATTATTGTGAATTACGTGTTCACCAGAGGTAATCTAAGAACCATGGCATCACTAGACTTTGTGCCAGTTCCTTAGGGCAATCCTTAGGAATGAATGGGAGAAGGGTAATCAGTTCTTAGGATAAATCTTTAAGAAATAAATGGAGATAATGGGGGTGGGTATTTGAATTGATTGTTTGATAATTAAATATAATAATTATATTATTGTGGGTTGAAAACCCTATATGCTCACCAGGCTCCCAAGCCTGACCCACTCAGTTTTCTTTGTATCACAGGTATCGATACGAAGATATATTTCACGGAGAGATTAAAGGAGATGTAAAATCTTTAGTGTAAATAATGAAAGTTCTGTTTATGCTTATGTGTCTGTATCGGAACATGACATCCCGAGATTTTGTTATATAATGAAAGTACATTTCTTTAAAGAAATGCTTTGATAAATCTTTATCATATTTTGGGAACAAATTTTGCAACTGTTTTCTTTAAAAGATTACTCTGATTTTAAAAAAACAAAGCATAAACAAATCGGTCTTTTCTGGCCGTGAAATTGGGGATGTCACAACATAAAACAGGCACATAAGGCATCCTTTCTTGATCCTTAGCCCTAATCTAGCATGCAATTCCCATAAACATATCATAGCATAAACTTGTATGGGTAATTTGGGAGTACTTACTTGAGCTCGGCTGATTGCATGCACCACACCCTTTTCTCTTTTCAAAGTTCCTTTCTCTTTTCAAAAATTCTTTTCTCTTTTCAAAGTTCTTTTATAAAATGATTTTCCATTTGAAAATTTTCATACCAAGTCCTCAGTTTGAGTCCAGACACACCCGAGAGTGTGCCCAAATCCTTCAAACCAAGGTTGTGATACCAACTTGAAACATCCTAAAAATACAGTCCAAAATTTTCATTTTAAATTTATAAATAATACCATGGTAACCCCAAAACATCTCATAAAACATAAGTGATAGTATCTCAAAACATCATATCAAAATATATATCAAAATCACATGTATAAATATTAGAGTGAATCCTCCTAGGCTAAAAGATGTGGTGTGTGCAATGCAGTCACCCCGAACTCTTACCCTTACTAGCGGAAGTACCTGAAACCAAAACTGAACAGTGTAAGCACGAAGCTTAGTGAGTCTCCCAAACTACCATATACCATACACATAAACACATATAACATACATTGGGCCCCGCCTTGCTACCTCGAGCACTGCCCGGCATCGGCATTGTCCGACATCGGGCCCCTCCTGGCATCGAGCAAAGCTTGACATACATATGAGCATAACTACTAATACACAAAACATGAGCATAATCACCTAATTATAGACATATAAACATAACTCGAGCCCCACCCAACATCGGACCGAAATCTAGAAGCATACAAACATTCCTCGGGAGCCGCCCCATCATCGAACCTTAGTCCGGAAACATGCAAATACAAACACATGCAAGAATCACAAAGACATCAAGCATACTAACATTCTTCGGGTACCACCCCGACATCAGATTGAAACTTAGGAAAAAATATAAACCTACATCGGGCCCCGCCCAACATCAGACCTTAATCCGAAACATACTAACATACATAAACGGGTTAGCCTTAGTATCTTTGACCTGTTCCTACTGGAGGAAAGCTCACCTCGTAAGCTAACTGCGAAATCTCGTGTGGGAAATCTCTGATGGCTGCTCCAACGAATCGCCGACTATCATTATCACAATAACACTTAGTCAAAATCTGATAATCCTTCTTAGGGTAAAATGACCATTTTACCCCTGGTCAAAATCAACCTTCTGGTCAAAGTCAATGTTCTGGGTTAACTCAACTCGCCGATTTGACTCATCAACTCGTCGATTTCTATAAATCAAAAACCCTGAAATCGCGATCCAACTCGTCGAGTAATCCCCCTGACTCGTCGGGCTCCCTGGCTACTCATAGTCATAATTAAGCGAGTCAACTCGTCTAGTCATCCTCAGACTCGTCGAATTCCATCATATTCAGAATCGGGACATAACGACCGAACTCGTTGAGTCACTCTCTGGACTCGTGGAGTTCCTCAGTCTGTTTGGGCCATCTTAAAGGATTAAGTCCCTACTCTTCATATCTAAACTTCTTATTTATCATATACACTGAAAATGTCCTTTTAAGCGTAAAGTTTCCAACTTTACCCACTACTACCCTCATTTGACGTGTTTAGCTCAAACCCTAAATCCTAAGGACTTAGATCTTGGTCCATAAGTCATCCATGCTCCAAACTAAAACATACAAATAGAGATCTAGACCCTAGACATCATTTGAGCACGTAAAGTTTCTGCCTTTACCTCCATGGGGGCTCCAATGGCCATAAAGTTTCCACCTTTATGCCATAACAACCCTCTATAACCCCAGATCTGAAGATATACACACTGGGGATGTCCACATCCCAAAGATCAAGCTTCTTCGACCAAAAACCCAATAAAGTGGAAATAAGGAGATCTAAGAAACTACTAAGAAAGTTAGAGACTTGATTACTAGAAAATGATGAGGATGAAAGGAAGTCACTGGATCTACTATCTTCTCCTTGAATCCTCAAGCTCCTTCTTCTTCCACAAGCTTCAAAACACACAAAGTTCACTAAAAAATGGATCACAAGCCCACAAATGCATTAGGGTTTCTGAAACTAGGGTTTGGGACTTGGAGGCTGGAAATGAGGCCATCAAGTGGGGATTAGGATGCTTAAATAGGGTGCGAAACCCTGAAATTAGGGTTTCATCCTGGCAGCCCTACTCGTCGAGTCGAGGCTCTCAACTCGTTAAGTAGGTGACTTAAAATCCCACATCAAATCTGGTTCCTACTCGACGAGTTTGGGGCTCCCAACTCGTTGAGTCTCTCTACAAAATTGAATAAATTATGATTAAATGTGTACCAGGCACCAGCCGTTACAGAAATCTTGAAGGCCAAGGGAAAGGGTTACAACCCTTTTCTAAATTTTCAAAATTTAGGGTTAGGATACCATAAATTGCAAAAAATGCTAAGTCCAAAGGGTTTAATTGCCATAAACCCTAATTGATCAAATTCAAACAATTGCATCAAATTCAATAGAATACAAATCTAGGCTCTGATACCACTGATGGGTTTTGAGCATAACAAAACAATCCTTATGTGTTCATGAAACCCTAATATTGTTGCATTTACGTTTTCTCTAATCTAACATACACATGTTGAACATCAAAAGGAAAACCATAAGAGGTGTCTACTATTTTGAAAATCATAATAAAAGATAATAAACATACCTTTAATTATTATGTAGTAATAACAATTTGAATCCTTAGTGTTGTTGAAGCTTCGAGAGCAAGCACCACAAATGCCATGCCTCTAATGGTTCACACCCAAACTAAGCAAGATGATGAGAGAGGAGAGAAGAGGAGAAGACTTGAGAATTTAGGCTATCCTTCTTAGGGTTGGAGTGGCCGAAATCAGGAGGGGGTATAACCCTTTATATAGTTGTGTTAGCTTAGAGCCAAAGCTAGGGTTTTAAAGAGGAAACCCTAATTCCTCAACGTAAGGCCTAAGCAGCCCAAGAACTCCATCCAAGAGGCCCTTGAACGAAATTTCTAGGGACTCCAAATAATATTTCTTCCAACCCATCTAGGAGGGTTCTATAGCTAATTCCACAACTATCAATAAATTACAAAATAGCCCCTGGACTTTTTAACTAATTCATTTAATCCCAAAATTAATTCCAATTTAATTTCTGATTAAATATTAATTAAATGACATGATTTCAAATTAATATATTATTTCCATAATACATTAATAAATCAATTATCCCGATTTATTATCCAAATAATAGATATAATCTCCCTTTCCAAAATTCATCCTGTCCAGTTGCTAGTATGAGGACAACCCAAAAGGACTGTGCTACTATCAATTCAAGTATATACCAATTATATTTATGGGATTAGACACCTAATCCAACCTTTGATATATGTATTTTTATCGATTTTAATAAAATTATGTTTGTTTAGTGTTATTTTCAAAGTATTTTTAAAAATCAAGTATAAAAACTTCTTTTAGTCTTGTGATGTTAAAACTAAATTATAATATAAAAGCATACGAACAACATCTTAAAATATTAATAAAAACATTGCAATACAAATTAAATTAAAGACTCTTCAAATAAAGGTAGTTTTAAATCATAATTGGCGTTATAGCTCTATGAACCACTCACAGAAGCCCCAATATTGTTTTTCGTCTCCTACCTAGTAGGATTTCTCGTACGATTAGATCCTTTACCAGACGTCCTTTTGGAACAATTGTTTCTTGTGTGTCCTACTTGACCTCATGTAGAACACTCTTTTCTTATTGGACCCTTGTAACGCCCGCGTTTCCAGAGTAGACATTATTGTTGATGTAATAGTCTAGGTTAATCCTTGTAACTCTTTTTGGAGTATTAATGATGAAATATTTGAGTATTATGTGAATTATGTGTTTATTTTCTTAATTATTATAATTTAATGAATTAAGAATAAAATAAGCGTCAAAATTAAAGTATGAGATAAGCCCGATATCTTTGCATAAAGATGTAGTGGTCGAAACAAGGATTCCAAAGATATAAAGAATTCCGAAATCCGAGTTATAACGAAGAAGTTATGACCTGTCGAAGTTTCGCGACAGAACCGGCAACGCCGAATGACATAAAAAGTGAAATTTACGTTAGAACGATATTTAGCCTTAGTGATCTAAACGAAAGTCGTAGAGTTCGTTAAACCGAGAGCGTGCATAAAAAGAACGCCCAAATCTGACTTCGTATGAAGAAGTTATGATTTTTCGAAGTTTCGACTTAGCAGTATGCAGCCCGAATACTTGATTTGAGATCGAGCGGTTTTTAGCCGAAACAATCTAAATGAGAATCGAAGGTATCGTTAATAGGAGTACAATGATAAAAAGATAGGCGAAAACGGATGTCGGATGAAGAAATTATGATTTTATAACGGAGTTTTCCTGTCCCGTCCTACTAAAAATAAATAATAAAAGTAAACTCAAAATTAGCCGACGGAGCCTAAACGAAAGTTGTAGAGCGTAGTCTCACCTACGCGGGGATATAAAGAACGTCGAAAACAGAGTTCGTATGAGGAAGATATGAATTTTTGAAGTTTATTAAATATTTTCGATATTTAATTTAAATATATATTAGCCGATATTATCCTTGGGGGAGTCAGCGACCTTATCGTCATTGCGCCCAACGTAATTTGAAGTTCCAGCCCCTATAAAAGGAGGTCGAGGGCAACCGAGTTGTTTGCTCATTTCTTCCCTTTTTCTCGCGTTTTTGCATCGTTTTTCGTGCAAGAATTACCCCGAAGCCCCGATATCATTCCCGAGCCCCGAAGCAAGTCCCGAGGTCCCGAAGATCCCGAGAAGTAATATTCCCGAACCGAAGCTCTACCCGCGAGGTGTCCGGTTTTTGTGAAGATCTTCCAGATCTACCGAAGAATACTACTTCTATAAGCCGTAGTGTTGTCCGATCATCTTCTGATCAAGTGAGTGTGTAGTTACTTTCTTCTAACGCATAATTATGAAGTATTTTATACGAAATACGTGTTATGTGTATATTTTGTTGTTATGTGTGTGAATGTATATTCACTTTCATCTATCTTATAGATCTGATTATTTCTCTATGAAATACGTGTTATGTGTGTGTGCCTCATCTGTTATGTGGAAAATGTATTGATTGAGCATGCTATACAGGTTTTGAAACTATGTATAAAAATGTATATTTTATCTACTAATATGTTGGGTAGAACATGGGCAGATAGTTGGTGTGTAATAAACAGATGAGAGGCCTCGATGTTGTTTTGATCCAGTCATCTAGCGAAATTTAGATGACGACCACAGACTTTTCTAGACAGTCCAGTGGAACGCTAGCAGGCTCATAACCTGTAGGTGTTAATGAACTTGGGTGTTCATTCGCTGTATTCCATCCCCCCCGTGGTTGCCTTATTTGACTTATATTGCTGAGGAACCCCCGAAGCATGTGTTGTCGCCCCGATGAAATATTCTTAGACTAGGTCCCTTATGTTAGTTATCTTAGGGACGTAAAGTGAGAATAACGGGAATGGGTAATTGGGTTATTGATGGTTGGTGGAAATTAAATATAATTATTTATTGTGGGTTGAAAACCCTATATGCTCACCAGGCTCCCAAGCCTGACCCACTCAGTTTATTTGTATTACAGGAAGTGGCGCAAGGGCATAAGATGGATGAACCATCAAGTTGTTTTGTTTACAAGTCTGTATATGTATATATTTGTTTAATGACTTGTAATGTTATCGTTTATGCTTTATGGTCTATATCGGAACATGACATCCCGAGTTTTGATTATATAATGAAAACACATTTCTTTATGAAATGCTTTGGTAAATATTATTTTATCACGTTTTGTTTTTGGGAACAAATTCCGCAACTCTTTCAAATCAAAAGGATTTACTCTGAAATTATTTTAAAAGCATAAATGAAAATCGGTCTTTTCTGGTCTTTTGGGGATGTCACAACCCTCACATTGGGATGGAATACGTTATGTGTTTCTTGGTCTGCTTGGATGACGTTTATCCATTATAGGTGGTCTAACAGTCATGAAACCATCAGGGATCTCCCATTCGGATGGCTTTGACAAAGGGTTCACTGTTTTCTTATATGCTTCCCTCAATTTTTTGGTATGGAAAGCATACATCGAGTTGTCATCATTCTTGTTGACTGTTAGCACTCTTATGACATGGTCACCAGGTATATAAACAAGTTACCACTGCTTACATGTACATGTCATTTGTCAGAAATCAACAATGACGTTTTTCCTCCCCTTTTTGACCTCACATTTATGACTTGAGATCATGCGAACATCCAAATTATTAAAACTATTTTTTTTTTAGTTTTACAATATAATCAGCGCAAGGGGTGAGTGTTGTTGTTGCTTTCACTAAAACAAAGAGAAAATTGTACAGTTAAGATCAATAACATTTGACACAAACATTAATATTACAACTTACTACCTGCAAAAATACATCTTTGAAACCACCACTGTTGCATTGTTGCACGAAAAAAGTTGATCAACATCAGTATCGACACCTTACGTGCATGTCTAGATAACGCATGTATAAACTTCACAATATTGGAAGACACACGATTGTATCGATTGCCTCTAAAATGTGACCTAGACCAAGTTTTAGGATTTATACTTCGTAAGTATCCCATACTGGTTCGTTGTCCTTCTCATTTTATCCATGGCAACATTAAAAGCATCAACTGTATAGGTTCTACAAGCCTCCCAAAAAATTGCTTCAAGTATCTTACTCCTACTGTATCTAGATACTATATTGAAATACAAGGACACCACATACTCCGTGATGAGTGTGAGGAAAAATGTTGGCAACAGATGTCGCTATAGATGGAGCCCTATTAGATGTAATTGTAAGATCCTCCATATTGCCTATGCAATCACTTATTTTTTTAGAAGACAATTTCCAAGAATCTTTACATTCGTTTTTGCATATACAATATGCAACCAATATTGTTTGGTTTTGTCCTTCCTTGGTAACTACAAGTAACATGATACCTTTGAACTCTCCCTTTAGGTGGGCTCCATCTACTACAAGGGTCAACTTACAACAATTGACAAAAGAGCGTACCTACAATACATTGTATATCTATTCAAATATATTGATTATAGTTAACTACATCACAAAAAATAATAATAAAATATAGTAATACTAACCGAGTAACCAAGTGCGATATACAGGAACTCAAAGCGATCATTAGCATCTATTTGAATATGTTTCACCGTGTTGGGATTATGTTTGACCAAATTATGGAAATAAGTCGTAAGTTTGGTAAAAGAATCCTCTTTGGTACCCCTTAACAACAATAATGCATATTGCTTCGTACGTCAAGCCCGATGGTATGAGATGATACTGATTTTCAATTGTTGACAATATCTTCTCCCCGATATACTCTACTATAATCTTCAGCCCAAAAATCAAAAATATATTCACCTAACACATGTTTCTTTGCTTGTCGATGATTAGGTTACAAAATTGTTGAAGAATATGTGTGTAAGTCAACAAATTTTTTCAACTGGAAAAGTCCGCCTGAAAATTTGATTCCTTTTTCTCTTAGAAACCAAGAACAATTAGTCCTAACACACACAACCTCATACCTTGGTTTGGTTGATCTACTTGTCTTCGTCTGAAAACCTTCTTCAGGACATTTTTTCTCAATCGCCCATTTTAGAAGGTCTTTGTTATATACAAAGGCATTCAATCGTTTGATTAGAGTCTATCATTTGTGATGAGATTTTTTCATTACCATCAACTGGACATGTCGGTAGAGGGGGCATACCATAAAAAAGGTTATCGAGAAACTTAACTTTAAGTTCATCACCCAACTCATCTCCATCGGAATTGCTTTTTAAGTCGGATATATCTAAATCTACATCAATAACATCAACAAAATCCCCGTAACCATATATATTTTCATCTTTCTGAATCATAACTTTTTTCTTTTTAGTTTCATCTACTCCACCCCTATTATTAACCTTAACTTCTTGTAGGGGAACGTTAACATAAAATTCACCCACATCATTACGATATGTATTATCATCATCATGACTAATGTACTTGTAACTCAGGATCCACATAGTGAATAGGTGAATACATTACATTTACATTTTCAACAACACTATGACACTGAGGTACATTAGGATTCATGAAAGTACCTATTGGGTTGTTGCTCCCTTTATCACTGGATAAATTAGCAACCAACTCATTTCCTCTCTCGTCACCCTTCGTAAATGCATCACCTTCATTAGCCACCACAAACACTTTCACATCCCTTCCTCTAACCGATTTGATTACGTTGATCAATATTTTAAGATCAGTGTCTTCAACTATGGCTATATAATGATACAATTCAGGATGATGGAATCGAAGTCTAATTTTATATCTATCTAACAAGTTGGTTTTCATTTTCACCAAAGATATAAAATCAATATAACTAATATACTCCGAAAATATCAAAGCGAATTCAGAAATTCCTCTATGTGGACATACATATTCAAGAATTGTCTCTACAAAATCTAACATCTCGTCAATTACAACGCAAACCAAATATTCACTCGTTTTATTATAGAGGTTTTAAACAAAATTTTCAAAGAAATAACTATTAAATTAATAATTGTTTGCAAATTTTTATATATAGTCAGATTATTTCGTAGTCAAACCTATCATTTTCGTAGTCAAAATTTTAAAGAATTTTTTTCCGCCAAATCGCAGATGAACTGCAAACGTGGGTGGTAGAATTGGTATTTATGCCCAAAAAAACTCAACAAACTTATCATCCACGAATGTACAATAACGCAATGCAGAACTATGGTTTAAACACTTGTACATTTGCAGATAGGGAGGAGAAATGACAATGACCATAATCCATATGTGATTTTAGTGGCTAAATTTGTAATTTTGTTTTTTTTTTCTTTTGCAAAGTTATTAAGGAAATTGATTATTTTTGTAATTTCTCTTATGTAAATAGCGAACACCTTTTATCATCAATGATGTGAAAAGCGTTGCTAATTATCGATTTAGCAACAACTGATATGTTGTATCAATGGAATATTTGAGGGGAAAGTCCCACCATTACATTCAAGGTGTTTTCTATTGTAGATAACCTTCGAGATGTGAAACCTTTCTACCCACGATTGTTTGATTAGTAACATAATCATGAAAATTAAGGCAATACTTTTCTAAAATAATAAAAACCAAATTAAATTTTAAAATATTCTTTTCTGGATATTTTGTCACCATAGTTGCAACTTGCAACGCTTGAATTAGTTGGATTAAAGAAGTAGTATTAAAATGAATAATAGATCATCATGAATACCACTAACGACCAAGTTGCAACTTTTACATTACGAGCATATAATTATTTAACAAACTATTAGAATTTTTTTAATTATTATATATTGTTAAAAAAGATTCTACCTTATTATAAATAATCAACAATCTGAATAATATAATTACGTCACAACAACAGTTTTGTAAACACAAACAACATAATTTTAAATTAAGCAATTAGCTGTTTATTTTACATAAAATTAAATAATCAACTCTAACGATATTTGTGATTAACATATATAATTGGTGTAGTTCTTTTACTTATATCTTCGAGACAGGGAATATTTTATTACAACTTAGACACGTGTAAATCTGTTAGAAATCAGTTAGAGATGTTGTTAGAAACAGTTCGTTATTTATTGCTAGATGATAGTTTTTCTCATTATAACATTGTACTTATGTGTATATATAGCAATGAAGTATCAATAAACAACTTGATCTCTTTTCATCATTTTACTCTGTATTATTAGAATGGTATCATAGATGTGATCTATTTCATTCTGCAAACATGAATTCCAATCTAATTCTTAACCCTAATATGGATCATTCATCTTCATCTTTATCTTCTATTCTTAATTCTACTACTCCTAATCCAAAATGAATTGATCCGAACTTGTTTCTCATTACTAATCCATTGACAGGAAATGAAACGATTCAAATTGCACTTGGAGCAAAAAGAAAAGTTGGATTGATTGATGGTACCTTGGAGAAACCAAAAGTTGAAGGAATTGAGCTAGATGATTGGATTAACAATGATTGCATGGTACATTCTTGGCTCTTAAATGTAATTTCAAGAGAAAATGTTGGAACTTTTATATTTTCTACTATTGCAAGAGAACTTTGGCTAGATTTGGAAGAACATTTTGGTGAGAGCAATGGTCTGCTCATTTATTAATTACAAAGGCAAATCACTTCCATTACCCAAGGTGATTCATCTCTTTCTAAATACTACACAAAATTGAAACAACTTTGGCATCAATTGAGTTGTATTGTTCAATAGTTGAAGTGCAATTGTGGAGCTGGTAAAGGGTTAGCTGATTTGAATTCGTCAACAAGACTTAGTAATTCTTGATGGGGTTTAATGAAAATTATGAAATTCTGAGAAATCAAATACTTGTTCTTGATCCATTGCCTTCTATTCATAAGGCATACTCTATGGCATTGAGTGTCAAAAAACAGAGAAAGGTTCATATTAACTTTTTTACCCTACTGAGATCTCTGCGATGCTTGCAAAATCATCAAATGCAAACTTCTAGAACAAGAAACAATTCTAATAAAAAGTGAAGACAGATCCAAAGGGCAAAACTAATGGTGATTGATACTATGACTTTTGTAAAGTCAATAGTCTTACAAATGATATATGTTTCAAAATCCATGGTTATCATGACTGGTATAAAGATCTTAAGGAAAAAAAGAAGAAGACATGGATATAACTCTCCTCATGTAGTTGGTTAACAAGAAGATAGTCCATTGAAGATGCCAAATTTTCATCAATCTGCTGCTGATGAAAACAATGATTCCATGTATTACTTCTTTCAACAATTCATGAAGTCCAATCAGAATGAGCCACTCTCTGTAAATTTCTCACACTTCGGAAATTTTGTAGGTATGAATATTTTTTCCTTAAATTCTTTAAGGAGTAATCGATTTGATCAGTCAGTTTGAATTCTAGATACTGGTGCAACTACACATATGTGTGCACAATTATCTAACATGGATAACTCAAAAATTGTTGCCAAATATACCCCTATCTTTTTACCAAATTGTAATGTCCCGAAAATGGTAATAAAAAATTTCATTTAAACGTATATCAAATCATTCTTTAATTGTTGAAAACCAACATCAAGTCATAATATTCAAAACATCATAGTACAATTATTTCAATTGCGGAAATCATGAGGGGAGGATGTTGTGTCATCACAACAGGCTCTTCCCTTTTGAACTGGAAGTACCTGAAACCATAAACATAAAGTGTAAGCACAAAGCTTAGTGCATTCCTCAAAATACCACATACCCAAAACACATAAGTGACATGGCCTACTCCTATGGTCTTTCCTTACAATGCCAAAGTCCAAATCCCGACCTTACATACAACTGTCATGGGCTACCCCCATGGTGTTTCCTTGCAATGCCGAGGGCCAAATCCCGGTCTTACATATAAGCGCCAGGGGCCAGATCCTGGTCTTTCATACAATTTTCAGGGGCCATATCCTAGTATTTCATGCAATTATCACAGAGACCACTAGCATTCCACATAACAAGTAATGGGCCGACATTGGTGCCTTCAACCTATCGTGAGAAAACCTTGCTCACGTCGTGAGCTTTTGGGTTATCATTTCGTAGACTTCCAGCTTCAAAATGTGGCGGTTTGACTCCTCACGTCGTGAGTCCAGTAAGATTAGGCTTTCTGAAAGTTGTATTGACAGCTTATTTTATTTCCTTAGTTTTATTAGTTTATTTTAGATTTTTAGCTATTTTTATTAGTATTGCATTGTATATTCTTTATTTTCTTTATCATGGATCGTATCGGGGACTTTTTACTTTGCATGAGGAATTTTGCAGGATTTTGGAGCTCATTGTGGTAGCGGTTTGACTGGAGTTGGGCTTAGTAGGATTTCCAATGCATTATTGGGCTTGGGGGATCCACCAAAGAAGATTTGGGCTTAAAAAGAAAAAGGATTGGATGAAGTGGGCTTGTGAAGATGGATCTTGGACTTTTATTTTGGGCTTGGAGCAACCACATTTGAAGCTAAAAGATGATTGATTGATTTGAATCACATGGATATGAAGGGAACCAAAGGAATCTTTATAGTGGAAGGGTGGAGTGGAGGAATGAGGAGCCAATATCATTACAACAACACTTGCGCAGGTGGAATTTTCGTTGCGCGAGTATCGGCATAACTGTCCAGTTTGGGCATTTTGGTCATTTAGCACACCATAACCTTGGGGGATCAGATCTAGCAGCCATCACTTCGATTTTACACCATTGGAGAGCTGAAGAAGGTGATTTTGGAGCTTGAAACCCATTTCTTTTCATCTTTCCAAGTCATTGGTAGTTTCTTTATGCAGTTAGACTTTTGTGACTTTTATTTTGTTGCCATGAGTGGCTAACTTCTCTATATTGGTTTACTTTGGTTAAAACCTTTTAATGTTTGTGGGTTTTTGAAGGATTCATGCTAGATTATCAAGTATCTTATGTTTATGGTTCTAGATCATATTTCTTATTCTTGTTTAATGCTTTGATCACGAGTTTAAAAATGATGATGGCAAAATCATGAGTTTGGCACTTGAATAAGCTATTTTTAGTTTATTTCTTTGGTTTTGCATTAAATCATTGAATTAACTTAGAACAAAGGCTTTATGATGGTAAAAATCATCTCTAGTTTATGAATCATTACTCCTTTATGGATGTTTAAGCATTGACATCCTCTAGGAATTGGGGATTCCTTCTTTATTAAGGCTAATTAATTTATTGGCTTCAATTGCTTCAATTAAACCCTTGATCTTGATTAAGAAGGTGTGTTGTGGGCTTCCCCAACCTCCATACTACCTAAGAGGAATCTTGGCATATCATGCTTCATGATTGTTATTACCAATTTGGGATGAATGATAAGCTTCATGTTGAATCATAATGATAAACACACACATGTTCATTGTGTTGAATTGCCTTAGTTAACAAACTCTCTCCAATATTTGAGCAGCTCACTATCTTGTTTAATTTCAAGTTTTTAGTTATTCAAGTGTTTTAGTTTTCAAGTAATCAAACCGCCCCCCCCCCTTCGGTCTATTATGATAATCGAAGGAAGAAACTTATCTCAAGTTTGTTAAAGAAGGAGTCTCCAATAAAGATCGAGATCGTGACATGAAGATCATGACTGAAAGTCTAACATGAGATAGAGAGCGGGTCCAAGATCGGACACCGCCTGCGGTTTGGAAGTCTTAGAGTTAGATACTCGTTCGAAGAAACATCAAAGTTACGGTTATTACTTAGGATGAAGAGATAACGTATGGAGTCATCATGTGAGCCCTGTTTCGTTGATGATTCCGGGACGTAATCATCCTAAGGGGGAGAAAGTTGTAACGCCCGTAGATCCGGGCTAGTCAATTTAGAGATAATATGGGTCGAAACGACTTTTCGGAAAAATATTATTTAGAATAAATAATCTTAACCAAGTTGTAGTATATGTTACAAGGTTTCCGTACATATAAAGAGCGCCAAAATCCGAGTTATAACGAAGAAGTTATGACCCGTCGAAGTTTCGCGACGAAACCGGCACGACACCGGGAAGTGTAAATAGTGAATTTACGATAGAGAGACTTTTAGCCTTAGCTATCTAAACAAAAATCGTATAAAATGTTAAACCGAGAGTGTCCATAAAAAGAACGCCCAAATCTGACTTCGTATGAGGAAGTAAAGATTTTTCTAAGATTTGGCATAACAGTGCATAGCCCGAAACTCGAATTTTAGTTCGAGCGGTTTTTGGCTTATGCGACCTAAATGAGAGTTTAATATCTCATTAATAGGAACTCAACAACAAAAAGACAGATGAAAACGGAGTCCGTATGTAAAAGTTATGAATTTTACGCGGACATTTAAGAGTGTAATCACCTCCTAGTGTTAAATTTAAGATTGGTCGAGAATTAGCCGACGGAGTAAAAAGGAAAGTTGTAGATTTTATTTTTATCTACGCGTGGATATAAATAACGTAAAAAACGAAGCTTGTATACGAAAGTTATGGACGAAACTTAGTCTCTACTTTTTCGAGCGCGACAAATTCGATATAGTTTTGTAAATCCGAGATAGATTGTGAATTAGCCAACGAGATCTAAATAAAAGTTATAGTACTCGTAAATACCAATGCGTGGATATAAATATCGACAAAAATGGAGATCCTATGCGAAAGTTATGGACGAAGCTTAGTCTCTACTTTTCGAGCGCGGCGAATTCGATACAGTTTTTGTAAATATGAGATAGAAGGAGAATTAGCCGACGGGATCTAAATGAAAGTTGTAGTACTCGTAAGTACCAATGCATGTATATAAAGAACGTATAAAACGGAGCTCGTACGCTAAAAATACAGACGATGCTTGTAGACTACTTTACTATAAAATTCCTAATAAATAAGAGATGAACTCTTCATAATTTCTTCACACCATAAGCCTCTCTTTCTCTCTCTAACTTCTCTCTAGCCTCCCTAAACCCCTCCAAAGTCTAGGGAACCTCCCTAGCACGAGAAGAAAGCCCCGGAGCGCCCGACGGCTCCGAGAAGAAAAGCTTTCGGCTTGGAAATGCTGCTCTAGCGAAGCCCGGTTTTTAATAAAACCCGTTGTAAGTGAGGTACGCCTATACTATATTTAATATACCTTTTATTTAATTATAGTAACATTGTTAGGACCTTAAAATAATTATTTGGGCTATTATTATGAGTTATATTGAGTGTTATTTAACGCTTATATAATAGTAATAATAGCTAGACTGTTAATAAGTCGCGGTTAACGTTAAAACTAAACCCTAGTGGTATTGATACTAGGTTTTGTCGAGGATTTTTTTTGAGATAACGAAGTGTTGTCTGAGTTCGGAATCACCACCTAATCAAGTGAGTGGATAGTTACTTTCATCTTACACATAGATATGAAGTGTTTTATATAAACTACGTGTTATGTGTGAATATTATCTGTATAATTGCTATCTATGCTGGATGAACGATTTTATACATGTTTTAAATGATTTAAACTGTATATGTATTTTATATCTATGATAATGTTGGTGTAAAACATGGGTAGATGTAATAGATGGAGTATGAGTTGGATGATGCGTTGAGAGGTGAAATAGACCGTGAGGTGAGGGTGAGAGGTGGACGATGTGAGAAGCCTTTTTCCCAAATGATGGCCCCGTCATTCAGCAGAGTATGGATGACAACCACGGACTATTCTAGACAGTCCAGTGTTACACTAGCAGGCTCGCAACCTGTACGTGTTGTGAACGATGTGTTCACCGGTGTACTCTAAAAACCCATTGACATGTATTGTGAGTGGATACTGTCGATAAACGAAATAGCCCTGGCAGCTATGGATTTAGTGCATGTTGAGTAAACCCTGGCAACGATGGATTTCATGCCGATTCCTTAGGATGATCCTTAGGAATGAATTAACGAGGAGTAGCTGATTCTTAGGGTAGTCCCTTAAGAGTAAAGAAGATAATGGGGATGGGTAATTGGGTTAACTGTTTGACGATTAAACATAATAATCATATTATTGTGGGTTGAAAACCCTATGTACTCACCAGGTTTCCCAACCTGACCCACTGAGTTTATTTATATCACAGGTGTTGATATGAAGTCACATTACACTGAGATATTAAGGAGATATAGATCACTAGTGATAATGAATGTAAGTTCTGTTTATGCTTATGTTTTTGTATTGACAATGACATCCCAAATGTTTTAAAATGAATAAAAATACTTTTCTTCGTAAATGCTTTGATAACGTATTTATCATGTTTTACTGTGAACAAATTCCGCAACATTTTGATTAAAAGAGATAGTTTGATTTTTATAAAGCATAAACAAAATCGGTCTTTTCTAGCCGTGAAAATGGGGATGTCACACCCCTCCTCAAAACCAACCCAATTATCAAACCCCACAACCACACAACCAACAATTCCAGCAAAACAACCAACCTCAAACCAATGCTTTTCAAGTGTTGACACTTCGACAAGACACCTCAAGAGATAAGATCACTTATTGGAACCATTTCTCAAAATCAAAGGAATTTTGGGACTCGAAATGAAATGAAGAGAAATTCCCCACAAGTGGTTGGTGAACTTAGCAACACCCAACACTTGGAATCAAAGCTCTTGGATTTGACTAATGTATTAAGTCAAATGGTGGTGGGAAGTGGTCAACAATTGATGGTATGTGGTATTTGTGCCATGACGGGGCATTATACGGATAAGTGTCCCACTCTTGGAAGTGAACTGGATGATGTTAATGCAATGGGAGGATATCAAGGTCAACCAAGACCCATGGGATTTCAAAAAAATTTCAACCCAAATTGGAGGAATAACCCAAAGAACCCATACCCACCAAAGCAAAATCCACCAAACATTTTGATGAGACCCCGACATCCGCAATATCCTTCCCAAAAACCTCCATATCCACAAACTTCTTATAACCCTCCAAATTACCAACAACCTCCACAACAAGGCCAATCAAGTAGTAACCATCAAATGAGCCTTCGAGAACTCGTTACTTCTCTTGCTCAAATCCAAAGCCAATTTCAACAAAAGACGAAGAACACCTTCTCCAACATTCAAGCACAAATCGGAGACTTGGCCACCGCTCTGAACAAGATGGAACAAAGTGGCAAACTTCCATCTCAAACCAAGAAGAATCCCAATGTGAGTGCAATAACTTTGAGAAGTGGGAAAACACTTGGAGGAAGCAACCCCAAAAGAGTTTCAAGAGAAGAAGAAGATGAGGTTATTGTTGTTGAGCCTCCGAAGGTTGAAGCTGCTATAAAGGACCCGATTATGCCAACCAATGATCAACCCGACTCTTCCAACAAGAACATCAAGCCATTGATCATACCACCGCCCTTCCTGTCCTGGTTGGCTTCCTGAAAGAAAGGCCCTGTCATAATGAGAGACGACATGCTTTTGCGCGTCGTCTATAGACGAAGCGTATTTACGACGCGTAGTTACAACACGCATTTATGATGCTCATTTACGACACGCAATGCATATCAAGGAAGGCTCTGTCATAAAGGAAGACGACACGTATTTGCGTGTCGTAACCTTACGACGCACGTTTACGACACACATTGCATATCATTATATCCCCTGTCATAAATGAAGATTACACGCATTTGCATGTCATAAACTTCAGCAACCATTTACAATATGCATATACGACGTGCCTTTACGATACTCTTTTATGCATAATACAAAAATATAGAAAAAAATGTATAACAAAACAATCAATCTCATCCAATAACATCATGTCAAAAAATTGTAATACATTGATATTAAAGGGATCTTATTGTACATTGTTATGAAGAGGTTTTCCTTAACTATATAACCTAATACTACATTGCTATAAATGGGCACCTTCTTGTTTCAGTAACTCATCATTAAGATGTATAAAGAAGCTCTGAAACCCTTCATGTATCCAACCAATCATCATGAGACTTTCCACAAAGTTCAAATCAACATTTCACTATTGGATTCCATAAAGCAAATTCCACGCTATGCCAAATTTGTGCACCAATAAGAGGAAGTTTAAGGCAAATGAAAAGATTCAAGTCAATGCAAATGTGTACGCGGTTATCCAAAAGAAGCTTCCACCCAAATGCAAAATACCCGGGAATGTTTGCTATCCCTTGTACCATTGGTGATTTACATGTTGAAAGTGCCATGTTAGATCTTGGAGCCTCAATCAATATCATGCCATATTCGGTTTTTCAATCTCTCAATGTTGGACCTTTGGAAGAAACCGGAGTCATCATTCAATTAGCGGACAAGTCAAGTGTATTTCCAATAGGCATGTTGGAGGATGTACTACTTCAAGTCAATCAACTAGTATTTCCTGCGGATTTCTATGTCATTGAGCTTGAAGAGAAGACCCCTTCCAAGTCATCTATGATCCTTCTTGGAAGACCCTTCATGAATACCGCCCACACCATTATTGATGTCCATAATGGGAAGATCACCATGGAGTTTCATGGAGAAACCATTCACTTCAACATCTTTGAAGCAATGAGATATCCTAGCGACATTTCTCCATTATATCGGGTTGATGTGATTGAGCCAATCACCCAAGAATTATTCGAGTTATCAAATGGGGATCTTTTGAAGATGGTGCTCAACATGAGTCTTGATGGTGAAAGTTTGAAGAAAACATTGGATATGTATACATTGGATTCCGAAGTTGAAGAGATTATGAAAACTTTAGAAGTTAACAATTCCACAAAAAGGATGTTTATCAAGTTGTTTTATCTTATTCTCCAAACAAAATGCCCCCTTCCATAATCCACCCACCCACACCTGAATTGAAAGTCTTACCTAGCCATTTGAAATATGCTTATCTAGGTCAAGATGAAACTCTACCAGTGATCATATCTTCTCAATTGAAAGACTTTGAAGAAAACCATTTGATTGAAGTCTTGAAAGAACATAAAGAGGCAATGGGATGGACAATAGCGGACATTAAAAAGATAAGTCCTAATGTATTGTGACATCCCCAAAATCACGGCCAGAAAAGACCGGTTTCATTTATGCTTTTAAAATAATTTCAGAGTAAATCCTTTGATTTAAAAGAGTTGCAGAATTTGTTCCCAAAACAAAATATGATAAAATAAAGTTTATCAAAGCATTTCATCAAGAGATGCATTTTCATTATATAACAATATTCGGGATGTCATGTTCCAATAAACAAACCAAAAGCATAAACAACAAAAGATAGACCATACAACAGTTACATATAACAACTGGTCTAATATCAAAAGATCTTGATAAGTCATCCAACTTATGCTCTCGCGCCACTACCTGTAATACAACAAAACTGAGTGGGTCAGGCTTGGGAGCCTGGTGAGCATATAGGGTTTTCAACCCATAATAAATAGTTATATTTAATTTCACCAACAATCCAACAATAACCCAATGACCCATTCCCGTTATCCTCACTTTACGTCCCTAAAACAACATCTATCTCAAGGGACCTAATCTAGGATTTTCATCGGGACGGACATTACTGCGAAAGGGGTTTCCTCAACAGTAGATGTCCTAAAGGCAACCATGAGGGGGATAGAGTACACCGGTGAACACATCGTTCACAACACCTATAGGTTATGAGTCTGCTAGCGTTCCACAAGACTGTGTAGAAAGAGTCTGTGGTCGTTATCCATACTATTATTGTAGGAAAATTATACCAAAGGTAAATGTTCATCCCAATTACCTAGGAATTCCATAGTACATGCTCTCAGCATATCTTTAAGTGTTTGTATCGTTCGTTCACTCTGACCATCAGTCTGTGGATGGTAAGCTGTACTTAAACACAACTTGGTACCCAATTCCTCTTGTAGACTTTTCCAAAATCGTGAGGTGAAACGACTGTCACGATCTGACACATTCGTTAACGGAACACCGTGAAGCCTCTCAATTTCCTTCACGTAAGAATTCGCAAGATTATCCATAGACCATTTCTCCTTGGCTGCTATGAAATGCGCACTCTTAGTGAATCGATCAATGACAACCCAAATCATGTCGTGACCATTCTTTGTTCTGGGTAGTTTAGTGACAAAATCCATAGCAATGTCTTCCCATTTACCCACAGGCACAGGTAAAGGTTCTAAACTCCCATATGGTTTCTAATGTTTTGTCTTGACTCTCGCACAAGTCACACACTCAGTCACATAATTTGCAACATCAAGCTTCATCGTCGGCCACCAGTAGTAGGGTTTCAGGTCCCTATACATTTTAGTGCTACCGGGATGAATCGAGTACATGGTCTTATGATCTTTTTCCATCAGAAGATCTCTGACTCCTCCTGTCTTAGGTATCCAAATCCGATCTTGGAACACCTTCAGTCCATGACTGTTTACACCGAACACCAACATTTTTCCCAAACGATCCCCCTTTCGATAATTCTTCTCAGAAGCTTCTTCTTGAGCTTTATTTATACTCTCCACAATTGTCGAGACAAATTCAATTCTCAACGCTCTTGGCCTCTTTCTTTCAAGATTGACTTTCCGACTGAGAGCATCAACAACAATATTAGCTTTACCGGGGTGGTAAAGTATCTCACAGTCGTAGTCATTGAGTAATTCCAGCCAGCGTCGTTGCCTCATATTCAATTCCTTCTGATTAAAGAGATATTGGAGACTCTTATGATCAGTGAAAAGTTTGCACTTCGTGCCATAGAGGTAATGCCTCCATATCTTCAGAGCAAAGACTACCACCGCCAACTCCAAGTCATGAGTCTGGTAGTTCTTTTCATGCTCTTTCAGCTGTCGAGATGCATATGCGATCACCTTATCTCTTTGGGTCAAAACACAACCCAATCCAACACCAGACACATCGCTATAAACAGCAAAGTCTTCAACTCCATCGGGTAGAGAAAGTATCGGTGCCTCGCATAGCTTCTTCTTTAGCTTCTCGAATGCTTCTTTATGCTTATCACTCCAAGCATAAGTAGCTCCTTTATGGGTCAAAGCTGTTAATGGAGTAGCGATCGAAGAAAATCCTTGGATAAACCTTCGGTAATATCCGGCTAATCCCAAAAGCTTCGGATCTTCGTGGGACTTTTCGGTTGTTCCCACTTCATTACAACTTCAATCTTTGTTGGATCAACCATTATCCCTTCTTGGTTGACCACGTAACCCAAGAATTGGACTTCTCAAATCCAAAAATCACATTTGGAGAACTTAGCATACAGCTTCTCCTTCTCCAAGACTTCTAACACTTCTCACAAGTGTCTGCCATGCTCCTCTTGGCTTTTCAAATAAATCAAAATGTCATCTATGAACACGATCACATATTTATCTAGGAACGGATTACAAACCCTGTTTATTAAATCCATGAATACGGCTGGAGCATTGGTTAGTCCAAACGACATAACCAAAAACTCGTAGTGTCCATATCATGTTCTAAATGCAGTCTTCTCTATATCCTGCTCTCTTACTTTCAGCTGATGATATCCTAACCTAAGATCAATCTTCGAGAAATAGCTCGAACCTTGAAGTTGATCGAACAGGTCATCAATCCTCGGTAACGAATATCTATTCTTTATTATTGCCTTGTTCAACTCTCTGTAATCGATGCACATTCTCATACTTCCATCTTTCTTCTTCACGAATAACACCGTAGCTCCCCAGGGTGATGAACTAGGTCTAATGAAACCTTTGTCCAATAATTCCTGAAGTTGCATCATTAGCTCCTTCATCTCTGTCGGTGCTAGTCGGTAAGGTGCTTTTGCTATTGGTGTCGTCCCTGGTAACAAGTCTATTCTAAACTCCACTTGTCTATCAGGAGGTAATCCGGGAAGATCTTCGGCAAATACTTCCGGATAATCACACACGACAGGAATGCTCTACATCTCATTTTTCTCCTTCTTAGCATCGATCATGAATGCTAGATACGATGTAAATCCTTTGGCTAAACACTTTCTGGATTTCATTAGCGAAATGATTCCAGAATTTACTCTGCGTTTGTCCCCATACACCACAAACGATTCTTTCCCAGGTGGGTTTACTTTGACTATCTTCTTCTTGCACAATATCTCGGTGTCATTGGAGCTAAGACAATCCATTCCAAGCACGATGTTGAAACTGTTAAGTTCGATAGGCAATAGTTCCTCGTGAAACTTATTCCCATTCAAGTCAATTAATATGTTTTTCATACAATGGCTAACAGGTACAAACTTACCACTAGCAACTTCGACTAATAAAGCATTATCTAGTCTATTAACAGGCAAAGCTAATTTTCTACCAAATTCATGCGAAATAAAGGAGTAGTTGGCTCCAGAATCAAATAAAATTTGGGCAGACAATTCGTTAACGATAAAGGTACCTGAAGCGACATCAGATTCATCTTTAGCAGCTTCCAGTGTAATCTGGAAGGCTCTCGCCTTCGGCTTTGGTGGAATGTTGGGTCTTGCTGCCTCCTTCTTTTTTCGGACAGTCCCTAGACATGTGTCCCTCCTCACCACAACCATAGCAAACTTTCTTGGTGAGAGTGCATTCGTTGGCATAGTGCCCTGGCCTTCCACATTTTAAACATGTGGCCACTACCTCACATTTTCCATGATGCTTCTTCTTACATTTCGCTTCGCCTCCTCCTCCTCTCGAACTAGACTTTGAGAACTTGCTTTTCTTGTTGGATCCTGAAGGTCCATCGAACTTCCTCTTTTCACCAACATCTTGTTGGATAAGGTGTCTAAGTCCATAACTTATTTGGTACATACTTGACCCGGCCCGGCATGGTCCATTTGGGTTGCACTTCACCCAAACGATTTATGGATAATTTTATGAGAATTGTATACTTACGATTTATTAATATATTATAAGTTATAATATATTAATATGAAGTCATGTTATTTAATTAGTTTTAGTCTTAAATTAATTATGAATTAATTTAGAGATTAAAAAGAAGACTGATTAAATTATGGGCTATTATATTTTATATAGTGTGGGCTAATACTCATTTGTTAATGGTCTAAGCTAATATGAAAGTCCATGGATGATCCATGGAGCTTTTAACCCATGGATCCTTGGAAAGGAAAAGACATGGGTTATTAGGGTTTCGCCCTAACCATGCACACTATATAAAGAAGCATATGATGCAAGAAATGACACACTAGTAGTGTGAGACTTAGTGGTGGCCGATTCCACAAGAAAGTATACTACTCTCTCAAAGTTTTCCAAGTGTTTGTGGTGATTTGTGATTCCATTTGAGGCATTCACACTATTGGTGCTTGGCTCTCAAACTCCAAACAATCAGCCATCATCAAAAGGTATGTATTTCTACTAGTACTTTTATGATTCATAATCCTTATGCTATGCTAGTTAGGAAGAAACCTTGGAAGTTATTATTTGCATGTATTTTAGAAGAAAACATAGATCCAAGGTTTATTAGGGTTGCATGCACACTTAGGAAGTGTTAGATTGCTCAAAACCCAACACATTTATCCTTTCCAGACCCTTTTCCTTCTACTGGGCCTCCACATTCTTAGATGCTCAAACAACTGTTTTCAGAGTGGTTGTCATCTTGACTGTCGGGCCAAAGTCGGCAGGCAGTCCATTAGCGAACCTCTCAATCTTGGAGAGTTCCATTGGCACTAGGTACAGAAATAACTTCATTTTCTCAGTCAATGCAGTAGCATAGTCATCTATGCTTATCCTCCCCTTCTTCAAGTTTTGGAACTCATTGTTCAGATCAATCAGATCTATCTCTGAACAATACTGCACCCTTAGTTGTTCCAAGAACTCCTCCCATGACATTTTCAGGGCTTCTCCTCGTGGCATACTATCTGCCAACAACTTCCACCAACTCAAGACTCCAGTCTTCAGTTGTCTAACTGCAAAGACAGTCTTGCTACAGTCGCAACTTTCAAATACCATCTCCATTTCGGAGATCCAATCCATAATCTCAACAGGCTTTGGGCTCCCAGAAAGACTTGGCGGCTTGGCACCCAAGAAATTCTTGTACATTCGTCCATCCTTGTTGTTTACCCTTTCCGGGTCTTTCCTTCGTTCTCCTTGAGTCCCAACTTGACTCATAATGCAACTATTGTTCCCTTCCTCTGATTGCTCGAGAATCAATTCGTGTTCCTCAATAGGTATGATTGGTTCGTCCCTATTTTCATGTAACATTTGTCGCATTTCTTCCCTTTGTTCGGCTAACATAGACCGAACCATGGCTTGCACCCCAGCCATTGTTATTGGTTCTGGTGCTGCTGCTACAACAAGTGCTTTCTCAATCACTGGTGGTTGATTCCTGTTTTCATCCGCGTTTCCAACGCCACAGTTGGTTCTTACCATTTTTAATCTACACACCGAATAAGGTGAAATTAAATACTCATCCATGATAGATAGTTAAATCATCCTTATCACTCCGAAACGTTTACATGCTAGTTCTAATACCGTCGTCATACGTTTAGAATCCTACACACATAAGGTTTCCAGATCCGGTTGGCAACAAACCATAGATCTGAACAAATAATATCATATATGACAACATATAACATTTAGCACATAAAATCATTTTAGGCATCTTCCTAAAATAAACTAGTGCTCGTGTCTATAATATAACAGACACACATCTCACAATCTCCACTTAGCATTATAAGTTTAAGTCTAGAAATCCTACAAATTCCTAGTTCGCTTAAACTAGTGCTCTGATACCAACTGTGACATCCCAAAAATCACGGCCAAAAAAGATCGGTTTCATTTATGCTTTTAAAATAATTTCAGAGTAAATCCTTTGATTTAAAAGAGTTGGGAGTTCCCAAAACAAAATATGATAAAATAAAGTTTATCAAAGCATTTCATCAAGAGATGCATTTTCATTATATAACAATATTCGGGATGTCATGTTCCGAGAAACAGATAAAAACCATAAACAACAAAAGATAGACCATATAACAGTTACATATAACAACTGGTCTAATATCAAAAGATCTTGATAAGTCATCCAACTTATGCTCTCGCGCCACTACCTGTAATACAACAAAACTGAGTGGGTCAGGCTTGGGGGCTTGGTGAGCATATGGGGTTTTCAACCCAAAATAAATAATTATATGTAATTTCACCAACAATCCAACAATAACCCGATTACCCATTCCCGTTATCCTCACTTTACGTCCCTAAAACAACATCTATCTCAAGGGACCTAATCTAGGATTTTCATCAGGACGGACATTATTGCAAAGGGGTTTCCTCAACAGTAGTTGTCCTAAAGGCAACCATGAAAGGGATAGAGTACACCGGTGAACACATCGTTCACAACACCTATAGGTTATGAGTCTGCTAGCGTTCCACATGACTGTCTAGAAAGAGTCTGTTGTCGTTATCCATACTCCGCTGAATAACTAGATCAACAACAACAACATCGAGGCCTCTCATATGTTTATCACACATCAACTATCTACCCATGTTTTACCCAACATATTAGTAGATAAAAATATATATTTTTATACATAGTTTAAAACCTGTATAGCATTCTCTTTCAATACTTATTCCAAACAACAGATGAGACACATACACATAACATGTATTTCATAGAGAATAAATCATGTCAATGAGATAGAAGAAAGTGAATATACATTCACACATATAACAACAAAATATACACATAACATGTATTTCGTATAAAATACTTCATAATTATGCTTAGAAGAAGGTAACTACACACTCACTTGATCAGAAGATGATCGGACAGCACTACGACTTGTAGAAGTAGTATTCTTCGGTAGATATGGAAGATCTTCACAAAAACCGGGCTCCTCGCGGGCAGAGCTTTGTCTCGGGAATTTCACTTCTCAGGATCTTCGGGGCTTGCTTCGGGGCTCGGGAATGATACCGGGGCTTCGGGATATTTCTAATATGCAAAACGATGCAAAATGGGGGAGAGAGAAGAGATTTTGGCAAAAGAAGCCGGTTGCCCTCGCATGCCTTTTATAGAGGTTGAAGCCTCGCATTACACTGGGCATAATGTTCTACGCGGGGCGTGGTGCGAAACGTCACTGCATGCGTCATCGGAGCTCTTGAGTGCGAGGCGGTGCATGCATCGGGGTACGCTGGGCGTACTCAACTACGTTGGGCGTAGTTCGGATCAGATCAGTGACTCCTTCGGATCCGAATTAAAGATTAATTAATAAATATTAATCATTTAAAAACTTCGGAAATTCATATCTTCTTCATACGAACTCCGTTTTTGACGTTCTTTATATCCACGCGTAGGTGAGACTACGCTCTACAACTTTCGTTTAGACTCCGTCGGCTATTTTTTACTTTATTTTTATTATTTATTTTTAATAGGCCGGGACAGGAAAACTCCGTTATAAATTCATAACTTCTTCATCTGACATCCGATTTCGTCTGTCTTTTCCCCAATGCACTACTATCAACGAGATCTTCAATTCTCGTTTAGATTGTTTCGACCAACAATCACTCAATCTCAAATTCGAGTTTCGGGCTGCATACTGCTAAGCTGAAACTTAGAAAAATTATAACTTCCTCATACGAAATCAGATTTGGGCATTCTTTATATGCACGCTCTCAGTTTAACGAACTCTACAACATTCGTTGAGATCACTAGGGCTAAATGTCTCTTTATCTTAATTTTGTATTTTACGTCATTCAGCGCCGTGCTGATTCTGTCGCGAAACTTCGACAGATCATAACTTCTTCGTTATAACTCGGATTTCTGCATTCTTTATATATTAGGAAACCTCGTTTCAACTACTACAACATTATCCATAGATATCGGGTTTATCTAATATTTCATTTTGACGCTTATTTTCATACTTAATTCAATTAAGTCACACAGTTAAGCACAAAACACATAATACTCAAATAATACACTTCTATTATTTCAAAACGGGTTACAAAGGTTAACCTAGACTATTATATCAACATTAATGACAAGCCCAGAAACACAGGCGTTACATGTATGCACTAAAAGATCCTCATGGAAGATGATTGTAAGCCTAGGAGGGAAGCTCAAAGACGATTAAATCCTCCCATGATGGAAGTTGTCAAGAAAGAGATAATCAAGCTACTTGATGCGGACATGATTTACCCGATTTTCGATTCCAAATAGGTTAGTCCAGTGCAAGCGGTTCCCAAGAAAACAGGAATCACGGTTGTTAAGAATAAAAAATGAGTAATGGTACCCACTCGAGTTCAAAATGGATGGAGGGTGTGCATTGATTATAGAAAGTTAAATTCAAGCACACGAAAATATCATTTTCCTCTTCCTTTCATCGACCAAATGCTCGAGAGATTGGCGGGCAAATCTCATTATTGTTGCCTCGATGGATACTCAGGTTTTCATCAAATACCCGTTGCCCCCGAAGATCAAGACAAGACAACCTTCACATGTCCCTTTGGCACGTTTGCCTACAAGCGGATGCCATTTGGATTATGCAATGCCCCCGCCACATTCCAAAGATGCATGGTGAACATTTTCTCCGAGTATGTTGAGAATATAATTGAAATGTTCATGGACGACTTCACAGTGTATGGCAATTCGTTTGATGAATGCTTAGATAACCTTAAGAAGATTTTGAAAAGGTGCATTGAGAAGAAGTTGGTGTTAAACTTTGAGAAGTGTCACTTTATGGTCAATCAAGGCATCATCTTGGGACACATCATCTCCAAAAAGGGAATTGAAGTTGATAAAGCCAAAATTGATGTTATCCAAACCATTCGTTACCCAAGATGTGTTAGAGAGGTGAGATCTTTCTTGGGCCATTTATCAAATATTTCTCGAAGATCACGCGACCGATGTGCCTCCTTATCTAAAAGGATGTTGATTTTGACTTCAATGTTGCATGCCAAGAAGCCTTTGACAAACTCAAAGACTTGCTCACCTCCGCTCCAATAATCCAACCTCCAAATTAGGACCTTCCTTTTGAGATTATGTCTGATGCAAGTAATTTTGCCATTGGAGCGGTTTTAGGTCAAAAGGAGGGCAAAGCATCACATGTCATCTACTATGCCTCTAAAACCTAGGATAATGCTCAAGCCAATTATTCCACCACCGAGAAGGAACTTCTAGCCATTGTATTCGCCTTGGAGAAATTCCGGCAATACCTTCTCGGGACAAAAGTTATTGTATACTCCGACCATGCCGCATTGAAGTATCTCATGACCAAGAGAGATGCCAAGCCACGGTTGATTCGGTGGATTCTTCTTTTACAAGAATTCGATCTTGAGATAAAGGACAAAAGTGGTTCCGAAAACCTAGTTCTAGACCACTTAAGTCGGTTGAATATTGGTGACTCCTCATCTTCTATCCTTGATGAATTCCCGGATGAACACCTCTTCTATAATTCAAACACCATTCCATGGTATGCGGATATTGTGAATTACTTGGTTACTAAAGAAATTCTTCACGCGTTTACAAAGTACCAAAAAGCCAAATTGAAGAGTGATTCCAAATACTATGTGTGGGATGACCCTTATCTTTGGAAACATTATCCGGATCAACTAATACAAAGGTGTGTTCATCAAAACGAGGTTGAGTCAATTTTGAATTTTTGCCATGAGTATGCATGCAGAGGAAATTTTGGTCAAAAAAAACCATGCAAAAAGTGATCGAATGTGGACTCTATTGGCCAACAATGTAAAGAGATACATATCTATTTTGCAATAGTTGTGATAGATGTCAAATAACGGGAACCGTATCCATGAGGCATGAAATGATTCAAAACCCTATCCTCATTTGTGAGATCTTTGATGTATGGGGAATCAACTTCATGGGCCCATTCCCCGTTTCTTTTGGTTATACTTATATACTCTTGGCGGTTGATTACGTCTCAAAGTGGGTGGAAGAAAAGACTACAAGGCATGATCATTCTAAAACTGTAATTGACTTCTTGAAGTCAAGCATTTTTGTAAGATATGGTGTACCAAGAGCTTTGGTGAGTGATAGGAGCACTCATTTTTGCAACAAAATGATGGATGTCATGATGAAAAGATATGGTGTCACACACTGGATATCAACCGCTTACCATCCACAAATGAATGGCCAAGTCGAAGTGTCAAATAGAGAAGTCAAGCAAATTCTTGAGAAGACAGTTAACACTACATGAAAAGATTGGAGCTTGAAGTTAGAAGATGCATTGTGGGCGTATCGGACTGTATACAAAACTCCAATTGGTATGTCTCCATTCTGCCTCGTCTATGGAAAGTCTTGTCATTTACCGGTGGAATTGGAACACAAGGCATATTGGGCAATTAAAAAGTGTAACTTCAATATCGAAGAAACTGGGAAGCACCGAAAGATGCAACTGCAAGAAATCGAAGAGTTGAGGAACGAGTCTTATGAAAATGCAAGCATCTACAAAGATAAGACAAAAGCGTTTCATGACAAGCACATCGCTCGTAATCATTTTATTCCTGGCCAAAAAGTTCTTTTTTAACATTCACGCTTAAAGCTATTCTCGGGAAAGTTGCGATCTCGATGGCACGGACCTTTTATTGTTATAAAAGTGTTTGATCTCGATGGCATCGCTTGAAACCATTTTATGAAGGCTTTGACATGGGAGAATTTGACAACATAACATTGGAAACTCTGAATTACGAAGGTTGACGGAAACAGGGCTAAGTCTTGGCAAAGACGTTAAATAAATGCATTGCAAATAAATAATCTCCACTTGAAGTTTTGGGTGTTTCTAAGCTTGAAGTTGGTCTAAAAATAAGCATATGGAAGTCTTGCAATGATCTTGGTGAAGTTTGAAAAATGCCAAAAATTTGAAATCTGTGCGGGTGCCCGCGCAGCCTTTGCGCGACTGACCCCCAGCCGCACAGATTTCGAGTTCCAAATTACTCCCGCATGGGGTCGCATCTGATTAGTGCACGCGGCCTAACTCCACCCTCACAGCTTCTTGCACGGCTAAGAAGAAACCTCCATCTCGCTTGCGCGACCAGCCCATATGAGCCAAACCCGAACCGCCCCGCCCGATAACCCGATCCATACCCGAAACCGACCCGCCATTCGACCCGATACCCGACCCATCTAACACCCACCCTTATCACTCCTTAACCATTGGATCCCCCTTGTGCCTCTCTTCCCCAACAGCCACAGCGAACGAAAACACGTCGGCGACGTTGAAGACGCCACTGCCGCCTGCTCCAAGCTTCGGGTTCGTTGCCTACTCGCCTGCGTCCGCCGCCATCGCTAATCCCTCCACCTCCTCCAGCATAGCCCCGCCACAGCGTCCAACAGTTTCCGATTTCAAAAACCCCCTCATCACCGGAAAATCGAAACTTACCAACTACTGCCTCACCGCTACCTATTTCACCAACTCTTCCTCCCTACCCTCATCCCCACTCGATTCCGACCATTCCCAGCCTCGCCACAGCCTTCAATCGCCAGCACCCCTCACTCGCTGGTAAACCAAATAACCTCTGTTCCGCTACAACCTTCCATCAAATCAACATTTTTCTTGGGGCATTCTTCATCAAATCCTCTCGGGCACACCGATCTATAGCACATTTGGCCAAACTACCTCGCCGAAAACTCTAGCTCCGCCGCCGGCCGCCGTCTATCGCCACCGCTGCTAATTTTGAAAAAAAAATCAAATTTCTTGTTTCTCATCGGAGTTTCAAAAGATTCAATCTTGCGGGTCAAATTTAAGCTTGGGGTGCGATTTAGCGGATTTCTTTTCGGGTTTCGACACTCGAAGTTGGTACATTTCCTTTAATTTTATTGCATCCAATTTCTAATTTCAATAGGCTTGTGCGATGCATTAGATTGATTAGAATTAGACTTAGTTTGCTTTGAATTGATTGAATTACATTGAATTGTGCCAAATTGCAAATTTGGAATATTTGCCCAGTTTATATTTTTGCTATTTGGTTTGATTGGATTGGTGTGAGGCGCGTGTGAGGGATAATTTTGGACAAGTTTTTTGTGTTTGTTAGGTTCTATTAAAAGGTACAATGGCAAGGGACAAAACCATTCACACCACTCATGGTTCTTCCCGTGAAGCTCAATCCTCGGGGCCACCCAAAAAAGTGTCAACCGACCATGTTGATCGTAATGGAAACCTTACCCTCACTAGTTCACAAATCAAGCAATTCAAATCCAACCTCCAAAAACGTGCAATTAGAGCCACCAAATTTTACCATCAAGACTCAATGATGCACCTTGGCCTTGACGATTGCTTGCAACAACTGTTCTTCAACATCGTTTGGCAGGAGTTCCTAACTCTTTCCACGCGCACATATAAACAGCCCACAGTAGAGTTCCTCTCCACTTATGCACGAGATGACACGACAAAGGTGCTCACATTTAAACTCCAGGGTCGGCAGCACCAACTCACCTATGACACCCTCAACCCTATCATGGGCACAAACGACACCTTCAACACCGACATCTATAGCCATCAGTGGAATCGATTCAAGAGTGTGCCTAATGTAGAGTTTTGGACTCAAATAACAAGTCTTTCAAACTTCAGTCCAAGTCGACAAAAAGATCCTTACATCATCCATCCTTGTTGGAGAATCATCCACCGAATCCTTTCAACTTCCATTTTTGCTCGTCATGATCCGAGACAAATCAACACAGTTGAGCTCTATTTCCTCTATTGCATGAGCCATCTGCATTGGTCTTGCCACGGTTTCGCCACCTTTTTCTTGGATAAATGTGACAGCATCCGCACGAAGACCACTGGCGATATTTGCATCGGAGGTTTCATTACCCTAATTGGTTTGGGTGTGGGCCTTCAATTTCCCGAGTCTGAGTATGTGCCAATGGATGACCCACCTCTTTACCTCCTTGACTGCATAACTCTCACCCGGATGGAATTACTGATACCTCATCCTACCCGCCTTAACCATTTTTCTTGGCTCAATCATGTCAAGGAATCAGTTTACATCTTGCCTAATCCTAACATCTCCGCCTTTTCCACCAACGACCCTGAAACTTGGTTCTTGCCTGACGAGTTACACGATGATGATGATGACATGCAAGTCGACAATTCCAATGTCGGTAGTCCATTTGAAGCCGAAGACCATTATGACCTCCCGATCCGGAAATTGCCACCACCTTATTATGATCAGCCCTTGGGATCACACTTTCAACCACAACATGAGCACCACTTCTATCGGCAACACAATGATCCCGATCCCGAGCACGGATTCCCTCTTGATATCTACAGTCAGCTTGCTTCATTGCGCCTCCAGGGCAACCGGAATACAATAGCCATTCGCCGCATCGAGGAGCAGCAAGCTTGCGCCAACAACTACATGGAGGATCTTTGGTATCATTTTCGGCCCAAAGGCGGTTACCCCCTCATGGGCCTCGTCCAGCTTGATCCCGATATGATCCTTCCTTACTCTCATCCTAAGCATTGAGGACAATGCTTAATTTTAAGCTTGGGGTGAGGTATTCTTATATATATATATATATATATATATATATATATATATATATATATATATATATATATATATATATATATATATTGCATTTAGGTTGTTTATAGTTGCATTTAGAGTAATTCATTTAGGTCATTCATAAAAATTTCAAAAATATTGCATATTATATTTCTTTATTTTCTAATTTTCATAATTTTTAGTTGCATTCTAGTTTAAGTTCATGCATTTTTGTTCTCTCTTATCTTCTCATCCCTACAGGTACCATAGCGCCAAGTCATAAGTATTGAATCATAGATTGGTCCCGGGTCTTGATATGGAATTCCTTGTATTTGATAAGTGGGACACGTTTTGGGCCTCATAGACCACTTTGAGACCGCTAGTGTGGGGGTCAGATGCAGGTAGTTTGATTGGGTCTAGGTGCGGAGGGATGTGGTTGGTCATGCCAATGTGTGCGAGCAAAGATTAGCATGGTAAGGTATTTTGAAGACATTGAAGATATTGAAGACTCGCATCTTGGTTTTGGGGGGAGTACCCCTTAGTACTCCCGAGTCTCATCCGAGCCTTACTTAGTTAAATTCTCACACCTTTTAAGATATGTTATCTTTTTTCTAGGGGTCTAGAGTAGATAGTTAGATAGATTTTGTTTATCACACCTTACATTGAGGTGCTTGATGAACTTTGAAGTAGGTCCCCCAATTCACATCTTTTGGGATCAAGTTTTTCGGTAACACCCATTTTTGAGTCATATCCCACCCTCTTTAGGTGATCTTGGCACATTGTCAATGATCATTAGGTGTTCATGTTAGCCTCCATCCCATATTATATGGTGAAATCCTTAGACCTTCTAAGAAGAAAACACAAAAAAATGAAGAAATTGGAAAAGTGAAGACAAAAAGAAACAATGAAGAAGATTAAAGAAAAGAAATAAAAACAAAGAAGAAAAATGAAGAAAAAGAGCAACACAAAAAAAAAAGAACAAGAATCCAAGTTCAAGATTCATGCAAAAAAAACGAGAAAGCTAAATGTCAAGCATCAAGGAGATTAAAGACCAAATAACAGAAAATCAAGATTGAAAATTTGAGTTGTTAGGTTTATATTTAGGTTAAGTAGAATCTTTATTATTTTATTTTATTTTTGATTTTTTTTTGTGAGAAAAGGCCATGACAATGAGACGGTAAATTGTAAAGGACAGTACAAGGGAGAAGCCTCTGAAACCAGATGTTTGCCCGGAAGCCGCACTGCAAAACCTTATTTCGTACTATACACTTTAGGCTGACAAATATAGGAATCATAGTGTTTGAAGAGGCGTCTTTCATTCATGCGCTATGGTCTGCATTGGTGATTTAAAGTTCCCCCACTGGGTGCATCTCTGTATCCTTTGTCTTGCACACCGCGACTACAGCCAGTCGTGATCTATTCGCCCATCAAGTGGTTAAGAATATGGTTATTGGCTCTAAAGCGGGGAACATTTTGAAGATGCGTAGGGTCCATGAAGGACTAATTCTGACCATGTTGACTGATGTTGACCAAGTTCTATGGTACCCTTTCTTTTTCCTTTTTAGTTTAGCTCATCCCGAGCTCATTTTAGACTTTTTCTAAATTGAGGATAAGTTAGGTTTAAGCTTGGGGTGATTTGATAGCTTATTTTATTTCCTTATTTTTATTATTTTATTTTAGATTTTTAGCTCTTTTTATTAGTATTACATTGTATATTCTTTATTTTCTTTATCATGGATCGTATTGGGGACATTTTATTTTGCATGAGGAATTTTGCAGGATTTTGGAGCTCATTGTGGTAGCGGTTTGACTGGAGTTGGGCTTAGTGGGCTTTCCGATGCATTATTGGGCTTGGCAGATCCACCAAAGAAGATTTGTGCTTAAAAAGAGAAAGGCTTGGATGAAGTGGGCTTGTGAAGATGGATCTTGGATTTTTATTTTGGGCTTGGAGCAACCACATTTGAAGCTAAAAGATGATTGGTTGATTTGAATCACATGGATATGGAGGGGACCAAAGGAATCTTTATAGTGGAAGGGTGGAGTGGAGGAATGAGGAGCCAACAACATTACAACAACACTTGCGTGAGTGGAATTTTCGTTGCACGGGTACCCGCGCAACTGCCCAGTTTGGGCATTTTGGTCATTTAGCACACCATAACCTTGGGGGATCAGATCTAGCAGCCATCACTTCGATTTTACACCATTGGAGAGCTGAAGAAGGTGATTTTGGAGCTTGAAACCCATTTCTTTTCATCTTTCCAAGTCATTGGTAGTTTCTTTACGCAATTAGACTTTTGTGATTGTTATTTTGTTGCCACGAGTGGCTAATTTCTCTATATTGGTTAACTTTGGTTAAAACCTTTGAATGTTTGTGGGTTTTTGAAGGATTCATGCAAGATTATCAATTATCTTATGTTTATGGTTCTAGATCATATTTCTTATGCTTGTTTAATGCTTTGATCATGAGCTTGGCACTTGAATGAGTTATTGTTCGTTTATTTCTTTGGGTTTGCATTGAATCATTGAATTAACTTAGAACAAGGGCTTGATGATGGTAAAAATCATCTCTATTTAACTTCTTGGCTAATTAATTTCTTGGCTTCAACTGATTTAATTAAACCCTTGATCTTCATTAAGAAGGTGTGTTGTGGGCTTCCCCAACCTCCATACCACATAAGAGGAATCTTGGCATATCATGCTTCATGATTGCTATAACCAATTTGGGATGAATGATAAGTTTCATGTTGAATCCTAATGATAAACACAAAAATGTTCATTGTGTTGAATTGCCTTAGTTAACCAACTCTCTCCAATATTTGAGCATCTCACTATCTTGTTTAATTGCAAGTTTTTAGTTATTCAAGTCTTTTAGTTTTCAAGTAATCAAACACCCCCTCCCCCCCCCCCCCCCCTTTTTAGTTTAATTGTAGTTAATTAGTTTATTTACAATAGTTCTGTTAGATTGCATTAGTAATTAAATACAACTATTTCCCTGAGGATCGATACCCCTTTTTACCATTATAGTACGTTTTATTTGCAAACAAAGGGTATAATTTTCTTGGTGGACTTGACATCCCACCATGTATCTTCGGAAGGTCGTAACTTTTGCATACGAACTCCATTTTTGACGTTCTTTATATCCATGTGTAGGTATTTACGAGCACTACAACTCTCTTTTAGACTCCAATAGCTAATTCTAAGTCTATTTTAAATTCCTCTTATTATAGAGATTTATAGTGTTCGGTTTATCATAACTTCTTCACGCGAAGTCAGATTTAGATGCTCTCTATATTTTTGGAATCGTATGGACGTATACGTTGATTTGTATCATAAAAGTTCATACTTATATTAGAATTTATCATGAATTACATAGTAAGTTTGTCACTTTACTAGTTTAATAAAATCACATTACATGATTAGCATAATCACATGTGATTGTTATTGACCTATTTTGACTGATGTTACATGCGGTCCTCAGAACCTCCCATCGCATCATGACCTCAATCTTGGCTGGGTCAACCAAGATACCCTTCTAGTAGACGATATCCACCAGGAATTGCACCTCGCGCAACCAGAACAAGCATTTGGAAAATTTGGCATAAAGCCTCTCCCTCCTCAGGGTCTCCAACACATCCCATAAATGTTCGTCGTGCTACTCCTTGGTCTTGGAGTAGAACAATATATCATAAATGAATATAATCATATACCGATCTAGCGTCGGCCTGCAGACTCAGTTCATGAGATCCATGAACACCGTCGGTGCATTGGTGAGCCAAAGGGAATCAAAACAAACTCATAATGACCATAACGAATCATGAAGGCTGTCTTCTATACATCATCATTCCTGACCCTCATCTGATGGTACCCCGATCGCATATCGATCTTGGAAAACCAAGATACAGCCTGAAGCTGAACAAAAAAGTCGTCAATCCTCAGAAGTGGGGAACGGTTCTTCACCGTTAGCTTATTCACCTCTCAGTAATCAATACACATTCTGTGTGAACCATCCTTCTTCACAAACAGAATCGATGCTCCCAACGGAGAGTTGCTTGGAGGAATAAAACCCTTGTTTAGCAGTTCCTAAAGCTGCGTAGACAACTCTTGTATCTCTGGTGGTGTTAGGCAATACGACACCTTGGCTATCAGAGCCGCACCAGGAACCAAATCAATCCGAAACTCCACCTGCCTCTCGGGAGGAACTCCTGGGAAGTCCTCATGAAACACATCTGTAACAGCCCAAAAACTTAGGAAAAAATTTTCATTTAATAATTAGAAATCACATTTGTATTTTTTATCTAAGACTCCATTACATAACATATTGTTCAAAAGATCGGAGTATCCAAAACAACTAGTGCGTAAATACTGGAGAGTGCGGGCTGCGCCATCAAGCCAGGTCGTTGCCCTTAGAACCAGAAGTACCTGAAACACCCAACAAAACTGTAAGCACATGCTTAGTGAGTTTTCCCGAAACACATAAAACACATAACTACATAATTCCATGTACATATATACAAGTTTGCCATGGACTCCCTCCATGGTCTTCGTATGGAATGTCATGGGCTACCCATATGGTCTTGTATCTAAGGGCCATAGGCTCCCCCCCCCCCCCCATGGTCTTGCAAAGAGACATGGGCTCCCCTATAGTCTTCACATAAGTCAACACATATACCAATTAGCAAAACCATTACATACTCAATTACAAAAAAATTCATAACAATTAATGGGTCGGCCTTGGTGCCTTCGACCCATGAGTGTAATGAGAAAACTCACCTCAATCTGCTGAACAATAGCTGTTCGACAACCAGACCAAAATCTCACACTGAACAATTATACAAATAATCCTAATTAGAATTATAACACAACCTAGCCAACAAGGCCCACAATCCTAAGTTCAGATCCCTCCATGAGGGCCCAAAAGTCTTTCCTTCACTAATGGGCCTAGGGTTAAAGTCTAAATCTATAATGGGCCATATGGCTTAATAAAACACATACATGAAATCAATAGCCTAAAGCAATTCTCAAGGTCCAACATATCCAAACAGTCCAGGCCCAAAACTAAGTGAAGTCCAATTGGCCCAAAAAGTCCACGGAAGCCCAACTCCCACAGTTGAGCGTACGCTCGACGTACATCAGAAGTACACTAAGCGTACAGGTTGGTACGCCCAACATACAAACGAATAAAGCACATCCTCCACTAAGTGCTTAATACATGAAGACAATACGTTCCAATTTCAGATCTAGGTCGATTAATGAGTCCTAAGGCATAAAGTTGGCAACTTTATGCCTTTTCATGCCATATATGGTCCCAACAACTCATTCTAACCCATTAAGACCTTTACAAGGGTCTTAACTCATGAATGGAGCCATAGAACCCATCAAGTTTGCATTTATATGACATAATCAAGCTAAAGGACCTTAGATATATCCTTTCTAACCTCTAGAGTGGCCCAAACTCCCAGGAGATGATTTATGAACTCAAAGGAGGACTCTTAGAAAACCCTGGCTCAATAAACATCAAGGATTAGCAAAGAGAAAGCTTTTTACCTCCATAATCTTCCTAAGCTGCTCTAAATGCAAGGTCCAAACGCTTTTCCCACGTTCAAGCTTTCTTCCATTTCCTTCTCTTTGCTCACACACCAAAAATGAGGTATTTGAAGCACTCACAAGCTCAAGAGGCACACACAAAGTATTTTAGGGTTTTAGGGTCATTTGAGAGTGATGGAGGCCGGTTATGGTAAGGTCCAAATGACTTAAGGACGTTTAAATAGGTTACAAGTCTGAATATTAGGGTTTTGGTCTTCAGCCACGTACGCCCCGCGTACGTGGTACACCTCCGCGATCAGCCTTCCTCAGTATGCTAAGCGTACCCAAAAGTACACCCAGCGTATGAAGGGACCAATTTTGCAATGAAATTTCATTCAAAGGGAAAGAAAGATAAATACCTGGATTCCGATCGTTAAAACATCGGGGAAATCCCGAACAATGGGCACTCCACTCAGCTCTGTCATAACCTCGACTCTAGTGTCCGCAACATAAGCTAGGAACCCAGAACAACCCTAATAAAGATATATCCTGGCTCTCGCAGTTGAACAAAGAGTCAGTCCATGCGTAGCTCTCTCACCAGGAATAACCAGTTCTCCACCACTTGGGGTTCAAACTCCCACCAACTGCCACTCGTAATCAATCATGGTCACATTGGGGACCAACCAATCCATCTCGATAATAACCTTCGTTCCTCTGAAGGGAATTGACACCATCATTAATCCTCAATGTGGTTGGTGCTGGCGCCGCCAGAGCTCCCCCTGAAAATCTCGAACAAACGACCTTTTTATGACCGCTCTGATTGCAATGGAAGAAAATCATAACACTCATGGGGCAGTCCCTATTCATGCGGCCCAACTGGAAACATTTATAACAACTTGAACCCGCCGCTAGGCATGCTCCACTGTGTGGCTTGCCACAACAGACCCAACCTTGATGACATCTATTGTGAGCATTAGAAGTCTTGGGCCTCTTCACCTGGCCTACAACTGTTTGTACCTGCTCTCACTTACTGTTCAACCGAAGCTCCAACTCAATCTCCCACTCACGAGACTTCTCGATCATATCATTCAGGGTCTTACACCATGAAAATCTCAAGAACTCCCTGATATCCTCCCTTAACATGTCATGATACCTCGTCTTCCTTATCTCACCATTCGTAGTATACCGCGAGACCAGTAAATCCTTCTCCCTGAATTTGGCGGTAGTCTCCACCACAGTCTCAGTAGTCTGGAGATGCTCCTAAAATCCCTTTCCAGCTGCTGCACCTCAATAGCTGGTGCAAATTCCCTCTAAAATATCTAGACACAAAATCCTCCTAGGTCAAGACTGCTACTATCACTAACCCTACTACTTGGCTAACCTAATCCCACCAGTCTCGTGCTCGGTCCCTCGGAAGGTAGGATGCAAATCCCACCTTACCCCCCTCAGGGCAAAAAATCGTCTGTTGAGCATTCTCCATGTCAGTGATCCATTTTCGACTAGCGATGGGGTCGTTATCCCTAAAGATCTCAGGAGATCCGTATGCCTTGAACTCATAGAATGAGGGAGCTTGAGCTCCTATCTGAACCGCAACAATGTCATGTCGAAAGGACCTAAGCCTCTCATCTATAAGCTCCATAATAACTTCTTTGACGGTACCAAAAATCACAAGAGTAGCATCTAAGATACCGCGATTAACCTTAGCTGCAATAAATTCGCAGAACCTGTCATCAGTCAGTTATGTGCCTAAGCCAGAACATGAACCGATACCAGAGCCAAAACCTCCTCGAGTAATCATCACCATGCTCGAACTAAAATACAAACATATAAATAATCAATATAGGAATTGAGGGGGAAAATCTCCCTACACAGGCTACCTTAGAGTCTCCAGGTCTGCTCTCATCTCAGGTATAAATCATGTGTTTCCAGTAGTACGGGCCCAATACTACCTTCCACACCTACCTGTACCATCCCCAAGAGTCTTCCTGATTCCTCTAAGTCACCACACTAGAACTATATACCATTCCTATGCTAAACAACATACAATCCTAGACTCTCCTAGGAATCCATAGCTCCCACAGCTCGTAGAACCGAGAATCTTAATCAACACCGCTGGTTAACTTACGCATGCAAGTTATACATAAAATATGATCACATAGACTATCAAATGATGATTCTAACCTAAGTCCACAAACAAACAAGGAACAGGAAATGAGGCCAAGTCGATCATTCTAGGGCTATACAATCCTAACTGTATACAACTTTGAAAGCATACACTTAGCAATTACTGAGCCAATATTAATTCCAAGTAATAAATAGCATCAAGTTCCACTAGGCTATAAGGCATCACACAAATCAGACAATTCTATCATATGATCCCTGACGGTATCCATAGCCCTAATCTAGCATGTAATTATCATATCAAGCATACTACTCATAATACAAATGTATGGGTAATTTGGAACCACTTACTTAAGCTCGTCTGATTGCACGCATCACACCCCTTCATCTTAATAAAAAATCTTTTTGGAAGTTTAACTTCATTTTTGTTAAGAAAAATTATCATTTCCTCAGTTTGAGTTCTGACACACCTAAAAGTGTGGCCGAATCCCTCAAACCAAGGCTTTGATACCAACTTGTAACGTCTCGAAAACGGTAGTAAAAATTTTCATTTAAAAGTCTATCAAATCATTCATTAATTATTCAAAACTAACATCAAGTCATAATATTAAAAATATCAGAGTATAATTATTTCAATTGTGGAAATCATGAAGGAGGATGTTGTGCCATCACACTGGGCCCATCCCATTTGAACTGGAAGTACGTGAAACCATAAACATAAACTGTAAGAACAAATCTTAGTGAATTCCTCAAAATACCACATACCCAAAACACATAAGTGTCATGGGCTACCCCATGGTCTTTCCTTGTAATTTTGAGTGCCAAATCCCGATCTTACATACAAGTGCCATGGGCTACCCCATGGTATTTCCTTGCAATGCCGAGGGCTAAATCCCGATCTTACATATAAGTACAAGGGGCCAGATCCTGGTATTTTGTACAATTTACAGGGGCCAAATCATGGACTTTCATGCAAGTATTATAGAGACAACTAACATTCCACATAACAAGTAATGGGTCGACATCGGTGCCTTCGACCCATGGATATAGTGAGAAAACTCACCTCAAAGACAGACAGAAAGTTGAAACAACATGCTACTCTAAAAACCACGCTACTGGTCATCTTTACAAATAATAATGACCAAAACTCATACTACAACTCAAAATACCCAAAATACCCCTATGTCAAACTTAGTCCAATCCTAGTCAAAGTTGAAAGTTAAAGTCAACGGTCAAGATGGAACTTCCATGTCATGGCCATCCTTGGCCACATCGTGACCTTCAAAGGACAAAATACATGTGAATCCCCCAGACGCCATGTCGTGGCAGACTAGGCCACGCCATGGGAACTGGATCTAAAATGTCATAATGAGTTAAGTCGAATCCTCCAATTCCAAAGGTTCCAAAATCCAGATCTGATTATTTCTAATGCCAAAGAAAGGGTAAAGTTGCCACATTTATCAATTGAGATCCACCAAGAGGTCTAGATATTAAGTCTTAGATCCAAAAAGGCTAAGAAATTGCAAGGACTTATCAAGAACCACTTAATCCATTGAGTCTTAAGTTCAATTGCTTCAGAAGAGCTTATAAGACCAAAACCATCCTAAAGTTTCATGTTTTTTAGATTTACATGTCCAATACAAGTCTTGGACTCAACTTAGGTCAAAAATGAGATTTTATGACCACAATGTTACGCATGTCACAAACCAACCATCCAAACTTTAGATCCAAACCATGAACTACTCCCAATGATGGGTAGATTCATAAAATTTCAACCTTTATGTAGTCTCTCCATCCCATCCAACAAGATCAAGAAAGAATTGGACAAAATACAAAATCTAGCACTCTATAATCAAAAAGTTTGGAACTTGGGAACTTACAAGAGTCCAAAATATGCACAATAAGATGGTGAGAAGAGTTTCTTGTTGAATCCAAGTCTAGAAGTCACCTCCTTCTTCTTCTAATCTCCAAAAATCAACACAAAAAGCTTAGAGAGCAACAACGGGAGTTAGGGTTTGCTTGGCAGCTGAAAGAGTGTGATGGAGGCTGAGGGTAAGCAACACTAGCCATCACATTTCCTTAAATAGGATGCAAACTCTGGAATTTAGGGTTTCTCATTAAACAATTGCCACATTGTGACTGTAGGCTACCATGTCGTGGCGGCCATTTAAAATCCACGACACATCAACCCTCACCACGTCGTGGGATGCCTTCACCACGACATGGTACCGCCTAAAATCCAAAATTCATAAATTTTAAATACCTCCATGGGTCCGGACGTTACACAGATGGCTCTATCAAATCTATGGCTCATACAGGGATAATAAAGTTAAGTCGAAAATGATTATAAAGGATTTATTACATGTACTAGAGTTTAAGTGCAACTCTTTATCAGTTAAAGCACTTGCTACTTCTACATAATTGGGATTCATCTTATATCCAAACTATCGTATTTTGCAAGACCTTGTAACTAAAAAGGTGGTGGTAAAAGGGAAAGTTGTTGGAATTCTTTACATACTAGATATTACTAGTATTGTTTCTGTTGAATTAGATTCTAGCAATATTACTAACATAGTGAAAAATCACTCATGCAATATTGCTAAGAATATGAATAAGGATTCATTTTCCATTTGGCATCAACGATTAGGACATTCTTCTTAAAATGTTTTAAAACATTTACAGTTTATACCAATGAAAGAATAAAATTATCCATGCATACCATGCCATCAATCCAAACAACATAGATTTCCATTTCCTAATAGTGAGTCCTTTACAAATGAAATCTTGATACATGTGGATCTTTGGGGTCCTTACAAATGCAAAACCATCACAAGAGCATCTTATTTTCTCAATATTGTTGATGATTTTTGAAGGGCAACTTGGACTTTCTTACTTGCTGATAAGAATCAAACCTTTCTAACCCTATCTAATTTTTTTGGTTTTTATTTCAAATCAATTCTAACACATCTGTCAAAATCATTAAATATGACAATGGGAGTGAATTTGTTAACCAAAATTGCCAAAAACTCTACTCATTATTGGGAATTCTTCATCAGAAAACAACCCCTTATACTCCATAACAGAATGGAAGGGTCAAAAGAAAACATCAACATTTGTTACAAGTTGCAAGAGACTCAAAGATCTAGAATGATACTTGGATAATAATTCCCCTACTAGCAAATAAGAAACCAATTGGTTCAAAATGGGTGTACAAAGTAAAGTTAAAACCTGATGCTACTGTAAAGAGACTCAAAGTGTGTGTAACATCCTACAATTTAATTTAAAAATAAAATAAGGATGTTATTGGTTAAGATATGTCAAATAACATGTTAGAGTTAGGAAAATGAAAGAAACGGTAAAGACTAATAAAATGCTCAAACTAGAGGAACCATAAGTGAAAATTTGAGAAAATAAGATGCAAGCATCCTTCCCTCATTCTTGTTGGACATATTTTGCAAGGAAGGGAGAGAGCTAATGGTGAATGCTTCATTTCTTGACATTTAGGGCTGATTTAAGAGGAGAATTGGGAAATTAAGCAAAGAAGAGAGGGAATCACGGTTAGCAATATAAAACTCTTCTCTATACCCTTAAAATTTGAAGTTGTGAAGAGGGTGAAACCCCAATGTCAATTTTAGTAGGATTTGATGATTAGCGTTTCGATTTCTAAACCCCTTTGGGTGGTTTGGATGATTCCAAACACAAAACAATCATTTCATTGATGGTTTTGATGATTTGGGTGAAAAGACAACTAAGAACCCTAAAATCTCAAATTGAATGATAGTGTATTTGGGTGTAAAGTTATGATGGATTCAATGACCTATATGATGTTTGACAACAATAAACCCAACGAGAATGATCAAACTCATCCATGATGGTAGAATCATGTACAAGCTTGAATGGAAAGGGATTTGGGGACATTAAGATAAAAACCATATAATCCATTGTAGTTAAGCAATTAATAAGTAAAGGAAGTTCATAATCATGAATGGATACTCTTAAAATGGATTTAACTAAAAACTCAAGGTGTTATTTGATCCCTAGATTGAAATATGGAGTTATTGACCTTAAGGGAAATATGGGAATATGGAATGGAATGAAGGATTCCAAAGTTATACTAGCTATTTGCAATGATAATTTTTGTGATAAAATGTAACTAGTAACACGCATTTGAGTATGCAACAAGTTAGGAACAAACTTTGTAAAGTTTGGAATGCTCAAGTGAACAATAGACAAGTTAGTTTTTCTTTTGGAATTTTAGGATTTATATGATCTTAAAGGTTTCAATGAACACTTAATGGATTAAGTGGAGTGTTTTAATATGATAAAACACCTCCTAAACATGTGTGAGAACCTAAATAAATGGTACAAAGTGAATAGGAAAAGGGTCTTCAAGAGCTATGCAAAGTAGAGTGTTATATTGAGAAAATTCGAGGTTTTTGTGTGTGCAGACCTCATTAAATGACCGTGTAATGGCAACGAAATCACTACAGGGGCAGTGTAATAACCTGAACAATGCCACATAAATATTTTGTAACTTTTTCATACGAACTCGGATTTACATGCGATTTTCTCCTAAGTTCATATTTTTACATAAGGAATGAGATGAGACAATAAAATTTAGTAATGGAACCCATGAGGGGTATTTTGTTTATTTTAATGACTTGTTTGTATATTGTATAGGTTGTGTCTAAGGGTGATTGCTTGTGAAGTTGATCTAGAAGGGAGTAGCAACCTTTATTGGTGAACTAGGTGAGTACATGTGGACTTTTCCTACTTTGGGGTACATGGATAAGTATATAAATATCTTATGAAAATGTTTTAAAAAGCAACATATGTCTTTGAAATGTACATCCTGCTAAAATGTCCAGTTATTTATGCTACAAGTTAAGAAAGTATTTAAAGTGATATGTTAATAGTAAAAGGAAAATAAGTAAAGATGAAATGAAAACTATCTGCACCATGATGCCTCATAAGAGGTCTAGAGGAATCTACGGGGGTGGTACCTCCCCTTCATGAAATAGATGTCCTACATGGTGGGCTGATTCCGTTCTTTCCACCTTGTTCTTGGAAATGGGAATGGAAAAGAAATGAATGAAATGATAAGATAAGATAAGAAATGATATGATATATTCTGATATGTATGAAATGTTTTTTTATGGAAATGATTAAAAATATTTTATGGTATAAAACCCACGTAGCTCACGAGACATTTTGTATTATATATCTCTTTTTAATCTCATGTATCTAAGGTGATACCTAAAAGTGTGAAGTGAGTCAGAAGTAATGAAGTGCATGGGAGACTAGCGGAGCATAAGTTACATTTGCTTTGATCTTGTAAATCCTAGTTTTCTTGTTATGGTTTATTTGATACAATGTTCGTAACTCCCAAGAAATTGTTTTGAAACAACTTGTCTATCTCTGATGGCTTGTTAAATGATTTTTTGTTGAACCTTATTTTTGGATTAAACCATAACTTTAAATTTGTTTGAAAAATATGGGGTGTTATAGCACGTTTGGTAGTAAAGGGATACAATAAAACATATTGCATTGATTATCTTGATAACTTCTCTCTGATTGTAAAAGTGGTCACTATAAGACTTCTTCCTTCCTTGTCTACATCTAAAACCTAGTTTTTGCACCAATTATATATCAAGAATGAATTTATGCATGTATATCTTGATGAAGAGGTGTGTTTGTTGCCTCAAGAGGGTTATGGAAACGCCAAGAAGGGAGAAGTATGTAAACTCAATAAATCACTATTCAAATTGAAACATGTTAGTAGACAATGGAATATTGAGTTTTTGTAAGTCCCTAATCTGCCCGTGTATCAGTCAGATCCGTTTGTTGGTGCGGAATCCCAATCAAACGGATGATGTTAGATAAAAATAGAAGAGAAGAAGAAGAAGAATATGATGAATCTATGTATGTATTGATATGAATTATAATCCGGATACAAAAGATTCACACATGATTTCTCTCTCTGGCCGTAAACTACTTCGTGTTCATCAAATCATCAATCTCTACTCCTCACCCTAACACCTCTATTTATACATGTTGGATATGGGCCAGAAACAAATGGGTCGTAAATGAGTTTACGGCCGTAAGGTGTTTACGGCCGTAAACTCAGCGGTAAACTAGACCGAAAATTCATAAACTATTACAGAAAAATATAATTGTCCAGAAAAGTAAAGTATAAACCATATTTTGACCCAACAATCTCCCCCTTGGTTTATAGCTTTCTTTTCTTAATGACCCAACAAGCTCCTCCTAAAAAGTAGCTGACTCTTCTTGTCAATCTTCAATGAGAGCTTGGCTTCAGCTTTAACCTTCGATTTCATCACAGCATCAGGATGAACATATGAATCTTCAATAATTGACTTCATCTTGAGCGGTTGGGTTTTTATTCAGAATTTGACATTGAATGCACGTTTGGTGAGGAGGCTTGACGTACTGATTCTTGAAAGATGGCGCATTCAGCTTGAGAATCTTCAGAGAGAACATCAGAGAGAACAAATCTTCTGGATCACTTTAGCAGGTACAAAGATAGCAGTAGACTGATTGAGGAGGCTTCAATGCAATCCGTCACATAATCTTCAATTTCAGCTTCACCTTGCTTCTGGGGTTGAAAGATTGAATGTTGAAAGAATGATCTTCATTTCCTGCTCCTTCGAATGCGAATTCTTCGATGCTCACGGACGAAGCCTTTGGCTTAGAAATCTTCAACACAAAGTCCATGAGTCTTATCTATACATGAAATCACTATTCAAGACAAAAAAAAAACTAAAAGAAAACTTAGCATACAAATTAAAATAGAAACAAAAATATTTTTGGATTTTTGATTTTACTGAACAAGAAATAAAACAGAAATAACACTATTTTTTGATTTTTAATTTTTTTTTAATTTTTCTTTGATTTTTGAATTTTTTTTTATTTTAATTATTTTTAATTTTTAATTCTCCCCTAATATTTAAATTAGAAGAAACTATGACAAATTTAACAAAAATAAAAATAATATCTAACTTTAAGAGTGATTTGGGATCAAAGTTTTTAGACAGCCTTTATCCACTTGTCGGTACCTTCCATATTCACATCTTTGTCTGGTCGATCGTCGGTATTGTTGTCCACTTAAACACGAAAAATTTGTGACGGATTTAGGATATACTATTTGTTACAAGACAAGGTGAACTTAAAAACCTAAAATTTATATCTGATCCTATTTTCTTAGATACTATATCTTAAGGACCATTCATCTGACGATGAGCAGGGATATTGTTGTCCACCTAAATTGAGCAGCGAGATCTATAGACAATCTATATGTGTTCAATTTTAAGTGTACTAGAACGTGTTTCCCGCTTCCTGATATGCCCCAGCCATCAAGAACTTCCAGAGTACTCCTTACACCGGGTGAGCAGACAACCATTCAGAGAGAGAAGAGATTCAGAATTCTATTGCTAATTACTTCAGAGGGGTTGAGAAGAAGAAGGTTGCATATGCTGTGTACCAGGTCGGATTAGAAGTCGCGCAAAGGAGACAACATATGGCTAACAGATGAGAAGTATTTCACACACACACACACACACACACACATATATATATATATATATATATATATATATATATATCCTGCAGAGAAATAGAGTTGCATATGTTGTGTACCAGGTCGGATTGGAGGTCACGCAAAGGAGACAACATATAACTAATAGACGGAAAGAAAGAAAATGATATTCTACAGACCTAATTTATCGGAATTTACCAGTTGCCCCATCCAACCGGAATTAAGGACAGAATCCGCACATCGAGGAAAAGTTAAACCACGGTTCCAAGTACGGGTTCATTTAATGTGACGAGTAGATTCCCATATATATCTCCTTGCTCAACCTATTCGAGCGTCGTATTGTCAGGCTGAATGGATCTAACTAGGTCAAGATTTGTCAAGTCTATAAATTTCCTAAGTTCAACTCTCCCTAGTCAAGTCCAATTAAAATTTTTCGTGCCTACCGACGCATCAAACCAGAGCATAGACCCTTCAACTTTGGGTACGTTACGCAGACTCAGGTTGCCTGTTATCACATTATCATATCACTTCCCAAAACAACTCCCTCAATCAGATATCATTATAGACCTATTTTTGATTTTCTAATTTTCTAATGTTTTTGGATTTTTGAAAATTTTCTAATTTTTGTTTTGTTTTTATATTCCTCCCCCTGAATTTGTGCATAGGAGAGAAACAAAAGTTAATGCGCAAATTTAAACTATCCTAAAACAAAAATTAGTCTTTAAAGCGAACCGGCTTAAGAAAAACACAGGAGTATAGAGAAGAAAACGCAAACCGTAAGTCACCGATTGAATTTGCATCCAGAAGGTCTGAGAACAGCATGCGTAAACTCAGAACAGGTCCGAAAATTCTTCAAGTCATTAAGCATAAACCCTGTGAGTGATCACTTCTTTTCTTCCCTTCCCGCAGAGGACACATTCTCCCAAACAATGTTCTGAGTGTTGTACAGTTGAGAGATGTCTCCTATCATGTGCCTGGAACAGCCACTACCAACAAACCGAAGTATGATGATATGCCTCCATGGCTGCTCCGACACAGAGCGGGATTAGTTGGTCTTTGGAACCCAGTCCATTTTGAAACTGGGTCGACCTTTGTCATCAACACACGATACCCTCTCCCATGACATATCCTGCTTGTCACAAACAGAATAGATAGAAATATTAGAATCGTTAGCTGATTTGGGAGATTGAGCCTTTGGTACCCATCTATATTCGGGTTTAACCCATTTCTTTTTCGATCCGATGGGTGCCTCGGTACTTGCTTTTGATCTTGATGTCGACTTCCGAGATGACTTTGACCTAACCGGTCTTGGCTTCACAGGAGCATCTCTTGAACTGGGCTCGTTGGCTGACATTTCCTTCTTGCCCTTGGGATTCGGATGCTTGTCCTTTGGAGTTTGATTCTCGGCCTTGGGAGTTACATTCTTGGCCTTCTTGGCATTCCAGTCGGCATTGTCTGAACGTGATCTTGAGGGGTTTCCTTTGGAGTATCTCCCTCTTGGCACGTTCAGCCACCCTTGTGCATAGAAGGGAACGTATGCGCGATTTGGGCAGTTTCGGGCAATGTGTCCAGGTGTTCCACAGTGAAAACAAGTCCTTTTCTTCACTGGGAAATTGTTTCTTCCTGCCCCTGGTGGCGTATCTTTGCCTTGTCTTTTGTTGTCCCCACATGCACACTTGCCACAAGAACTCTGTTGCACTGGAATTGGAGGCCTGTATTTACCAACGACAGGTTGATTAGAAGCAACATATTTAGAGTTCAAGGGGTCATTTGTTTGTTCAGAAGAACTCTCCTTGTTCTCATCCTCTGCTACTTTACCTGCGTATGTAACAGAAACATCAGTATTGTCAACCTGAATACCTCCTGACACAAATCAAGCTGGTTTGCCGTATTTAAGATGTGCCTCCCTGTCAATTTCTTCTTGTTTCATAGGGATGGATGTGTAGTTATGATTGTAAGGAGGAGGTACACTATCATACCCAAGACCCTTGCTTTGATTTTCTTTGAATTTTAATTGGGTCTCATATAAGGACTCGACTGTCTGACTTGACGCAGTATAATTTTTGAAACTGACATCAGTTTTTCCACACTTAATTTTTAAAGAGTCAAGTTCTTCAGTTACAGCAGCAAGTTGACTCTTAACATAATTATAATTTTCACACTTGTTGTTGTACTCTTCCTGAAGTTTCCTAAAGTCCTTGGTTTTTGCTTCTAATTCAGCATTCAGGGGTTTCTGTCGTTTCCTGAGTTGATATCCTTCATATCTCAGGTCCTCAACTTCTCTTTTAAATAAATCAATTTGTTCCCGAAGAAATTTAATCGTATCTTCATATGATTGAGAACATGAAACTTCACATGAATGAGAACACGACACTTCATTGACCAGAAGGTTTGCTGAACTCATTGTTTTTCGACAATTCAAAGCGTTAAGTTCTTCAATTATATCAGCCAGACTAAGACGATTGAGATCTTTTGTCTTCTTGATGTCAACCACATCCATATCCCACGATTTTGGAAGTGAATTCAATAGCTTTTTGTTTTTCTCAGATTTAGACAAGAAGATCCCGGCTATATTCATCTCAGTAGTGAGTGTAGTAAATCGCTGCAATTGAGTTTCGAGCGTTTCTCCAGGGACATAATCGAAAAGGTTGAAATTTTGTCTTAACATATCCTGACGACTCTCTTTCATGTTTTCAACTCCCTCGTAGACCTTAAAATCAATTAATTATAAAAAAACAACTAGAAGCAAACGTCAAATTTAAAATGCATTTTTTTATTTTATTTTTAAAAACAACCTTAAAAGTCAAATTTAAAAAAATCAAACTCAAAAGTCGAACTTGAAAAGTCAAACTTAAAAATTAAACCGAAAAGTTAAATTTGAAATTTTAAAGGTTAAACGAAAAAGTCAAAGTTTAAAATCAAGGGTCAAACTTGAAAGACAAAATCAAAATTTTGAATAAAAAATAAAAAAATCAAAAATCAAAAATAAAAGTTTAAAAAATAATATTTTTTTATTTTTTTATTATATTATTATTATTATTATTAATTTTATTATTTATTATTTTATTATAATTTTTTTATTTTGAATGAAAAAGGAATTTAAAAATAAAAGAAATTGAGTTTTTGGGTTAAATTTGACAAAATTTCGAAACTTTGTGCGAAAAAGACAGGTTATAGTTTAAATTTCAAATGAAAGGAACAAGGATTCAGCTAGTTGAGTTGGATAAGGAGCAGGCTTGTTGTTCTAGAGGTCTTTAGATCGAAAACCGGCACTGCACCTTCGCGTCCTTAATTTTTTTTAATAAGATGCGCTGCTGAATGAGATCCTGTTTAGCCGAGCCGAGCCGTTAACCGAGCCGCACACGTTCGATCCGCAAGCCGCCGAGCCGAGCCGTAAACTTCGGAAACCCTAGCCGTAAACACTAACTCCGCCGCCGGCCGTGAACAGTTTCCGGCCGTAAACTCCGGCTGTGAACTGTTTCCGGCAGTAAGCTTCGGCCGAAAACCCTTCAAAATTACGTGAAAGACAGCGATTTTTCGACTTTGAAGCTCCAAAACTTGATCAAAAACCCCTTTTATGAAAAACGCAAAGAACAAACCCCCCTTATTTTTGCGAGATCTATCCAAAAACGCAAAAATATTTCGAAAATAAGACCAAATAATGCTCCAAATAGAGTTTACGGCCCAAGAACTCGGTGTTTACGACCGTAAGCTTGGACTGTAAACACAGAATATTCGATTTTTGGATGAAACAATAATTCCTTTTGACTGATACAACTTGGCTCTGATACCAATTATAAGTCCCTAATCTGCCTGTGTATCAGTCAGATCCATTTGTTGGTGCGGAATCCCAATCAAACGGATGATGTTAGATAAAAATAGAAGAGAAGAAGAAGAAGAATATGATGAATCCATGTATGTATTGATATGAATTATAATCCGGATACAAAAGATTCACACACGATTTCTCTCTCTGGCCGTAAACTACTTCGTGTTCATCAAATCATCAATCTCTACTCCTCACCCTAACACCTCTATTTATACATGTTGGATATGGGCCGGAAACAAATGGGCCGTAAATGAGTTTACGGTCGTAAGGTGTTTACGGCCGTAAACTCAACCGTAAACTAGGCCATAAATTCATAAACTATCACACAAAAATATAATTGTCCAGAAAAGTAAAGTATAAACCATATTTTGACCCAACAGTTTTGTAACAAGTTATTAAGTTTTGGATTTAAGCAATTATCACATGATCATTGCTTGTTTATCAAAGATGAAGAAGAAAACTTTATAGCAATGGTGGTCTATGTTGATGATGTTGTAACACTCGAGAATTTGGTATGTTTCCTTTAGCTCCTTTAATGTAAAAATAATCTCATTATAGTCCCTAGCTAGTATGCGGGGCGTACTCTATGAGTACGCTTAGCGTACTAGCCCACTTTTGGATCGCGCATGCACTCGCATACGTTGGGCATACGTGGGAGTATGCACGACATACGTAAGGCAGGGGCAAACCCTAATTTTTAGGGTTTGCACCCTATTTAATCAGCTTATAACACATTTGGACATTTTATTGATCAACCTCCATCACTCTCTACCCTAAGAGCGAAACCCTAAGTTCCTTTTTGTGAGTTTTGAGCTTGAATGTGAGATTTGGTGGTGTTTTAGTAAAACCGAAGAAGAAAAACACTTGGAGGTTGTTTGGAGTAGCTTGAGCTTGTATCTCGAGAGTCATCTTCATCTTAGCAAGTCATTTGAGGTAAAAAGCTCCCATCTTGATGATTCTATGTGCTAGATCTAACTTAGGGTGTTATTTATACATTTTTGGGTCTTTTGAGCTAAAGTTGAGTTTATGATCTACTCCAAAAGCCATAGATGTTAGATCTTAGCTCCATTGAGGTCCCTTGTCCATAAAAAATGTAATCTTTATGAAAGATAGTGGTCCACGCATGAGTTAGAGCCCTTATTATGGATCTTAATGGACAAAATCAGGTTTTAGGGTCCCATTAAGACATGTAAGATGATAAAGTTGCCAACTTTATGCATTAAGGCCTTGAAATTGAAACATCTCAAAAATACAGTCTAAAAATTTCAATTTAAATCATTAATAAAACCATAATCATCATTCAACATATAAAAATCATAAATCGTGTATCTCAAGAATATCATAACATCTGTCAAATATATCAGAGTATAATCATCCCAAGCTGAACAAATGGTGTATGCACTGCAATCATCCCGAGCTCTTTTTTAACGCCCGTAGATCAGGGCTAGTCAATTTAAAGACGATAAGCGTCAAAAATGAGTTTCTGATAGAAGATTATTTAGAATGAATAATCTTAACTAGGTTATAGTATATGTTACAAGGATTACGTACATATAAAGAACGTCGAAATCCGAATTATAACGAAGAAGTTATGACCTGTCGAAGTTTCGCGACAGCACCGGCACGACGCTGAATGACGTAAAAAGTGAATTTATGTTAGACCGATATTTAGCCTTAGCGATCTAAACAAAAGTCGTAGATTTTGTTAAACCGAGAGCGTGCATAAAAGGAACGCCCAAATCTGACTTCGTATGAGGAAGTTATGATTTTTCTAAGTGTCGACTTAGCAGTATGCAGCCCGAATACTCGATTTGAGATCGAGCGGTTTTTAGCCGAAACAATCTAAATGAGAATCGAAGATCTCGTTGTTAGTAGCAAAACGATGAAAAGATAGGCGAGAACGGACGTCGGACGAAGAAGTTATGATTTTATAACGAAGTTTTCCTGTCCGGGCCTTCTAAAAATAAATAATAAAAATAAAAGTCAAAATTAGCCGACGGAGTCTAAACGAAAGTTGTAGAGCGTAGTCTCACCTTCGCATGGATATAAAGAACGTCGAAAACGGAGTTCGTATGAAGGAGATATGAATTTTTGAAGTTTATTAAATATTTAATATTTATTTTTAATTTAACCCCGATATTATCCGAAGAGGAGTCAGCCGGCCTATCCGAAGTACACCCCGCGTACAGCGAAGGGCCACTCATGTACTCCGGAGTCGTGAGTCGTATGCAATGACGTATGAGGGCCGATGACGTAAGCGCTGACGACCACCGAGGCGTACGCCCGGCGTAGCCTCGTACGCCCCACGTACGTGCGAGGGTCAGCAACTATAAAAGGGGATCCGAAGGCAGCTCTTTTCTCATTCACAATTTCTTCCTTCTCTCTAGTCCTTTGCCTCGTTTTGCGTGCCGTTTGTACCCCGAAGCCCCGGTATTATTCCCGAGCCCCGAAGCGAGATCCGAAGCCCCGAGAATCCCGAAGAGCGTTATTCCCGAGCCGAAGCCCTGCCCGCGAGGAGCCGGTTTTTGTGAAGATCTTCCAGATCTACGAAGAGACACTACTTCTGCAAGCCGTAGTGCTGTCGGATCATCTTCTGATCAAGTGAATGTGTAGTCACTTTCATCTTACACATAAATATGAAATATTTTATAAAATACGTGCTATGTGTATATTTATATATATTGTTGTTTATATGCGTAAGTGCATAGTTACTTTCTTCTAATACATAAATATAAAGTATTAGCTATGAAATACGTGCTATGTGTTATACATTAATTATCTATTTGAGATGGATTTGGAATTGATGTTTTTATACGGGTGTTAAATGATTTAAATTGTGTTTGTATTTATATCTACAAAAATGTTGGGTAGAACATGGGTAGATGGAATAGTTAGTGACGATGCGACTTCGTGCTATTGAGTAAGCCCAGGTGACTATGAGACGTAGTGCCTATTGTGTAAACCCAGGTGACTATGAGACATAGTGCCTATTGTGTAAACCCTGGTGACTATGAGACGTAGTGCCAATTGTATGAACCCAGGTGACTATGAGACGTAGTGTCTATTGTGTAAACCCTGGTGACTATGAGACGTAGTGCCAATTGTATCAACCCTGGTGACTATGCGACGTAGTGCCTATTGTATAAACTGTGGTAGCAAATGGACTGTGTGCCAGTTCCTTAGGTAAACCCTTAGGAATGAATGAAGAAAGTATAATCGATTCTTAGGGTAAAACCTTAAAGAAGATAATGGGGATGGGTATTTGGGTTGATTGTTGATAATTGAATATATTAACTGTATTATTGTGGGTTGAAAACCCTATATGCTCACCAGACTCCCAAGACTGACCCACTCAGTTTTCTTTGTATCACAGGTATCAATACGAAGACATAATTCACTGAGAGAATAAAGGAGATGTAAATCTTTAGTGTAAATAAATGTAAGTTCTGTTTATGCTTATGTTCCTGTATTGACGATGACATCCCAAACGTTTTAAAATGAATAAAATACGTTTCTTCGAAAATGTTTTAATAACGTATTTATCATGTTTTTCTGGGGACAAATTCCGCAACACTTTTATTAAAGAAGTACTCTGATTTTTATAAAGCATAAACAAAATCGGTCTTTTCTGGCCATGAGATTGGGGATGTCACATCTTCCCTTTGTTACCAAAAGTGCCTGAAACCAAAATTGTAAACTGTAAGCACAGAGCTTAGTGAGTCTCCCCAAACTACCACATGCCATACACATAATCACATAACTTGGGCCTTGCCCGCTACATCGGGCTCCGCCCGGCATCGGACTGAAATCCGGTATACATATAAACATATACACAATGCATATAACATAAACACATAGAATAAACATAACTTGGGCCTAGCCCACTACATCGGGCCCCGCCCGACATTGACTTACCCTACATCGGACCGCATCTGGCATCGGGCCCCGCCCGATATTGGACCGAAGTCCGATATACATATAACCCCTGTCTTCAAAAATTCATTTCATAATAAGTCCCAATAATTACCAAACAACCCCTGTCTTCAAAAATTCTTTCAAATTAAACCCATAATTTACTAAATAGCCCTCAACATTCACCGATCTTTACAAATCAATCTGAAAATTACACTTTAACCCCCAAACTCTCAATTATAACTTTTAACCCCCAAAACCAATTCCTTGATAAATTATTCCGCATTTAGGGCTACTATTCATATTAATTCTTATCTATTTATTTATTTAATTAACGAGATGTTACAGAAATGAAGTAGATCATAGGTTTTGACGTTAAGAACTTCAGTGGTTAAGACAAAGTTTGCCAAAAAGGGACTTTGGCTAGTAAGTGGGTCGTAATCCCTTGTACGCTATGCATACCGGGTTAGCTGCCCATCTTCGAGTCAATGCTCGTACGCCGCGCATACTTGGTGCAGTGGGTTTTCATCGTTTGGGCTTTTGGGCTTTTAGGTTTTGGGCCTTGTTGGGTCATTGGACTTTCGAATTTGGGCCATGGATAGGCTAAGGGCTTTCTTGGGTTTAGGTCCATGATGGTCTTGGGCCTAATTAGGAAGTTGGGCCATAATAGGCCTTGGGATGTCATTAAGGAATTTGGGTCTTTTGAGTAAATGGGTTGGGCCTTGGTCATTGACCAAGTAAGAAAAGGGTAAAATGGTTTTTACCCCAGATATTGGACACGTAACTTAGATTCTGGATTATGGGTCGAGATCCAATCATTAATTGGATATTATTTGATGATGTTAGCGTAGGGATTTTCCGGATCAGCAGACCGAGATTTTATCTGAGAGATTCAGCAACATGAGGTGTGTTTCCTCACTGTGTTTAGCGGGTCGAAGGCACCAATTCCGACCGATGGTTTATTATGTGTAGGATGCTAGTTGTCTACGTAACTCTTTCATGTGTTATGTGTTTATATGTTTACCGGGCGGGGCCCGATGCCGGACGGGGCTGATAAATATATTGTATGTTATTTATCTTTGTGATTTTATGCATGTGTTTATATGGTGTATGTATATCGGGCGGGGCCCGATGCCAGGTGGGGCCTGATGCCTGGCAGATCTGTTCCGAGCGGGGCCCGATGATGGTCGGGGCCCACTATATGTTTGATATGTATGGTATGTGGTATTCTAGGGAACTTACTAAGTTTTGTGTTTACGGTTTTCAGTTTATGTTTCAGCTACTTTTGGTTTGAAGGGGAAGAGCCCGAGATGATTGTAGTGCACACACCACAACGTTCCACATTTATATTACTATGATGTACTTGGATGTTATTGATACACTTTGATTCACCATGATTTCTATGATGTTGTTTTGGATAATGGTTTTATTAATTTAAAAATTGAAATTTTTAATCTTAATTTTTGGGACGTTACAGATGTGCTTATAACTGGACCAAATGAAAAACTTATAAAAGAAGTGAAAGATCAATTGCATGAAGCCTTCACCATTAAAGATTTGGTTTAAGCAAGATACTTTCTTGGAATAGAATTTCTTAAAACAGAACAAGGCTTATTCGTCAATCAAAGAAAATATGTGATGAAGATTCTATTAGAAGCATGTCTTACTGGAGTCAAACCTATCTCAACATCTGTTATTAAAAACATGCAATTGAATGTTGATAAAGGAATATTAATGAAAGATCCTAAAAAAATATAGAACATTGGTGGGAAGATTGTTGTATCTCAACTTTACAAGGCCGGATATAAGCTATGTTGTTCAACATATAAGTCAATTTCTTCATTGTCCAACTGAAATACACTAGAAAACAACAATTTATGTCTTAGATTACCTAAAAGGGTTATTTTTTGATAAAATATCTTCACCAACAACAATTATAGCCTATAGTGATTCAGATTGGGCCAGGTGTAAAGATACAAGAAGAGCACTAACTAGATATTGTTTATTCATGGGTTCATCTTTAGTATCTTGGAAAATAAAGAAGTAGAAGACTGTTTTGAGGTCTTCATGTGAAACCGAGTATAGAAGCCTAAAACAAGAGTATGTGAGTTATTATGGATTAGTTACATACTTCGAGATATAAAAGTAAAGTTCAAAATTCTAATTTCGTTATGTTGTGATAATAAAGCTATTATCCACGTCACAAAGAACCTAGTGTTTCATGAGAGAACAAAATGCATGGATATTGACTGTCATAATGTAAGAGATCAATTCAAGATTGGTTTTGTCATGCCAAAGTATATTCCAACAAATGAACAACTAGATGATATGTTTACAAAAGGATTATGTGGGCCCCTATGTCAATTTCTATTATCCAAGTTGAAGCTTGATGATATTCACCAAGTATCAACTTGAGGGGAGGATATCACAACTTAGACACATCAAGATCTGTTAGAAATCAATTAGAGATGTTGTTAGAAACAGTTCGTTAGTTAGTTATTACTAGCTGTTAGTTTTTTTCTCATTATAACATGTTACTTTTGTGTGTATATAGGAATGAAGTATCAATAAACAACTAGATCTCTTTTCATCATTTTACTTTGTAAAAAATGTTCCACTATAAGCCGACTGAGAAAATCTTTATATATTATTGTGATTTTGCATACCCCTATGTTCAATCATTTTCATTTTTAACGACTATGTTCAATGTTTACTCATAACATACTTACAGATTATAAGACTTAATTAGAAGGGTAGACATTAAGAAAAATGGTGTTCGCTAAAAAAGGATAAAAATATTATACATAATGAATTGTTCTCAAGCACTTCATGGTCGCACCTTGAGTAAATTGTATGTTAGGCTATAAGAAGTGGTCCATAACATACTTACTCAAAAAGTGTGTCATCTCAGCATCACAGGTCCATAACATACTTACTCAAAAAGTGTGTCATCTCAGCATCACACCAGCTTCACTACATTCTTACTAATGCGTATTCTACTTAGGAAATAGCCACCACTCTACATCATTAATTTATTTTTTAAATAGTGAATTTTAATAAAAATATATAAATTTTTAAAAAAAATCATTAAACCAAATTAAAAGTACATAACTAATTGTGAAAATAAAAATTACACTAAAAAAAACTTTAAAAAACATGAAATTAAAAATAACGTTATGCTTAAATTAAAAATTATATTAAAACCTAAAATTTATAAATCCTTATACTCGTCCTTCATCTTGCATTGGAGCATGTTGAAAATTTCGAGGTGATCGAGTGGAAGATCCGAATGAGATGGCGTGTTTATCATTTTTAAGTCGTTGATTGCAGTTTTTACTATATTTTTTTAAGAAGGTCAAGATGATTATCAAGTTTTTTTGAAAACATTTGAACGACATTTGGTTCTAGTTCAACGACTTTTTTTCCTTTGTCCTTTCTTGATGAAGATGTCGTCTTTTTCGCATTGTCCTTACCCATTCGGCGTCGAAGGGTAACCTTCGGTCCGTCGTTATCATCATCATCTTCTTCATTGAGGTCAATTTCAAAACCCGTTTCTAACTCCAAAGTTCTTGCTCGTTTGTTGGAACTGGTGAATTATGTTTGCGAGTGACTAAGCGCACTTGGATCAAGGACCCATTTAGGACCGGCTAGCATAACACACCAAGCTTTTTGATGAACAAATGGTTTAAGCCCATTAACGGTTTTGTATTCTTGAAGAGCGGTGCTTAAAAGGTCGAAATCATTACACCCATTACGACGTACGTTTGTGAGGTGAGGTAGATTTCATTGAAACTTGTACAACTACTTCTTAAATTGCGTCATTTGTCGTTGACACCATCGTAAGTCCGACATTCACCTTTCAAATATTTCAAAATAATATAATTAATAAATAAATGATATTTTTATGAAATATGTTTTATTGTATCTTTTCTCATTTGCACGTGGAAGTGTGCTAGAACGCGGTTCCAAAATGTTGTCCTGGTTTGGGCATTTCCCATAAGCTCATATGTTGATATTGCAATCCATGCTTTTGTTAGAGCCACTTCCTCATTTTCATCCCATTTGCTTTGACCTTTTTTTTTCCTTTGTCCCTTTGTTGCCTTCTTGATGATTATGGTTGAATTTACAACACCATTTCGACATCATTGTGAGGATATTAGGGTTGAGAATGTGACTGTTGTGAAGGTGGTGGTTGTAAAGGTGGTGATTGGGAAGGTTAAGTTTGAAGTTGTTGAAATATTGATTGTTGGAATTTGTTTGGTGTTTTGGAAAATGTTTTGTTGTTGGAAGTAGTTTTGTTGGTATGGTTGTTGGAAAAGAGGTATATATATGGGAAATCTCCACAAAAGTTCTAAAATTTTACTCTAATTTATGAAAAAGTCTCGAACTAATTTTTGTTTATAGAAAAGCACAGAATATTGGCTAAATCTTCGAAAAAACACTTTTTGGCCGGTTTCATAGATTTAGCAGGTATTCTGTCCTTTTTCGTTAGTTTGCTCAAAATATTAGGACTTTTTTGAAAATTACCCGATAACCAAAATATTGAGACTTTTTTTAGAATTACTATGAAATTAATGGATATTATTATTAACAAATCATTTATCAACACAAAAAATACTTTTTATTATAAACAAAGGAAATACATTTGTTGCTAATTTCTAGGAATAGAATGGTTGATTATGTACTTATCTATTATTTGTTGACCACTTCAAAGTCTTTATGTTCTTCCTATGTATCGTTGTGGGTGTCATAGTGAGAAGTATTCTGTTAGGCGTGACCAGTACAAGAGCTGATCATATTTATTAATACACAATCAATAAGTGTCTACTTGCTATTAAGCATGATGCTATATGATCACATGTTATTAGAAAATATCATTACACGAACATATAGATCTTTCATTATGTTCTTTAACCTAACTACCACCTGACCTCAAAACATTACCCGGTAACAACCATAAAATTATACAAATCTATCGAGAGGGAAAAGTATAATTTGAATGACAATTTAAATAGATAATCAACCTTCACTTGTTTCCATATAAATAATCATTTACGGTTTACTTTTCACATTTTATAGATGTGTTAGCCGATGGTTGTTAACATGTGAAGTACGAATATTGGTTGGTAGTTAGGTTAAACAACATAAGAGGAACACCAACATTAGAGGAATGCTAGCGAAGTACATCTCAACATCATACCCCAACAATGCATAGGAAGAACGTAGAGAGTTTAAATGATCAGGAAGCAATAGAGAAGTACTTAGACCACCAATTTATTCCTAGAAATTAACAACAAATGTATTTCCTTTTTATAATAAAAATAATTTTTATGTTTATAAATGATTTGTTAATAAAAATATCCATTAATTTCATGATAATTTTCAAAAAAGTCTCAATATTTTGGTTATCAGACAATTTTTAGAAAAGTCCCAAAATTTTGAGCAAACTAACGAAAAAGGACAGAATACCGGCAAAGTCTGCGAAATCGGCCGAAAAGGGTTTTTTCGAAGTTTTAACCGGTATTCTGTGCTTTTCTGTAAACAAAATTTAGTTTGAGACTTTTTCATAAATTGGACTAAAATTTTAGGATTTTTTTGGAGATTTCCCTATATATATATATATATATATATATATATATATATATATATATATATATATATATATATAAAGGAATATGTGATATTTAGACTTTTTATCGTGACCCATGAACCCGATTTTGATCCACGAACATACAAACCCGTATAATTAAACGGGTTACACGTGTTAACATGTTTATGGCTAATCAAGATTAGGGTTGAGCAAACACAAATATTTATAAGAATCATGTCTTGGTTGGGTTTTTATGATCCGTCAACAAACACAAACACAACAAAATTGTCACCCCTACTTGAACCCTTAATTTATTGGTTGAAAGACACTTTTCCAACACAAACACCTTTTGATACAGCCGGAGAATATGCACATTGGGTTTTGATTATGTATAATTATCTAACACGAAAAAGTCTAGGCATATTGCTATTAAGTAGATAATTATAAGCGAATGGTAGTTCCTGGTGTCGCGTTAGAAGTGCAAGTTTATGAAGAGTGATGTACACGTATGGTTTGTAACATTGTGGCCATTCGTAAATATACGCTTTTATTAAAGATAAAAGAAAAAATGGGAAGATATCATACAAATTATCAACATATGTTAAACTTGTTAGTAGTCTTTCTAAACGATGTCATTCCATCATGTATGATTTAAATGGTTGCTATGAAAAATTATGTAGTAATTATTGACCAATTATTTTCCTAGAACTGAATTTCAAAACCATTTCATTCTTTTATTAGTAAATCATATGCCAAAGAATGATAAATTTTGTTTTTATTAGGGATGCCAAATTCCAATGGCATTGACAATTATCTTGCATGCATATGTTATGGCAACCTTTTGGAAGTTCTTTATAATCTAAAGTGACTTGTTTGTATTGAACTTGCCAAAATATCCATAAAATATTAATATGTTTGTGTTTAAAATATTTGTATATTTGTCGTAAGTTAGATGTGTCAAATGATATGATTAGATCGATTTTAACACTATGTATTTGGAAACTACCTTCACAGAATTTTCAAAACTAGTATTTTTTTTTTCAAAACTTTACCATTAAATATTTATTTTATTTTAAAATCGATATAAACAATATTTAGAAAGATATATCAACGAAGGTGTAACCATATAAATAAAATACAATAATAAATGAAGAAAACTAATTAAACCCAAAAATGAATTTTGAAGTGTGTTCTATCATCTATGATTATATGTTTGACTTTGTAACATTAGAAAAAAAAGGAATTGGGAATTATGAGATGATCAAAAGCCATTACTTTTTATCAGTATACTGAGTGGAAAGCATTTGTAAATAATCATAAAAAAATTAAGGTTTGGCGGCAAATCTTATCAAATTATTTCCATAAATTAATCTAATAAAGAATAAACCTTTTCAAACATAATCAATTTGCTGATTTGCTCCCACAAATGCAAGCATCAAAGAAAACCAAGTAGTGAAAGTTGAAAAGGTTTGATCTCTCAAGATGAATACTTAATTTAAGCAAAAATACAAAAATCTACACATCAATTTTGGAAGTTCGTTTATGATCATCTACTTAGTTCGTTAATTAATTAATAAGTTGTAAGCTTTTGCATAAAACAAAAGATTGGTTTTGTTGTATACTAGTTCTTAAAAAATAATTCAATTATTTAAGGGAATTTTGATCATGTCATGTCATAAAGGGTCATTTAGGAAGCAGGCTAAACTCAACTTTAAATTCATAAAGATCCAAAGTTTTATGAGATTATACAATAAGGTTTTGATCATAGTCAAACTAAACGTTCTAGTAAATATGATTAATATACCTTTTAAGAGCGTTTTTAATAATAATAAAAAAGTTATAGCTAATTACTATTTGTTTAAAAATCTGAAAATAAACACAAAGTCTCGAAAGCACTCGGTATATAGTGGTTAAACAAAATAAACAAAAATATACCATATGATTTAACTAAAAATACATACACATATGTTAAATAAATTATAAAAGAAGCATATAAAATTCAACTAACACATACCTCCCAAATTTAGTTTCAACATGTATAAAAGGTAAGCCTTAACACAACATCTTAAATTCAATAAACGTTCTCGTTTTGGGATACTCTTTCTACTTATTGTTATTTAGTTCGTTTCGTGTTACAGACACTAGTTTGTTAAACTCGTTGATAGTGACATGATGCCCAAAATCTCATGAACTTTCCTTCATCTCTTCACATGATGTACATGCTATTTCTTCTATACAAAACAATTTATGACTTAATTAGTTATAATTGTTAGATCTTACCATTAAAATTGTCCACATCCCTCAATGCTCATATTGGATGTCAAATCACTAAACACTAACAATTTTTTGAGTCTGTTAGAGTCTGAATTTTGAACCCTAAACCTTAAAGGCCGTTTAATTAGTTATACTTGATGCGATGAACAATTCTTGAGTTATAGTTTGAGATTACCATGAAACCGAACTCGAATAATTTTATCTATTTTTGGAATATTTAAATCACATGTGTAGGCAAATAGTGGCATCCCCCAAACACTAAATACAAACCAAATTTGTATTAACTTGCTTACCATTTATCGAAGAATTCGTAAATCCCATGCCATGCGTGCACTTCTTAGTTATAAGTAAACTTATTTGTTTATTGTCACAATCAATATAATTTTTTTTTATGGTGATATTAAATTTGAGATATTCATATTTGATGGTAAAATAGTTATCATAATTGTTTACATCAACCATTATATATGTCTCAAATTACCAAATATCTTATTCGTTTCTAGTTTCTATTTATTTTAAACAATTTCAACCATATTTGTTAAGTGGGTGTTTGAATTTGCTGCAAACATGACTATTATGGATTGAAATTGCAATTATATTATTTTGATAGTGTTCATCTTTTAGTTATGATTTTCTACGTATATTTTAATGGCCAAAATAACTATATTTAGAAGAGAAAAAATAAGTAAGATATTGTTGTAACAAAACAATCTTGTAAGGTTTATACTTTATTTATCCCGATTTTTAAACATCATAATAATTATTTACATCAATACATCTCATATCTCTAATATTCAATGTTTTAAAAACCGGTTTGAACCGGCCGGTCGAACCGGTTGGACCAGGAACCGGGAGAGGGAACGGTTCAACTATTACCGATTTTACATTGATTTCTAAACCGGATTGAACCGGCCGGTTTATAGAAAAAACGGTTGAACCGGTCAAAATAAACCGGTTCAACCGGTTCAACCGAATAAAAACACATGAAAAAAGAACCATTTACATAATAAACTTTGGTAATTTTTTTCAAATCTATTTAGTTTTCTCTAAATAAAAATATATGGTAAATGTTATAAATTTTTTTGATGTGTTTGTATTCATCAAAAATTATATTTCGTTTCGGTATTATACTTTATTTTCTTTTTGACGTATATGGATTGATGTAAAACACTAAAATTTATGGTTATGTGTTATTTTAATGCATTTGAATTCATCTACAACTTATTTTTATGTGTATTTTTAATGTTTGAACTTGTAAACATCAAATTCATAATTCCTATATGTATGTATGTGTTGGAAAATAGAAAAATACATGAAAAATATAGAAACCGGTTCACCCAGTGGTCGAACCGGTTAAACCGGAAACGGATCACCATACCGGTTCAACTAAAAAACTGGTTTTTAAAACATTGCTAATATTTCATATATCATATCATAGATACTATTTTTTTTTCTTCATTAAAAGTCATTTAGAGAAATAAAAAGATATAAAAATTTAGTGATGAAACAATCGTACCAACACTATAATCAAATCAATTTTACTCAAAAATTTGCAACATGCAACATGTCGCTTTTACATATACTTCTTGTTAGAAAAATCAAATACTACAAAACATAAGTTTTCACTTCCACGGTTCCTTGGAGGAATGTGAAGCCAAGGAATCTAATGGTTGCATTCGTATGGAAGAAGTATTTTAAAACCTTCGATGACTTAATTATTTCCAAAATTGCCTTTTGTTAATAATTTCCAAACTACCTTTTTAAATATTCATATATAATACTTATATCAATCACTTGCTCACACGTCCTTTTGTCTTTTAAATCCGGCATTAATGTTCGTTTGATAGATTCCTAAGATGTATTTTGACTAAGGGTATTTATGGAAATGAAATAGAAACAACAAAAAGATCACGTTATGTAACGATCAAGGAGTAAAGGTAGACGTCGGGTTTTAAAAGTGGACTACCATTTCTATTCTCCTCTACAATTGTAGAGTAGCTAGCCGACTCGAACACAATATATGTAAGGCGGCTCAACCAATTTGGGGGCTTTAAACAAACAGAAAAATTGGGACTCTTCAAGTAAGCAATTGGTTTCGAACTTTAGACCATTAGTTTTATAAAAGAGTGCTTTCACCACAAGGCCTAGCTTCAACTTGTCTTTGTAACCCAAGAAATATATATATATATATATATATATATATATATATATATATATATATATATATATATATATATATATATATATATAACAAAATAAACTTTAAAATTAGTGATCCTTTAGAATTGAAAGCCGTAAGCCCTTGCTTAATTTTACAAAGGGTAGAACCAGCCTTGAATATATCACATAACACCAATTTTTTTCTCTTTCTTACATTTTTAAATTAATAAGAATATTTGTACAAAATGGCGAAATAGAATCAAACAATGTCAACGTCTCAAAATAAAGATTTAAACAAATGGTATTCCTTTAAAAAGACAAAATCACAAAAATAGTTTTATTAGGAATGTTATTTAAACAAAATAGCTATATTTTTTTCAAAATAATCATCTATTTTACAATGAGTTTAGCTGCAAAATATTTTTTTTTACAAAAGAAAAAAAAAGATTGATCTTTTCTACCTTTATGTTTTAACGGTAGAGTGCGAGATAATCTTCATAGTAAGCTCCATTATCTTCAAGGCTTCAAACATTGAATGGGTTCATTCAACGAGATACCCGTAGTAATTTTCTATAAGAGCATCCACAATGATGAGTTCAATAGAAGAGTTGAATAAGGTGACAAGTTTATGTTTCATTTAATGGATGAAACTCTATCATTGTAAGATGCCACATTGATATTCAATAAATTTGGAGTTCAATGTCCATTGAACTCTTCAATGGAAAAAGGAAAATTTTTAATTCGTAAATATTTACTATAAATTACATTTTGTAACATTCTATTGAACTTTGTAGAGTTCAATGCATTGTAGGAAAAAAATGATAATGTTATATGGATTGTAGAAAGATGATGTGACAATCCATTGAACTCTATGGAATTTAATGTATTGTGGATGCCCTAAGTAAGGGTTGTGGGAGATAATTAATGACATTAATCTGAACATCTGTTCAAAGATGATAAATTATTGTTTGGACTTACCATAAAATATAAATGGTTGAAAATTTGATTTTAACAAACTCTAAAAATGGATTTTACCATTTTTTTAGCACAAAGTTTGAACCTTAAAACATTATAAAAGAATAAATTGTTATATTTTTGTTTTCTCATCCATGATACTTTCATTTTTGGTATATCATACATTTAAAAATGATTAAAGATGAATGGAAAATTACTCCTTAAGGTGAAACTTTTGGAAAAAGTAACAAAAGAATTTAATAAGTTTAGTTCATCCTACACCGGTGAGAGAATCAAAAGAAAGTTGGTTTATAAACAGTTTGTTGCCCGTTTGTCATCTCACTAATTGTACGATGACAATTAAAAAGATGTCAAATTTAAAATATATTAAAATTTATAAACAAGAATGTTTTTAACCCTTGTAAGACTTATAACACAAACGTTCTCTCTTGCGTGCGCGTGAGGATGCAAATGTGAACCAATTTATGTGTTGGATGTTGGATGACACACCAAAATCAACTCCTCTCATCTTATCTTCACAATGACCCAATTAAAATATTTTATTTGGAATATCTAACTTAGGATGGTTGGTTTGATGATGTAAAGATGGTGATGAAATGAACACATCTTTATGGGATTTGCCTGCCCTGTTAACACTTACACACCCAATTATTACATACACAACATCATTCAATGACAAACCAACATCATAAGTTCAAAGTTGACTTTTCCAATTCTTAAGGTTGACGGACGAAATGTTTTGTTGTTTTTTATTTAAAAAACGACAAACTAATATACTCTTAATTATAACGATATGTCTCAAGTAAGACTTGAACTCATGACATCTCAAATAAGAGAGTCACTCCTTACCGTTAGGCCAAAGACCTTTTAGTAACAAAGTGTTATGTATTAGAACTTCTGCGGGGGCTTCAACAAATTCATTTGTTAGTATTTTGATATATTGTCGATGTTAAAAGATAGTTAATCATGGTAATATTACACATATGTCCGCTCTAAGGAGAAATATTTAGGCATCATGCTAGTAGCGGTAGTCATAAATGAAAACAACCAAATTGTATGAGTTTGCATATAGAATAGAAACTTGTGGTCTTGGATAAAAAGTTTAAAAAGATAAAAAGTGTAAAAGTTATATTTTATTTAAAATTTCTATTTTGACCATTTTTATTAAATACACTTGTGAACTAATGTAAATGTCTTATGTTAATAAAAGATAATGAAAACATAGATAATTATAATGATAATAGTAGATATAATAAAAATTATATTTTATGTATATAACATCACATCAACTATTTATCAATATTATTGATATCATAACAATCCAAATAATAATTAATATAATACTAGAATAGTTTAGAGAATAATAGAAAGATAGAAGGATACACATAGAACTTTTAGGAGTACGACGTACGTATATCCCATCCCTTACAAAATTCCATTTAAACGTTCCAATTACGTAATCATTTATAAACCAACAAACTAAGGCCGCCTGTTGTTTTGTCTGCTTCCTATTTCTCTTTTGATTTAGAAAATCACTTTGCTAATTTGCTTGGCTCGGCTGCTCTTACCCGCAACTCATATGTCGTTGGTAGAGATGAGCATATGGACCGGGAAACCGGCAGGAACTGGTATCGGAACCGGAACCCGATGGAACCGGTCGGGCCGGGACCGGGACGTTATATTTGTGGATTTTTAGAACCGGGAACCGGAACCGGTAGAACCAGCAAAAACCGGAACCGTATGATGCTATTTTTCAAGGACCGGTTCCAATATTTGAAGACACGACAAGAACCGGTAGGAACCGGAAACTAGTAGAACCGCCGGGCCGGTTTGGTTCTTGATTTTGGCCGAAACCGGTTCCCGGGTCAGCTCCGGTTCCGGCCGGTTCGGTCCTTTTGCTCATCCCTAGTCGTTGGAACAGTGGATCAATATACCACATAGTAGATTTTTTTTGAACTATGGAAATTTCATTCAAAAACAATAAAACTAGCAAGATGGACCTCATTACATAGTAGATTAGTAGTAAAATGAGTGTTAGAGATGAACACGAGTGAACATGACTCAGTTTGGATCGTTTTTTTAACCTAAACCAAATACAAACTGCATATGTCGTTAATTCGTGTCGTACATTAATAAAAGAGACGAAGTAAATTACAAATTTGTCTATTTACTTTATATAAAATTGTAATTTCATCCGTAAATTTTAATATCAACCCATTATTGTCCCTTTATATTAGTTATCATCATACAATGAGTGAGATGACAAGCGGGCAAGAAGTAGTGCCGCTAAGCCTTTTTGTATGGTAAAACTAATTTTTTTGAAGACTACATCCATGGATCTACGAGATATAACATTACTATGCATGATACGTTGTACTCTGTTAAGAAGTTCCATCGCATCCGGCACGAGGAAACCAAACGTATCAAATGCAAATGATATGAATACGTGTTGATTTTCCATGCACAATATCTCATATTTGGTGACTTTGCCTGTAGCATCATTTAAAGCATCATGTCCCGCTGTGAAACCCCCAACCTTCAAGCCCATGATAGGGGATACCCTTATGATGTCCACACATGCGTGTTTCAGTTTGAAACCATTGGTTCTTTGTTTATATTTTTTTCGGGTTCAACCCATTAAAAATACGTTGCTATAAACCAAATTGGATTTAATCTAGATTGATTAATATGAAAGTTTTTTTTATTCAAATAACACAAGTTTTTTTCCCCAAAGAACATTTATTATTTAGGCTACTCGGTATGGGCACCATTTCACACGTAAAAGCTGATGTGGATGGAGGTGTCCACTGGTGAACACATCCCCAAGTTCTAGTGATTATCTTGTGGAGTGGGGGTTTTCACCAGCCTTCATGGAAGGCTTCTCTCTATCTCTCTTTTCTTTCACCGTTCTTTTTCTCTATTTCTTGTTAGATTTTTGAGATGTAACAGAGCACTTGAAATTCTGAGAGTCGTGTTGAACACTTTCAAATTGAAGTATTTCGGTGGTATTCCCAAAATCCTCAATTGGATAAGACTCATAAATGAGAAAACATAAGAAGAGAATGAGAGGTTATGAATTCATATCTTGTACCAAAATATGATGACCAAAATTGGTTATAAACCATCTATGTCCAAACACTTCCACCAAGCAGTTTTCTATGTTTGAAAACTACCAAAAGCTGTCCTCAGACAGTATTAGCAACCAATAAAACTGTCATGAATTCGGGTTTTCCCAGATGGTCAAAACCGGGTTAATTTTCAGAAAAAAGAAATTTCTGATGCATTTTTAATAAAGAAATACAACCGAATTGACCATCTAGGTAGCATGCCCTCTACAGTAGGGATGAGAATTTGGCCCGGAAACCCGAACCGAACCGAACTGAAACCCATACCAAACTAAACCGAATTAGGCCCGAATAAGAAATTCGATTTGGGTTTCGAGTATCTATATTATGTTTATTCGGTTATTGGGTTATTCGGTCTAGGTTACCCAAATAAGAGCTTATTCGGTTCTAAATACCGACCCAAAATTAAAAAGTCATTTAATTTTAATCCTTATTACTTTCCCTCATTTAATTCTGATCGAAGCCAAACTAGAAGCAATGCCCTGAATTCCTTGTCCCCCTTCTCTGATCGACAGAAATCGAAATCACGATTCACACTTTTTTACTCGTCGTTCACAACAGAAAAATAACCCTATGCTCATTCTCATCGTTTCAAAATCGACCAATCTTCTCGACTGTTTTGTAACGACCCAATTTTCACGACTAAAAATTTTTTTTTAAAACATTACTAAAACCACATTTATAAAAACCGTATCATAAGTCATAACACAATTTCATAGTATTAATTTCAAACATAACTTATTATCAGAGTAAAACATCTCAGGCTGAACAAATGGTGTGTGCACTTCAATCTTCCCGAGCTCCTCTTTTGAAAACTGAGTAATTGAAACCAAAACTGAAAACCGTAAGCACGAAGCTTAGTGAGCTCCCCCAAACTACCACATATCATACAATAACATATAAAGCATCTACTGGGCCTTGCCCACTGCATCGGGCCGAAGTCTGGAAACTGCATCAATCCGAAGTCCGGAAACTAACCAGGGCCTTGCCCTCTGCATCGGACCGAAGTCCGGAAACTGCATCGGACCAGAGTCCGGAACTAACCAGGGCCTTGCCCTCTGCATCGGACCGAAGTCTGGAACTGACTGCATTGGACCAAAGTCCGGAACTGATTGGGACCTTGTCCCGTGCATCGGACCGAAGTCCGAAACTGACTGAACATAACATAGCATAAACATATCAACCAGCATGAATACATATACTGCATACTGCATCGGAACAGAGTCCGGAACACATAACACAAAACATGCTTGAATCACAAAGACATTAAGCACTCTAACTACTGCATCAGACCGAGGTCCGGAACTAACTGAACATAGCATAACATAATCATAGCATATAATATAAACACATATACTGCATCGGACCATAGTATGGAACACATAACTCATTTGTATCACAAAGACGCCAAGCATAATGAACTACTGCATCAGACTGTAGTCCGGAACTACTGCTAACTAAACGGGCCGACATTGTGGGCATAGACCCGTTCCTACTAGAAGGAAACTCACCTGCACTGTTGGATTTCTTGCTGATACCCTACTGACTGCTATCTGAAAACTCCCGCACTGCTACTCCAATGACTCCCCAATCTACTAATACCAAATATAACACTTAGTCCCAAACTGCCCTTCAATGGTCAAACTAAGTCAACTCTGGTCAAAGTCAACCCTCCAGACTGACTCTACTCGCCGAGTCAGCCTGTTGACTCGTCGAGTCCTTATATTCTGAAACTCTCATAATGTGACTCAACTCGCCGAGTCACCCCAAGACTCGTCGAGTTCAACGATCTCTGAGTCCCATTCTGCTCAACTCACCGAGTCACCTCCTGACTCACTGCTTCGAGGCTTAACCAGAAAAGATTTGAGGTTCCGCGACCAGACTCGCCAAGTCCAAGGTAATTTTCAACAGACTCGCCGAGTCCAAGGCAATCTTTAATAGACTCGCCGAGTTGTTCTTCCAACTCGCCGAGTTCATGCTCATGCTCATACAACTCGCCGAGTACACCCATGTGACTCGCCGAATCTCTTCAGTTCTTAATCCATACAGTGGCTTTTCGAGCCATGCAGGGGCTCAAATCCATGGATCCAATCCTCTAGAGCCTAACCCCCACGTAAAGTGGCAAACTTTACGTGTAACCAAGGAGTTATAGGCTTAGAACACTCTAGGGCTAGGGTTTGCAACAAAGGGGCTTCACCAACAACTTATTGGCCTAAACTTTATGACTTTCTGGGTTATTACCAACCTAGATTTGAGGTAGCAACCTCAGATCTACTCCAAACTCGAAATAGATCTCATCCATACTCAAAATGCCCAAAACTCAAACATAAGATAGATCTAGATGCACATAAGCCTAAACAACAGACTATTACCTCAAACGAAAGCTCCAACTGAAGTAAATCCCGGATCTACACCACTCCTTTGCAGCAAAGCCCTTGATCTTCAAGCCCCTCTCTAAGATTCTCTCTTCCAAGGCTCTAATCTCTCAAATAATGAAGGTTCACTCAATTCTAGGGTTTCTGGAACTCAAAAAGGGAGTAAAGAGGCCGAGGGTGGGTTATAATGTGCTTTATATAGGGCACAACCTCTGGGATTAGGGTTTTTCTCGCCCAAACCAGACTCGACGAGTCCACTCACTGACTCGCCGATTCGGTCACTTACTCAATGACCCGGATCCCGCTCCGACTCGTCGAGTTCCTCCCTGGACTCGACGAGTTGACTCTTGATTTAGAGCTTAACCTTCTTTTCTTGGTCTTCCTGATTCTGGGTGTTACAACTCTCCCTTACTTAAACTAGACTTCGTCCTCGAAGTCCACCACGGCCAACTATTTCACAACCCACTTACTTCTTACCACTAGCTATGCACTTAACTTATCCAATTGAAATTCTTGAAAATGTCTTATCCCGACTAACCTGATCATTACCATCTTCCCGTGCACCATTTTTACCTAACCAGAAAATCTCGTCGGCACTCACAGTGCACCTACTGCTGAAACACAAGGGGTTTACCCCTTTTACCCTGCATCACCACTAACCTTTCCAGGGCAACTTTCCACAAGCAACAAACCTTTCCAAGATCATTCAATCCCCTATTGAGCTGTAATTCCGGCCACTCCCAGTGCTGGCCATCGAACCCTTATCCACGAAATAATTCCACCTGTGATGCTCCAGTACTGAAATCTCCACTCCGTGCGAGAATTCAAACAATCCAATCGAGAAACCGATCCCTTTATGCTATGGTCAAAACTCAACTAGAACTATGAAACCGCTCTGAGATTACCTGATTCTGCGGTGAGCAACTTAGCATCACCCGCCCACTTGAACGACATGGTCGCCTCTAAAAGCATACCCAACTCAAAAACTGATACCGACCATAACATTGAAACTATCTGAAACACCGAACTGCCTGGAGCACTGAACTGCCTGAATCACTGAACTGCCTGAATCACTGAAATGCCCAAAATATCTCGAGACCTTCCTGGTTTCCAATCATTCGTCGGTTATTTTCAACACCGAGTTCCAACTCAACTGTGGAGCCTAAGGACTCCTCACTTAGTCACTTCCACGACTTCTAAACGAAATCTTTCTCTGGAACTAGTTTCCACTAGTTATCCTGTCACTGTGGCTCTAACAACCTCCCGATCCAACCGGTCGGGTCCATACATCGAATCCTGACATCATCAAATCAGAGACTAAAAGTATTGGTTCCAAAACCAACGGTAGCCCTTAACATACACGGACCTAAGCGGTCCACTGCTTCCATGATCTCATAACTGTGGAGACGATCCAACTGTCGGATCGCTGGCTCAACCATAACTAAACCACTTGGGGAAATCCGAAATCCAACCCGTGGATTTCCATATCCTCACTGTTATACCCGAACTGGTGGGTACTATTGTGCTTCCCGCATCCTAACGACCCTCTCACGCTATCTAATAACCTAGTGAATGTTACGGCTACACCTGTAGACTTACAACGCTCTAACACTATCTGAATGCTAGTGAATGCTACGGCTACACCCGCAGACTTACAACACTCTAACACTATCTGGCTGCTAGTGAATTGTAACACCGTGATTTCTCAAATAATTTTTTTTCATTTTAAATTACAAAAATTCTCATAATACATCCCACAAAAATCCCAATAATCAATTAACAAAACATAATTCCATAATAGTTAAATTAATAATCCAGGATCCTCCAAAAGATAACTCTTTATCTTGTGTGTACAATCGACCCATCGCCCTCCTGTGATCCTGAGAAACACCTGAAACACATAACACACAACACGGTAAGCACGAAGCTTAGTGAGTTCCCCAAAATACCACAAATACACATTAGCCACTTGAGGCTATAACTATGTAAGACCCTCCGGTCAATGTGTCTCAGTGGGACCCTCCAGTCCCATAACTCTAATGGACCATCCGGTCCTAACTCTGTGGACCCTCCGGTCCTAACTCTATAAGCTCATAATAAATACACAACATAATTCACATAGACATAATGTAGGATATCGCAGTACTCTAATAAACACATAAGATCAATATATACACATATTACCATAACAACATAAGTCACAAAGATAGTATGCACGATAACACATAATACATAATAAACAAATAAGACCCTCCGGTCGATAGTGTACTAAGACCCTCCGGTCTATATGTACTGAAACCCTCTGGTCAATAATATAATAAGACCCTCCGGTCACACACCAATTATAACATAGATAAGTATAGTGAGAAGACTCACATCGGGTGGCGAACAGATCCTATAAATGTTGCTGCTACACTCCGACTTCTATCACTAAGCCAAACCCACAAATAACCCCATTAGGATTTAAGACCAACCTTCACATTATTAGGTCTAAACATGGTCCACCAACCTCGTCCATATATGAATCGAGTCTATTGGGCTTACCATGGCCCAATTTTCCAAATTCAGCCTAAACCCTTATATGGGCCTTACCCTAAAGCCCATCTAAATATTCTAGTCTACATGACTGCTCTTGGATGGCCCATCAATGGCCCAAATACTAAAACCCAATACAAAGGCCCAATCACAAGGCCCAAGTAAAAATTAGGGTTTTCACATAAAATGACGGTTATGGTTAAGTATTTCTCACTTAACCCATTAAGTCCATTATTCCACTAATAGATCATATAATAAAATTGTCATGGGTTTTATCTTCAGTCCACTAGTCCAAACGCGGGTCCCAATAGGCCCAAATCAAAAAACCCAAAATTAGGGTTTTCTAGCCCAATCATGAACCAACCCAGTCCAAAAATAAGCAATTGGGCTAATTAGGGTTCCACTAGGTCAAAACCACCCACTGCCACCACAGGTAATGGTGATTGGCGGCGGCCCATGGCGGCAGGCGGCGGCAACCAGCATTTCCAATGGTGGTGGTGATGGTTCTTGTCCAAAAAGTGCATAAATGACCTCTCACATAGAATACACACATCCACAGCTGCTACCCACGGTGGTTGGTGGCGGCCAATGGTGGCAGAAAAACGAAATGGGTGGCAGCCACCACCTCACGGTGGTGGTGGCCGGCCTCCTAGGCTTCCAGCCGAGAAAACTCACATACTACCTCACAAACGGGACCTGGTCTCGACAACACGTAGGACTCGGCCCTTTGGGCAGCAGACAACGACCGAGAGCCTGGCAACAACGATCCAAGGCCACCCACGACCACCGTCGGCGGTCAAGACGCCAAACACGCAACGAATAACGAAAGGGAGAGAAAGTAGGTTGCGGTTGCACTTACTGAGCGAATTCCGGTGGTTCTCGACTCACGCACGACGTGCACATCACGTCTCGAAATTCTCAGCGGTTCTCTTCGGCTCCACATTCTGTTTCCGGCAGTAGCAAGCGGCAACGCTCAACGGTGGGACATCGCTTGGTCGGATTCACGAGGAAAGGACGGGTGGCGGCTGAAGAAGCTACAATTGATGGTGGCGGCTGGAATGGAACTCTAGGGTTAGGATTGCTCAATGAAACAGTCCCCATCGGAAATGGAACACACAGGTTAAAGTCCCATGACTCCATTCAAACTATTAATGATTTTGGCAACTTCGGTCCATCCCATTCACAATCTTCTCAATTCAAATCCAAGATTTACATTTAAGCCCCCGATTCCATAAATTCCTTGCATAATATGCCCTAGTAATTACCAAACATACCCCCACTTCTAAAATCCTTTTCAAATTAAATCCATAATTTACTAAACAACCCTCAGTTCTCAAAATCCTTTCATAATAGGTCCAATACTTACCAACCATCCCTTGTCTTCTAAGAATCTTTACAAAATAGTCCCGGAATTACACTTTAACCCCTAAATTATCCCATTTATATCCATTTGCTCCCCAACGCCAACACCCCGTTCAATATTATTTAATTCAGAATTATTATCTATTTATAAATCTTTATTTACTTATTTAATCAATAAACGGGATGTTACAATTCTCCCCCACTTGAATTAGATTTCGTCCTCAAAATCATTCCTTACCATCCCTTACACGCCCGACGACTGGAACGGCATGACCACTAGCCCGAGCATAACACTAGTCGTTCAATCCCGCAAGGTTATCTCTGCCAACCACATCATATCTGCAACCACTAAGTTCTCTTTACTCCAAGAAAATATTACAACCACTTTAAAAACACACGTCACCTGCCGACCTCTGTCGTCTAACACTCACTAACTTCATGCGAACTGTGATCCTTCTCAAGCCAAACAAACCGAACCTCCCAGGTCTAGAACATCAAATGCAACCCAAAACCACTACAAATGAAAACCCATCAGGAAACTAATAGCTCAACTCATCTATCCTCTACACATATAGGGCCAAACTCAAACTCGATAGTCTGGTTCAACAACAAAATTAGAACCACTTATATCCCATCTGATACCTAACTAATTTACGACCCGTCATCCGATAATCCACGCATACATTAATTCTTCAATTCCTTCTTATTTGCGACAACCACCCTCCAATTCGAGATATAATGGTTCCCGACCATCATGGAGATCCTAGTCTCACCACCGGTCCGACTACCAGGTTCCCAAAGACTTAGTCTTCATGGCTACCTAAGCCTAAGAACACCTCTGTGTCATGCACTAACTAGGGAATACTACATATTCCCGTAGTATTACTATACTCTCACACTAACCCGTGAATGCTACAGCTCCCCGCTGGCTTACATCACCTCCTTACTCACTCGTGAATGCTACAGCTCCCCGCAGGCTTACATCACCTACTTACTAACTCGCCATGGGCTCTCACCATGGTTTTTCCCTATCATTACAAAGTGATTACTCCCACCTGATTCCTTCCACTCTCTTACCACCCCACAATCTCATCGTTAAGCCACCACAATATTGTACTCGTTGAACTCATGCTCCATGGTCCATCATGGACAAGTGCACCCACCCACCCAGACTGAGTATCACTAATCCTGACGCCTATTGTAGCAACAACACACTTTCTCTTGATACAATTCACATTCTTGGATAATCCCCGTCCGAACAATCAGTTGATGGGTTCCCACTAGAACAATAATTATTCAATACTCCACTTATCATATCATAAACTCGAGTCTCCAAGTAACCCAACCACTTAGGGCATCATACTCGGATACCTCGATACACCATCATCAAATCTCACAATGTCTTGTTACGACCATTTATCTCCTTCTCGCACAACTCATAACCTCGAAATACTCCACTCACAATTTGAAACACGGAGAAATCGTCAATGATTGAGATCTTGATAACGATCATACGAAACCCTATCCTATTAGTGATCAAAACCCATGCAAAGCTACTCATAATAACTCTGAAACTAAATGAAAAATCAAATGCTGCTTCTCCCAGAGTATAGAGAACAATCTATACATCAAACTATAAAATCTCAACAATCGAAAATGGACCTCAACGAACCAACCGCCTCGAACTCAACCATTGCAACCCTGAAGAGTCCCTGACCACAATAAGATCCATGACCAACGGCTACTCATCGTGGATACACTCATTCTTTCCTGAACATGTACAATATGCATCATTTCGCTCTACGCGTTCCCTCATCCACCACTAAACCCAAGTCTCGTATGACCGTACCGCAGGTTCCCGACACCTAATCCTCTAACCCCAAATTGAACAGAGTGATGATCCTCCCAACAAAATACCACATTCTCCCTCTCTTAGGGTTCGAACCATCGCCCTATGTCATACCCAATCAACCACACTGCAGACTGGCTCTCCATATGTATCATTCCCAACTCAGGGGACGTACCACACAACACTCGATGACTTTCTGAAAAATGACCAAATAATTCCAAGTACCCTGAACCCCATAGGTAACCCTCAGAATCCTCCCCATGTGGCTGCCTCCATTCACCTAGAAGCCTCAGACCGACACACCGCCGGATACCCCACTGCTCCACATTAGATCTACTCAAAATCTGAAAACAATGCACTATCACTCACTTCGACTCTGACTCCTCACCCTGCTTCCCAAATCGGGGAATATTCATAAAAACAATAGACCTCAATCTCATTGTTGATACACAACGTAGACCACGAGGGCCACCGCCCGATATACTCCCTTTAACCACCGGGAACTGCTAATAAAAGTACCTTTTCCCCAATAAGTCACCTCTTTGTTCTCATACATCTTAGCCCCACTAATGACTCTTTCCTGGCATAAGGATACCTCGCAGCAAACATACTGCCCAAATAATCTGGTGAAAAGGTCACCACTCTTGCTACCCCATAGGGTTTACCTCCAACTCGGGACCAGAAACTCAACATCCCTTTTGCTCCTCACAGAAATAGCACACTGCAACATTCGGGCATCGAATAACTTCCACTAGCACATAAAACCACTCTAGGTTACAACTCTGCTTGTCCTACACACACTCAAGGTATCACCAAACTTAAGCAACCTTACCCCTCGCGGGTATCTAACTACTTCTTCAATAGGCTCCCCCAATACTCCTTTAGGTATCTCTCCTAGAGTACTTCTCTACTCAAGGCTTTCTCTAAAAGATTCACGCTAGATACTCTTACTCCGCGCATACTCAAAGCGCATCACAGATAACAACAACTCCTAGGCTAAGGCATCACAAATCAGGCAACTCTAGCTCTAAAATATAAAATACCTAGCCTATCTTCTAGCATGCATCACTAATATCTCAATAATAACTTATAACACAAAACAAGTAAGGGTATTTTGGGAAATCACCATTCGGGCTCTGGCTGATTGTACACACTGCTCTTTCTTGTTTTTCTCTTTGAAATCTTGCTCGCTTTAAGAAAAATTATTTCGTTTGAAAATTTCTCTCCAATCCTCAGTTTGAGTCCAGACATACCCGAAGGTGCATCCGAATCCCCCAAACCAAGACTCTGATACCAACTTGTAACACCGTGATTTCTCAAATAATTTTTTTTCATTTTAAATTACAAAAATTCTCATAATACATTCTACAAAAATCCCAATAATCAATTAACAAAACATAATTCCATAATAGTTAAATTAATAATCCAGGATCCTCCAAAAGATAACTCTTTATCTCGTGTGTACAATCGACCCATCGCCCTCCTGTGATCCTGAGAAACACCTGAAACACATAACACACAACACGGTAAGCACGAAGCTTAGTGAGTTCCCCAAAATACCACAAATACACATTAGCCACTCGAGGCTATAACTCTGTAAGACCCTCCGGTCAATGTGTCTCAGTGGGACCCTCCAGTCCCACAACTCTAATGGACCATCCGGTCCTAACTCTGTGGACCCTCCGATCCTAACTCTGTGGACCCTCCGGTCCTAACTCTATAAGCTCATAATAAATACACAACACAATTCACATAGACATAATGTAGGATATCGCAGTACTCTAATAAACACATAAGATCAATATATACACATATTACCATAACAACATAAGTCACAAAGACAGTATGCACGATAACACATAATACATAATAAACAAATAAGACCCTCCGGTCGATAGTGTACTAAGACCCTCTGGTCTATATGTACTGAAACCCTCTGGTCAATAATATACTAAGACCCTCCAGTCACACACCAATTATAACACAGATAAGTATAATGAGAAGACTCGCCTCGGGTGGCGAACAGATCCTATAAATTTTGCTGCTACACTCCGACTTCTATCACTAAGCCAAACCCAAAAATAACCCCATTAGGATTTAAGACCAACCTTCACATTATTAGTTCTAAACATGGTCCACCAACCTCGTCCATATATGACTCGAGTCCATTGGGCCCACCATGGCCCACTTTTCCAAATTGGGCCTAAACCCTTATATGGGCCTTACCCTAAAGCCCATCTAAATATTCTAGTCTACATGACTGCTCTTGGATGGCCCATCAATGGCCCAAATACTAAAACCCAATAGGAAGGCCCAATCACAAGGCCCAAGTAAAAATTAGGGTTTTCACATAAAATGACGATTATGGTTAAGTATTTCTCACTTAACCCATTAAGTCCACTATTCCACTAATAGATCATATAATAAAATTGTCATGGGTTTTATCTTCAGTCCACTAGTCAAAACGCGGGTCCCAATAGGCCCAAATCAAAAAACCCAAAATTAGGGTTTTCTAGACCAATGACGAACCAACCCAGTCCAAAATTAAGCAATTGGGCTAATTAGGGTTCCACTAGGTCAACACCACCCACTGCCACCACAGGTAATGGTGATTGGTGGCGGCCCATGGCGGCAGGCGGCGGCCACCACCATTTCCAATGGTGGTGGTGATGGTTCTTGTCCAAAAAGTGCATAAATGACCTCTCACATAGAATACACACATCCAAAGCTACTACCCATGGTGGCTGGTGGCGGCCAATGGTGGCAGAAAAACGAAATGGGTGGCAGCCACCACCTCACGGTGGTGGTGGACGGCCTCCTAGGCTTCCAGCCGAGAAAACTCACACACAACCTCACAAACGGGACTTGGTCTCGCCAACACGTAGGACTCAGCCCCTTTGGGCAGTGGACAACGACCGAGAGCCTGGCAACAACGATCCAAGGCCACCCACGACCACTGTCGGCGGTCAAGACGCCAAACACGCAACGAATAACGAAAGGGAGAGAAAGTAGGTTGCGGTTGCACTTACTGAGCGAATTCCAGTGGTTCTCGACTCACGCACGACGTGCACATCGCGTCTCGAAATTCTCAGCGGTTCTCTTCGGCTCCACATCCTGTTTCCGGCAGTAGCAAGCGGCGGCGCTCAATGGTGGGACATCGCTTGGTCGGATTCACGAGGAAAGGACAGGTGGCGGATGAAGAAGCTACAATTGATGGTGGCAGCTGGAATGGAACTCTAGGGTTAGGATTGCTCAATGAAACAGTCCCCATCGGAAATGGAACGCATAGGTTAAAGTCCCGTGACTCCATTCAAACTATTAATGATTTTGGCAACTTCGGTCCCTCCTTCACAATCTTCTCAATTCAAATCCAATATTTACATTTAAGCCCCCGATTCCATAAATTCCTTGCATAATAAGCCCTAGTAATTACCAAACATACCCCCACTTCTACAATCATTTTCAAATTAAATCCATAAATTACTAAACAACCCTCAGTTTTCAAAATCCTTTCATAATAGGTCCAATACTTACCAACCACCTCTTGTCTTCTAAGAATCTTTACAAAATAGTCCCGAAATTACACTTTAACCCCTGAATTATCCCATTTATATCCATTTGCTCCCCAACGCCAACACTCCGTTGAATATTATTTAATTCAGAATTATTATCTATTTATAAATCTTTATTTACTTATTTAATCAATAAAGGGGATGTTACATGAATGCTACGGCTACACCCGCAGACTTACAACACTCTCACACTATCTGGCTGCTAGTGAATGCTACGGCTACACCTGCAGACTTACAACACTCTGATACTATCTGACTACTAGTGAATGCTATGGCTACACCCACAGACTTACAACACTCCCCTCACTAACTCGTTGCTGGGGAATGCTGCGGCTATTCCGCAGTCCTGCTACACTCTCCATTCTGACTCTACGCCGCCTACTAATCTGAAAGCATCCCATGCCGGACCTTCACTAAATCTGCATCTTGACTTACTCGAATCCTGTCGGCGATCCTCCAACTTGGTTTTTCCGAACCAGCTATCCTCTAACGTGATTACTATGGTCATCCCGTAGCCTCGCTACACTTCTCGTATTGTCTACCTGCTGGTGAATGCTACGGTTGTCCCATAGTCTTACATCCTAACTAATATCACATCCTGCCGGAGAAAATCTTCAACGTGGTTTCCCAAACCAATCATCTACTGATCGCTATTACATGCACTCAATACTGGGGTGTTTCCCAACTCCCAACTCACACGTTTCTTAATCCGATCAGCCACTCGGACTACTATCCTGCTCAACAAAGTTGCAAACTCATCCCAGCTTCGTACTTTCTTCCTTTCCTGACTATACGAGGGTTCCTCCCCTACTTCGATTCAACTAGCTCCTTACAGTTCACTGTCTGGAAAGGGTTCCCGATCCTTCTTACCACCCATGACTAATCTACTAGAACCACACTTACCCTTTCTAGTGTTTTCAACACCAGCTAATCCAAAAGATCACACAACTTCTAAAAAAATCCGAATAAATCTCCGATAATAACCGCTAGACCTAGGAAGCTCCGAATCTCAATTGGAGACCTCGAAATCTCCCACTGTATCACGGCCTCTATCTTGGTCGGATCAAATAAAATATCCTTCCGATTGACAAGGTGCCCAAGAAATTGCAGCCCATGCAACCAGCACTTACAATTAGAGAACCTTGCGAAAATTCTCTCCCTCCTCAAAGTCTCTAGCACCTCCTTCAGGTGCTTCTCGTGCTGCTCCTCAGTCTTGGAATAAACCAATATGACGTTGTACTTCCCAATCCCGCTCTCGAGCTCTAGAAGTCATATCACTCAGGGTCTTGCACCCCGAGATACTCACAATCTCCCTGCTATCATTCTACAGTATGTTCTGATAACTTACCTTCTTCATTTCCTCATCAGCTGCATACTGTGGTACCATATAAGCTCTTTCCTGAGACTTGGCAGTGATCTCTGTCACAGTCTCAGTCGTCTGGTGGAGATCTAACAACTCTTGCGCCAGCTGCTGCGCCTCAATCGCCTGAGCACACTCTGCCCAGAATATGGTCTAAAAGTCATCCCATGACATAACATTAACCGCATCATCACTCAACTCACTACCAACTTCTTCCTATCAATCTCGTGCTCTATCCCTCGAGGACAGGAAGTAAGTCAGATCTTGTCTCCTTTCGAGACAACGTCTGGGACAAAAGTGTTGGCGACATCTGCCAACCATCTGCTGCTAACAATGGGGTCCCTAACCCTTATGTCAATCTGAAGCCTCATAAACTCTGAATTCCCGAAACATCAACGTACGGGTCTCTATCATGACTGTTATCTCAGTGCAGAATGCACTCGACATCTCATCACAAATCTTTATAATGCTCTCCTTGATCACTGAGGATCACAGGAGTCTGGTCAATGATAATGTGCAAAATTCTAGGATAGAATGAACTCCCTCGTCTGATCATCAATCTACCCGGCTCCAGAGTCCAAGCCTGATCCCTCGTCGACGCCAGAACTACCATCTGGTCTACCACGTAGCGTCACTATACTCGGTAATATACCACCACTAACATCACAATGCTCATCAAAACTCTAGGGATCTCACACACTACAAGTTCCCTGGATTCATCTCAGCCTTCCTTGATTCGAGTATGGATCCTCTGCTTTCAGTGGTACGGCCCCATACTACCTTCCACATCTATCCGTACTTTCCTCAAGTACTGTCTCGACTCCACCAAGTCACTTCTACTACTACTGATCTCTGCTACTCTCATCCTAGGCTTGCCCTAGGGAAATCTCTGACTCCACCTAATCCATTCCTCAGGTGCTGAAGGCCTCCTTGTAATGCCAATTAGCCATTACCTGAATACTATCACATGTGGCGAGGCTCAGATAATCCTTCGAGTAAAAGACTCGTCCCTACAACGGTTAGACTCAAACAAGAGTTGCGCAATAGGGCCAAATCTAGCACTCTGAGATTATTCAACCCTGGTCACATGTGACGTGACGTATTCACCTAATGGCTAGCTCCCATTACTCCGAGTCCCACAAAGCACAAAGCAAGCAGCATTCAGACACAGGAGACTACTCAAGAAATTCTATCCTCATAACAAGAAACTATGCTAGCATACAATGTTAAGCTCATACTACCAGGCATAACCTACACAGGCTATCCTACTGTTGTCTACTCAATACTAGCATGCAATTCTTATCAAGTTGAAACACATAAAGCAGGCACATAAGGCATCCTCCTAGATCCTTAGTCCTATACTAGCATGCTATTCTACTGAAACTGAAACTGGAATTGGAACTAAAACTGAAACTGAAACTAATGATCATAAACCTGTATGGGTAATTTGGGAGTACTTACTTAAGCTCGGCTGATTGCATGCACCACACCCTTTTTCTCTTTTCAAGTTATTTTCTTTCTAAATATTCCTTTCGCTTTTTCTAAAACTCTTTTTTTTCTCAACTCCTTTTACCAATATTCTTTTCAAAAATGTTCTTCTTTTGAAAACCTTTTTACCGCTCCCTTAGTTTGAGTCCAGACACACTCTCAAGTGTTTTCGAATCACTCAAACCAAGGCTCTGATATTAACTTGTAACGACCCAATTTGCACGACTAAAAATTTTCTTTTAAAACATTACTAAAACCACATTTATAAAAACTGTATCATAAGTCATAACATAATTTCATAGTATTAATTTCAAACATAACTTATTATCCGAGTAAAACATCCCAGACTAAACAAATGGTGTGTGCACTGCAATCTTCCTGAGCTCCTCTTTTGAAAACTGAGTACCTGAAACCAAAACTGAAAACCCTAAGCACGAAGCTTAGTGAGCTCCCCCAAACTACCACATATCATACAATAACATATAAAGCATCTAAAGGGCCTTGCCCACTGCATCAGGCCGAAGTCTGGAAACTACATCAATTCGAAGTCCGGAAACTAACCAGGGCCTTGCCCTCTGCATCAGACCGAAGTCCAGAACTAACTGCATCGGACCGAAGTCCGGGAACTGACTACATCGGAACGAAGTCCGGAACTGATTGGGACCTTGTCCCGTGCATCGGACCGAAGTCCAGAACTGACTGAACATAACATAGCATAAACATATCAACTAGCATGAATACATATATTGCATACTGCATCAGAACAGAGTCCGGAACACATAACACAAAACATGCTTGGATCACAAAGACATCAAACACTCTAATCACTGCATCGGACCGAGGTCCAGAACTAACTGAACATAGCATAACATAATCATAGCATATAATATAAACACATATACTGCATACTGCATCGGACCATAGTATGGAACACATAACTCATCTGTATCACAAAGACACCAAGCATAATGAACTACTACATCAAACTGTAGTCCGGAACTACTGCTAACTAAACGGTCCAGCATTGTGGCCGTAGACCCGTTCCTACTGGAAGGAAACTCACCTGCACTATTGGATTTCTTGTTGATACCCTGTTGACTGCTATCTGACAACTCCCGCACTGCTACTCCAATGACTCCCCAATCTACTAATACCAAATATAACACTTAGTCCCAAACTGCCCTTCAATGGTCAAACTAAGTCAAATCTGGTCAAAGTCAACCCTCCAGACTGACTCTACTCGGCGAGTCAGCCCGTTGACTCGTCGAGTCCTTATATTCTGAAACTCTCATAATGCTGCTCAACTCACCGAGTCACCTCCTGACTCACTGCTTCGAGGCTTAACCAGAAAAGATTTGAGGTTCCGCGACCAAACTCGCCGAGTCCAAGGCATTCTTCAACAGACTCGCCGAGTCCAAGGCAATCTTCAACAGACTCGCCGAGTTGTTCTTCCAACTCACCGAGTTCATGTTCATGCTCATACAACTCGCCGACTACACCCATGTGACTCGCCAAATCTCTTCAGTTCTTAATCCATAAAGTGGCTTTTCGAGCTATGCAGAGGCTCAAATCCATAGATCCAATCCTCTAGAGCCTAACCCCCACGTAAAGTGGCAAACTTTAGGTGTAACCAAGGAGTTATAGGCTTAGAACACTCTAGGGCTAGGGTTTGCAACAAAGGGGATTCACCAACAACTTGATGGCCTAAACTTTATGACTTTCTGGGTTATTACCAACCTAGATCTGAGGTAGCAACCTCAGATCCACTCCAAACTCGAAATAGATCTCATCCATACTCAAAATGCCCAAAACTCAAACATAAGATAGATCTAGATGCACATAAGCCCAAACAACAGACTATTACCTCAAACGAAAGCTCCAACTGAAGTAAATCCCGGATCTACACCACTCATTTGCAGCAAAGCCCTTGATCTTCAAGCCCCTCTCTAAGATTCTCTCTTCCAAGGCTCTAATCTCTCAAATAATGAAGGTTCACTCAATTCTAGGGTTTCTGGAACTCAAATGGGGAGTAAAGAGGCTGAGTGTGGGTTATAATGTGCTTTATATAGGGCACAACCTATGGGATTAGGTTTTTCTCGCCCAGACCAGACTCGCCGAGTCCACTCGCTGAGTCAGTCACTTACTCAATAACCTGGATCCCACTCCGACTCGTCGAGTTCCTCCCTAGACTCGACGAGTTGACTCTTGATTTAGAGCTTAACCTTCTTTTCTTGGTCTTCCTGATTCTGGGTGTTACATGTTTCCAAGCTCGAAATTACTTATGTTGATCCTTCCTCTCATTTCAGAATTTCAAATATCGATCCTTCCTGTTGTCTCTAAGGATTCACAAATTCCTCCTTCGTCTAGTCATGGGAAATTGGGCTCCAAATCAAGAAACTCAAGTAAGAAATTAATTCTCATTATGTTAATCTATTATGTAAATGTTATTATTTCAATGTGTTATTGTATTATGTGAGTTTTTGAATGTTTTATGTTGATGTATACAAGTGCATTGTTATTCAATTATTCGGGTTATAGAATCCTAATACGGTTTATGTGACAACCCGTTATTTTCAAGTCTGTCAAAGTCAACCAAAGTCAACAAAAGTCAAAACTTGTTAAATAAAAGTCGAATTTGTTGATTTATTAATTATTTAAAAGCTTATCCAATGTTTTAATATAACTAAACCTTTTATTAGATAAGTGTTGCAAGAATATGAACTAAATGCGAGGACCGAAAACCCTCGCATAAAACAAATCCTTCGGACCGAAAACGGTTCTTGGCTCGGACCGCAAACCCTCGCAAATGCCCACTTGTCTCGGACCGAAATCGGATTTCGGTCTACACCGAAATCTCGCAAATTTTATCCATCTTCATGCAAATCATGAGATAATACATGATTTCCAATGCAAACATCACATAAAATTTCTTCCTTTTTTATAAGTTGGACCGAAAACTCTTCCTCAATATTGCACCTCTTGACCGAAATCACCCTTTTCTCTCAAGAACACAACCGAGAATCTAATCCTTTTCTCTTAAGTATCACCTGAAAACTCTTGGATCTTCATAAGATCTGACCAAAATCACCATTCAATCTCCTTATTTCCAACCGAAAACACCCCTATTTCCTTGGTTCCACCAAGAACACTTCACATCTTCAAGCAACCGAAATCACCCAATGTACACCGAAAACGTCTTTCCTGCCCTTGGTTCAATTCTAAGACTTCTTTCTATAAGTAATTCTTACATAATACACTATTCCATAACATGTTTACCACTATTTTCACTAATTATACACATATTATGCGTGAAATACTACTAGGATACGGATATATATATATATATATATATATATATATATATATATATATATGCGGGTTCTAACTTGTGGAATTATCACTACTACACTGTATCCCCTCTCGATCACTCACTTAAGGTGAGTTCATGCCCCTACGTTTTACCATTTTCAAATGCTTTTAGGGGGAGAATACAAGCCAAACACAAAGTATTTGTGTTAATACTTAAATACGGTTACAAATCATCTCAAGATATATTAAAGCTTTTATAAACTTTGACAAACCATTTTAAACTGTTTTTCAACTACTTAAATTAATGTTTTTATCAAACTATATATATATATATATATATATATATATATATATATATATATATATATATATATATATATAACTTATTTCATCAACTATTTCTATCCCTTTTATAACATACCGAGCAAAGGGGTATATTTCCTTGAATCATTTCAGTACGAACATAACAACATGTAAATTATACTAGGTATAGTTTGAAATCAATTCACACAATTTTCTAAGTTCAAAGATACATTACTTGAATCATTACATAAGTATAAATTACTTTTCACTACAAGTACACTATTCATCTACAAGAAGAAGAAAACAAATGCACACTATCCGTAAACAAGTTGATACTAAAATGTGATCCGCTACTTCAAGTTACCTACTAGAGTACATGCTAAAAGTCCTAAATTTTAACCAGTGTCTCCTGGAGGGAGAGCGTGAATTTGTGTATAGATCTATACGGACTGACAATCCCGCACCTAAACTGTTAGCTACAGTTAGACCGGCAGGTCTGGGATGACGAATGTCATAACATTCCGACGCCTGAAGAACGTCGTGCAGGCCACTGGTCAGTTTAGTATGGTTATAATCTCACTTACATTAAACGTTAACTAAACATTTTGGTTTACCAAACAAACTTCACTTCAGTGGTTGTATTTTAAGAAATACGACTACACATCATTATTTTCCAGTACATGTATACAACAGAGTTCATACAAGTACAATACACTATTTTTCTAGCAAAGAAAGCATACATTGATGGAAAACATACACTTACACTATTTCAAAGTATAATAACATACAAACATTTTGGTCTTAAGGCCTAAAACTACATTTCATTTATTATAGAAAATATTGGATTTTCTGGAAAAACACACTAATATTTTCATGAAACAAAGACAGATTTCTAATACTAAATGTTGTAACTGTTGGATTAATGTCTAAGTCCATAACTATTATTGGTAAGACTTGACCCTACCCGGCATGGTTCATTTGGGTTGCATGGCATCATGCACTTGGATAGACTATAATGAGAGAAATAAGACACTTATGGTTATTAATATATTATAAGTTCTAGTATATTAATAATAAGAATAATAAGATTATTTAATTAGTATTGATCAAGAATTAATCTAGGATTAATTAAGTGATCAAAAGAAGACTAATTAAATATATGGGTTGATTGTGTAAATCATCCATACTTGTATAGTGGGCTAATGCTCCATGGATAATCAAGTTGGGCTAAAACCCATAGGATGGTCCATGGATGCTCCATGGTGTATTTGTACCCATGGATCATGGAAATGAAAGGCCATGTCAATTAGGGTTTACATGGTGTAACCGTAACTATATAAGCATCTTATTCTTGACCAAAATTGGCACTAGTGTGTGAAGTAAAAGGGCTAGCCGATTTCATGAAGTGTAGAATTCTCTCAAGTTATTCCAAGAGTATTTGGTGCTTTGTGATTCCATTTGAGGCTTCCACACTATTGGGGCTAAGCTCTTAAAGCTTGAAGACATCAAGCTACTGTTGGAATAGTGTCTAAGGCTGTAACTATATCCGGTTGTGCATGGTCCTTTTGGGTTGCCTTCACCATAGCAACTTGATAGGATGATTTATTAAGAGAGAATAAATATTATTAATATATTATGGGAATAATATAATGAATAATATATTGTTATTTGATATAAGTCATAGAATTAATTAGAATTAATTTGGTGACTTAAAGAAATTAATTAAATAAAGGGGTATAAACTGTCAATTGTTTGATAGTTAAGCTTTAGACTGTAAATCCATTAGGATATGGTTTGGACGGATTCTAAGAGCTTTAGGAAAGCTAAAATCGTCCATATGCTTATCTAGGAATGGATTTGGATAGCCTTAAGAGAAGATTATCCAATTAGGGTTTAGGTTGTAACCCTTAAGGAGTCTACAAGTATAAATAGACCCCATGGCATAGGGAATTCGACACTTGACCTAAAGTAAGGAACCTCAGGTCGAAATTCCTCCCCTCTCCTCTCTCCCAAATCATCCTCCTTGCTTTGGTGTTTGTAAGCCATTAGAGGAGTGACATTTGTGACTCTAGAAGCTCCAAGACCTCAAGATCAACAAGGAACTCAAAGGTATGATTCTAGATCAGTTTCAATGTTGTTGTTTAACCTAATTAGTAATTAGAAGTCTTGGATTCAAAGCATGTTTATTAGAAAGCCTAGATCCGAGCATTAGGGTTTTGCATGCGCACATAGGAAAGTTCTTATGGCTAAAACCCATAAGTGGTATCAGAGCCTAGCTTGGTTTTCTGTAAATTGTTGCTTAATTAACTGAAACAAACCTGCAAAATTCGATTTTTGGTTTCTGAGTCATGGACTCGGCGAGTCTCAAAGTGGACTCGGCGAGTAGGCCTGACTCGGCGAGTCCCTTTGTGCACTCAGCGAGTCCAGGCATCAGGAATGGCCAGATTCGGGATTTCTTTGTGTTTATCTTATCTTAACTTACCATAAACTAATTAGATCAATATTAATTCGTTTTTCTGATAAATATAACTATTATCTTGATCTAGTTAAAGGTAATTATCAACTAATTAAATATTTAATTTCCTTATATGATAATTAATTAATTATTTTGATTATTTTGGTAATTATCTTAAAAAGAAATCTTGAATAAATCAAATATAGATAATTAGGATATTAATTGTTAATTGGAATTATTTGTTATTTGATCCTCCATGTTTTAAATGTTTAAAACCTACCCTCATGTTTTGAAATTTACTTTTGTGATTAAAAGCTTTAATTTAGACAACTTAAATTTCAAGCCCTAGATTTTAAAAGTTTTAAAATACAACCCTATACTAATATGATATTACTATAATAATGTATATATGTATAACTAAATGCTAGTCTTACCGTTAGTAGGCCTCATTCACGAAGCCGATCTATAAGGTGGGTATAAGGTTGCGGCCTATAAAATGGCGCTTAATGGGTGTACACTCACACCCACCGCTTGCTTGATTGGTGGAGGGTCGTTAGCCGAACGGGTAGGATAGGGCAACCTCATCCTCTCATTAAAAGTATAATAAGAAATACAAAGTAACTACACATATTTTAAAATTTCCCAATCCTAGTTACTTTAGGAAAAGTGAATTGATGCAATCCCATGAAATTACACTTTGCACCTTGCTAAGATGTTAGTGGAGCGTGTGTGGTTTACCGGCACACTAATTGGTTCTAAGCGAAGGTGGCAAAGGGTGATTCGTTGTTTATCATAGTTCGATGGAGCGTGTGTGGTTTACCAGCACATCGAATAGGTGATTGTTACAATGAAGGCGCCATGTGAATTTGCATGGTAATTCACACCCGCTTTGTGATCCTCGGCATCCCAGTCACAAACAAGAGGGGCATATCGAGATTTAAACATGCCATTGAATAGTTTCAATGAATCTCATCCGAACCTAGGAATTCTCAAAAACACTTAGGACTAATAGTTTAAGTTTCGTGATGGAGAATTAGTGAATTGTCATTCACTTACCTTCAATTTATTTGCATGTTAGATTACGGCATCCCTTTTCTAGTATGTAAATGTTATTGTTGGATCCTAGCCCTAATTTTCTTATTGGGTGATAATTAGGGATTCTTATTCTAATCTATCTTTGTCCTTTTCTAATTGTAGATGTCGAACGCAAACAACGCTGCTGCTAGTTCTTTCACATTGATGAGCCTTTGCCAAAAGGTCACCTTCGATGGAACGAACTTTAGCGAATGGATAAGATACATTCGCACCATTGCTCGCTATGAGGACAAAGAGTATGTCCTTGATGAGAAGCTCGAGAAAATCAACACCGAAATCGCTACTCCAGCCGAAATCACCGCCTTTGAAACTCATGAGCGAGATGCAACGAAGGTACATTGCATCATGATCGCCACCATGAACTCCGAATTCCAAAAGTCCTACGAGGACATGTACCCGTACGAGATGCACCAAGACCTATTGGAGAGGTACCACCAAAACGCGAGACAAGAGAGGTACGAGATTTTCACTAACATGATTTCCGCGAAGATGGGTCATGGATAATCTCTTACCGTGCACTTGCAAAAGATGCAAAGGTATGTCGACCGCCTTCGCAAGTTAAATGTTGACTTCGGTGAGGATTTGGCGATCGACATGGTGCTTCACTCTTTGCCTCCGATGTACAATCAATTTAGGATGACCTACCACATGAACAAAGAAGAGGTCACCCTAAGCAAGCTCCAAGGTCTCTTGAGGGTTGCTGAGAGCAACTTCAAAGACAAGTCTGTTGCACCTACTCCCAATCCGCCCGCTGCTCCTGTCTTGGCTATTGGACAAGGGAAGGGAAAGAAGAGGAAAGCTTCATCGAAGAACTATCGCAAGGTGAAAGCCCGAGATGGTGCCTCTTCTAGTGGGACCAAAGTTGATCCCGCCAAGCCCTGCTCTAACCCGAAGGAGGCAGAGTGCCACCACTGCCACAAGATAGGACATTGGAAGAGAAGCTGCCCGGATTACCTGCAAGCAATCAAAGAAGGAAAGATCAAGCCATCTTTCGCAGGTATATATACAATCAAATCTAACGATTCTAATCATGCTATTTCTTGGGTTCTTGATACCGGTTGTGGTTATCACATTTGTTCTAATGTGCAGGGACTAAGAAGAAGTAGGGATGTGGAGCAAGGAAGGATCAATCTAATCATGGGGAACAGAAGATCGTCGCCTGTGACCAAGATTGGAGTGTATTCCTTAGTGCTTAGGAATAGTTTAGTTTTAGATTTGAACAATTGTTGCTATTCGCCAGAAATGGCAAGAAACATCATTTCATTTCATGGTTTATATAGACAAGGATTTAGATTTTCTTTTAATAATGAGAATGGTTCTATTTTGGCTTATCTAAATGGTGTCTTTTACTTTGAAGCTATACCATGTAATGGAATATATGAAACTGTTATGATTGTTGATGACTTTGGAAATGATGTTTTGAATATTGATTCTTCCACTAGTATGGATAAAGCATCCTTGTGGCATTGTCGTCTTGGACATGTCAACAAGAAACGCATAGCCCAACTCCAAAAGGATGGAGTGTTGGAGTCATTCGACCTTAGGGAAGATGACACATGCGAGTCTTGTTTGCTTGGAAAGATGACTAAGTCGCCCTTCACGAGTACTTGTGAAAGGGGCGAGGGTCTATTGGACCTAATACATACCGATGTATGTGGACCGTTTAGATCAACCACGAAGGATGGGAACCGCTTCTATGTGACTTTTACCGATGACTATAGTAGATATGGGTATATCTACTTAATCAAGCAAAAGTCAGACACCTTTGAAAAGTTCAAAGAGTTCAAGAATGAAGTGGAGAATCAATTGGGCAGGAAAATCAAGATGCTTCGATCCGATCGAGGAGGAGAGTACCTAAGTCTTGAATTCCACGATTATCTCAAGGAGTGTGGAATAGTTTCGCAATTGACGCCTCCTAGGACACCGCAGTTGAATGGTGTGGCAGAAAGGCGTAATCGAACCTTATTGGATATGGTTCGCTCTATGATGAGTCGTGCTTCACTACCAATCTCTTTTTGGGGGTATGCCTTAGAGACTGCCGCCCATATCCTTAACCGAGTCCCTACTAAGAAGGTTGCCAAAACACCTCACGAGATGTGGACAGGGAAAGCTCCCTCGTTGGCACATATCAAGGTTTGGGGTTGCGAGGCTTTCGTAAGACGAGATACTCACGACAAGCTTGAACCTCGAAGTGAGCGATGTATTTTCATCGGCTACCCGCAGACATCCTTTGGATATCTCTTCTATAGACCGAAGGAAAATGTTGTCTTCGTTGCGAGGAGAGGAGTTTTCCGAGAGCGAGAACTCATAAGCCAAGGAGACAGTGGGAGGCAAATCGAACTTGAAGAGATTCAAGAGTCGATGGATGAAGGAACCTCTACCGCTGGCACTCAACCCGAGGAGGAAACTCCGGTTGAACCAATTGACGAATCCTTACCTATTAGACGTTCCGATAGAGTTAAAGTTCATCCCCAGTTTTATGGCTTTCATATTACTACCGAAGGGGACACGTATATTAGTGATGGTACACTAGTAAATCTTGATGAACCTAATAGCTACAAGGAAGCACTGGCAGGCCCGGAGTCTGTAAAGTGGAAAGAGGGAATGGATAGCGAGATCCAATCCATGTATGATAACCAAGTTTGGAATTTGGTTGATTACGTGCCCGGACGTAAGACCGTTGGGTGCAAATGGATCTTCAAGAAGAAGACCGACGTGGATGGGAACATACACACACATAAAGCGCGATTGGTCGCGAAGGGCTTTACTCAAACTCCCGGAGTTGACTATGATGAGACCTTCTCACCAGTTGCGAAGATTAAATCTATCAGAGTGATGTTAGCAATTGCCGCATTTCATGATTATGAGATTTGGCAAATGGATGTCAAGACCGCTTTCCTTAACGGAAAGTTGGCTGAGGATGTTTACATGGCTCAGCCAGAGGGGTTTGTGGATCCGAAGCATCCGGATAGATTGTGTAAGCTTGAGAAGTCCATTTATGGACTTAAGCAAGCATCTCGCAGATGGAATCTTTGTTTCGATGAGAAAGTCAAAGAGTTTGGATTTGTACGAAGCGAAGACGAATCTTGTGTATATGTCAAAGCCAGTGGGAGTATAGTAAGCTTCCTCGTTCTATATGTCGATGACATATTACTCATAGGAAACGACATCCCGACTCTGCAGGAGGTAAAGTCCTGGCTCGGGAAGTGTTTCGCTATGAAGGACCTCGGAGAGGCTTCTTACATTTTGGGAATAAGGATAGTAAGAGAAAGAAGTAAGAGACTAATTGGACTTAGTTAGAATACTTACTTAGAGAAGGTACTAAAACGTTTTAGTATGGAAAACTCAAAGAAGGGAGAACTACCGATACAAAGTAATGCCAAATTGAGTAAGACTCAAAGTCCGAGTACCGAAGCTGAGATAGCAGAAATGAGCCGAGTACCATACGCTTCCGCAGTTGGCTCAATCATGTACGCTATGACTTGTACTCGCCCTGATGTAGCCTTTGCTTTGAGCATGGTTAGCAGATATCAAGGGAATCCTGGCAAAGCCCATTGGATCGCGGTGAAGAATATCCTTAAGTACCTTCGGAGGACGAAGGAATGGTTCTCGGAGGAAGTGATGACTTGAAGGTGCGAGGGTATAGTGACGCCAGTTTTCAAACCGACAGGGACAACTACCGTTCGCAGTCGGGCTGGGTCTTTACCCTAAATGGAGGAGCAGTGACATGGAAAAGTTCCAAGCAGGAAACCGTAGCTGATTCAACGTGCGAATCAGAGTACATTGCAGCGAGCGAAGCGTCGAAGGAGGCAATATGGCTAAAGAACTTCATCGGTGATCTTGGAGTCGTACCTGCCATAAAGGAGCCAATGGAGATTTTCTGTGATAACGAAGGTGCGGTTGCCTTAACCAAGGAACCGAGGGATCATGGTAGATCAAGACATATCGACAGAAAGTATCACTTTATTAGACATCGTGTAGAAGAAGGACAACTCGTAGTTAAGAGGATATCATCAGAAGATAACCCAGCAGATCCGCTTACGAAGGGACTGAGTAGGGTTAAGCACTTGCAGCATGCTAGGAGTATTGGGCTGAAGGATGATATTAGCATAGATTAGATAGTATTAGAAACGTGTAATAGATAAATGTAATTGACATTTGATGATTAAATAAAGGAGTTTTATTTATGAGTAATGTTACTATCTTATGTTAATTGTTTAGCTATTGTTTCACTTTGCATGTTTTGACTTCCAGAATAATTGAGGTTATTAGGAATAATCGAATTATTCAAATGGTCCACAATCATTCATATGTTGGAAGTAGATATGAAAGAAGATTGTCATGAATTGGTGTGTAGAATGTCTAAATGGTATTAGACATAGCAAAGGATTGCTGCAACGTTCATGAGTGCTTATGAACTAGTTTTGAGCATTGGAATAAACCCGCGCTTGCTGGAATCACCTTATGGAATAAGATATAAAAGGGTGATCGCAAGACGATAATATCATATAGTCTTAAAACCTAGATATATGGTTTATTATTTGTTAATTGATTGTACATTGATTATACGAAAACGCATCAGTAACTTGGTGTTATAAAACGTATTGTTGTGTATAGTTGGTTAATGAATAAGTAAATGCATATAAGTCGAAGTTTATCTGTAACTTTTATCTAAGAAGGTAAAAGCGATATCTCGGCCGCTCGATGATTTGATTTGACTTATGTGCCGGGCCCGGTCAGAACTAAATTGATGTGTTCGATTAAGTTCTATGTCAAATAAATCAGAGATCGAGAAACCTAAATGCTTGACTAACCATTCCATAGGAATGTCAGCATGATATCTAACAAAGGACTGTACGTTCCCTTATCTAAAGGACAAGATTGATTAGATCAGAGTTGACAGCGTCTTTGAGAGCTACGATTGCAAACCGAATTGTACTTGTATAGTTAGTAGACTTATCCAAGTGGGAGACTGTTGGAATAGTGTCTAAGGCTGTAACTATATCCGGTTGTGCATGGTCCTTTTGGGTTGCCTTCACCATAGCAACTTGATAGGATGATTTATTAAGAGAGAATAAATATTATTAATATATTATGGGAATAATATAATGAATAATATATTGTTATTTGATATAAGTCATAGAATTAATTAGAATTAATTTGGTGACTTAAAGAAATTAATTAAATAAAGGGGTATAAACTGTCAATTGTTTGATAGTTAAGCTTTAGACTGTAAATCCATTAGGATATGGTTTGGACGGATTCTAAGAGCTTTAGGAAAGCTAAAATCCTCCATATGCTTATCTAGGAATGGATTTGGATAGCCTTAAGAGAAGATTATCCAATTAGGGTTTAGGTTGTAACCCTTAAGGAGTCTACAAGTATAAATAGACCCCATGGCATAGGGAATTCGACACTTGACCTAAAGTAAGGAACCTCTGGTCGAAATTCCTCCCTTCTCCTCTCTCCCAAATCATCCTCCTTGCTTTGGTGTTTGTAAGCCATTAGAGGAGTGACATTTGTGACTCTAGAAGCTCCAAGACCTCAAGATCAACAAGGAACTCAAAGGTATGATTCTAGATCTGTTTCAATGTTGTTGTTTAACCTAATTAGTAATTAGAAGTCTTGGATTCAAAGCGTGTTTATTAGAAAGCCTAGATCCGAGCATTAGGGTTTTGCATGCGCACATAGGAAAGTTCTTATGGCTAAAACCCATAAGCTACATCAAAAGAGGTATGTATTCTATCTTGCTAAGTCATTGTTTTGTATGCTAGATAAGGATAATACCTTGGAAGTTCTTATTTGCATGTATAATAGAGAAAACATAGATCCAAGGTATTTAGGGTTGCATATACACTTAGGAGTGTTAGAATGCTCAAAACCCAACAGTGGTATCAGAGCCTAGGCTTGTTTTCTTGTTTTCTTGTTATACTTGCAAAACTGCTTAAAAAATCGAATTTCTTGCTGTCTGATCATCAGACTCGGCGAGTCCATCAAGAGACTCGGCGAGTCCATGCCTAAAAGTGATGAAATCGATCCAACTCGCCGAGTTGGTTCATGCACTCGACGAGTTGGACCCCCAGACAGCATAAACTCGACTTTTTTGGCTAGAAATGGACTAGGAACATTACCCTAAGATGTTTTTGAACTTATAAACTTGTTTTTGATGTGGTAATGTTCATGCTAATCCAATTTCAAAGATAATTGTCAATAGATTCATGTTTTGTATTAGTTTAAAGTGTTACTCTAATTACATGGAAAAGTTTGATTTGAATTATCTTGTGTATATGAGTTGCTTAGATTAATAGAAGTTATGTGAAATTGTTGTTTTCAATCCAAATTAATCTAAGAGTTGATTCTAAAATGTTTTTTTGTAACTTGTCCTCAAGTTATATGAAAAGTCACATTTAAGTTTCATAAAACTCATAGAAGTTGGCAATGGTTACAAAAGATGTAGAGTCTTGTCCTTAAGTTATGGAGGTTCAAGAGTCACTTCATTAATAAATAAATAAATAAAGTGTAACCTTAATTAATTTCATAAGTTATAAAATAAAGAAAAGTTAATTCTTTTATTAGTTTAAAGTCTTCCATAACTTGTCCTCAAGTTATGGAACTTGAAGAGTTTTTGGATTAAAACTACTTTAAACACATAAGTTATGGAATTAATTAGTTTTGAATAGTTTCAAAACTTGCCCTCAAGTTTTGGAATTTGTAAAGTTTTCACTTATGAATACTTTAATTCTAAGTTAGCCCTTAGAATTTTAAAAAGTTAAAATTCAACCCTTATACTTTATAATATTATAAGTTAATAATATATATGTATAAGAGTAAAGTCAGTCTTACCGCTAGTACGCCTCATTCACGAAGCCGGTCTATAAGGTGGGTATAAGGTTGTTGCCTATAAAATGGCAACTTAATGGGTGTCCACTCTCACCCACCGCTTGCTTGACCGGTGGAGGGTCGTTAGCCGAACGGGTTTGACAGGACTATAATTATCCCTTTCATTAAAAGTATTAATGATAAATACTAAGTAACTAAACTCTTAATAATACCCAATCTTAGTTACTTAGGAAAAATGTGAATAAGGTGCTAATCCATGAAATTACACTTTGCACCTTGTTTAAGTCGGTTAGTGGAGCGTGTGTGGTTAACCGGCACACTAACGCGTATTTAACAAGGTAGGCAAAGGGTAACTTAATGTTTATCATAGTATCGATGGAGCGTGTGTGGTTAACCGGCACATCGATTAAGGGGCAAACACTTAAGGGTACCAAGTAATTTGCATGGTTACTTCACACCTTGTTTTGTGATCCTCGGCATCCCAGTCACAAAACCTGAAGGGCACACTCGAGATTGAAACATGCCATTGAACAGTTCAATTAATCTCAAAGATCTAGGAGTTTCAAATCCAATTAAAACCTAATAATACATTTCGTTTATCTTGGTGGAAATTGGTGAATCGTCATTCACCTACCTTCAAATATTTTATAGCTTGGATTACGGCATACCTCTTCTAAGTTATAAAATAGTTTGTTGGGTCCTAGCCTTAATATTTCATATTGGGTGTCATATTAAGGACTTTAAAATCAACTATCTTGAATGTCTCCCAAAAGATGTCTGGTTTAGACATTTATGATCTTCCCAAATCTCTTGAAACAAGCTTTCCTAAATGAAGATGATGTCCCATGGAAATCATACTTCTTTCACCTCCTCCAATTATTCTCCCTAATCCACAAGTTCAAGGTCACTCAAGCCCTATTGGCAAGGCAAGGTCTAGGTGTGATCACATCTTGGAGATGTAGTCACATATTGACAAGCCGGGAGAGTTGGGTGTCAAAGTCTTGAGAAAGTTGGTGGTTCAATCACTTTCTAAGTCACATAGTGAGTTCCTTTGGGACACCTATGAAACAGACTATGACAAGACCCTTAATGATCTTATCTATTTGCTAAGATCAACTTCCTAAAACTTTATGGACATTAACAATGATATCTAGTAAAGCTCTCTCTTCCCAGTGGAAAGGGATTGGCCATAGTCACCTCGGTTGACCAAATGGTAAAGAGAAAAGCTAAGTCTATGATAGTCTCGTGTACCATTATCAAAGGGTCCATATGTTTATATTGCCAAAGGAAGGGGCATTGGTTGCGAAGCTGCCAGATTTACCTAAGGATGTTAAAGTCAATAAGTTTGACTCTACTTCAGGTAAAGTCCACTATCTAACTCTGTTAAGTTTCTATTCTGAGATTCTTGATACATGATGTGACTGGGTCACATGGTGATGTTTTAAGAATCAAAGAAAAGTGAAGAAACTTAAAGAAAGAATATGCTGAATCTGATCGCGTAGATGGATTTCTATCGCGTAGTTTGAAGATCGGATTCCTGAGCTACTTCTTAGGAGTTATGAGATATTGCCTAGGAATAGATAACAACAAGTTTTCATATGGATTGTAAGGATAAGTTTTTCCGCAAAGTTCTAAAATAAAAGAAAATTTTTGATTTTATTTATTTTAAAATATCCTTACAATGGCATTTGAGGAAAAATTGTTGCTTATATGATTCCATTAAGAGCAAGAGTGGAAATATGAAATTGATTCTTTCATTTGTGGTAATGTCTAGATTTACCAAATAAGGAAAGATTCTCATCACCCAAGTTTCAATTGGACCGAAACTTGGAATCATGCAAGTTGTATAGCATGATGAATGAGAACCTTCAAGTATTGGAAAATTAAGACTAATTACTTGTTCACATGGATGTGTGAGTCAAGTGAAGGACTAAGGGATCGAGTACACATTCTTGTGCATTGGTCAAGTCCACCACAAAAGATTGATAAAACTATTCGTCATAGTTTACTAAAGCTCAGTTTTTGAAGAATCAAATTAGGCAGAAGGATAAAAGTTTCTCAAATCTGAAAAGATGGGAGAGTACTTTAGTATCAGTTTTGTGATCATCTTAATGATTTAGAGACCTAATCACAATTCATCCTCTAAGTGCATTCTGATAGCTAAGAAGAGGAGCTATGAATTGGTGAAGTGGCTAAGTCAAGAAGATGAGTCATACTTCGTTCCAATACAAGTCTTAGAGTCATACTCCAAGATTGTAATTTGAGTGACATGTCTCAAAGAAAGTTTAAAACACTTGTCAAATGTAAGAGTAAAAGTTTTCTACTCTTGTACATTTGAAACTGGTAAGTTGTGATGTTTTGGATAAAACAAAGACCAACTTAGGCCAATTGTGTGAAGTGTTTGTCTTGATTAGAATCCATACTATCTCTTGGATGTTTGACAAGGGAGTCTTATAGGTCAAGAGGACAGTGGGAGTCTTGAAGGTCTTGAAAGTCTCAAGAACTAATCAAGAATAGAACCTGAAGTTCTTCACTAGCACACGACTTGAGGTTTATAACCTATCGTGTTGACATATTCTATGCCCATTCCAGTTAAATTTAGATTTGCATATGAGTTCTTAGAGTTCTCAATTGGTTGCACAACAACTTGGAAGCAATGGCAGGCCCTTGAGCTGCCAGGTGGTAAGAAATTAAGATTGAGTTCAATCCATATGAGTTTGGATTTGTCATTATCCTTGTCTTGTGACTATGGTTTTGACAAATTCATATGGGTAGGAACTCATACACCATTAAATCTAAGTGTCATATGGTTTCTCTCCGATTCATGAAAATGATGGTGAGGAAACACTTTCACTAAGTAGATTTTAGCTAGATAGCAATTGTGATATTTGCATTCTCAAAGTCGTTAGTGGAGCGTGTGTGGTTTACCGGCACACTAACCTGGACTTGTGAGAAGTAGCAAAAAGGTCTAACCATTATGATTATGGCATCCCTCTTCATAATTGTTTAGACACACAAGTGTGCTACCTAAGGGAAGGTGTATGCTTTTGATTAAGTTTTATCAAAACAATCTAGTATCAGAAATATGAACTTTGGTAAGAAAGTCAGCTGATTTCTGAGTACATGTCAAAGCTAGTGGGAGCATAAGTGTTATGCTAATAATCATCATGTTAGTGGGAGCATGATAATTATGATAAGTATTGCAAGTTAGCAATATTAATTATAGAAAACAAAAGTTTCAATTGGGAAAGAGTTGTTTTGCTATAATTAAGGGAGAGGAAATTATACTTCATCTCAAATCTATAAGCTTAGATCGTGAGGTTTTAATCATTTAGTCAAGGATATATATGAATTTCATGTTGCAATGGATCAACATAAGGAAATTTTGTATATGAGTCCATTATTTGCGTTCTAAAATTCGATTATGATTACGGCATCCCTTTTCATAATCTGAATTATAAGAACTTGGCAAATTGAAATGGAAATGTTATAGCAAAAGACTGGTTTAGTCTTTATGTGAGACATCATGAATCAATTCCCATATGCTTCGGATATAGGATCGATTACATGTGCTATATTCATCCTTTCTAAAATTTTCCAAATGCCTGGGGCATTAAGAAGGGAAAAGGTTTAGAACTGGATGTGACTAAAAGAATTAAACAATTGTCGAGGACAATCTAAGGTTTACCAAAGATTGGGTGCTCAAGGACAGTTGGAAGTATAATGATAATTCTGGAAGGACCATATTGGCATAGTCTGTAAGGAGGCAACTCTTGTTCAGAAGTGATAGTCAAAATGGAATCTGGAAATGTTTCAAAGTTAGAATTTTCAATCTGTTTAAGATTAGGAAACTTAATGCAAGAAGGATGTTTCCAAGGAGCTGATCTCCTTTGGAATAATCTGTAATGATTGTTGTCAAGGCTTTCTGACTTTGTGCATAATCATTACAAGAGGATCAATGCATATAAGTTTAGAATCTAACAAATTTCAGTAAATGGCATGAATTTGGAATTCTTGCATTTGCAGTAAGGATTTGGGAGTGTGAAAAGAGAATCATTGAAGTTATGTTCAATGGATCTAGTTCACAAAGTAAAGATCATAGACAAACATAGTATGCATACTTGGTGTATGGCTTGACTAGTGTTTAGAAAACATAGTGTACATGCTTGGAGCATGGGACAACTATTGTTTTAAATTCAAGAATAAAGTTGATAGCTGAAACAGTATACAATGAATAATGTGTAATCATATGGTGATAAATAAATGGTGTTTTATTTATGTTCATAGGTTTTGATACCATATTGGATTCAATTATTATTGTGTTACATTTTGCATGTTTTGACTTCCCGAATAAACTAGGTTATTCTTCCGGAATGACTAAGTTATTCAAACCATCCACAGTCGGTCATATGTTGGAAGTAGATATGAATTAAGACTGTCATGGGTTGGCTTGTAGAGGTCTAAGGTGTTGGACATAGGGCTACAACACTCATGAGTACTCATAAGTTCTGAGTATTGGATTCAACCCGCGCTCATTGGAATCACTTCATGGATTTTATCACGAGTGATCATGAGACGATAATATCTTATATTCTTCAAACCTAGAGATATGAGTTGTTACTATGAGGTGATAGTACATTGATTGCACAAAAACGCATTTGGTAACTCGGTGCTATAAAACGTGCCTTTGTGTATGATTCAACAAGTAGTAGAACAAGCCATATGAGTCGAAGTTTATCCATTCCTTTTACCTTCGGGATAAAAGCGATATCTGTGGGCCCCTCGGTGATTTGATGATGACAAATGGAAGTGCTCGGCCGGGCCAGGACTGATTTGATTTGTTCAATTAGTCAGTCGTCATAAATCGGAAATCGGGAAACAACAAATGGACAGAGAGAATGATTTTAATCCATGTCTCAGTCCATACGATATCTAGAATGGAGGAATATATGATCCCTTATCTAATGGACAAGTCATTGACAAAGGTCAGATTTCATCTACAAGGTCAGAGTTCAACAAAAGCTTTTGAGAGCTACGATTGTCGGTCAGTTCTTGAAGTCATTCGCAATAATAGTTTTAGACTTATCCAAGTGGGAGACTATTGGATTAATGTCTAAGTCCATAACTATTATTGGTAAGACTTGACCCGACCCGGCATGGTCCATTTGGGTTGCATGGCATCATGCACTTGGATAGACTATAATGAGAGAAATAAGACACTTATGGTTATTAATATATTATAAGTTCTAGTATATTAATAATAAGAATAATAAGATTATTTAATTAGTATTGATCAAGAATTAATCTAGGATTAATTAAGTGATCAAAAGAAGACTAATTAAATATATGGGTTGATTGTGTAAATCATCCATACTTGTATAGTGGGCTAATGCTCCATGGATAATCAAGTTGGGCTAAAACCCATAGGATGGTCCATGGATGCTCCATGGTGTATTTGTACCCATGGATCATGGAAATGAAAGGCCATGTCAATTAGGGTTTACATGGTGTAACCCTAACTATATAAGCATCTTATTCTTGACCAAAATTGGCACTAGTGTGTGAAGTAAAAGGGCTAGCCGATTTCATGAAGTGTAGAATTCTCTCAAGTTATTCCAAGAGTATTTGGTGCTTTGTGATTCCATTTGAGGCTTCCACACTATTGGGGCTAAGCTCTTAAAGCTTGAAGACATCAAGCTACATCAAAAGAGGTATGTATTCTATCTTGCTAAGTCATTGTTTTGTATGCTAGATAAGGATAATACCTTGGAAGTTCTTATTTGCATGTATAATAGAGAAAACATAGATCCAAGGTATTTAGGGTTGCATGTACACTTAGGAGTGTTAGAATGCTCAAAACCCAACAGTAACGCCCCGATTCTCAGGTATTGATTAAATAATATTATTGCGTTAAGATCTACTCGACGAGTTGGTTGACCTACTCGTCGAGTAGCGGCGGGATGGGATCGCGTGTTAAGTGACCTACTCGACGAGTCCATATTGGGACTCGGCGGGTAGGAGCTGACAGATGAAACCCTAAATCTCGGGGTTTTCACCCTATTTAAAGGGACCTTAGCCTCCCTTGGGCCTCTTTACAGTTCTAGAGAGTCTTGAGAGTCCTTATACGTGTGTGTGGGTGCTTTGGGTGGTGTTTGAAGCTTGGAAAGAGAATCTTGGAGGAAGAAAGCTAGGAGTGCAAAGGAATTGAAGCAAGGAAGGCGTGGGAAGCAGGATTTACCTCATCTAGCATCTTTTGGAGGTATCAAAGTGCCATCCTTACTTCCTTTTTCCCTTTTGTTGAGTTTCTAGGGCTTTTTATGGATTTTCAAGTTGGTATGACGAGCTATGGACTAGATATGAAGTTGTAACTTCAGATCTGGACCCTCCTTGGATTCTAGAAGCATAAAGTCACAATTTTGGTCGTGATTGAGGTCCCTCTTGGGCATGAAGCCCCATTAAGAACTTAGATTTAGCATTTGGAGCCTTTAAGGCCATGCACGCACGTAAAGTTTGCAACTTCACGTGATAAGCATGCCCTAGAAGCTTGGATCTGTGATTTGGAGCCGCTGCATGGCTAAAAACAAGTTTGTATAGAAAGAGGACTGAATGGACTCGGCGAGTCACATGAAGATGGTCGTGAACTCGACGAGTTAGATGAACAAATCGGCGAGTCCGATGAAGATCGTCATAAGACTCGACGAGTTGATGAACAACTCAGCGAGTCGGATGAGTTTTCTCTTGGATATGTATGAGTGTGTATCCATTGAGTTTCAAGGAGGGGACTCGACGGGTGGCCTTAAAGTGTGATCGAGGATCGAAGGAACTCGACGAGTCACTCCGATGACTCGGCGAGTTGGAATGTACTTCAGGGAACTCGATGAGTAGCCGAGGGCACTCGGCGAGTCGAGGTCAACATGGACAGTTAACCTTGACTGAGGACTTTGGCCTTGGTCAGGGATTGACTAGTGGGTTACGGGGTACCTTATAAGGTTAAGGACTTATGAGTATATTGTACTATGATCTTAGGTGGTGGAGCCGGTGTCGGGTGATCCGAGGGTTGGAGTGTATCTTTTGAGTCGACAATTGCAAGGTGAGTTACCCACACTATATCGATAGGGTCTACGGCACCAAGGTCGGCCCTTATAGTTGTTATTATTGTAGTATGCGATATATGATTATGATCTGTTTGATCGGAATCAGGATAGAAAGTATGTTATGCTTTTATGATCCGTAGGGATTGGTATGCTATTGACCTGCTAGGTCAGTGTTCTAGTTACGAGAGGATTCTATGATTTACGATCAGCGAGATAGATATACTTGATGTTTGTATATGGCAGTATATGATAGCTATGCGTACATAGTTGTTTGTTTGTTGATTGGGTTGAGGCGGTCCTGCTTTGTGCTGAAGGCCAACATACCCTATGAGCGGTCCGGGGAGACTGTAGGCCCATGTGGCGGACCAGTCATGCCGAAGGCTCGAGATAGATCTAGACAGACTGTAGGCCCGGTAGGGCGGTCCAGTCAAGCCGATGGCCCAGTATGCATGTTGATTGATTGATTGATTGTTACTGATATGGTATTGTCTGTGTGGTATTGGTATTTTGGGGGTAGCTCACTAAGCCCTCGGGCTTACAATTTTTAGTTTATTGTTTCAGGTACTTCAGGAGATCGTGGAAAGGCGAAGGTGTGACCGTACCGCTTCTCATCGTTATGTTATAATTTTTGGGACACTCTGATGGATAATGATTTGAAAACATTTTGTAAACAATGTTATTTGGTTCTTATTTATGATTGAAAAGTTTAAATTTGGCGTAAAATTTATGGATGTTACAAATGCTAATGAACTCACCAACTTAAATGTTGATATTCTCTTTTCAAAATAACTTGTATTCTCAGGAAACCAGTAGACAGGTACACTCACATATGTTTTTGAGAAGACGGAGCATATTCAAGACTCGCCTTTTATTTTGCTATACGTTTTGGTGTCATACAAACAATACTAAGAACACAAATGTAATAATTGTATTTTTAATACTATGGATGTTATTGTTTGTTTTACTATTACACATTGTTATGATATTGTACATGACGTCTTCTGCCCCCGAATGTTTCCGCCATCTCGGTTTGGGGTGTGACAGTTTATTTGATCGGTTCTTTTCAGTTATATTAAGTCCTTAATCATCGTGTACATGTTATTTGAGTTATTCGAGTAATAAATGAACCGAACCTATTAATACCCGAACCAAATCGAACATGTAGTGGTTAATCGGTCCGGTTTTAGGTTCATGCAATTACCCTTATTGGGTTATCGGGTTCGGGTCGGTTCGTTCGGGTTCTGACCCGAATAACTGTTGGATTAGTGTCTAAGTCCATAACTATTTTGGTATGTACTTGACCCAATTGTGAGCATGGTCCTTTTGGGTTGCCTTCATCAAAGCAACTTAATAGGATGATTTGTGGAGAAAGAGATTAATTATGATTTATTACTATATTATGTGAATAATATATTAAAAGAGAAATCATATTGTTTAATTAATATTAGTCAAGAATTAATAAGAATTAATTTTGTGGCTAAAAGACATTAATTAAATAAAGGGGCTAGAACTGTCAATTGTGTGATAGTTGGATATTGGGCTAATTGACTCCATAAAGGATGGAGTGGACGAAATCTATGCGGGAAACCCCTGAGAATTCATCCAAGGCCTCTAAGGAGGGAGTTCATGGGCTGCTTAGGGCCTAAGCAGCCAGATTAGGGTTTCCTAGTTCAAAACCCTAATGGCATCACTATATAATGACCCCTAGGGCACCCAAAAACGTGGCTAAGTGTTCCTTAGGGTTTCTTGGACGTTTTTGGTGCCTCCTTCTCTGCTCCTAAGTCATCCTCTTTCTCTTGGTGTTTGTGAGCCATTAGAGGTGTGACATTTGTGACACTAAGCTTTCAGAAGCCAATTACAAGGAAGATTTGAGATTGTTATTGCTACAAAACAATCAACGTAAGATCTAAACCCTATTCTTATGTTAATATCAATTATCACATGCTAGATCTAGGGATTATGGCTTTGGATGATTATTGAATGTTCATTAGACAAACTAGATCCAAAGCTTTAGAGTTTGCATGTACACCATAGGAATGATGTAGTGCTCAAAACCCATCAATGGTATCAGAGTCAGGTTGTTTGTTTGATGTATTTGATGCTTAATTGTTCATTGCTTGGTTAAAAACCGATTTTTTGGGTTACTGACTGGCAGACTCGCCGAGTTCATGAATGGACTCGACGAGTCCAAGGGTCTGTTGCCGGATTTTTCGTTTTTCCTGCCAGATTTTGTTGAGGATTACTTCCAAAACTCGTTTTTCTTGCCTAAAACTGATTTTTTATGTTTGGAATGGTTATCTTCATCACAATTGATGGATTTGGTTATTTTTGGATAATATAGGATTATTATTAGTCATATATTTAACCTAGTAAGGTTGAAAAGTTTTAATTTACACCCTTGAGGTTTTATAATTTAAATTTGAACTTAAATGTTATAGTTTTTGAAATTTAAATAGTTTAAACCCAAATGTTTTGAAAGGTTTCAAAACTTGTCCTCAACTTTTGGAATTTAATTTTTTGATTAAAAGTTTAATTTTTGAAAATTTTAAATTCTAAAACCCTAAGTTTTGAAAAGTTCAAATTACACCCTTAAGGTTTTATTAAGTTAATTAAAAGTATAACTAAAAGAGAGTTAATAAATCAAAAAGGATATGGTTTATATTTAATTAAATTAAAACTGTAATTTATAAAATTAAACCACCTACTATTTTAAAAGTCTAAAATACACCCTTATACTATATATAACATTAAAAGTCTAATATTATATATGTATAACTTAAACTGCTAGTCTTACCGTTAGTAGACCTCATTCACGAAGCCAATCTATAGGGGGGGGATAAGGTTATGGCCTATAAAATAGATGTTTAATGAGTGTCCACTCTCACCACCACTTCCTTGATTGATAGAGGGTCGTTAGCCGAACGGGTAGGATAAGGTAAACCCTCTCCTCATTAAAAGCATAATGAATATTAAAGTAACTAAATGTTTTAAAAAATTCCCAATCTTAGTTACTTTAGGAAAAAGTAAATTGATGCAATTCCATGAAATTACACTTTGTACCCTTGCTAAGACGTTAGTGGAGCGTGTGTGGTTAACCGACACACTAATTGAGTTCTAAGCAAAGGTGGCAAAGTGTGACTCGATGTTTGTCATAGTTCGGTGGAACGTGTGTGGTTAACCGGCACATCGAATAGGTGACTATAACATTGGGGGCACCATGTATATTTGCATTGTTATTCACACCCTGTTTTGTGATCCTCGGAATTGATGGGTTTTGAGCACTACATCATTCCTATGGTGTACATGCAAACCCTAAAGCTTTGGATCTAATTTGTCTAATGAACATGCAATAATCATCTAAAGCCATAAACCCTAAATCTATCATACTATGAACCGAATTAAGGGCTTAGAAATTACCTTTGATTGTTATGTAGTAATAACAATCTATTCCTCCTTTTAATTGGCTTCTGAAAGCTTAGTGTCACAAATGTCACACCTCTAATGGCTCACAAACACCAAAGAGCAAGAGGATGAAGAAGGAGGAGAGGAGAGGCACCCAAAAACCGTCTAGAAACCCTAAGGAATCAGTTAGCCACGTTTTTGGTGCCATAGGGATCCTTAAATATGAGAGGATATTAGGGTTATCTATCAAGGAAACCCTAATTTGACTGCTTAATCCCTAAGCAACCCATGGACTCCCTCCTTAGAAGCCTTGGACACTCCTCTAATATGGAGTCCATTAGCCCAATATTCAACTATTACACATTTGATAGTTCTAGTCCCCTAAGTTTAATTAATCTCTTTTAGCCACAAATTTAATTCTTAATTAATTATTGACTAATCTTAATTAAACAATATGATTTCTCCTTTAATATATTCTAAATCATAATTAATCCTCTCTCTCCATAATTCATCCTATCAAGTTGCTTTGGTGAAGGCAACCTAAAAGGACCATGCACCATCGGGTCAAGTACATACCAAAATAGTTATGGACTTAGACACTAATCCAACAGTCTCCCACTTGGATAATTCTAATAACTATTCTGCGTATGACTTCAGATCCTGATCCGCAATCGTAGCTTTCAAAATCCGTTGTCAATTCTGATCTTATCAGATAGCGTGTTCTTTAGATAAGGGATCATATATTCCTCCATTCTTGATATCGTATAGACTGAGACATGGATTTAACTCATTCTCTCTATCTACATATTGTTTCCCGAGTTCCGGTTTATAACGACTGACAACAGACTACAATTGAACACATCAACTTAGTCCCGGCTTGGCCAAGTGCTTAGGGTGTCATCACTAAATCATCGAGGGATCCACTGATATCGCTTTTATCCCACTTTGGGTAAAAGGAATGGATAAACTTCGACTCAATGTTGGCTTGTACTCACTCACTGAGTTACACACAACAATACGTTATATAACACCAAGTTACTGGTGCGTTTACATATTATCAATGTGTAACTGACTCGTAAGATACAACTTACACATCTCGGTTTCAAGAATACAAGATATTATCGTCTCACTAATCACTCGTGATAAAATCCATGAAGCGATCCAAGCGATTGTGGGTTTATTCCAATACTCTAATCTTATAGTAGTACTCATGAACCCTGCAGCAAACTTTTGCTATGTCTAAAACACTTTAGACAATCTACATTCAGATTCATGACAGTCTTCTTTCATTCCTAATTCCAAAGAATGAGCGACTATGGAGGGTTTGAATAATCTTATTATTCGGGAAGTCAAAACATGCAAAGTGAAACACAAGAATAATACTAATCATATATGACTCAAACCTTTGAGTATAAATAAAACATTTTATTTAATCACCATATGGATTACTCATCATTTGTTGTTTCGGGTAATCAACTTCTTACTTGAATTATAACTACAATTGTCCCATGCTCTTAGCATGCACACTATGTTTACCTATGGTCCTTACTTTGTGAAATAGTATAATCGACTAACATTTTCAATCACACTCATTTCACAATTCCTAATCCATTAGTGTAAGAATACAAAATTCTCGCCACTACTAGAATATGCTTGATTCTAACATTTTATGCAACAGTCCTTTCATAATGTCACGACACAAAAGTCACCAAGACTCGGCCAATGAAATTACAAATTACTCTATTGGATATTGTTACAAGACAATTCCATAGTCATGAAATCTCATATTCAAAGTACATTCCTTTCAACATCCTTCTTGCATAAAAGTTTCTAATCTAGACATTTATTCTTGATATTTTCCATATGACAACTCATTCTAAATAGAATCTTATCTCTTCATAATAATGTCAATATGGTCCATCCATGACTATACTTTCAACTGTCCACGAGCGACCAATCATTGGCGAACCTTAGATTGTCCTTGGCAGTTGTTTAATTATTTTAGTCAAAACCGGTTCTATTTCCTTTTTCCCTCTAAATGCCCTAGGCATTTGGAAAATTTTAGAACGGTCGAATATTACAGCATATGCAATCAATCCTATACCCGAAGCGTATGGGATACAATCCATAATAAAAACATGATACTTTACCAGTTTCTTACTATAATATCGTCATAATATTTCTATTTGTCGTGTTCTCAAAATTCAAACTATGAAGAGGGATGTCGTAATCATAATCAAACTTTGAGAATGCAAATAATAAATATACCTTTGAATAAATTCAATTAAAATTTCTCGATCTAAGCTTTTAGATTGGAAACGAAGTATAACATTCTCTCCCTTAATTATAGCAAAATCAACTTTTCTACCCCTGCAACTTTGCAAAGTGAAACTTTTGTTTTTCTATAATTAATATTTTAAACTTGCAATACTTAAATAATAATCATGCTCCCACTAACATGATGATTATATCCATTCCAGCATAACATTTATGCTCCCACTAGCTTTGACATGTATTTAGAAACCAGCTAAACTTCTAGAAAACAATACTTATTGACTTCCAAAGTTTATTGTTTCTAATATGATATGCTTCGACAAGCCTTTATCTAAGCTTCTCAAAATCACACACCTTTCCTTAGACAGCTCACATGTGTGTCTAAACTAATTCAGAACTTATGTTACTAAGTCCCAAATGTTCAGACTAATTGCTAAATCTCACAATTCGAACTATGAAGAGGGATGCCATAATCATAATCGAATTCGATAATGCAATTTACATAATCGCTATCTTCTTAAAATCTCTCTTAGTGAAAGCGTTTCCTCATAATCATTTTCATGAAGGAGATAAACCTTATGAACTTAGATTTTATGGTGTATGTGTTCCTATCCATGTGAATTTCCCATAAGCAATATCGAAAGATAATGTTTGTGACAAATTCAAACTCTTATGGACAGAACTTATTCATTCTTAATTTCTTTCCATCAAGGGTCCCACCATTACTTCCAAGTTCTTTAGCAGTCCACCTATGTCAATCAATGTACTTTTATCGAACAAGGTGCTTGCCTTATGCAGTCTATTGAGAACTCGTAGAACTCATATGCATAATCACTCAACAGGATTGACACAGAAATAGAATTTTGTCAACACGATAGGTTACAAACCTCAAGTCGTGTGCTAGTGTTTAATATGTTTACCCTTGATTAGTTCTTGAATCTTTTCAAGATCTTCAGACTCCCACTAACCTCTTGACATATTAGATTCACTTATCAAGAAACATTTCTTGATAAACAAATATCCAAGAGTTAGTGTGTGTCTATATCAAGACAAAACATTACACACATTTGGTCTTAGTTGGTCTTTGTCTTCTCCAAGACATCACAACTTACCAATTTCAAACGTGCAAGAGTAAGAAAAACAATTCACATTTGATGAGTGTGTGTGTGTCACTCAATTCACAATCTTGGAGTACAATTCTAAGACTCTATTTTGGAACGAAGTATGACTCATCCTTTTGATTTAACCATTTCAACAATTTCTGATTCCTCTTCTTAGCCATACTAGTGCACTAAGATGTCCTTTAGAGGATCAATTGTGATATGGTTCTTAATCATTAAGACGATCATAACACTGATATAAAAGTACTCTCCCTTCTTCTTAGATTGGAGGAACTTTTATCTTTCTGCCTTCATTGATTCTTCTTATTCGTTCTGCCATTCATTGAAACCTTTCAATGATTCAGAATTACACTTAATCTTGTAAGTATAACCATATTTACTAGACTTTTGGTAAATTATGACGAATAGTCTCATTGTTATTTGTGGTGGACTTGACTAGCGCACAACATTGTGTTCTAGTCCTTTAGTCCTTCACTTAATTCACATACTTGTGTGATCAAGGAATCAGTCTTAATTTCCTAAATACCAAGATTTCCATACATCACATGATTCAAATCATATGATTCCAAGTTTCTGTCCAATTGAAACTTGGGTGATGGGAATCTTTCCTTACTTAGAAATTTTTTTCACTACCATAAATAACATAACTAAGAATCATATCCATTTATAGAAATACACAAACATCAATTTTTCACATTGATTTCATTGCAAGGATATATATATATATATATATATATATATATATATATATATATATAAGACAAGTTAAAATTTTATTTTATTCATAAAAGCAGCGGAAAATATGTCCTTATAATGCAAAATCAACTGAAAACTATGTAATCAAATATTCCTAACAAATCTATCATAACTTTCTAAGCTCAAAAATCTGATCTTCGAACTCATGCGATCGTGATCCATTTCTTCGTGATCAGATTCATCTTGCTCTTATATCAATCTTCCTCTATTTTCTCTGATCCTGCAAAACATTCAAATGTAATCTTATCACATTATGTATTAAGAATCAATGAATAGGAACTTAATGGAGTTAGACAGTGGATTTTACATAAAGTATATCCATACTTCTTGACTCTCCCGTCTCTTAAATTCCTCAGGTCCTCTGGGCAGCTTCGTATCCAACGCCCCTTCTCTTGTCAACAGAAACAGGTGGCTTCTTCTGGAGTGACTACGGAAGCATGTTTGGTTGAATTACCAGACAAATATGCTCTATTGCTTTGCCAAATCATTTCTGATTCAGCAGCAATAAGCATGTAAGTTAAGTCAATGAGGTTCACGTCAAGATCCATCATATAATACTCCCTTATAAACCAATCATATGATTTAGGGAGTGACTGCAGAACCCAGTCTACAACCAACTTCTTTGGAAAAGATGCACCTAACATTGTCAACCTATCCATGTGTGATTTCATCTCTAGGACGTGAGCACACACGGATTTTCCATCTTCATGTTTCATTGACAATAGGGCTTGAGTGATTTTGAACTTTTCAATTCTTCGATCTTGTGGGTTTCGGAGAACAATAGGAGGAGGTGGAGGAAGTGAAACCAAGCTAATCTACAATGCAGGGATCGATCTTTCACCTTCATTGTGTAACAGACTTTCACTTTGAGCAAGAAAACCTTTTCCATGGGATTCGGGAAAGACCACGGTTAGATTTAGACATCTACAAAACGAGAGAAATATAAAGTTAGTTGATTGATTGAGTCCTTAATAAGTCACCCAAATGAGATATTAAGGCTAGGACCCAACACAATACTCTACAACTTGGGAGATGGATGTCGTAACCCAAATTGCAGAAAATTTGAGGGTAAGTGAATGACGATTCACTAATTTTCCACCATGAAAAACAAAAAAGAGATTAGGTTTTAAATGTATTGCAAAACTCCTAGATCCTTTGAGATTCATTGAACTTTTCAGTGGCATGTTTAAATCTCGATATGCCCCTCGGTTTGTGACTAGGATGCCGAGGATCACAAAATAGGGTGTGAATAACCATGCAAACTTACATGGTGCCCCAAATGTTACAATCACCTATTCGATGTGCCGGTTAACCACACACGCTCCACCGAACTATGACAAACATTGATTCACCCTTTGCTACCTTTGCTTAGAACCAATTTAGTGTGCCGGTTAACCACACACGCTCCACTAACGTCTTCGTAAGGGTACAAAGTGTAATTTCATGGAATTACATCAATTCACTTTTACCTAAAGTAACTAGGATTGAAATTTTTTTGTAAAAAACATTAAGTTGCTTTATAATTCATTATACTTTTAATGGAAAGGGTTTGCCCTATCCTACCCGTTCGGCTAACTACCATCCACCAATCAAGGAAGCGGTGAGTGAGAGTGGACACCCATTAAACGACCATTTTATAGGTCATAACTTTATACCCCCTTATAGATCGACTTCGTGAATGAGGCCTACAAACGGTAAAACTAGCAGTTTAAGTTATACATATATAATATTAGACCTTTAATGTTATATATAGTATAAGAGTGTATTTTACACTTTTAAAAGACTAGGTGGTCTAATTTAATAAATTACACTTTTAATTTAATAAGTGTAAACCATATCACTATGGATTTATTAACTCTCTTTTAATTATACACTTAATTAATTTAATCAAACCATAAGGGTGCAATTTGAACTTTTTTTCAAAAATTAGGGTTTTAGAATTTAAAATTTCAAAAATTAAACTTTTTAATCAAACAATTTTAAATTCCAAAACTTGAGGGCAAGTCTTGAAACATTTCAAAACATTAGGGTTTAGAATTTAAATATTTCAAAATTAAACTTTTAATCAAAATTTTAAATTTCAAAGCTTGAGGGCAAGTTTTGAAACTTTTCAAAACATTATCAAGAATATTCTAGATCAACAATTCAAATAAGGCAATTAACAATTAATTATGGTTATCTAATTTTGACATAGTCCAATTACTTGCAAGATAATTCACCAAATAACTTAAATAATTAACCATTATCTATTAAGGCAACAAATATTTGATTAATTAGCAACTATCTACTATTTTGGCAAGGATAATCACCCAATATCATAAAAAATGGAATCTTATCAATAAAAATCATTTTGGTAATTATCCCACAGCAAAAAGAGCACAAAATCCCGATTTTCCCTCTGTCTGACCTCGGGACTCACCAAGTCGACCTGACTCGCCGAGTTCATCCACTGACACACCGAGTCAGTCAGGCGGAGAGCCAAAAATTCGATTTTCAGGCAATAAACGATCAAATATGTATCAAATTCATTAACAAACAGTCATTGGCTCTGATACCACTAATGGATTTTAAGCACTACATCATTCCTATGGTGTACATGCAAACCCTAAAGCTTTGGATCTAGTTTGTCTAATGAACATGCAATAATCATCCAAAGCCATAAACCCTAAATCTATCATACTATGAACTAAATTAAGGGTTTAGAAATTACCTTTGATTGTTATGTAACAATCTATTCCTTCTTGTAATTGGCTTTTGAAAGCTTAGTGTCACAAATGTCACACCTCTAATGGCTCACAAACACCAAGAGCAAGAGGATGAAGAAGGAGGAGAGGAGAGGCACCCAAAAACTGTCTAGAAACCCTAAGGAATCAGTTAGCTACGTTTTTGGTGCCCTAGGGATCCTTAAATATGTGAGGTTATTAGGTTTATCTATCAAGGAAACCCTAACTTGACTGCTTAAGCCCTAAGCAACCCATGGACTCCCTCCTTAGAGGCCTTGGACGATTTCTAATGGGTTTCCCCATAGAATTCTTCCACTCCTCTAATATAGAGTCCATTAGCCCAATATTCAACTATCACACATTTGATAGTTCTAGTCCCCTAAGTTTAATTAATCTCTTTTAGCCACAAAATTAATTCTTAATTAATTATTGACTAATCTTAATTAAACAATATGATTTCCCCTTTAATATATTATTCTCATAATATATTAATAAATCATAATTAATCCTCTCTCTCTCCATAATCCATCCTATCAAGTTGTTTTGGTAAAGGCAACCCAAAAGGACCAGCACCATCGGCTAAAGTACATACCAAAATAGTTATGAACTTAGACACTAATCCAACAGGAATTACATGTGATTCAAGAACAATAATTAATCAATCAAAAAGGAACAATTTTTTAGTAATTTTTTATAATTCTTTTTGAACAAATGAAAAGTTTTAGTCAACTTCAAAATTACCTGCATTTTGGCTTTGAATCTAATTTGACCAGCTTGTTCTATATTTTCTGATCTAACCATGTCAACAAGCATAAGTCGTCCACCATATTCATCAAATATATCCTCCACAACAATATGTTGGTTTGGATCACCTGGTCTGCACCATGAGGTGGACTCATTCCAGGCTTTTGTTTTAATCCCACTTAAGCTGCAAAATGAAATTACATATGAAAACTAACACTACTAATCTTTTATAGAGATTATAAAAGATAAGACCTATCATGCCAAATCTCCTCAAATAATAGAGTAAAATAAAAAACAAGGAAGTTATGTGGAAAGTGGGCTCATTGTTTAGGAGCATAAAATCTAGTAACACAAGCACAAAGAGGATGATATGCAACATAATATGCATTGTTTGAACACTGCAACATAATTCATAAATAGAAAAATGCACAATTAAATGCAATGCAATCTAAGTAATGATAACAAGGGGTTACCTAGATACAAGCTCCATATGGAACACCAAAAATGCTACACAAAAGCTATATCTTGTTGCATATCAGTTTCATCCTATGTTGTTAATCTTTTCTTATATATGAAGCAAAAAAAAAACTTTTTACATTAATTCAACATCTCGACTGTTTTATCGTAAGATATGTGTACACATACTGTTTACAAAACTAATAATTTGTTCTTTTTTGATAAAAAAAAGTGATGACATGTAGTCATAGGCTTGGCATGAAAATGAAAAATCTCATATGGAAATCAAAAGGCTGCTTACACTATAATGTATGTGAGCATACTAACCAGTCACACAAAATATATATGATTGGCTAATTAGCCACCAAAAATATAATTATAAGTGGGAGATTATTATACAGTATGTAGTTAATACACTTGATGTGATACCATACAAATTCTAGTTTCACATAATAAGACTATTTAACATAATAATGTAGGGGATCTTACTAGCCATTCACATATCATGGTTTGTTAAAAAAATGATCGAGTAACAATACCTGCCACTCTTAGCACTAGGCACAATTATTCATCTTTTCTCAAGGCTCTTGTATCTGTCTCTCGCAAGGGTGCAACATGCCTACAAAATAATATAATATTTATAATATTAACAAATCTATATTTATTATCATTAAAAAAATCTAATTGTAAAAAATGCAAACCTTGAGTTTCCTTAAAGAACCAATGATTTCTTCAGATAACGACACTTGAATAGGTGTAGGTTCAAATTTGAAAAGTATTCAACCCCAATTCTAAACATTCAACCCTAAACTTACAATGTTGTAAACAAGAAAATTGATGTTTTACAAATTCAACCCTAAAATTACTTGTGTCTCCCTAGATGTGATGGACATGATTTTAGTCTTTCTTTTTTAACAACACGTCTTTCATGTCTCTTGCTTTTTTGTTCACCCTCTTTGGCAATTTCATCAATTATATCTGGTAAGCTCTAGTATATATTTAAAACCACAACAAGTAAATATAATGAAAAGAAAAATGAAAATAAAAAACAAATCCAACTTAAAAAATAATCACCTGTCAAGTTCTTTAGTGAACTCCTTTGTCTTTTTAGCTTCTGCTTGAATCTTCATATTGTTGTCCTATGTAGAAATATGAGCATTTAAAACTCACAACCTATAAATGAAACATGCACGTGGATCCTGCTAATCCACCAAGAAACATCAAATAACTACTTTACCCAACAACATTTATAACCAAACTAGATAACTCTAATAAAACCCATAAGTTTATGAATTATGATGGATAAAAATGCACAAAAGGAAAATGTAAACAATCAAACTCAACGGAATTGAAATAGAGAAAACAAGGCATAAAGGAGAAACATATCAAACCAAGCAAGTGATTACAAAGCGTATACATACATTTTTAAGGTATAAAGGTAAGATAAGAACCTGAAATAAAGGAGAAGAAGTCGGAAAAAGACACTGAATGGAAGAAGCTAATGTGAAATAGAGCAGAACATCCATTAAAGAATACTTCCATTCTTTAATGGAAGAAGCACCTCAATTTTGGAGCTCCATAACCTGCAGAAAAGATACCAGACAGAAACAAGTTACAGCAATCAGATGATCATACAAACTATTTGCAAAATACAAAAAGGACTAGTGATTTTAAAAGACATGTTTCACAGTAAGTAATGTGTTGCAATCAAATACAGGTGTTTTAAAGACTTCTCGAAAAGTAAATTATTTATGGATTAAAACCTAATTTTTGTAAGAGTGACTGGTGAACCTCCAGATATAAATCTTATCATTTATTACAGTAGTTAGAGTTGGTAAATAAGATTATTAAGAGTGGAGTGAAGTAGCGTACCATAAACATTGGAAATCAGAACAACGGCGATCTTCGAATCAGTGTTCCCGGTAACGTAAGAATTGAGAGACGCGATCTGCAAGACATCGCCATATTCACTGCCGGAGGAGAGTGTAGGTGGGTTATCGCAGCATTCAGGGCCAAACATTGTGGACAATGGAGCAGCTTGTTTAATGCTTGCTCTAGAACAAATTCCACCATCACGACCATTCGATTTTCTTTTTCTTCATCTTCGCTTACATGTCTGATCGGCAAATCGGAAACATGGTTGTATCAAAAAAATCAGAAATCAAAATCGATTTCAACCCTTCGAAAACCCTATGTAGCTACTCTTTAATAAAATCACCATTATTGAGGAATGTCATCGATCTGTTGATCCATAACACATCATTAGTATATTCTTTCTATAATTCATTGTCGAATATGGAATGAAGGGTAGAGAGAGGTGGGATGAAGAGGGAGAGAGGGCGTAGAGGTTGATGTGATTCAGTTCGATAAATGGGTATGAATTTTTTTTTTTATCCTAAAATACCCTTGATTCATTTCAAAAACATGCCCCATGTCTTTTTTCCAGGTATTTACAAAAATGCCACAAAACATCCTAACCGTCGTTTATTTTGATCTAACGATCTTTGTTTGGTTCTCGGAAAACTATAGGTTCTCAAATGATCATTCCTCTCTCTCTCTCTCTCTCTCTCTCTATATATATATATATATATATATATATATATATATATATATATATATATATATATATATAGGTTTAGGTTCTATGGAAAACAAAAAACCCCAAAAATCATTAAAATGCATAAAAAAATACTTAGAGATCACAAAACTTTTTTTATCAAAAAATCGCAACTTTTAGGTCAGAATCGTTGAAATTTTTTTTTGAAAAAAAAATATTTTTACATAAAAAAAATTGATTTTTTATTTTTTTTCAGTGAAATTGTAAAAAATGCTGCGATTTTTTGATAAAAAAAATTCAAAAAAAAGATTTGTGATCTCTTGGTTTTTTTTATGTATTTTTATGAATTTTAGGATTTTTTTTATGGTTTTTTTGTTTTCCAAATAACTCTTCCCTATATATATATATATATATATATATATATATATATATATATATATATATATATATATATATATATATATATATATATATATATATATATATAAGGGTGAAGCTATGGTGTATCAAGGTGGGTCCTAGGACCCACCTAATTTTTTATTTTTATTTACTATCTATGTATATAAAAAAAAATTATGACCCACCTTGAAAAAAAATTATGACCTACGTTTTAGTATTTAGACAAATAAGATACAAATAAATAAAAGAAATGATGGAATGTTTTACTTAAATTTGCAATGAATATGGTTAATTTTTATCAAAACCTATTCCAAATTGGAGACAAAGATAAAAAGTGGTAGTTATTTGATATTATAAATCGGATATCTCTACTTAAACTAGTAAAAATACATTATTGGCTCTAATAATAGGTAGTTGCAAGAAGATTTTCTAAAATGAAAAGAAACCCATTTGTATTATATATATATATATATATATATATATATATATATATATATATATTGTAAAAGTCCAGTTTTAGGGGTCAAGTAGGCCGCTTTGTACTGGTTTTTAAGGTTTTCGAACGGTCCGGATGAACACAAACTAACCACTTTTTAATGGTTCGACCCGTCTTGCTCTGTTATAAATATTTTTGTCTTTTTGCTTTACTTATATAAGGAACCACGTGTTTTTCTATTTTAGGTTCGCCACTGTGTGTGTGTATATATATATATATATATATATATATATATATATATATATATATATATGTATATATATATATAGGTAGGTTCTAATGTTTCTCACATCTATTGTGTGCTAGAATGCACCAATAAAAATTGAGTAAACATTAAATGTATATTAAATGATATCCATATTTATAATTCTTTTTTATGGAAACTAATTGAATTCGTCATTAATATCAATAATAGTATTCTTTCAGAATGAATTCATATATAAAATAATAAGAGTGTATTCTAGGAGAATGAGAGTATATTCTACTAGAATACACCCTCATTCTTCATATTCCATACAACTTTATTGTATTTTAAGTGAGTGAGTCCTGAAATAATATTATTGCTGACATAAAAACCTAGATACGAATTCATTTTGAAAGAATGTTATTGCTGATATTAATGACGAATTTAATTAATTTCCATAAAGAGAAAATTATAATTATAGATATCATTTAATATACATACAATTATGGAAACCATTTAATATCTATCATTATTTAATTAAATAATAATATAATTTTACTAAATTCCTATTGGTGCATTTTAGCACATAATAAATGTAAAAAACACTTTAACCTAACCATATATATATCATTTAATATACATTTAATGTTTACTCAATTCTTGTTATTGCATTCTAGTACACAATAGATGTGAGAAACATTTGAACCTACCTCTATATATATATATATATATATATATATATATATATATATATATATATATATATATATATATATATATATATATATATATATATATATATATATATATATATATAAGTGAGTAATCTATGTGGGTATATACCTAGTTGTTGGGACTGGGGAGCCAAGCCAAAAGGTTTTTTTGTCGGGAGGATATAAAAAATCAAATAATTAAGGAAAATTGAAATAATGGAGGAATATTTATAATATATAGTATTAGATAAACACCTTTTGCAACAACATTATATATAGTTCAACACCACATGCAACCATGGAACTACTTTTCCTTCTATAAATTCAGTTTAACAAAAAACCAAGAAGAATTTTGATTATAATTAGTTCTGAAAATATATATATATATATATATATATATATATATATATATATATATATGATGATCACTGCAGCATCCAAAAGTACGAAAACCTCAACCACCGATATTACGAAGAATACCACCACAACCACAATGAAAGCAGTGAAACCCATGATGAAAAAATTTGTTGGTGTCCGACAAAGGCCATCAGGGCGGTGGGTGGCTGAGATCAAAGACTCCTCTCAGAAGGTGAGGTTATGGCTTGGTACCTACGACACCCCTGAAGAAGCTGCTCGAGCCTATGATGAAGCTGCTCGGGCCTTGAGAGGTGAAAACGCAAGAACCAACTTTGCTCCTTTGGTTAATTCAGTAATATCCGATTCCTTATCAGAATCAGATTCAAGACGTGCGCTTAGCTTTTCTTCATTAAAAGCGAGGCTCAGCAAGAACTTACAAAGCATCATGGCAAGAACCACAGAGAATAATAAGTCGTCACCAAAAAGTAGGGTGAGTGATCATTTCACGTTTGCAAGTATATTCAATTTCAAGGCCAATTACCCACCCCAAAACAGCGTTGTTGCTGACATGGAGAAACTTGTGCAACCCAGTGTGATTGTGCCACCACAAACGGTGGCAGATCATGATGGTGCTACCTGCACCTATAACTCATCTTGGGAAAGCTCAAGTGTGTCGGCAGACAGCAGCAATGAGTGGGTGGGTTTCAGTAGTTTACAACATGGGTTGGATTCAGATGGGTCGGATACTTGTGAAGGAAGTTATTTTGGAGACCAATTGATCGGAGGGTGGATGAGTAGCCCAGATATTAGTGATGGTGGTTCCAGGAGTAAAAGGTTTAAGGTTTCTTCATCGGTTATGGTTCCTCCCAAGTTTAGTGGTCAAACTACCGAGTCTGGTTTTCCATGGTGAGATAAGGAAACTGATGGGAGTTTGTGGAGTTTACTAGAAGTTGAAGGGTTTATTTAAAAGGGTTTCTCTTCAAACTATGGGGGCGTCATGGAAAATTATCACGCACCCTTTTGTTTTCGTTCGTTCTTTCTATTTTAGGGGTCTTGCTCAGCGATGTAAAAAAACTAATACAGTATGGGTTTTAGTTATATGGTTCGAGACTTTACCAAGTTGACCTAAAGATGAATATCTAATTTTATCAAGCTAGACATAGTTTAATTGATATAAAATACTCGAAATCAAATTAATAGTATAACAATCAGTATTTTCAAACAAATTATACCACCCATAAAACAGTCCATGAACCAGAAGATATTATTCATTACATATGACAAAAAATAATTTCTTTTATATGACAGCTTAAGTTACCAATCATTACAAAAATTGCAAACAATAGATTCTACCTGTTGCGAGTGAGTTACCTATTTATTTACAAGGATTCAACCCAAGGTTGCATTTTAAAAGAGATTTACATGTTGCCAAAACTACAAATGGGACATGACTACATAAAAAAATAGATGATAAAGGATGCAAACAAAAATAAAGGAACATTGTTGTTTCTGGATTTATTTAACCTGATGTAAAACAAAAGAAAATATGATAATAGGAAAAGAAAAACTAATCAAATTTCACATATTTGTAAAACCAAAGAAATTAAGATGATGGAAAAAAAAAGTAATCAGATTAACAGATTTAACTTGTTGAATTAACAAATAAAAGCAATAATTCTTGATTACAGCAGACTTAACATCCTAATTTAATTTGAAGCAGCAAAGTAGTTGGGTAATTCCATATTTTAGGCATCAATAGAAAGCAAGTCTACTTTAAAAAAAGGATGAGAAAAAGAGATGAAAATAAATCACGATAACTTAAATGGCTAAACATGAAGTCAAAGCACCTCCTCTATCATGCAAGAGCAGCTCTCTATATATCCGTTACCAGTGTAAGCTTCACATTTGATGGAAGAAGGAAACCTTTAGCTTGCAAACAAGAAAGAACCTACCAACCAAAGAACACAAGTGAGAAGACAGCAAAAGTGATAAAAATATTAAAACAAGTTTATCCAAAATGGAAAAGCAAAAGAAAATTTACCTTAGAATACAAAAGCCCAAGTTGAAGCTCCTTGACATGACGAAGATTCATTATACGTACATCCTTCAAGCATCTCTTGTTCCGCTTCATTAGGCGTTCTCTGGCAATCCTCGATCTTTGTACAAGTATGATCTAAGTGGTATGCACTTTGAATTTCTTGAGCTGCTTCAGTTGGCGACATTGAGTTAGTGATAAACTAGTATTGGCTTCAGGTCCGATTTTGCAATCAAGTCTTCATCTAAATACACCTCAGAGATACACAAACTCCTAAGATTTTCCCAACTAATCGCCCCACTTGGATTCAACTTGCATCCTGATAGTCTCAGATCAGTAAAACATGAATTGATGAATATAAATTCATTTAACAGAAACTCAGCTTCCCCCTCCCAAATGTATAACTTAAGCTCTTCAACGTTACAACTTATAGCATAACGAATCCAATTGTTGACAAGTGATTCAAATTGGATATCATAAAAGGTACGCACTTCGAATTTCTTGAGTTTCAATGGCAACATTGAGTTAGGGTTTTATCCACCAATAATACGAAATCGGACCTTGACTTAGGGTTTTGGATAGTTGTGGAATGATCTAAATGTGTAAAAATCAGAGTTGGTATCCAAGTCCATCGCTTGGAGAGTGTACCTGTTCTAATGGCGTCTTTTGTTGATGGTAAACGAGACAGGATTTCAAGAAGCGACCAATCAGGAATCGCACTGATTCTATCATCATCCACCTTCTCCGTGATTTCTTGAAATTTAGTCCGTTTCTCGGCAATTTTACATTGATTTTGTCCTTCTTCCAACATATTTCGACAGAGCCTCGTTTTCCCCCATGAAAAACTGCACAAAACTCAATTAGCGTATACGTATACAATATATCTGAAACTTTTGCTTTACCCCCCTCTACTTTGAGAAATAATTCAGTCTATTAAAAATAAATATATTTCAATATTCAAATCATTTATTAAGCGATCAAGCAAAAAGATAATGACTTAAGAAATTAATATATTTTTCCATTTGTTTAGGTTTTTTTTTTATATTTACCCCTTCAACTTGTTAAACTGTATACATTTAATCTTTATGACCGACAACTCCAGGATAATATATTTCTGTACTTTATACATATTTAGTCCATAATATTTTTGTATAGATTTAATGTGTGTGTGCATATATATATATATATATATATATATATATATATATATATATATATATATATATATATATATATATATATATTGCAAAATAAGTCATTTCTTTTTGTTTTTGTACTCATTCAGTATTTATGAATGAGTTCTTAAGGTTTTTCTCACGACATCTAACGTGTGACAATAATTAATGAGGTGTTTAGGGCTTTTGATGTTTATGTCCACCGTGTTCTCGACTACTTGGTCACTTAGGTCCGTCATGTGTTATGAATGTTATAACTTTTTCATACGATCTCATATTTTAACGATCTTTATATCAATGTGTTTGTATTTTAGTCTACTACAACTTTCATTTAGATTACTCCCGTTAAAATGTAACATATTTTTACTAACGATTTTTATATCCATACGTTTTTATAAATGCATGTATTGATGTTTTTATATAAAATCGTAAGTAAAAATATATTACATTTTAACGGGAATAATCTCAACAAAAATTGTAATAGACTCAAAAAACGAATATAAAAATCGTTAAAATCTGATATCGTATGAAGAAGTTACGATGTTCAGAACACAAGACATAAGTCAAACCACAAGACTTATGTAACCAAACAATTGAGATCGTGATGGACATAAGCATCAACGACCCCAAACACCTCATCAATGATTGTCCCACATAAGATCTCGTGAGAAAAACCTAAAGAAATCATTCATAAGTACTGAATGAGTACAAAAACAAAAGGACTTATTTTGAAACAAAAAAATATTAAGGACTAAATGTGTACAAAATAAGATATATATTACTCTATTAAATCATTTTTTCGGCTAACCTAGAGTAACCATTCATAATGACTGAATATGTATAGTTTAACAAGTTGAAGGGGTAAATATAGACGAAAAAAACTCAGTGGTCAAATATGTACAAATCAAAAAATACATTACCCTTTTAAGAGCATTATCCCTTAGCCAAATGTCAAAAATGTCATTTAGATTTAGAGGCATATCCATGTAGAATATTAAAGGGAAATGACACCACTAAGATATTGCTCAATGCATTTTTTTCTTTATAATGGAAAATTACCAAAAATTTATAAATAAATAAATAAATAAATAACTAGAAGAACACCTTTTAAAATGAGAAAGATTAGTAATATGATAAGACCTGAATCGATCAAATTGATTTTTTAGACTATTTTGTCATGTTAGCTTAAAAACTAGTTGTTAACTAAAAATCTAGCTATTAGCTGATAAAAAATAATGTTTAATAAAAATGGGATGAAAATCGAAAATTACATAAAAAGGCATAAGCATAAAATAAATTTCATTACATTAAAGTAAGTACTAAACATTTAATCCGGCTATAATATAATATTATGACATTGTCTTGTTCTTTACATACAATTATATTAAAACAAATAAATTAGGATGATCAAATTTATACGTATATAACAATATATTGGTTTGCAACCAATGAATATTTTTTTGGTTGATTAAAAGATAATCCTATAAAATCAATGTAAGGCATGGAAGATAGAAGGTTATTATAAAATAATATTATTGAATTTGTTAGAAATAAGCCACTAACATAACTTTTTTCAGCATTTGTTAGCTTGGAGAATAAGAGAAGAAGGTGTTCTACCGTGGGATATTGCAAGTAAGCAACACCATAAGCTTACCTCATAGCTTTTGGACCTTTGTAAGTGTCAAAGGCTCTAACTTTATGGATTTTTGTGGCTAGATCTTGAATAATGTCTCATGTTCTTCATGTTTGAGCAAGTTTGGAGGGAAGGAACTCATAAAGTTGGAAACTTTATGACTCTCCTAGGTCCCAAAAACAACATATGTTGTAGATCTAGGCTTTGGTTGGAAGTTCTCATTATTGTATGAGTTTTGGGAATTCTTAGCTTGTTATGACCTAGAATGAATTCTAGACATGTTTTGGGTATGTTTGTCTATAAAGCTTCCACCTTTATGATAGATCTAGTATTATAAACCCTTCTAAAGTGATTGAGTTAAGTATTTTTTTTTCAGATTAAGGACTTAATGGTTAAGATATTATGGATTGTGGCTTTATTTCGACCTAGGGTTTGAGATCTTCATCTCTCTGGGTGTTCTAATGGATAAAGTTGGAAACTATATCCATTTAGACCATAGTATAGACCAGATCTGGGCTTTGGAGCTCTTGGAATTGAAGAAAACAGTTTGACCCGTTAAATTGTTGGAATCTCAGCTCCCACGGCGTGGCGACTAAGAATTCCCCGTCTGTTTGATCGCATGAGGGCCACGACGTGGCGGTTGACTAAAGTCAACATTGGCAGTTGACTTTTGGCATCGGTTGACTTGTGGTCAAATTTCTATTTTTAGAAGGTAGACTTAGGGTTTGCGTTGTGTAGATTGATAGTATGTGTTTAACACCCATCTTTTAGCGGTAAGAGCTGTTAGTTACGCTCGGCGCGACATTGAGCTGAGGTGAGTCTCTTCACTGTACTCGTGGATCGAAGGCACCAATGTCGACCCACTGGATTATGTTTGTAGGATGATAGTTGTCTTTGTGACAATTGTTGATATGCTTGCATGTGCTTTTTGTCTTTGTGACTCATGCTTATATGCATGTATGCTTATGTATGTGTGGCGAAACGGACCCAGGGGTTGATACGGACCTGACACAGCTACAAGTTGTTATATAGAGTCGAGACCGGGGGTTTATACAGACTCGACACAAATATGTGTTGTTATATTTGTATATATGTTGTATGTGGTATTTTGAGGAACTCACTAAGCTTTGTGCTTATGGTTTTATGTTTATGGTTCCAGGTAGTTTTCGTACAAAAGGAACGGGACTGACGTGACTATATAACACTCCCCAGGGTTTTCTGCATTGGTTATTTGTGAGTTATACTCTGATGTTTAAATAAAATATTCACTTTGACATGTTTTGAAACAACTCATTTGTATGGTTAATTGTTTTAAAAATGAAAATTTTACTATGAATTTTTGGGACGTTACAAGTTGGTATTAGAGCCTTGGTTTGAGGGATTTGGGCACACTCTCGGGTGTGTCTGAACTCAAACTAAGGATTTGGTAATCTTTTTGAAAGAAAATAAGTTTTTCAAAATATCTTCATAAAGAATAAGGGGGTGCGATGCGTGCAATCAGTCGAGCTCAAGTAAGTGATTCCAATACCCATACATGTTAATGTGTTATATGATATGAAATGTTTGCATGCTAGGATAAGGCTAAAGATACCTTCAGGAATTGCATGATAGATTGGTCTGATTTGTGATGCCTTGTAGCCTAAGAGGACTTGGATGCTAAGTTAGATTTGGAATATATATTGGTGCAAGTAATTGCTAACTATAAGCTTTAAAAATTGTATACAGTTAGGATCATATAGCCCTAGAATGAGTGATTTAGCCTTATTTTTTTTCCTCGGGTTGAGTCGTTTGTTTGATAGTCTATTTGATCCTATATTGTGTAGAATTTGCATGCATAAGGAAACCAACGGTTTTAGTCAAAGTTCCTAGCATAGTAGTAGCAAGTGAGTTTGGGATGTCCTTTGATTGTTTTGTGACTTGGAGTGTTACTGCATGAATGATGCTTGCTTTGTGCTTTGTGGGACCCTTAATGATGTAAGTTAACTATATAGTGAATATGTTAAGTCACATGTTGCAAAGGTTAAATATTCTCAGAGTGATTAATTTGGCCCTATTGTGTAACTTTCATTTGAGTCTAACCGTTGTAAGGTTGAGTCTTTTAGTCGAAATATTATCTAAGTTTTGTTGTATGTGATTGTATTCATGAAACTATTAGCTGGCATTAGTGAGAGCTCTTCAACAGTCGATGTCAGGGTGAGGAACTTAGGAGAGCCTAAGAAGTGTTTTAGTGGGTTTGGGTGCATTGTTTAGCGAGTACTTGGAGTACCAGTTGAGAAGATGACTTAGAGGATCCGGGATAACTCTTTAGGAAAGTATGGATATGTGTGGAAGGCAGAATTGGGCCCGTACTACTAAAGCACAGGATCCATACTCGACTCGTGGAGAGTCATAAAGAATCTAGGAACCATATAGGATGAGGATTTCTTGGGTATGTTCTGGTTATTTTTTATGGAAGCTTTTTAGTATGGTGATGAGCACTCATGGAGGAGGCTATGTTTCAGATTTAGGCTCTGGTGCTAAGCCGATTGATGAGAGGATGTCACACGCTCGAACCAGACAGCGGAAACGTCCGAGGACTCGTGTGACTATAAATTGAAATATCCTCACAATGAATATACATGAAACATAACACAATCATCACCAAACATTACATAATACAACTGGTATTGTTCACATCAAGTACATTGTCTTAGGTTACATATTCCAAAACATTAATTGTAAAATGATTGACATTACACCAAAATAAATTCCTACACTCGAAGATTTCCCTGCTAAACGGTTACCTGAGAATACAAGTTAATTTGAAAACGGTCAACATATATAATGTTGGTTAGTTCATAAGCATGTTTGAATGAAAGTCTTTGTATTATTTGTAAAACCCAGAAAATTCAATATTTTCTGTAAAAATTCTGAAAAATGATGTAATAGTCAAGTATAAATGCATGTCTGAATTCCATTATAAAATATGAATAGATATGCAATCCATAAATTCTTTGTATTCTTTCTATTGTAAATAGAAGCTAATTGAATAATAGTATTTCCCTAGAAAATCCGATATTTTCTGATTATAAATATGTTGTGGTCTTAAACCCTAAGACCATGTATTGATGTATGTATGATTTGTATTGACATGATTAATGTTCTGATTTCGTAATGTTATGATGATAATGATCTCTATGTGAGTCATTATAACCATGCTTGATAGGGACTAATTCGCCTGTATTGGCATTTTCCAAACGCCAGTTTGTTGAAGTTAAGGTTTGTCGCCCTAGACTGACCTAGTCTAACTATAGCGAACAGCTCAGGTGTGGGGGAGTCACCCCCGTATAGATCTATACACAAACTCTTGCTCTCCCCCAGGAGACTCTGGTTATAACTACAGGCTATGATCATACACTCAGCGGTGTCACCGACATGTCCCACTAGATCCCAATTGTTAATGTATAATTATTCGAATTTCAAGATATAAGATTTATATGAATTTAGATTCTTGCACATACCAATTAAGAATTTATATGAAAAGATAAAGCCCAACCAACATGGAAAAGGGACATCTGTGGTCCATTAGGCATGTAAGTTATTTCCAGGCTTGTTGAGTATGCAAAATGACACTTTAAGGCCCATTAAGCATATAATGAATAGTCCAGGCCCAATCAGCATGTAAATGAACCACCAAGGCCCAATAAACATGTAAAAGGTGATTTAGGCCCATTAAGCATGTAATTGGGTCACTAAGGCCCAATAGACATGTAAAGAATGAACTGGGCCCAATAAACATGCAATTGGACCACGAAGGCCCAATAAACATGTATAGTGGTTATTAGGTCAATAAACATGTAATCATTGTAATTTGTTTCTATTCGTTATATCATTTTTATTTGAGTTTAAATATTTATCAAAAAGATGTAAAATGCTTAATTTTGGTTATAATGGAAATCTTTAGCCCATTAAGTTGTAACTTTACAATTTGGGCTTATTTTCAACAAAATTAACTCTTTAGGTCCCTTATGACTTAAATAAAACATTTAAGGACTTATTGATGGGTTTTGGTCATAAGACATCCTATGTGCTCATACAAACCCTAATGCTTGGATCTAGGTTTCTCTATCGTACATGCTTTGAATCCAAGACTATAAACCCTAATTCTAGCATATGGAAATCAATATTAACATATAATTAGGTTTATGATATTACCTTGATTGTTATGTAGCAATAACAATCCCAATTCCTCCTTGAATTGACTTTGGAAGGCTTAGAGTCACAAGCGTCACTCCTCTAATGGCTTACAAACACCAAGAGCAAATGGAGAAGGTATAAAGAGAGAGGATAGAGGTAGGAATTCATCCTTAGGACTTCTTGGGAAGGCTTAGACGAATTCATGAGCCTTAGGGGGTTTATATAGGTGTAAAGATTAGGGTTTTAGTCCTTATCCTTATCTAGTTGCTTGCCCACCAAGCAACCATAAGATAAGTCTTAGAAACCCTTATCCTAGTCGAATTCTAATGCATTATCTCCTTAAATTCGTTCACCCTATATTTAAGATAATCCTTACCTTATTTTGTAACTATCACATAATTACAATTCAGCCCCTCTAGTTTAATTAATTACACTTGATCACAAAATTAATTCTTAATTAATTATTGACCAATATTAATTAAACAAATATGATTTCTCCTTTAATATATTATTCTTATATCATATTAATAAATCATAATAACCTCTCTCTCTATTTATTTCTCCAATCAAGTTGCTTTGGTGAAGGCAACCCAAAAGGACCATGCACCATCGGGTCAAGTACATACCAAAATAGTTATGGACTTAGACACTAATCCAACAGTCTCCCACTTGGATAAGTCTAACAACTATTCTGCGTATGACTTCGGATCCCGATCTGCAATCGTAGCTTTCCAAAGCCGCTGTCAACTTTGATCATATCAAATACGCGTGTCCTTAGATAAGGGATCATATATTCCTCCATTCTAGATATCATATGAGACATGATTTCAAATCATTCTCTTTGTACTACTTTTCAATTTCTGATTTATGACGACAGACTAATTGAACAAATCAAATTAGCCCTAGCCCGACCGAGCATTTACGTTTGTCATCACTAAACCATCGAGGGGCCCAAAGATATCGCTTTTATTCTACTTTGAATAAAAGGAATGGATAAACTTTGATACAATGCTTGCTTGCACTTACTAACCAAATCACACACAACAATATGTTTTATAACACCAAGTTACTAGTGCGTTTACATATTATCAATGTGCAACCGATTTGCAAGATACAACTCACACATCTCAGTTTCAAGAATATAAGATGTTATCGTCTCACCAATCACTCATGATACAATCCATGGAGTGATCCAAGTGAGCGTGGGTTTAATCCAATGCTCAAATCATATTCATAAGCACTCATGAACGTTGCAGCAAACATTTGCTTATGTCTAATACTCTTTTAGACAATCCACACACCAATTCACGACAGTCTTCATTCATATCTACTTCCAACATATGAACGACTGTGGCCCGTTTGAATAATTCGATTATTCTTAATAAACTCAATTATTCTGGAAGTCAAAACATGCAAATGTGAAACACAAGAATAATACTAATCCCATATGGCCTCAACCCTTCGAGCATAAATAAAACACCTTTTATTTATCACCATATCTATTACTCATTATTTGTTGTTTCGGTTAATCAACTTCTTACTTGAATTACAACACTTGTCCCATGCTCCTAGCATGCACACAATGTTTACCTATGGTTCTTTCTTTGTGAAATAGATCATATTGAACACATTTCCAATCATTCTCATTTCACAACTCCAAATCCTTTTCCATAAGTCAAATTCTTGCTACTTATAGAATATGCTAGATTCTAACATTTTATGCAATGATCTCTTTTGTAATGTCACTGCACCAAAGTCACAAAGACTATTGCCAATGATATTACAAAGTCTTCTATCGGAGATTGTTACAAGACAATTCCTTAGATATGATGTCTCTCACTCAAAGTACATTCCTTTGAACATCCTTTTGCATAAGAGTTTCTAATCTAGACATAGATTTTCAATATTCAATTCCCTAATATGGACACGCTTCCATATTTTCCATATGACAACTCATTCTTAATAGAATCTTATCTATTCGTAATGATGTCAATATGGTCCATCCGATATGGAAACATTTCCATAATTTCCATATGACAACTCATCCTTAATAGAATCTTTTCTATTCATAATAATGTCGATATGGTCCATCCAATACCATGCTTCCAACTACTCACAAGCGACCAATCCTCGTCGAACTTTGCATTTTCCTTTGATAGTTGTTTAATTATTTTAGCCAAAACCAATTCTTGTCCTTTTTCCTTCTAAATGCGCTAGACATTTGGAAAATTTTAGAATGGTCAAACATTAAAGCATTTGCAATCGATCCTATACCCGAAGCGTATGGGACACGACGCATAATGTTTTATTTGCTATGTTCTCAAAATTCGAATTGTGAAGAGGAATGTCGTAATCATAATCGAAATTTTAAGAACACACTATGTACCTTTGACTAAATTTACTAACATTTCTCAACCTAAACCTTTAGATTTGAAATGAAGCATAATATTCTCTCCCGTAATTATAACAAAACAACTTTATAACCCTTATTACTTTGCAAGGTATAACTCTTGTTTTCTATAATTAATATTGCCATCTTGCAATACGTGCCTTAATAATCATACAATCATAACATTTATGCTCCCACTATCATGATTATTATTATAAAACATAACATTTATGCTCCCACTAGCTTCGACATGTATTCATAAACATCTTAACTTTCATAAAAACAATGCTTATTGAATTTCTTAAGTCCATGTTTCTAATGCTTAATGCTTTGATAATCTTTTATCAAGGCTTCTTGAACTTATACACCTTTGCCTTCGATAGTTCATATGTGTGTCTAAACAATTAAGACTAATTGTCAAACCTCACAATTCAAATTATGGAAAGGGATACCGTAACCATAATCGAATTCGAGAATGCAATTTTACAATCACTATCTTCTTAAAATCTTTCTTAGTGAAAGCATTTCCTCACAATCATTTTCATGAAGGAGGAAATCTTATGACACTTAGATTTAAACGGGGTATGTGTTCCTATCCATGTGAATTTGTTAAAACCAAAGTTTACGACAAATTCAAACTCATATGGACCGAACTTTCTTAATCTTGATTTCTTGCCTTATGGTAGCACAGCTGCTCACCATGTCTTCCAAGTAGTTAAGAGCTCACCCTTTCCTATCAATGTACCTTTCATTGATTAAGGTGCTTTGCCTTTTATGCATTCAAAATGAGAACTCATAGAACTCACATGCATAGTTAACTCAACTGGAACAGCACAGAAACAAAATAATGTCAACACGATAGGTTGTAAACCTCAACTTGTATGCTAGTGATGATCGATAAGGTTTCTTTGATTTGTTATTAAAACCTTTCAAGACCATTAAGACTCCCACTGACTCCTTGACATATAATTCTCTTGTCAAAACATTTCTTGACAAACAAATATTCAAGAGTTAGTGTAGCTTTTATCAAAACTCTTCATAAATTGGTCCTAGTTGGTCTTTGTCTTATCCAAGACATCACAACTTTCCACATTTGATGAATGTTATAAACCTTCTTAATACTTTTCACTCATTGTCATAATCTTAACTTTAAGACTTGTTTTCGGAACGAAGTATGATTGACTTCTTGATTTAACCATTTCTTCAATTCTTGATTCCTCTTCTTATACATACAATTGTACTAAGACTCACTTAGAGGATCAATTGAGATATGGTTCTTAATCATTAAGACCTATCATAAAGCATAAAAGGTACTCTCCCTTCTTCTTAGAATGGAGAAACTTTTATCTTTCTGCCTACTCGATTCTTCTTATTCATTCTACTATTGATTTAAACCTTTTTCAATCAATCTACAATTACACTTAATCTTGTAAGTATAATCACCTTTAGTAAATCATGACGAATATCTTTGTTACTCTTATGGTGGAATTGATCAACACGCAACTTTGTGTATTCGATCTCCAAGTCCTTCACTTGACACTTTGTCAATGAATTAGTCTAATTTCCAAATATGAAATTTCTCATTCATCGTGCAACCAAGTTGCATGATTCCAAGTTTCTGTCCAATTGAAACTTGGGCGATGAGAAACTCTCCCTATTTGGTAAATTCTCGACTTTTCCATAAACACCATAATTAAGAATCATATCCATTTGTTGTAGAAATATTCAAACACCAATTTTCATAACTATTTTATTGCAAGGAAATAAACAAATAAATAAATAAGTCAAACGAAAATTTATTTTATTTATAAAAGCAGCGGAAAACATTGGTCCTTACAATGCAAAATCCATTGAAAACTATGTATTTCAAAAGAAATTTTTCTAACAACTCTATCATAACTATCTACGCTCAAAATCTAATCTTCAAGTCCATGCGATCAAGATCCATTCCTTGTGATTAGATTCATCTTGCTCTTTCACCAAGCTTCCTTTCTTTTCACCGATCCTGTAAAACATTCAAATGCAATCTTATTACATTATGTATTAAGAATTAATGAATAGGAACTTAATGGAGTTAGTGAATTTTACCTGAAGCGCAGCCATAGTCTTTGACTCTCCCATCTTCTGGACTCTTCAGGCTCTTTGGGCAGACTTGTATCCAACGCCCTTTCTTTTGGCAGCAAACGCAGGTCGGTTCTCCTAGAATGTCCTCGGAAGCATGGTCGGTTGACTTTCCCAACAAATATGCTCCATTGCTTCGCCAAATCATTTCTGATTCAGCAGCAATGAGCCTGTAAGTTAGGTCAATGAGGTTGTCGTCATGATCCATCATATAATACTTTCTTTTGAACACATTATATGATTCAGGAAGTGACTGCAAAACCCAATTCACAACCAACTCATCTGGGAATGACACACCCAACATTATCAACCTATCAATGTGTGATTTCATTCCTAGAACGTGGGCACACACAGGTTTACCATCTTTATGTTTCATTTCCAATAGGGCTTTAGTGATATTGAACCTTTCAATTCTTCGATCTTGTGGGTTGGGGAGAACAATAGGAGGAGGAGGAGGAAGCATGATTTCTTGTTCCTCGATTGAATCGTGGAATACCATCTTTATGTGGAAAGCTTGTTCCACGGGTTTTGGGAAAACCATAGTTGTCGAACTTTGACATCTAAAAAACGGGAGAAAAACAAATTCAAGTTAGTTGATAGATTGATTTCTTAGTAAATCACCCAAATGAGATACTAAGGCTAGGACCCAACACAATATTCTACAACTCGGGAGAGGGATGTCGTAACCCTAATTGCAGAATATTTGAAGGTAAGTGAATGACGATTCACTAATTTCCACCACGAGAAACGAAAAGAAATTTAAGTTTTTAAATCTATGAAAACTCCTAGATCCTTTGAGATTCATTGAACTTTCAATGGCATGTTTAAATCTCGATATGCCCCTCTTGTTTGTGACTGGGATGCCGAGGATCACAAAGCGGGTGTGAATAACCATGCAAACTTACATGGTGCCCTCACATGTTACAGTCACCTATTCGATGTGCCGGTAAACCACAAACGCTTCACCGAACTATGACAAACATTGAGTCACCCTTTGCTACCTTTGCTTAGAACCATTTAGTGTGTCGGTAAACCACACACGCTCCACTAACGTCTTCACAAGTGCACAAAGTGTAATTTCATGGAATTGCATAAATTCACTTTTGCCTAAGTAACTAAGATTGGGAATTTTATAAAACATTTAGTTACTTTAATAATTCATTATACTTATAATGGAAGGTTTCGTCCTATCCTACCCGTTCGGCTAACGACCCTCCACTAGTCAAGAGTGCGGTGGGTAAGAGTGGATACCCATTCAATCGCCATTTTATAGGCAATTTCCTTAAACACCCCTTATAGACCAGCTTCGTGAATGAGGCCTACTAACGGTAAGACTGACTTTTACTCATACATATATATAATGTTAGACTTTTAATGTTATATATATATATATATATATATATATATATATATATATATATATATATATATAGTATAGGGTGTATTTTATACTTTCAAAATACTATGTGGTCTAATTTAACAATTATACTTTTAATTCAATTGTAAACCTAAACTTTTATGGATTTATTAAACCTCTTTTAATTATACACCTTAATTAATTAATAAAACCATAAGGATGTGATTTAAACTTTTTCAAAACTATACTAGAGTTTTAGAATTTAACATTCCTAATTAAACTTTTAATCAAGTTTTAAATTCCAAAACTTGAGGGCAAGTTTTGAAACATTTCAACACATTAGGGTTTAGAATTTAAATATACATCAAAATTAAACCATTTAATCAAAATTTAAATTCCAAAACTTGAGGGCAAGTTTTGAAACCTTTTTCAAAACATTAGGGTTTTAACTATTTAAATTTCAAAATAACAAAACTTTTGGGTTCAAATTTAAACTATAAAACCTTAAGGGCAAAATATGAAACCTTTCATAACAACAAGGATCAAATAACAAATAATTCAAATTAACATTTAATCACATAATTATCCATATTTGATTTATTTAATGATTTCTTGCAAAACAATTTATCAATTTAATCAAAATAATTTAAACAATTATCACATAAGGAAACAATTATCTTATTAATTGATAAATATCTTCAATTAGATCAAAAATATAGTCAAATATATCATATAATCGGATTAATATTGATCTAACATGATAAGGTAACCATCCATAATCAAAAACAGCAAGAAATCCCGAATATACCTCTGTCTGACGCACCGACTCGCCAAGTCACCCTTTGGAACTCGCCGAGTAGGGGCAACTCGCCGAGTCCATCAAGCAGAACACCAAAAAATCGAATTTTTTCAAACATCTCAAGCATCAATACAATAGAAACCAATCAAGGTTCTGATACCACTAATGGGTTTTGGTCATAAGACATCCTATGTGCTCATACAAACCCTAATGCTTGGATCTAGGTTTCTCTATCGTACATGCTTTGAATCCAAGACTATAAACCCTAATTCTAGCATATGGAAATCAATATTAACATATAATTAGGTTTATGATATTACCTTGATTGTTATGTAGCAATAACAATCCCAATTCCTCCTTGAATTGACTTTGGAAGGCTTAGAGTCACAAGCGTCACTCCTCTAATGGCTTACAAACACCAAGAGCAAATGGAGAAGGTATAAAGAGAGAGGATAGAGGTAGGAATTCATCCTTAGGACTTCTTGGGAAGGCTTAGACGAATTCATGAGCCTTAGGGGGTTTATATAGGTGTAAAGATTAGGGTTTTAGTCCTTATCCTTATCTAGTTGCTTGCCCACCAAGCAACCATAAGATAAGTCTTAGAAACCCTTATCCTAGTCGAATTCTAAGGCATTATCTCCTTAAATTCGTTCACCCTATATTTAAGATAATCCTTACCTTATTTTGTAACTATCACATAATTACAATTCAGCCCCTCTAGTTTAATTAATTACACTTGATCACAAAATTAATTCTTAATTAATTATTGACCAATATTAATTAAACAAATATGATTTCTCCTTTAATATATTATTCTTATAACATATTAATAAATCATAATAACCTCTCTCTCTATTTATTTCTCCAATCAAGTTGCTTTGGTGAAGGCAACCCAAAAGGACCATGCACCATCGGGTCAAGTACATACCAAAATAGTTATGGACTTAGACACTAATCCAACAGTCTCCCACTTGGATAAGTCTAACAACTATTCTGCGTATGACTTCGGATCCCAATCTGCAATCGTAGCTTTCCAAAGCCGCTGTCAACTTTGATCATATCAAATACGCGTGTCCTTAGATAAGGGATCATATATTCCTCCATTCTAGATATCATATGAGACATGATTTCAAATCATTCTCTTTGTACTACTTTTCGATTTCTGATTTATGACGACAGACTAATTGAACAAATCAAATTAGCCCTAGCCCGGCCGAGCATTTACGTTTGTCATCACTAAACCATCGAGGGGCCCAAAGATATCGTTTTTATTCTACTTTGAATAAAAGGAATGGATAAACTTTGATACAATGCTTGCTTGCACTTACTAACCAAATCACACACAACAATATGTTTTATAACACCAAGTTACTAGTGCGTTTACATATTATCAATGTGCAACCGATTTGCAAGATACAACTCACACATCTCAGTTTCAAGAATATAAGATGTTATCGTCTCACCAATCACTCATGATACAATCCATGGAGTGATCCAAGTGAGCGTGGGTTTAATCCAATGCTCAAATCATATTCATAAGCACTCATGAACGTTGCAGCAAACATTTGCTTATGTCTAATACTCTTTTAGACAATCCACACACCAATTCACGACAGTCTTCATTCATATCTACTTCCAACATATGAACGACTGTGGCCCGTTTGAATAATTTAACTGTTCTTAACCAATTAAATTATTCAGGAAGTCAAAACATGAAAATGTGAAACACAAGAATAATACTAAGATTTTCACCCTTAAAGAGTGTTGTTTTGAGTATTTTAGTTAACAAACTCAACCATTTTTACTATAGTTTTAGAGATCTAGAATATTTAACCATATTTTCACAATAAACACACACATAACATGCACAATACTTAGATTTATCACATAGTACTTGTATTCTCCACCAAAAACATATGAAAACCAAAAACAAGGGGGTACGAACTCACTTTGGGGTTTGGATCGGTTTAGATGAAGAGATGAAGGAGATTTGAAAGTGCTTTCGGCCTTAGTTGCTTCCTTGAAGAAGTTTTCGAACTTGAATGTTTTTAGGAAACATGATCAAGAAATGAAGCTTTGTAAGTATGAAATTTTATCATAGGAATGGAGGATAACAAGTAGTGCATGATGATAACTTACCAAGAAGGATGATCTAGATAAGAACCTCTTGAAGACGCACACCAAATATCGAAAATTTAGAGAGAATGTGGAGAGTTCTTGAGAGATTTCTAGTAAGAGTTTGAGGAAAATGAAGATGGTGGTGGTGTGTGTGTTCTCGGCCGAAGATAAGGAGAATGAAGAGATAGGTTAGTGGCTAATACACCATGGCTAATGTTTTTGCTTAGATGTATGCCATGTAATTAGCTTGGTTACCCTCTAAAAAAAGGATTTGCATGGGAAGAGGTGGTGACACCTCTTCCCATGCAAATCCTTTTCTTTTTTTATATATAAACACATTGGGCCAAGAATGGGCTCAATGAATGAAGGTGAAATAGCTTTGGGCTCAAATCCTTGGCTTTGATCGAATTTCATAGGCCTCATAATATTTTTTGGCTCATTGGGCCCTTAGGATGGTTCACAGCCCATTAGAACCAAAGAAATGGGGTTTATGGCCCATTAGGGCTATTGGAGTTTTTATGGCCCAACTTGGCCCATTAGGGTTAGCATGAACCATTTTAGGTCCACATGGCCCAATATGTTAAGTTTGATGAATGTGGGTCCATTTTGAACCCAATTAGGGTTTCTAGGCCCAAAATAGTCGAATTGAATGCTCATTGGTCTTATAGGCCCAATAAGAAAATCCTAGTCCATAATAATCTTAAACCAGAATTTTTAGGGTTTTCAACTCCCAATTGACCTTTTGATATGTTTTGTATAGAGTTTTGAACTTTACTGGGTGAACCTCGATTGAATTTGTTGTCATTAAAATGAACATAATGCATATCATCAAGTTAGAGTTACAAGTATTATCATAGATAGCGTTTACATGAGCACATAATTTCCTAGCAAAATGCTAGTTGTAACAGAGGATACGTGAGTTTGTTATGACATAAATCACTTGCGGTATTTTGGATGTGACTCCTGTGATGTTTGTTACCATCAAGGAAGGGATCGTGGAGCTCTTGGATGAGCGTCTCGGGGTTTTCCGGGTCGAGATTGAAGCAAGTCAGTTGGAGGCTTGAACTCTCCCTCATCAGGGGTTCAAGGATTGTGGAGCCCCAAAATATTTCAGGAGGAGGATTGAAACGACCCAAAAATACGACCCGAAAAATTTCATTTTTAATATAACCAAAATCATAAAACGGAGTATATCATAATAAAACCATGTGTTGCAAAACTCAAAACCATACTAAATACAAATGGAAAAACGGTGTCACGACTGTATCAAAACATATCTAAGATAGCTGATCAACTCCCAGGATAAAAACTGTAGCTGTGGTGTGTGCGATGCCATCATCCCGAGCTCCTCCCTTTGCTTGCGGAAGTACCTGAAACCAAAACTGAAACTGTAAGCACGAAGCTTAGTGAGCTCCCCCAAACTACCACATACCACACAATAACATATAAAGCACATACTGGGCCTTGCCCACTGCATCGGACCAAAGTCCGGCTAACCGGGGCCTTGCCCCCTACATCGGACCGGAGTCCGAAGCTGACTGGAACATCGGACCGAAGTCCGAAGCTGACTGGGACCTTCGTCCCCTACATCGAACCGAGTCTGAAGCTGACTAAGACATCGGACCGAAGTCCGAAGCTGACTGAGACATCGGACCGAAGTCCGAAGCTGACTGAGACATCGGACCGAAGTCCGAAGCTAACTGGGACCTACGTCCCCTACATCGGACCAGAGTCCGAAGCTGACTGGACCTCTATCCCCTACATCGGACCGAAGTCCGAAGCTGACTGAACATAGCATAAACATATCAACTGGCATAAACACATAAATCATGTCTGAACCACGAAGGCATCAAACATACTAACTACTACATCGGATCGAGGCCCGAAGCTGACTGCTAGCTATACGGGCCGGCATTGTGGCCTTAGACCCGTTACTACTGGAAGGAAACTCACCTCGTGAACTGGCTGCTGTGTGAATGGCTCTGGAAGCTAACTGCTGCTGCTCCGGTATCTCCCCGGCTACAAGGCCATAAACACACTCAATCAAATACTAAACACTGCACTGGGGTAAAATGACTCTTTTACCCTTGGTCAAAGTCAACTCTCCCGGTCAAAGTTAACCCTCTCGGTCAAAGTCAACCCACAGTTGACCTGACTCGCCGAGTTGGGCCGCCAACTCGCCGAGTCTCTAGTCTCATTTCACAACCCCACTCGTGGCTACTCGTCGAGTATGGCATTGACTCGACGAGTACTCTCTCGATCCAAAAACTCAAACAATCTGCATCCGACTCGCCGAGTCATATGAACAACTCGACGAGCTGTTCTTGAGCTTAAGACGATTGCCTTGGACTCGCCGAGTTGTATAAACAACTCGTCGAGTCCCTCCATTACTGAGTCTGCTCTCCAACTCACTGAGTCCACTCTACTACTCACGGCTTCCAACAACACTCAAAAAGGGGAAAAACGGGACTCGCGATCTGACTCGCCGAGTCGTTCTTTCGACTCGCCGAGTCACATCCATTGTAACGACCCAAAAATCACGACTAAAAAATTTCTTTTAAAACATTACTAAAACTGGATTTATAAAACGTATCATAAGTCAAACATAACTTTAGAGTATTAAATTCAAAACAAAACATCATTATCAGAGTCAAACATTCCCAGGCTAACTGACTATGGTGTGTGCTCTGCAATCTTCTCGAGCTCCTCTTTTGAAAACCGAGTACCTGAAACCAAAACTGAAAACCGTAAGCACGAAGCTTAGTGAGCTCCCCCAATCTACCACATATCACACAAAACATATAAAGCACATATTGGGCCTTGCCCACTGCATCGGACCGAAGTCCGGACTAACGGGGCCTTGCCCCCTACATCGAACCGAAGTCCGAAGCTGACATCGGACCGAAGTCCGAAGCTAACTGACTGGGGCCTTGCCCCCTCCATCGGACCGAAGTCCGAAGCTAACATCGGACCGAAGTCCGAAGCTAACTGACTGGGGCCTTGCCCCTCATCGGACCGAAGTCCGAAGCTGACTGACTGGGACCTTGTCCCCTTCATCGGACCAAAGTCCGAAGCTAACTGTCTGGGACCTTGTCCCCTCCATCGGACCGAAGTCCGAAGCTAACTGACTGGGGCCTTGCCCCTCCATCGGACCGAAGTCCGAAGCTAACTGAACACAGCATATCATAACATATCAACTGGCATAAACTCACATATACTGCATACTACATCGGGCCGTAGCCCGGAACACATAACACATAAATCCTGTCTGAACCACAAAGGCATCAAACATACTAACTACTGTATCAGATCAACACCCGAAAACTACTGCTAGCTAAACGGGCCGGCATTGTGGCCTTAGACCCGTTCCTACTGGAAGGAAACTCACCTGAACTGCTGAGCCCTGCTGATAAACCTCTGGCTGCTACTCGACAATCCCCTAAACCGCTGCTCCTCTAGCTCTCCGAGCTATCAATATACATATAACACTTAGTCTGACAGTCAACTAAGTCAACTCTGGTCAAAGTCAACCTTCCAGGTCAACCCTACTCGCCGAGTCTTCCTAAAGACTCGCCGAGTTCATAAGCTCAGGGTCTTTCTTATTCGCGACCCGACTCGCTGAGTCAGTCCATGACTCGCCGAGTCCAACTAGTTCCAAGTCCTGACCTGTCCAACTCGCTGAGTCACCACCCGACTCACTGATTCGAGTCTCAACTCAAAAGGGTTTAGGGTTTCACGATCTGACTCGCCGAGTCCAAGAACAGACTCGCCGAGTCCAAGACAATCTTCAACCAACTCGTCGAGTTGCTCGTCCAACTCACCGAGTCCATGCCTAACTTCATCCGACTCGACGAGCTGTTCATCCTACTCGTCGAGTTCCTCCTCATCTTCAAGCTACTCGCCGAGTCCACTCGAAGGGCTCGCCGAGTCTATCCAGTCCTCAATCCATGCAGTGGCTTTTCGAGCCAAACAGAGCTTCCAACTCATAGATCTATACTTCTAGGGCCTATTCCCCACGTAAAGTGGCAAACTTTACGTGTAGATTGAGAGATCTATGCTCAAAACACACTAAACTAGGGTTTATGGCAACCATGTTTCTTCAACATACCAAGGGCTGATACTTTAGGGGATTCAAGACCAAAACCAACATGGATCTGAGGTAGCAACCTCAGATCTGGACCTCCAACTCGAATTAGTTACAAATCATACCAATAATGACCAAAACTCACACATAAGAATATATCTAGAAGAAATGGGAGTCCAAGCAATAGCTTATTACCTCCAATTGGTCTGAAATGACTCCATAATCCCAGATCTACAGTCCCTTCTAGCACCTCCAATGTCTTTCTTCCTCCTCCAAGCTTTAGTGCATTCTTCAAGGCAAGATCTAGCTCAAAAACGGATATGGCGGTTAGGGTTTGGTGTTCTGGGGTAGAGAGGCAGTAGAGGAACCCTAGGAAAGAGAATGAGACGCTTAAATAGTCTCCAAGTCCCAGATTTAGGGTTTTCCTCGATCAGACCCAACTCGTCGAGTCTCCTTGGCCGACTCCCCGAGTCGGTCGCTTTCACCACAACCCGGATCCCGCTAGGACTCGCCGAGTCCCTCCATGGACTCGCCGAGTCTCTCCTTAAAATTGAGGTCTTCTTTCTTTTCTTGACTTTCCAAACTTTGGGGTGTTATAACTCTCCCCCACTTAAACTAAACTTCGTCCTCGAAGTTTGCTATGACCAACTGCCTACGAACTGCCTCCAACTCTCTGCCTGGAAAAACTAATACCCTTTCGTCCATCACTCCAGCCACCCACAGAGCCGATCACTACCGATAGAACATACTGAATCCTTCTCTTTTCCATAATTTCCTCAATGTTACTTCCTCCGACTGAAAATCCTGCTGCCTCCCATCCGCCTACCGGATGCACTGAGACTACTCTGGTCTAACCAATCTACCGATATCAGAGTTACCGGACTCCCACCGGTCACTACACTCCATCGCAATCTCCTAGTCGCTTCCAGCGACTCCTGAAGACACTTCGACTAACTATAACTGTTCTATCTATTCTGCCGCTCATACTGAAACGATGCTGCTGGAAACAACTTGCTATATCCCATCTGATTACTCAACTCCTACTAACTCGAGCCTTCCATCCTGAAAGAAAGGCTACCTGCCTAGCTATCCTTACAGATCACTTATACTCGGCAAAAGGCTCAACTGATCCTACTGAGAGGGACTTGCCAATTCCAAATCAACCAACTATATCGTCAGCACTTGCATTCCAACGCAAATACAATACTGACCCAAAACCCTGAAACCTTCCCAACACTGAACTGCCTGCAATACTGAACATGCCTGAAACACTAAACTGACTGAACATTGAACTGCCTGAAACACTGAACTGGCTGAAACACAGAGCTGCCTGAAATACTGGACTGGCTGAAACACAGAGCTGCCTGAAACACTGGACTGGCTGAAACACTGGACTGGCTGAAACACTAAACTCCAACCCAACTGTGGAGTCAATGGACTCCTCACTTAGTCGCTTCCACGACTTCTGAACGAAATCTTCCTCTAGGACTAGTTTCCACTAGTTATCCTGTCACTGTGGCTCTAGCAACCTTCCGATCCAACCGATCGGGTCCATACGTCACATCCTGACATCATCAATTCCACGACTAACAACATGATGGCTCCCAGACTGACGGTAGCCCGCAACATACCCGAACCCCAACGGTCCACTGCTACTATGATCTCATAACTGATGTGACGATCTATAGCCCAAATTGCTGACTTAGCCATAACTGATCCATTTGGGGAAATCCGAAATCTAACCCGTGGATTCCCATATCCTCACTGCTGCACCCGAACTGGTGGGTACTACTGCTTTCCCGCGTCTAGCACGCGCTCATGCTACCTACCAATCTGATAAAAGGTTGCGACTACGCTCGCGGACTTACAACTCTCTAATGCTATCTGGCTGCTAGTGAATGCTACGGCTACCCCCGCAGACTTACAACACCACTACTACTATCTGACTGCTAGTGAATGCTACGGCTACCCCCGCAGACTTACAACACCACTACTGCTATCTAACTGCTAGTGAATGCTACGGCTACCCCCGCAGACTTACAACACTACTACTGCTATCTGACTGCTAGTGAATGCTACGGCTACCCCCGCAGACTTACAACACTACTACTGCTATCACGAGAACATCCTGACTATCCCTAGTCCTGCTAGTGATTCCTCATCCCGATTTCTAAAAAAAAACAGCCCTTAGTCTTCGAATACTGCATCAACCTCAACATCTTATATCCTTGATATTCTTAGCGCTTCGTCGAGGAATTCTTCGGCTTGGTTCCCAAACCAACCGTCTACTAATCCGGATACAAGAAGCTATTGTTGGGAAGTTTCCAACCTCCCAACTCCTGAATCTACGCAACCTGCATGCTGCCTCAGACACTGGCTACTAGTACGAAAACATCTCTTGCTACCCGTTCTCAGGATCCTCATTCCGACTCACTTGAGCCCCTACAGGTGGTCCTCCAATCCTGGATTCTCAACCAGCTTCCGACCATCTCGTTCGCACGCGCTAACTAGTGGGGAGTTTCCCAAACTCCCAACCCCGAATCCTTAGTCCATCAAACAATGAACTACTTCTTTTCCTTCCCGGAGGCCACATACTTGCTCTAGGTATGCGTGCTCTTACCTGGGCACACTCGGAGAATTCTCCCCCACTTCGATCCTGCTTACCCCTTGTTGCTCGATACTCAAAAGAGATCCCAATCTTTGCTGCCATTCCACAATCATTCTGCTAAGGAACCCAAGCCTGCCATAGCTAGGGATCTAACCAATCCATCTCTAACACTATGCCACTCTGAACTAGCGAGACGCACCAAATCCCTCCCAAGCATGCTACAAATACCGCAACCTAGATAACCCGCTCTATTGGGGAGCAACCGCTGACTATCAGTCTAGAACCAAGGTATGCAAATGGCATATAACTCATTCACAAGCAGGTAGCATAATACTCATAAATACATGCTTACTAACATCGATGCAATACCATAACCATAGAGTTACTACAAAGGAAGGAATTCAACAACATACCTGAGATCTAGTGCGGCTCGATCTTGACTTTCTGTGGAACGATGGGCGCCTGACCCTGAACTCTCTCCACCACCAAGACGGGACAGCGAGACCTGAAATGACCCGGCTGATGACAATGAAAACATCTCTGATCCTGCTTACAATCCCGATACACATGCCCCCTTTCCCCGCACTTGAAACACCTGAACTTGTGACAAGCAAACCCATGAGTTCCTCCACACTTACCACACACCTCTAGGTCCTCCTGACCTCCAGCGCCCAAGTCAGCTGAATAGGACTCCACACTTCTTCCCAATCTCCCTGCGACACATGCTCGCTTCCTTTTTCCAAGTTGCCCATCCAAACCAATCTCCTGCTCCTGAGTGACTCCGACTACTCCATCAACTGCATGAAAAGTAGCTGGTTGCCCCTGGAACTTAACGGCCAAACGACCAGTGACCCGCTCAATGATGTTGGGTAACTCTTCACGAATGACTAGCGAAACCTCATTAGATACCCAATCATGCAAGGGTCTCTCCCGGAGGCAGGGTGCCCCACTCACTCCTGACCCCTGATGGCAAAAGTCAGAAATGGAATCCCCCTCTCTGATGGATCCCCGATCTACATAAGAACCAGGCTCTAGACGAGCCCCAAACTGCCCTGAAACTATCCCGGGCCTAAAGGCCTCAAGATGACTGTCCATAAGCTCCACGATGGCCTCTCTAACTGAACCAAAAATCACTGGAGTCTGATCAATGATGCTGCGCACAATCTCTGCGGAAATGAAATCCCTCATCTGATCATCAAGCTGCCCGACTCCAAAACCTGAGCCAGATCCCTCCTCGACGCCTGAACTGCTAACTGGTAGCTCGCGCAATGTCACCATACTGAAAAATATAACAAAATCCTGATCAATGTACATACTACTGCTGAGGGACCTCTCACACACTCTACCATTCCCTGGTTTCGTCTTGGCCCCTCTTGAATCGAGTACGGATCCTCTGCTTTTTGTAGTATGGGCCCCTACTACCTTCCACATCTATCCGTACTTTCCTCAAGAGTCACCTCAACTCCACCAAATCCCATTTTCTCTACTACTGATCTCTGCTACTCTCATCCTAGGCTTGTCCTAGGGAACTTCTAACTCCACCCAACCTAGTCCTCAGCTGCTGAAGGCCTCCTTGTAATGCCAATTAGCCACCACCTGAATATCATCATATGCAATGAGGCTCGGATAATCCGTCGAGTAAAAGTCTCGTCCCTACAACGGTTGGACTCAGACGAGAGCTGCGCAGTAGGGCCAAATCCAGCACTCTGAGATTATTCAACCCTGATCACATGTGATGTGACGTATTCACCTAATGGCTAACTCCCATCACTCAGAGTCCCACAAAGCACAAAGCAAGCAGCATTCGGATAAAGGAAACGTGCTCAGGCAAAACTATTCTCATAACAAGAAACTGCACTAGCATACAATGCTAAGCTCATACTATCAGGCATAACCTACACAGGCTATCCTACTACTGTCTACTCAATACTAGCATGCAATTGTCATCAAGCTGGAACACATAAAACAGGCACATAAGGCATCATCGTAGATCCTTAGTCCTATTCTCGCATGCTGTTCTACTGAAGCTGGAACTGAAACTGAAACTGAAACTGAAACTGAACTGATAATCATAACATAACTTGTATGGGTAAATTGGGAGTACTTACTTGAGCTCGGCTGATTGCATGCACCACACCCTTTTCTCTTTTCAAAACTCTTTTTACCTTTTCCTAAAACTCTTTTCTTTACACTTTTTCTAAAATCGTTTTCTTTTCTCAAAATTCTTTTGTGACTACGATTTTTCTTTTGAAAACTCTATACCACTTCCTTAGTTTGAGTTCAGGCACACTCGGAAGTGCGTCCGAATCCCTCAAACCAAGGCTCTGATACCAACTTGTAACGACCCAAAAATCACGACTAAAAAATTTCTTTTAAAACATTACTAAAACTGGATTTATAAAACGTATCATAAGTCAAACATAACTTTAGAGTATTAAATTCAAAACAAAACATCATTATCAGAGTCAAACATTCCCAGGCTAACTGACTATGGTGTGTGCTCTGCAATCTTCTCGAGCTCCTCTTTTGAAAACCGAGTACCTGAAACCAAAACTGAAAACCGTAAGCACGAAGCTTAGTGAGCTCCCCCAATCTACCACATATCACACAAAACATATAAAGCACATATTGGGCCTTGCCCACTGCATCGGACCGAAGTCCGGACTAACGGGGCCTTGCCCCCTACATCGAACCGAAGTCCGAAGCTGACATCGGACCGAAGTCCGAAGCTAACTGACTGGGGCCTTGCCCCCTCCATCGGACCGAAGTCCGAAGCTGACATCGGACCGAAGTCCGAAGCTAACTGACTGGGGCCTTGCCCCTCATCGGACCGAAGTCCGAAGCTGACTGACTGGGACCTTGTCCCCTCCATCGGACCAAAGTCCGAAGCTAACTGTCTGGGACCTTGTCCCCTCCATCGGACCGAAGTCCGAAGCTAACTGACTGGGGCCTTGCCCCTCCATCGGACCGAAGTCCGAAGCTAACTGAACACAGCATATCATAACATATCAACTGGCATAAACTCACATATACTGCATACTACATCGGGCCGTAGCCCGGAACACATAACACATAAATCCTGTCTGAACCACAAAGGCATCAAACATACTAACTACTGTATCAGATCAACATCCGAAAACTACTGCTAGCTAAACGGGCCGGCATTGTGGCCTTAGACCCGTTCCTACTGGAAGGAAACTCACCTGAACTGCTGAGCCCTGCTGATAAACCTCTGGCTGCTACTCGACAATCCCCTAAACCGCTGCTCCTCTAGCTCTCCGAGCTATCAATATACATATAACACTTAGTCTGACAGTCAACTAAGTCAACTCTGGTCAAAGTCAACCTTCCAGGTCAACCCTACTCGCCGAGTCTTCCTAAAGACTCGCCGAGTTCATAAGCTCAGGGTCTTTCTTATTCGCGACCCGACTCGCTGAGTCAGTCCATGACTCGCCGAGTCCAACTAGTTCCAAGTCCTGACCTGTCCAACTCGCTGAGTCACCACCCGACTCACTGATTCGAGTCTCAACTCAAAAGGTTTTAGGGTTTCACGATCTGACTCGCCGAGTCCAAGAACAGACTCGCCGAGTCCAAGACAATCTTCAACCAACTCGTCGAGTTGCTCGTCCAACTCGCCGAGTCCATGCCTAACTTCATCCGACTCGACGAGCTGTTCATCCTACTCGTCGAGTTCCTCCTCATCTTCAAGCTACTCGCCGAGTCCACTCGAAGGACTCGCCGAGTCTATCCAGTCCTCAATCCATGCAGTGGCTTTTCGAGCCAAACAGAGCTTCCAACTCATAGATCTATACTTCTAGGGCCTATTCCCCACGTAAAGTGGCAAACTTTACGTGTAGATTGAGAGATCTATGCTCAAAACACACTAAACTAGGGTTTATGGCAACCATGTTTCTTCAACATACCAAGGGCTGATACTTTAGGGGATTCAAGACCAAAACCAACATGGATCTGAGGTAGCAACCTCAGATCTAGACCTCCAACTCGAATTGGTTACAAATCATACCAATAATGACCAAAACTCACACATAAGAATATATCTAGAAGAAAAGGGAGTCCAAGCAACAGCTTATTACCTCCAATTGGTCTGAAATGACTCCACAATCCCAGATCTACAGTCCCTTCTTGCACCTCCAATGTCTTTCTTCCTCCTCCAAGCTTTAGTGCATTCTTCAAGGCAAGATCTAGCTCAAAAACGGATATGGCGGCTAGGGTTTGGTGTTCTGGGGTAGAGAGGCAGTAGAGGAACCCTAGGAAAGAGAATGAGACGCTTAAATAGTCTCCAAGTCCCAGATTTAGGGTTTTCCTCGATCAGACCCAACTCGTCGAGTCTCCTTGGCCGACTCGCCGAGTCGGTCGCTTTCACCACAACCCGGATCCCGCTAGGACTCGCCGAGTCCCTCCATGGACTCGTCGAGTCTCTCCTTAAAATTGAGGTCTTCTTTCTTTTCTTGACTTTCCAAACTTTAGGGTGTTACATCCATGCAACTACTCTAAACTCGATTCTGCTTGAATCCATTGCATATAAATGATAGATCTGAGTCCAATAAGCTGATTCACCACGTAAAGTTTCCAACTTTACGTGTACATACACATGAAAAAGGAGATAAAGGCTAAAAAGGCACTTAGAAGAGTAGATCTAGGGTTATTATGCAAAATAGCTCCATAAAGGTGATAGATCTACGATTTTGGAACTGAAACATGGCTAGATCCGAAGGCTAATCAATCTAATGTGATCCCTCTACCAAGAACAAGCTAAGAAATGGCTAAAAGAGGCTAAATATGCTTGCTAAAGAGAAATCAATCATAGAAACAGAAGGGATTCGGCTAATACCTCAATGAACTCTGAAATGGGAGCAAGACCTTGGATCTTCTTCTTCTCCTTTGGATCTAGCCTCCTTTTCTTCAAAACTTCAAGATTCACCCAAGAAATGCACAAATAACCAAGGAAACGATTAGGGTTTGCTAAATGATGCTCTGAGGGTGAAGGGGACGAGTTTGGGGGCTCATAAGGTGGTTTAAATAGGGTGCAAACCCGGGGATTTAGGGTTTCTACCTGGCAGGCAGACTCGCCGAGTCCCGAATATGGACTCGCCGAGTCGCCTAATAACACGTGCACGAAAACTCGACCCTACTCGACGAGTCAGGCCATTGACTCGCCGAGTCCCTCAATAAAACTTCTAAATAAAAACCACGAAAGCATCATACCAAAGACGGGGCGTTACAAGGATCATATTGCTAGTTCTTGCTCCAAGAGATCGAAGGTGAGTTATGCATTATGCCTTCAAGGGGATCAATTTCGTGATTATATTGCCGCTGAGGATTCATAGATTTTACTGGAAGAGCCACCTAGTATCATTGATCGAATCTCTGACAGGTTGGTTGTTGAGATTGAGAATCGGATTGCATTCACTCAGGCTGTGACAGAAAGTACTAAAACAGCTAGGGAGGGAGATCATGAAGTGGGAACGCAGCGAGGGAAGAGGAAGCGGGCACATGATTCAACACTTTCGAGTGTAAGCGAGGATTTTGATGTGGCTAGCCCGAGTATTAGAAGTCGAGGGGACTTCGACTTTTGCAACAAGTGTGGAGGAACCCATAGGTTTGCTTGCCACAAGTTCTAATGCTACAAGTATAGAGAGAAATGGCATGTTGTGCGCGATTACAAAAACAAACGGATGCGGTTTCTATGCCACCAATTGGGTCATCTCAAACCAGACTGTCCCACATGGGTCGCGGAAGGAGTGTCGACGTCATCACCTATTGTCCGACAGGTGGTCAAGGTTGAGCCACAGGAAATCGTTGGAATGTAGTTTAACCTTTATTTGACCTAAATTGGGCATATTCTTCGTTAGTAGGCTAGAGCTTTTATTAGAACATCGGTAGATCTCAATGGATCTAAGATTCAACCCTTGGAGTGCCTCGTAAAAACTGAAGGCCCGTAGAGTGGTCCAGATAGGCTGTAGGCCCTGCGGGTCGGTCCAGTCAGGCTGAAGGCTCATATTTGCATGCTTTGTTTGTTATGTCGTGTGATGGTACCTTGGGGGAACTCACTGTGTTTTGGCTTAAAGTTTTAGTTTATTGTTTTAGATACTTTAGAGGATCGTGGGGAAGCGAAGACCTGATCGTGTACATCTTCCTATTTTCATGATATTGATTTTTGGGACACCCTGATATGACTTTACTTTTGAAACAATGGTTCTTTTTGCAAACGTTTATGGTTAATGATTGTTTTTGAAAATTTAAAATTTTTATGATTTTTGAAGTGTTACGTTTATATTAATGGACTCCTATTAACGAGATCTTTGTTTCTCATTTAGATTGTTTTGGCTAAAAAATAATCGATCTAAAACTCGATTTCTATGCTAATACAGTTACGATGAAATATTAGAAAAATCATAACTTTCTCTTAAGAAGTCAGATTTAGACGTTCTCTATATGCACGCTCTCGGTTTTACGGTTACAACAACTTTTGTTTAGATCACGGAGGCTAATAAGTGATCTATCTCTAATTAACTATTTACGACACTTGATGTCGTATCGGTTCGAACGCGAAACTTCAACGAATCGTAACTTCTTCGATATACCTTGGATTGGAGCGTTCCTTATATCTTTGGAATCCTCATCATGACTACTTTCTCTTTCATCAAGGATATTCGGCCTAATTAATGTTCTATTTTAGACGTGTATTTTATTCCTATTTTATTCTATTGATTTAAGCACGTATACTACATATAATTACACATAGATCACATAATACTCAAATGATTATCTTTATTGATTATTATAAAGGGTTACAATTGTTGACTATTACAATTACATCATTTTATTAATGTCTGCCGAGAAACGCGGGCGTTACAAGTATTTCTCTTTTCTATTTTGTTTTTTTATCCAATCCAAGGGAACCTAATCTTCTTGAATCGGTTGAGTTAGTAAATGAGCCGTGCCTCGAGATTAGACTTGTTTGTTTTTCATAAAAAAAATCTTAAAGCGACCTAATCACACACGAACACGCCTCCTGAAGCTACTCGTGCAAAATAGAAAATGAAGAGGTTTTCAACGCCGAATCATAATAATAGATACATGTTGGCTTTTGGAACTCACGACTAGTCTCATTGTTCGTAAATGCTCAATTATAACAAAATTCCAAATTCTAGAAGAATATAAAATGAATATAAAATTTAGTGACCCGAACCTTCCAACACTCTAAAAACTCATTTCTACCTATTCCCTTCTAAGTATCATGCTTGGGAATCTACTTTGAAAACATGCAGAAAAAGGAAATAGATTTGTAAACAAGTTGTTGAAATAATTATAGTTATAGTTCTCAATGTTGTCATTTAACTTGATTATGATTTGATGTAATTCATGATTGCTATTCTAAGTTGGTACTGAAAGGTATTAACACACTCTAATACCCCTCGTTTGTCAAATTATCTAACAAAAACATGCTCTTTGACTAGACCTATATTTACTAATTCAACTTAAACATGCTCTTAGATTGTATTGAAAAGTTGTATTAAGTTTTGTACAAGCTTCCCAGCAATGTTCATTTATTCCCATACGCTCGAAAGTGTGAAAGCATGTGATATATGTTCTACAGTAAGAAAACCTATTGTTTGTTACCAATCATTAACTTTATAAAATGATTAGTTGCCATAAAAGTTAATTAACTACACAAGAATTTAATTAATATAAGTGGCCAGTCAAATATAACTCAAATTCACGGATTCTAGTTTCAACAATAACATAATCACTAGAATATAATCATAAATCAAGTATCAAGCCATATGCTTCAAGTCAAGCAATCAACATGTTTTGAACAAGAAATAGAAATTAGGGGTTCTTAGACACACATGGATAAGAACAAATCAAACAACAAAAAGATGGAAATGGAAGAGTTTAATTCTTAAAATTGGAAATAAAAAATGTTTGAAATGATTACTAGCCTTCAAGAACTCCCAAAAAATCTCCTAAAATCGTCAAAACTTGCTCCCAAAACCATCTCTAATGAAAAATGGCGACTTCCCTTATTTTATTAAGGACTCACATACTCGCCATAAGAACATGAATTTTTAGCATGGTCAAGCCTTTTTGCCTACGTGTTTTTAGCATGGCCATGCCTTTTTGCTAAAACTCCAATAAGTCTTCAGACCTGGCTTCGTCTTCGGTCTAACTTCACCACGAGTCATGTTGCTCAACTATGTGATAAAAAGGACAAAAATGACACGTGTCGGTGTGACACAACATGTGTTTGAAATGTAGTCATTTGCTATGATGATATACAATGACTCGGGTTATGTCTTCATGTTTTCTTCCTTGACATGACCAGTCCATCTTCTCTTCATGCTCCAATGCTCCAAGCTCCAAGCTCGTCTTCATAGTTCCAATGCTCTAAGCTCCATAATGCCTACAAAATTAATAAAAAACAGTGAAATAACAGGCATTCCAAATAAAACATGCAAGTGCCCAAATAATTAACTAAATGCGAGAATTATGAAGTAAAATGCAATGAAAATATAGAAATAGACGTGCAAAATAGGTACATAAAATGCACCTGTCAGTCAGCATCTGAGAGGGCCGACCGGACCAGTGCGCACCTGCTCTGGACGTAGGGAACAACACAAATTTTGGCCTATAAATACTGAATTAAGCTCACTTCTTTCTCTACACAATTCTCACTCCTTCTCTTGAGTTTTTCTCAATATTAGCCCCATTTTCCTTAGATTTAGGGTATTTTGGCGAAACCCTTAGGTCTCTAAGAGCCTGACATCTAGTTGCTATCAGGCCGAAGTTCTACCATTGCAATTTCCGGACTTTTGTCTAAGAAATCTCTGTAAGTTAAATTACACTTAACTTTACCTTCGTATAATGTATATTTATATTCATTGTCGGTATCATGAATCTATAAATAAGATTTTTTTAGTAATTCCAACTCGTTATACTGATTGATCTACTTACGATGATGATGTCTACGCTCTAGTGAGGTGTTTAATGTAACACTCGTGTTTCTAGCCTAGGAATTTATATTGAGGTGATAGTCTAGGTTAACCTTTGTAACTCATTTTGAAGAAATGAAAAGGAATTATGTGAATATTATGTGAATTATGTGTTTTATGCTTAATTATTAGGGTTTAATTAATTAAGAATAAAAATAAGCGTCAAAATTAAAGTGTGAGATAAGCCCTATATCTTTACATAAAGTTGTAGTTGTCGAAACAAGGATTTCGGGGATATAAAGAATACCAAAATCCGAGTTATAACGAAGAAGTTATGACATGTCGAAGTTTCGCGACAAAACCGGCACGGTGCTGAATGTCGTAAAAAGTGAGTTTTTGATAAACTACTTTTTAGCCTTAGTGATCTAAACGAAAGTCATAGTATTCGTTAAACCGAGAAGTTCGATAAAAAGAACGCCCAAATCTGACTTCGTATGAGGAAGTTATGATTTTTCGAAGTTTTAGCTTAGCAGTAGACAACTAAAAACTCGAATTTTAGATCGAGTGATTTTTAGCCGACACGACCTAAACGAGAATCGAAGGTCTCGTCATTAGTAGCACAACGGTAAAAAAGTCTAACAAAAAAGGACGTCGGATGAAGAAGTTATGAATTTTTAACGAATTTCCTGTCCCGGTCTGTTAAAAATAATAATAATAAAATTAAATTCAAAATTAGCCAACAAAGTCTAAACGGAAGTTATAGAGCGTAATTTTAGCTACGCGTGCATATAAAGAACGTCAAAAACGGAGCTCGTATGCAAAAGTTATGGATTTTAGAAGTTTTGGCGCGAAAATCGAGAAAATTCGCATAGTCACGAGTTGCCACGTCACCCTCGCTCAAAACGCGCCACGTGTCCAAAAATGTTGTTGAGTCATTCGAGCTGCTGAGTCCTCCGAGCACCTGGCCTTATCCGAAGTGGTCCAATAGCGGTGCGACACGTACCCTCTTAGCACATGTCCGAACTCTCGCAAGCTGCCACGAACCCACCCTACTTCGGACCTAGACCTCGGTCCAATCACAGACTAACAACGAGCCCCTCGCATGCGCAAACCATGTGCGAGCCACCCCCCTACGAGCCTCTGGATCTACGACGCGTGTCTTCCCTCCTGACCGTCCGATCAGAAGTCTCGCCCCCATAAATAGAAGGGTGTGAACCCTCCCGGCTAGAATTTAGAAATTGGCAATTTTGGCCCCTTTTTCACTATTTTGGCTATTTTCACAACCCCCGAATCCCCGGTACTTATTCCAAAGCCCGGAATACTCCACGAAGTGCCCGAGAAGCCCGAAAAATTTATCTTTTCGGTTTCAAAGCCCGACCTTTGTAGAGCCCGGTTTCTCAATAAAACTCTCGGTTTTATTAGAAACGATCGTTTTAGGAAACGAATTGTTGCCCGATTATCATCAAATCAAGTGAGTGTATAGTCACTTTCATTTTACACATACATATGAAGTATTTACCTTATAATACGTGTTATGTGTAAATATATTAATTGTTTATTTGAGGTGACTGTTGAGTTGATGTTTTATACAAGTTTTAAAATGTATAAGTATTTTTATCTACAAATATGTTGGGTAGAACATGGGTAGATAGTGATGTGTGATAAAATAAAATTGATGAGAGGCCTCGATGTTTTTTGAGATCCAGTCATCTAGCGGAGTTTGGATGACGACCACGGACTTTCTAGATAGTCCAGTGGGAGACTTTAGCAGGTCTGCAACCTGTAGGTGTTAATGAACTAGAGTGTTCATTCGTTGTACTCCATCTCCCTCATGGTTGCCTTTAGGATATGTATGGCTGAGGAAACCCCTTAGCAGTAGTGTCCATCCCGATTATATTCTTTAGGTTAGGTCCCTTGTGAGAAGTGTTTAGGGACGTAAAGTGAGGATAACGGGAACGGGTAATCAGGGTTATTGTTGATTGGTGAACTTAATAAGTTTATTATTATTGTGAGTTGAAAACCCTATATGCTCACCAGGCTCCCAAGCCTGAACCACTCATATTTTTATGTTATAGGTAGTGGACCCCGAGCATAGTCGGAGGACGATGAGAGATTTTTGGATTATAGGCCAGTAGTTGTAAATAACTGTTGAAAGGCTTATAATGTCTTGTTTATGCTTTTGATCTGTATCGGAACATGACATCCCGAGGTTTTGATATGAAATGAAACTATACATTTCTTAAAGAAGGTTTTGATAAACTTGTTGGATAAGGTGTCTAAGTCCATAACTTATTTGGTATATACTTGACCCGACCCGGCATGGTCCATTTGGGTTGCATCTCACCCGAACTATTTATGGATAATTTTATGAGAGTTATACACATATGTTTATTAATATATTATAAGTTATAATATATTAATATGAAGTCATGTTATTTAATTAGTCTTAGTCTTAAATTAATTATGAATTAATTTAGAGATTAAAAGGAAGACTAATTAGATTATGGGCTATTGGTTTTATATGGTGTGGGCTAACACTCATTTATTAATGGGCTAGGCTTGGATGGATGTCCATGGATGATCCATGGAGCTTTTAACCCATGGATCCTTGGAAAGGAAAGGTCATGGGTTATTAGGGTTTCACCTTAACCATGCACACTATATAAGCATGCTTATGGAGCATGAAATGGCAACTAGTGAACTAGTGTGTGTGTGCTTGTGTGTGGCCGAAAATACAAGTGTGTATTCTTTCTCAAAGTTTTCCAAGAGTTTGTGGTGTTTTGTAATTCCATTTGAGGCATTCACACTATTGGTGCTTGGCCCTCAAACTCCTCAAGAGCCAAACTCATCTAAAAGGTATGTAATCTCTTCTAACTCTTTTATGTTGAAATGTTCCCCATGCCATGTTAGATAGGTTATAAACCTTGGAAAATTATTATTTTGCATGTATTTAGACAAACATAGATCCAAGGTTTTTTAGGGTTGCATGCACACTTAGGAAGTGTTAGATTGCTCAAAACCCAACAGTGGTATCAGAGCCTAGGCTTGCTTGTTTGAATACTTGATGCAAATTGCTGAAAATCGAAGATTTTATGCTGTCTGCACAGCTGACTCGCCGAGTCCATGAAGGGACTCGACGAGTCCATGAAGGGACTCGACGAGTCCAAGGCAAAACTCATCCAACTCGGCGAGTTGGTTCATGCACTCGACGAGTTGGACCCCCAGACAGCATATCTTCGAGTTTTGGTGCTGGAATTGGTCTAGAATCATTACCTTAAACTGTTTTGGACTCATAAAACCTGTTTTGATATGGTAATGATGATGGTGGACCAATTTCAAAGTTATAATCAAAATTCCATGATTTTATGTGTTCATATAATTCTTGAAATTTTGATGATCATGTTCATGTTCTTATGAATTTAGAAGATGATAGGAATTATTTGCTGAATTGTTTAGAATTAATTCTTGATCATTTATGTGTTTTAGTGGAGTCCATAATTTGTCCTCAAGTTATGGATATCCAAATGTCACTTTTATTTAACACACACTTTAAACACATAAGTTACATGAAAATGAAGAGTCTTCATTTTTATGAACCTTTAATTCATAAGTTATGAAATGAAAAGTCTTGGATGGTTACAAAAGATGAAGAGTCTTGTCCTTAAGTTATGGAGGTTCAAGAGTCACTTCATTAATAAATATATAAATAAAGTGTAACCTTAATTAATTCCATAAGTTATAAAAATAAAGAAAAGTAATTCTTTTATTAGTTTAAAGTCTTCCATAACTTGTCCTCAAGTTATGGAACTTGAAGAGTTTTTGGATTCAAACTACTTTAAACACATAAATCATGGAATTAATTAGTTTTGAATAGTTTCAAAACTTGCCCTCAAGTTTTGGAATTTGGAAAAGTTTCACACACTTTAATAAACTTTAATTCCAACACTTAGAATTTTAAAAGTTAAAATTCAACCCTTATACTATTTATAACATTAATGGTTAATTATATATATATATATATATATATATATATATATATATATATATATATATATATATGTATAAGAACAAGTCGTTTTACCGTTAGTAGGCCTCATTCACGAAGCCGGTCTATAAGGTGGGTATAAGGTTGTTGCCTATAAAATGGCGACTTAATGGGTGTCCACTCTCACCCACCGCTTGCTTGATCGGTGGAGGGTCGTTAGCCGAACGGGTAGGACAATGACTTTAAATCCTCATTAAAAGTATAATGATTATTATAAAGTAACTAAATATTTTTTATTTAATTCCCAATCTTAGTTACTTTAGGAAAAATGTGAATTTGGTGCTAGCCCATGGAATTCACACTTTGTACCTTACCAAGTCGTTGGTGGAGCGTGTGTGGTTAACCGGCACACTAACTTGGACTAGTAAGGATCACGAAGGGTGACTTAATGTTTGTCATAGATCAATGGAGCGTGTGTGGTTAACCGGCACATTGATTGGGTGATAATATTAAGGGTACCAAGTGAATTGGTATGGTTATTCACACCTTGTTTTGTGATCCTCGGCATCCCAGTCACAAAATTTGAGAGGGCACACTCGAGATTGAAACATGCCATTGAAAAGTTCAATGAATCTCAAAAGATCTAGGAATTTCAAATCCAATTAAAACCTAATAAATTATTTCGTTTTTCATGGTGGAAATTGGTGAATCGTCATTCGCCTACCTTCAAATATTTTATAGCTTGGATTACGGCATCCCTCTTCCAAATTATAAAATATTGTGTTGGGTCCTAGCCTTAATATTTCATATTAGATGTTATATTAAGGATTTTGAATCAACTAAATTGATTTTCTCCCATTATAGATGTCTGGTTCAGACAACTATGATCTTCCCAAATCTCTTGAAGATGGTGTCCCTCAACATCATGCTTCACTTCCTCCACCTCCTCTAATTATTCTCCCTCACCCCACAAATTCTTGAAAAGTTTAAAGTCACTCAATCCCTATTGGCAAGCATAGTCTATGTGTGCTCACATCTTGGAGATAAAGTCACATACTGACAAGCCGGGAGAGTTGGGTGTCAAAGTCTCGTGAAAGTTGGATGTTCAATCACTTTCTTAGTAACATAGTGAGTCTCTTTGGGACTACTATGAGGCAGACTATGACATGACCCTTAATGATGTTATCTTTTTGCTTGGTGTTGTGGAATCAGCAATGATTTGGAACACCAGTAAAGCAAATTTGATTAAAAGAACAACTTCCCAAGTCTTAAATGGACATTGAGAATGGTAGCATTGGATATCTAGAAAAGGATTTCTCTTCCCAATGGAAAGGGATCGGCCATAGTCAACTCGGTTGACCAAATGGTAAAGAGAAAGGCTAAGTCTGAGATAGTCTCATGTGCCATTACCAAAGGGTCCATGTGTTTTGTTGCCAAAGGAAAGGACATTGGTTGCGAAGCTGCCCTATTCGCCTGAAAGGTCATAAGGTTGATCAAGTCAAGAGGTTTGACTCTACTTCGGGTAAAGTCCACTGTCTAACTCTATTAAGTTCCTATTTAGAGATTCTTATTACATAATGTGAATGGGTCACATGTTGATGTTTTAAGAATCAAAGAAAAAAATAGGAAGCTTAAAATAAGTATATGTTGATTCTGATTGCGAAGGTGGGTTTCGATCGCATGGTTCGGCAATCAAAATTTTGAGCCGTTGCTTAAGAGTTATAATATATTGCTTATATGTTTCCAGTAATAGCAATATTGGAAAGTGGATTTGATTCATTCATTTGTGGTAGTGTCTGAATTTACCAAATGAAGAAAGTTTTCCATCACCCAAGTTTCAATTGGACAGAAACTTGGAATCATACAAGTTGTATTGTATGATGAATGAGAATTTTCATCTTTGAAAATTAAGACTAATTCTTTGATCACATGTATATGTGAGTCAGTTGAAGGACTAAGGAATTAGGTACACTGGGTGTGCGCTGGTCAAGGTCCACCAAAAAGATTGATTTGTCATGATTTACTAAAGATTAGTAAATATGATTATACTTATAAGGTTAAGTATAATTCTGTAACATTGGAAAGGTTACAATGTATGACAGAACAAATGAGAAGAATCAAATTAGGCAGAAAGATAAAAGTTTCTCAAATCTGAAAGGATGGGAGAGTACTTTAGTATCATATTTCATGATCATCTTAATGATTATGAAACCATATCACAAATTCATACTCTAAGGACGTCTTAGTGCATTGTTATGGCTAAGAAGAGAGGTCATGAATTGTTGGATTGGTTAAAATCAAGAAGATGAGTCATACTTCGTTCCAAAACAATTCTTAGAGTCATACTCCAAGATTGTAATTTTGAGTGACATAAAGGAAGATTTATTAACACTAGTCAAATGTAAGAGTAAAATGTTTTTCTACTCTTGTACATTTGAGATTGGTAAGTTGTGATGTCTTGGATGAGAAAAAGACCAACAAAGACCAATTGTGTGAAGTGTTAGTCTTGATAAGAATCCGCACTATCCCTTGAATATTTGTTTTGTCAAGGAATGGTTCTTGACTGGGGAAACTTATATGTCAAGGGGACAGTGGGAGCCTTAAAGATCCTGAAAGAGTTTCAAGATTTAATCAAGAGTAAAACCTGTAATTTATCACTAGCACACAACTTAAGGTTTGCATCCTATCGTGTTGACATAATTCTTGTTTCTGTACCTACTTCAAATAAGTTGAATTTGCATGTGAGTTATCAGAGTTCAACTTGGAAGCATTGGTGGGCCTTGTGCTACCAAGGTGACAAGAAACAAAGATTGAACAAGTTTAATCCATGTAAGGCTGAACATCCATTATCTTGTTATTATGGTTTTGACAAATTCACATGGATAGGAACTCATACACTATAAAATCTAAGTGTCATAAGGTTTCTCTCCGATTCATGAAAATGATGGTGAGGAAACGCTTTCACTAAGTAGATTTTACGTAGATATCAATTGTGTTATTTGCATTTTCAAAAGTCGTTAGTGGAGCGCGTATGGTTAACCGGCACACTAACATGGACTTGTGAGAAATGGCAAATGCCTAAGCAATTGAGACTATGATTACGGCATCCCTTTTCATAGTTCTGAAAATTGTTTAGACACACATGTGAGCTATCTAAGAAAGGGTGTATGAATCTAAATTTCAGAAGTCCAGCAGATTTCTGGAAATATGTCAGAGCTAGTGGGAGCATAAGTGTTATGCTAATAATCATCATGTTAGTGGGAGCATGATTATTACGTTTAGTGTTGCAAGTTAGCAATGTTAATTATAGAAAAACAAAAGTTTCAATTCATGAAGTTGCAGGGGTTGAAAAAGTTGTTTTGCTATAATTAAGGGAGAGGAAATTATACTTCGTTTCAATTCTAAAACTTAGATTGAGATTTTAATCATCTTTATATATTGCGTTTTCAAAATTCGATTATGATTACGGCATCCCTCTTCATAGTTAAATTTTGAAAACATGGCAAATAAAAAATATTGTAGCAAAAGACTTGTCTAGTATCATGTCTTTATGTCAAACATCATGAATCGTGTCCCATATGCTTCTGATATAGGATCGATTGCATGTGCTATAATATTCATCTTTCTAAATTTTCCAAATGCTTAAGGCATTGAGAAGGGAAAAGTCTAGAACTGGATATGACTAAAGTGATTAAGCAATTGTCGAGGACAAATCTGAGGTTCGCCAAATATTGGTTGCTCAGGGACAGTTGGAAGTATGATGTAAGTTATCGGAAAGGACCATATTGACATATTCTGAAAAGAAGTAACTCTTGTTCGGAAGTGATAGTCAAAATGGGACTATGGAAATGTCTCCATAGGTGGAAGTTATTCAATCTATGTAAGATTAGAAAACCTTAATGCAAGAAGGATGTTCAAAGCAATGTACTTTGAATATGAGACTTCCGTTCCATAGAGGTTGACCTTCTTTGGAATACTCTGTAATGACTGGTGACAAGGTTTTGGTGACTTTGTGCATAATCATTACAAGAGGAACATTGCATAAAAGTTTAAAATCTAACAGATTTTTTGGTAAATGGTAGGAATCGGGGATTCTCACATTTACAATAAGGATTTAGGATTGTGAAATGAGTATCATTGGAATCATGTTCAATTGATCTACATCACAAGGTAAGGATCATAGACAAACATAGTGTGCATACTTGGAGTATGGCATAACTATTGTTTAGAAAAACAAAGTGTACATGCCAGGAGCATGGGACGACTGTTGTTTTTATTCAAGTCTTAAGTTGATTGTTTGAAACATTATACAATGAATAATGTGTATTCAATACGGTGATAAATAAAAGGTGGTTCTATTTATATTCAAAAGGGTTCTGAGACCATATTGGATTCGATTATTATTGTGTTTCACTTTGCATGTTTTGACTTCCTGAATAGCTAGGTTATTCTTTCCGAATGACTAAGTTATTTAAACACTCCACAGTCGTTGGATAAGGTGTCTAAGTCCATAACTTATTTGGTATATACTTGACCCGACCCGGCATGGTCCATTTGGGTTGCATCTCACCCGAACTATTTATGGATAATTTTATGAGAGTTATACACATATGTTTATTAATATATTATAAGTTATAATATATTAATATGAAGTCATGTTATTTAATTAGTCTTAGTCTTAAATTAACTATGAATTAATTTAGAGATTAAAAGGAAGACTAATTAGATTATGGGCTATTGGTTTTATATGGTGTGGGCTAACACTCATTTATTAATGGGATAGGCTTGGATGGAAGTCCATGGATGATCCATGGAGCTTTTAACCCATGGATCCTTGGAAAGGAAAGGTCATGGGTTATTAGGGTTTCACCCTAACCATGCACACTATATAAGCATGCTTATGGAGCATGAAATTGCAACTAGTGAACTAGTGTGTGTGTGTGCTTGTGTGTGGCCGAAAATACAAGTGTGTATTCTTTCTCAAAGTTTTCCAAGAGTTTGTGGTGTTTTGTGATTCCATTTGAGGCATTCACACTATTGGTGCTTGGCCCTCAAACTCCTCAAGAACCAAACTCATCTAAAAGGTATGTAATCTCTTCTAACTCTTTTATGTTGAAATGTTCCCCATGCCATGTTAGATAGGTTATAAACCTTGGAAAATTATTATTTTGCATGTATTTAGACAAACATAGATCCAAGGTTTATTAGGGTTGCATGCACACTTAGGAAGTGTTAGATTGCTCAAAACCCAACAAAACTTTTATCATGCTTTGTTTTGGGAACAAATTCCCCAACATCTTTTAAAAAGATTTATATGATTTTATTTTACAAAACATAAATTAAATCGGTCTTTTCTGGCCGAGAAATTAGGGGATGTCACATTTAAAGTGGGATTTCCAAACAGTATACTATGTATACCAAACATACCCTACCTCTGATATGATCCTACCTGGTTGTTCATTACTAGATAGATCTTGATGTAGACATTGGGATTGTTGAGGAACCTAGACTATTATTAGTCACGAGGAATATTAAACTAAGACTTAGTAATAATTTAACATATGTCACATCAAAGGAAAGGCTAAGTGTTGAAGCAAAGTGTTGCCCAACTTTCCAGTCATCCACTTTAACAAGTGAGTGCATAGTTACATTTAGCTTAAACATAGATATAAAGTATATAGATGATTAAAATGTCATGTGTACATATTATCTATATTACTTGATATCCGTGCTAGGTGAATTATAAGATTTTTACTTGACTTAATCATATAAGTATTTTCATATATTTATAAAAAATCTATTCGGTAGTGACGGGTGATGAAAAATGATGAGATAGTGACGAGATGACTTGACTATTGATGAATCAGTCATCTAACAGAGTATAGATGGTGACCACATAAAATTATGGATAGTCTAGTGGAAACGCTAGCATGCTCGCACCCTGTAGGTGTTAATAAACTATCTATTCATTTGATGTATTATATCCCCCCATATGGTTGCCTTATTAACATATATTGCTTAAGGAATCCCCCAAGCAGTATTATCTATCCGTTGATGATGATAATCCTTAGGATAGGTCCCTTGCGATCAATATTTTAGGATCAGTATGTGAGAATAACGAGAATGCGTAATCGGGTAAATTAGTTGATGTAAAATATATAATTAAAGAACTTAATTATTGTGGGTTGAAAACCATATGTGGTCATCAGGCCACCAAGCATGACCTACTTTGTTTACTTGTATCACAGGTAGCGGTACGAAGGCACATAAATGATGAGTGATTTGAGGAGTTTGTAGGTCATTACTATAGTAAGATGTTTGTAAGGTCTATTAAGACTTGTTTACGCTTATGTATCTATATTGACAATAACATCCCATTATTTTAAATATAAATGAAATACATTTCCACGGAAATGCTTTGATAACGATACTATCATCTTTTGGGAACAAATTCCGCATCAATTTTAATACTTTGAAATAAATTAAGCATAAATAAAAAAAACTTTAAATTGGCGGTAAAGATGGGGATGTCACAAGTACCGTAGAAAAGACCAATGTAATAGAAAGTTTTCACGCAAAATGAACAAAACAATTACAAATTCAACTTGATTTACTACAACTTGCAAAGTCAACAGAAAAGCAAGGAAAACGATCAACAAGTTTTCAAGAAGATGGTTAAAAATTTTCAAATCGATAACAATAAAAGGTCATTGAAATTTATCGATGTTTGAAAACTTTAGCCGCATCCCCGAAATGGGTAAAAGAGTATGGTAGTTATAAAGTTGGTTCAAAAAGCACCAAAGCTTCCAAGATGAGTTACATACACTACATCAAATGCGCATTTTGGGCTTGATTTGAATGAAGAGGATGAGCTCGAACTTTAAGAGGTAGTTCGTTCGATAGGTCGAGATAAGGCGAAAAAGAGAGGGTCTTCGTCGAATACATCGAGAATTGAAAGAGGAAATGTCATTCAAAAGGTCGTTAGTAATTTCGAAATTAAAATTTTGAATAAAAAATCGTTTGAATTTTGAAAATGGAAAATTAGGGGAGAAAATAAAACTCAAGAGGAGAAGCAAGAAGGCGAAAAGAAAATACAGTCGCTATATGAAATTTTCAACAAAAAACACCGCTCATATCATCGGAAACGAGTTCGATATGGTTTTGAGAGTTAGAGCGAAAATCATGAAAAATATGAAAATTAGTCTTTTTTGTAGTGTTTTAATTTAATTAGCGTTTTAACTATGTAATCGTTTTTAATTAAATTAATAGAATTTTTTTATATTATAAATATGTGTTTTAAATATTTATATAATTAATAAGGTACATTAAAAAAGTTGTAAAGTATGTTACCATTCCAATCAATTTTGTGAGATGTAGGAGCATGGGATTAAATAATCTGTAACTAAATATTATAAAACTAGTTTATAACCCGTGAAAACCACGGTTATAAAATTAATTAAATTTTAATAGTAAAAACTCAAAATTATTAATCAATTATTTTAAATAAATTAATAGTTAAAAGATATTTTTTTAGTTATATAAAATTATAATCGTTAATTTAAATAAATATGTGAAATTATATCACCTTATAATTTGCATTAATTTTATTTTAGTTTTTATTTTAATGTTATTAATTTAATATAGTTAGAGTGAGAAATTTAAATTTTGAAATTTGAAATTGAGAATTAATAGGTTGACAAATGACATGCATTATTAGGAGACATAATAGGTGATACATGACAAAAGAAAAATAAAATATGTATTAATTAGAAAGCCTAATAAAATGACACATGTCAAAAAGAGATTAAAACTATTCTTTTATTAAAACTAGTTTATAGCCCGTGAGAACCACGGTTACAAAATTAATTAAACTTTCATAGTAAAAAATTCAAAATTTTACTTTACATAAAATTTTAAATAAATTATTAATTAAAAGATATTTTTTTAGTTATGTAAAATTATAATCATTGATTCAAATAAATATGTGGAGTTAATTTTCCATATACATTACATAAATAGAATCACATTAATTAGGAGGTTTAATGAATTTAAAATAGAAAATTAATACGATGACAAGTGACATCATATTAATTAGGATTGTGACACTTGACAAAAGAACTACTCCTTTATTAGAATAGGATAGGGAGATTTTTTTGGAAACGACCAATATTATAAAAACGCACCCAAATAGTAATAAACTATAGGGGAAAATTTAGCGGTTACATATTACATATACAAAGAAATTAAGTCTAAGACAAAAAAGGACAAGAGAGCCACTATTCCCAGTTACAAAAACCACATTCACCTCTACATTTTACCCACAAATAAACTAAATCTTTGATATTGTCCACCACACCATTTGGAGTGATGAATTTTGCTTGGAATATTCGATCATTTCTAGCTCTCCATATACTCCACAACATCCCGTAGCAAATGGCTGTTAACCGTTCCCTTTTCTTAGGGCATCTCCCCCAGTTGGCTGCAAAACAAGTAATCTCTTCTACATTATGGAAATCAATCTGATCTATTCCGCACCAGTTAAGTATGGAATTCGTGACTGACTTCGCATAAGGACATTCCACCAAAATATGATTTGCATATTCAATTCCATCAATACATGAGCTACAATTACAAGTGTCGAGAGTAACCCTATGATAGGAGAGGGCTACAGCTGACGGTATTTTCCCCATCACAACACGCCATATGAATGTAGTTACTTTAATTGGAATGAGTTTACACCAACTTATTTGAAAATGGTGTACATTTGCGGTGAAGCCCTGATCAATCTTTTTCCTGAGGAGGTCCACCCTATATTTTCCATCCGCCGATAGTAAACATGACAGCCGATCGACCCCATGTTGTAATCGTATCGAATCCATGTCGTTGACTAGACGTTCTAGTTCAGAGGAACAACCAGCAACAATAGGACATGATCTCCAATTCCACATGTTCCCACCTTCGTTTTTTCTCTCTGAAACCTTACATGACTTCTTTTTTTTTCAAGTTCATATAATCTGGGGTATTTTGTTTTCATGTTTACACCACCAGCAGCCCACGAGTCATGCCAAAACAAAGTATTTTCCCCAGAATTGACAATATACACAAAGATATCATTATAACTAAGTCCCAATGCATCAATATCCTTTTTAACTCCAACAATATTCTTCCAAACTCCAGTTATTCTTTTTTTTTTTTGCTAAGTACTCAACAGGTTTATTTCCCAGATTATGAAGTCCTACAATGACTCTGGCCCATAGTGAGGAGGGTTCAAATTTAAGTCTCCACCACCATTTAACAATGAGAGCAACATTTAGTGTACGAATTGCTCCGACTCCCAAGCCACCAAGTTCCTTAGGAGCGATAACATTCTCCTATGAAACCCAATTAATTTTATTTTTTTCTTCATCACCCCCCATAAAAATTTCCTTCTTATCTTCTCCAATTTTTCAATGACTCCGATGGGAGCTCTAAATAATGACATGTAATAGGTAGGAAGATTTCCTAGAACAGCTTTGATTAAGATAAGCCTTCCACCAAATGAAAGGGTTTTAGCTTTCCAATGAGAGAGTTTGTTTCGAAACTTTTCAATGATTGGGTTCCAGTTTTTTATCAGGTTCATGTTGGCTCCAACCGGAACCCCAAGATAGGTGAATGGGAGTACACCAGCCTCGCATCCAAGAATATGTGCCCACTGTGCAGTTTCGGTGTTAGAAGCCCTAACACCAAAAACCTTGGATTTATGAAAGTTCACTCGCAAACCTGATGAAACATGAAAACATTTGAGAATGCTTGCTAGGTTTTTCAGATTTGACCTCGACCATTCACCGACGAACAACGTATCATCTGCATAGAATAAATGAGATATTACTGGTCCATCACCCGGTACTTGAATGCTATTGAAAATGCCATTTTCAACAACAGATTTCATTGCAACATTCAATCCCTCCATAGCTATTATGAACAAAAAAGGTGAGAGAGGGTGTCCTTGTCTTACGACTTCTGTGATGTTCAACTCCTTGGTAGGAGATCCGTTGACTATCACAGATGCACGAGATGAGGCCAGACACACATGTGTCCAAGATCTCCATTTCGAGCCAAACCCCATCTGAAGCAGTATCGAGTCTAAAAATTCCCAATTTATGGAGTCAAAGGCTTTGTCAAAGTCTACCTTGAATAGCAGGATCTTCAATTACACTAATCTCTGACAGTGGAGACTTTGGACCTCCCTCATTCAAATTCTATAACTCATGATTAATGTTAGATGGTCTGGACAAAATTGTACAAGATGCTTGGGCTGGATTTTCAGGATATGGTAACGCAAATTCATATCTTGCAGCTAAACTGCGCCACCTAAAGGAAGAGATAAAGAAGTGGAGAAGAGATGAACACAAAAAGGAAAAACAAGACTTATTAGACTCTAAAGAAAAAGTTCATAATATTGAAAAGACTGCTGAAATAAGGGCACTCACCTCAGAGGAACTATCATCTAAAAGTAATTGCCTTCAGAAGATACTTGAACTTGAAAGATTGGCAGCCATGGACCAAAAACATAAGGCGCGTCTGAAATGGACTATAGATGGAGACGAAAACTCAAAACTATTCCATGGATACGTAAACAGTAATAACAGGAAAAACAGAATTGCAGGTCTAATGATAAACGGGAGATGGGCTTCAGAAGTGAAAGAAATCAAAGATGAGGCTTTTCGGTTCTTCCAAAACAAATTTAAGGAAAAATGGATTTCACGACCACAACTTGTAAACTCTCATATCCAGTCTATTGGCATGATGGACGCTATTAGATTGGAGGCTCCATTCTCTATTGATGAGGTGAAGAAAGTAGTATGGGCATGCGGAGGAGATAAGGCCCCAGGCCCTGACGGGTTAACTTTTAAGTTCTTAAAAAAGTACTGGAGTTGTGTCGCTGCAGATATCATGAGATTCGTACAATATTTCGATGAAACTGGTTCTATAGGTCGGGGTTGCAATTCCTCATTTATCACTCTTGCACCCAAGGTTAAGGACCCGACCTCTCTTTGTGACTACAGGCCAATCAGTCTGATTGGTTGTATGTATAAAATTATCTCAAAGATGTTTGCTACTAGGATTAAAACAGTTGTGAGCAAGGTGGTTGGTGAGGAACAATTGGTTTACGTGGAGGGGCGAAGCGTTCTTTATGGCCCATTAATTGTTAATGACTTATGTGGGTGGGCAAAAAGAATAGGATAGGGAGATATAATACCATATTCAGAGGTCTTAAATATGTTTTTTTTTTCTTTTTATCAAATTCAAGGGATAATGACTTATATGGGTAATTATGTTTCAAGATCGTTCAAAAAATACCATTCAAGTTTGGTGTGTCCAAAAAACACCATCCAAGTAAAGAATCTGTACAAAAAACACTAACGAAGTACATTCTTTGTTCAAATTTGACTTTGTGTAACCGGCAATTACCGGTAAAAAATAAAGGAAAAAAAACAAGAGGAAATGACTCAAAGAGGTAACTATGTTTCAAAATCGTTCAAAAAACACCATCCAAGTTTGGTATGTTCAAAAAACACCATCCAAGTAAACTTTTTGTACAAAAAACACCAACAAACTATATGTTTTGTTCAAATATTACCCACCGGTAACTGGCTCTTAGATGTTAAATGATGACTTGGCTTAACTATTATGACATGGCATAATAATTATTGACAAAACAATAACTGATATATTCCTCCTTTAAAACTCGATTTAGGGTTTCTTCATGAATGAATGACTTTTTCTTCTCCTATGATTGCTCTTCTTCTTCTAAAGTGATGATCTCGAACTCAAGTCCAAAACCTAATTCTTTACTAAAGGCAAAAAGGGCTCCTTTACCCCTCCCTTAATGGGCCTCCCTCCCCCTAAGGCTCAAATCCATAAAAAGCCCCAAAGGGCATCCAAGCCCAACTATAAGGCCTCTAAGGCCTAATATGGCCCAAGAACCCCCAACATGGCCTTAAGCCCAAAAAATGACCTGCTACAATCAGGTGGACCTAAGGACCAACTTAAACAAGTCCATGCATACGCCCAACATATGTTGAAGCCTCTAAGATACTGATTTCAAGCCAGTATGCCTGACGTACTCCTAGCGTACCCCCAACATACTCTGCTAGGGTCAAGAACCACTAATCTTCCGAAGGCCATAACTTCTTCATTCCAAGTCCGATTTCGTCATTCTTTAGAACCTCGGTATGGTTATCTGATGCCTAAATTAGCTCTCATGGATATAAAGAACGATGAAATCAGACTTAGAGTGAAGAAGTAATGGCCTTTGGAAGATTAGCAATTCTTGACCCTAGTCGAGTACGCTAGGAGTACAACGGGCGTATTAGCTTGACATCCAAATTATAGAGGCTTCAACATATGTTAGGCGTATGCATGGACTTGTTTAAGTTAGGCCTCAGGCCCACCTAATTGTAGCAAGTCATTTTTTGGGCTTAAGGCTATGTTGGGGGTTCTTAGGCCATATTGGGCCTTAGAGGCCTTATAGTTGGGCTTGGATGCCTTTTGGGACTTTTTATGAGTTTGGGCCTTAGGGGTAGAGAGGCCCATTAAGGCAGGGGTAAAAGAGCATTTTTTGTCTTAAGTCAAGAATTAGGGTTTTGGACTTGAGTTCGAGATCATCACTTTAGAAGAAGAAGAGCAATCATAGGAGAAGAAGAAGTCATTCGTGCATGAAGAAACCCTAAATCGAGTTTTAAAGGAGGAATATATCATTTATAATAATTATTATGCCATGTTAAGTCATCATTTAACATGTAAGAGCCAGTTACCAGTGGGTAATATTTGAACAAAACATATAGTTTGTTGGTGTTTTTTGTACAAAAAGTTTACTTGGATGGTGTTTTTTGAACATACAAAACTTGAATGGTGTTTTTTGAACGATTTTGAAAGATAGTTACCTCTTTGAGTCATTTCCTCTTGTTTTATTTCCTTTACTTATTTTTTACCGGTAATTGTCGGTTACCACACGGCTAAATTTGAACAAAGAATATACTTCGTTGGTGTTTTTTGTACAAATGTTTTACTTGGATGATGTTTTTTGAACACACCAAACTTAAATGGTATTTTTTAAACAATTTTAAAACATACTTACCCATGAGTCATTTTCCCCAAATTCAAATATATACTTAGAAGAATTTTAACTTTTAGCGATTTAATTAAAATTTGGAAACAGTTACTTGTGCGTAGAAGAAAAGTCACCATAACTTCATAAAAGTCTAAACTCTTAACTCTTAAGTGGTCCCACATCTACCATGTCATCATCCCGTAATATTTGAAAACTGAAAAGTATCACTTTTGAACTTTCAACGAATTCCAACGGTCTACTCTCCTGTTTCATCATAATTACACACCGTACGATCATCTGGAAACAGCCCCTTATTCAATTTTACCCCCTCAACTTTTTAAAAACTGTACAAAGAAACTTAGAAACCATTTTTTCTTAGATAAATCACCTAACAAATATGTGAAGTTTATCCTGAATCCTCAAAAGAGTTGAATCTCAAACAACCGCCAAATACCCGTATTAAAGAGTCTCAACTCTCACATCTTTTAATTGGATAACCGACTTATTAGTAAAGAACTATTCTAAAGAAGGAAAATCACCATGGAGAAAACCTTTATAATGCTCTTGACGTTATATGTAAAGTTGGCAAAAACCAATATAATTTATTAATCTAATTTGAAGTAAACCTAAATTTAATAGATCGATTGAGATTTTATGTGGTGTCGAGATGATATTTACGTGAACACTTTATTTAACTTAAATTTACTAAAATTTAAAAGTAATACAATATACAAATAATTAATATTTATATTTTTACTATAAAGTTTTATTCATATTATTATTATATTTTTATCCATTTGAAAAAAAATTATATTGTCTGTGAATGTAATCCATGTTATAACTCAAAGCACGTAAAGCTAGTTGCGGATGTAGAAAAAAAAAAGTTAGGATATGCATTTGATTGATCTAGAAAATAATTTTATATGTCAAAACATAATGAAAAATGTTAAATAAAAATATCATGATTAATTACATTTTCACTCAATAAATGGACAGGTCAATCATTCTTTATTTCACAAATTACATGAATGTTTATATAATTCAAAGAATTCGACTGCAAAAACCACATTCATAAATATACAATGATAATACTTTGTTAATGATCTTAGTTAACATTATTTTATCAAATATTGTATTTTTTTTAAACATCAAATATGTCAAATCCCTTAACTTACGTTACAATGGGTTTTCTCGTCATGTTTTTCCCACGTTTTATTAAGGATTTTGAACTTTTAAGGATAAGTTTTTTTTTATTTATTTATTTATTTTTTTTTTTTTGAGAATAGGTGAGATGGTGTTAGAGATGTGATTTTCTTAAATAAAAATGATATTTTTTAAAGATAAATAAGTTAGGGAACATCTATGTTATCCTCATTACCGTTTTCTTGCTTTCTATGCAAATATTTTAAAGAGGCTATGCAATACATAATTTTTATAGAACATAGATAATCACATTCTTGTAAAAAGTCAAGCCATATTTTTATTTACAATAAAAAATAAAGATGCTAGATGATGTGATATTTGTAGCTAATAAAAAAATCATACACACAAATACTAAGGTGTTGTTTATTTTTTGTCTATAGATTCTCTTAGCTTTTTTTTGTCTGTGCGGTGCAGACATCGGTCTTCACAAACTGTTTGTTTTTTTTTTTAAGATTGCAGACCTAAAAAGGTATGTGCGTCATCTTCTTGGCGCAAATGTAGACCAGAGTTTTTAGACATTTTCAGACATCTTCTAGTCTAAAAAAACATATATGTCTTTGTTTTTTTTTAACTTAGATTTATTACAACTTTATCTATTATAAACAATTTTTAATAATAAAAAAACTACAATACTAAAAGAATAAAGGTTCGGTGACATAATAACATTTATGACAAATTTATAAATAAAGATTTAATTACAGTAAGGTAATTGCAGCTATTTATATAGACATGAAAAAAAAAATCTTAATATTATTTTATATTTTTTGTGTCAAATTTTATAAACATTACTTAATACAATATCATTCATTTCTTGAAAAAAATATTTATGCCCAATTTTTAATTGATTTAATTGAAAAAGTAAAATGAAAATTTTCAAAATTTTCATTTTAAATCATAGTTTATTTCCATCTAATTTAGGTGTTAAATATTTTAACCTTAATTACAATGTTTAGGTATAACTTTTCCGACCAAAGTTTGTTGGTTTTTTTTATTAAATATATACGTTAATTCATACCATTTTATTTTCACTTTTATACAATAATACATAAAAGTTGATTTGCATGTGTTAATTATCTATAATAAAGCCATAAAATTATTGAAAAACTTTTTAAGTTTTTTTTTTTTAAAAAAAGTTTTTTTTTTCATAAAAATAAGTTTAATTAAATTTTAGTTTATTGTAACAATATACAAATGTTAAAAAACAAATAGTTTTTTTTTTCAGACTGTAGACGTTTGGTCCACCTCTTCTACTGTAAAGATATGCAGATGTGGTTCACATACTACATACATTTTGCCTAAAAAAACAAACAATGCATTTTGCGTCTGTGTATATGATGATATGATTCTAATTTTTCAACGTCTTATCTATAAATACAGTCAGCTTTATAGTGACGTTCGTTAATATTTCACCGATCACCGTTTCCGTTTCTATAAATCATTTCAAATGCATAGTTATGTAATGAATGCTTGTATAAGGTAAATAATGCAAGTTATAGAACAAGAAGGACTACTATTGATAATCTCAAAAACCAGAAGGATATTTGGCCTGCTACCATTAACCAAGGTATATTTAAAAGTAATTTCTCTCTCCACACCAACACCCATAGACGCCAGAGAAACGATGAAGTCATAACTTGAAATATATGCATAAAAACTTGTACAATTTCTATGGTTTTGTGTTTTTACCTCTCTTTACTCTGAACAGTTGTTTCATAAAGTGAATCTTGGAGCTTGCGTCTGACATTAGAGAGGGATTCGAAGCAGAAGGAAGAAGCGTTTTTTGATTTTTGAATGCAATTGTTCTTGTCGTCGTGCTTGCTTCACTCCATTGTCATCCATTTGCGAGCTTGATCGTCTTCATTTGCAGGTAAACTTCTAAATTTTAAATTTTAAATTCTTCCCTGATTCTTGTGCATTTCCGTTTTTGGATACTACATTTGACCGTTGGGTCTTCTATTTCTTCAGCATTTCATGGTCAAAGTTGGTGTTTTTAAGATCAAATCTTTGGTGGGTGTTCCTAAAATTTCCTTCAGATCAATCTTTACCATTTATAAGGTGTTTCAGGATCAAATTTTTGGTGGGTTTTGTCGATATCTTTAGAAATTGTTGTTTAGTCACTGTTTAGGTTCTCTAAGTTTAGGGAAATTTGTTATTTTAGATCAAATTCAATTCTTTGTTGGGTGTTTGACTGTTTGTCAAAGTCAACACTTCAGTTATGAACTTATGATTTAACACTTGTGATGTAATTTCGGAAAATAGGTTTTAAAGATTAAATCTTTGAGGGTATTTCTCAAAAGCCAAATTCTTTGAGATTACTGCATCTATTTTTGTCTTTGTTTTGGAAAATAATTTTTGAAACATCAAACCCATCATACCCTTTTTTTGGGATTGTTCTAATCTATGGTGGGTATATGTCAAATTTCCAAGAAATTTATGATTAAATCCTTGATTGTGCATTCTAATTTTAGATAATAGTGTTCATAAAGATCAAATCGTTGGTGGGTATGTCTAAAATCCTTTAAAAACTTATTGTTTAATCATTGAATGTACTCCGTGAAATAGGAAAATAGTGTTTTCAAAGCATGATCTTTGATATTGTTTTTGTACAAAGCAACAATTTTCAATTCCAAAAGCAATATCGATTCATATTGTGCATTAAAACTTATACATTATCCGCAATTGGTCTAAAAAAGGGTAACCTTAATCTTTAGGATGGCATTTCACACATTTCTTAGAAACTACTTTCCGAATCCTAGATTGTGCTTTTAACTAATTAAGGAAAGTTTTTTTTTTTTTTTACGTAAAGTTCAAATTTGTTTAAAAGGTTTTTGCTTGAAGTTCTTCTAAAAGAACACAGCCAACAATACCCCACCAAAGCCCCTTCCTTTTTTCCAAATTCTCTGATTTTAGTTTTTGATAATTGTTCATTTTGTATTTGTTCTTCACAGGAGCATTAGTCTTGGATTTTGAGTAATTCAAATGATGGCAAGGAACCAATCACATTGAGGTATGGATTTGATCTTGTATTAATTGTCCCAAAATTTACTTTGCATTTGGTGGGACCATCATCGACATGGGTATAAATGAAATTTTGATTATGGACCCACAAAAATTAAAAATAATAGAGTAAAAAGATGAACTTTAAGTTAATTTAAGTTAACTTGTGTATCGATGGATAACCGATTGACTTATGTTTAAATTTTAATACTATTCGGTCCTTATAGCTATATGGAGATCCATCTGTAATGACTCTAAAGCATGAGTCCACCAGAATGTTCCCTTTTCAAAAAAAAAAAAACAAAAAAAAAATTGTTATTTGAAAAATAATTTGATGGGTTGGTGCCATTTCAATTTTGTAAAATATTGTATTGTGTGGATTGTAGTGAGGGTTGATAGAGACCCTCTAAAGTCCCCACTTCAAAGCAAAGTCTCGATTCAGTTTTCTTCGTTTCTAAAGAATACTTGCTCTAAAATTTTGGAAAAATCCAAAATTTTATATTAAAAACTCAAACATCATAAAATTATTTATAGTTTTGTAACACCAAACATGTTTTCATTCAATGTAGTAATTATCAAATCTCGAGCTTGAAACGAAGCAAAATTCGTTTGACTTTATAGCTAGAAGTTAACTCGATTGACTCTAGATTCGTTTTTCGAAAATAAGATATATAATGAGGACAAAAAAGGCCCAAATTTGAATCTTAGCATTTCGAAACATGACTTCACACATACATATATAATTTTCTGATAAATAATAGCCATAATTGTCCTTTTACAGTTTATTTCACAGAGAAAAAAAACGTACATGTCATATCATTTTCATAATAAAAAATCAGAAACTTTCTTGATAATTGCCTTTAATAGGCGGCTCTTTCTTAGCCACTGAAATGTCGTCCCCTCACTTTCATCATCTTTACACTACAATCGTGTAAAGTAAATCAAAAAGAAAAATAAGCAGCAATTTTGTTCATATATATAGATAAATATATCTATATATATAATTTCTTTGTATTATTAGAACTTGATGGTCATTACTCATTACACACATGTGGGGTTTGCATTTCCTTGTAATTACTTTGCCTCTCTTATTTTAAGTAAACAGATTATATATGACGATGCAAGATTCTCCAATCTTCTATATATTGGTCCCTTTTTCTTTCTTTAGTCTTTATTTAATTATTTGATAATTTGAAAGTTAGGTGATGCAAACTTTTCTATAGTTTAACGAAAAAGTTGTGATTTTTTCTGATTTTTAATCTTATTTTGATAACTTAACTTGAGCATGTTGGTTTCTCAAAGCTTCAAGAATCAAATTTGATCTTGGTTTCCTTAAATTTCTTGATCTTGCTCCCTTTTTTCTTATTTATTTCATTAATAAAGTTTCATGTTGGGATTTTTCCACATCTTTTAAGAACGAGGTTCGATTTTTTATCTTGTTTCGGATCGCTTTACTTAAACATATCGGTTTCTTTTGAGCTTGACGATTCAAATTGACCGGAAAAAAGTCAAAATTGAGGTCTTAGATCTATAATATCCATGTAAAATCTAATAAGTACATCTTTTTAGTCTTAAAGCTTCGATTTTTTTCGATTTTCAGTTCTGTACGTCGGTTTCTTTAGGCTTAAAGATTCAAATTTGACCTCAATAACTCAAATTCGAGTTTATTTTAATTTAAACCCCTGAAAATATTGCGTTTTTCTTCGTATTTTTTGCAGATTAGAGTTGGTTAAGTTTCAATGGCCGACCTCCGATTAGCCGATGAGTCGCTTTCACGTGCTAAAGATCTTGTTCCGGTGGCTTTGGAAAAGGCACGAGAAGTGAAAGAATTCCCAGGAAGATGGAAAATGATTATATCTCGATTAGAGCAAATCCCATCTCGTTTATCAGATTTATCAAGCCACCCATGTTTCTCGAAGAACACGTTATGCAACGAACAATTAGAAGCAATCTCCAAGACTTTGAATGAATCAATCGAGTTGGCAGAAACATGTTCAAAGGGAAAATACGATGGAAAGCTCCAAATGCAAAGCGACCTCGATTCATTATCAGGAAAACTCGATTTGAATCTTCGAGATTGCGGGCTTTTAATCAAAACCGGTGTTCTTGGTGAGGTCACCATGTCAACCGATCTTGAAGGTACAAGTCATCGAAGCACGGACAATAACATCCGGGAATTACTTGCGAGGCTGCAAATTGGTCATTTGGAAGCTAAACATAAAGCTCTCGACACCCTTGTTGACGTGATGAAAGAAGATGAAAAGACGGTTTTGTCCATTGTGGGACGTAGTAACATCGGAGCTTTGGTACAACTCCTCACCGCTACTTCACCAAGAATCCGGGAAAAAACGGTTACTTTGATCTGTTCATTGGCGGAATCCGGCGGTTGTGAAAGTTGGCTAGTTTCCGAAGGGGTTCTTCCACCTCTAATCCGGTTGTTAGAATCTGGAAGCTCAATTGGAAGGGAAAAATCCGTAATTGCCCTTCAAAGACTGTCAATGTCGGAAGAAACCGCAAGGGCGATAGCGGGACACGGCGGAGTCCCGCCACTCATCGACATTTGCTCCACCGGAATCGGTGATTCTGTTTCCCAAGCTTCGGCCGCTTGTACCTTGAAAAACTTATCTGTAATCCCCGAACTGCGCCAAACCCTAGCTGAAGAAGGAATCGTGAAAATCATGATTTCGGTTCTCGATACCGGAATCTTGTTGGGATCAAAGGAATACGCGGCGGAATGTTTACGGAATTTAACCTCGAGCAACGATGATCTAAAAAGATCGGTGATTAACGAAGGTGGGGTCCGCAGTCTATTGGCTTACCTCGATGGCCCATTACCTCAAGAACCCGCGGTTGCAGCTTTACGGAATTTGGTCGGGTTAGTGTCAATGGAAACCCTAATTTCACTCGGGCTGCTTCCGAGAATCGTCCACGTGTTAAAATCGGGTTCACTCGGGGCCCAAAAGGCTGCCACGTCATCGATATGTCGTATTTGCAACACGACGGAAGTGAAAAAACTCGTGGGTGAAAGTGGGTGTGTCCCGTTGTTGATCGGTTTGCTCGAGGCTAAATCAAATGGGGTTCGGGAAGTGGCGGCTCAAGCCCTTGCGAGCCTAATGACGGTTCAATGTAATCGGAGAGAGGTTAAAAAAGATGATAAAAGTGTCCCGAGTTTGGTTCAACTGCTTGATTCTAGTCCACAAAATACGGCTAAAAAATACGCAGTTTCTTGTTTGGGTTTGCTTTCTTCGAGCAAAAGGTGTAGGAAACTAATGGTTTCCTACGGTGCAATCGGGTATCTCAAGAAACTCAATGAGTCAGAGATTCCCGGTTGTGGGAAGTTGCTTGAGAAGTTGGAAAGGGGGAGGTTGAGAAATTTGTTTGGGAAAAAGTAGATTTTGTTGTTTCATTATCTTGTATGAAACAGAAACACTAGTGAATGTATGAATTTATTAACTTTTGGGATGTTTTCATAAGTTTCTACAGAAATAAGTAATTGTTGTAAGTAAATTATTTTGTTGATTTGGGTTGTTACTTTATCTTTTGAAAGTAGACAGTTCTATGATGCTATGAGAAAAGAAAGTACATAGATTAATATGCATTGAATTATAGGTAAATTCGTCGATTTGCTAAAATTTGTTTCTAATGGATTAGATGAGTAAAGCTAAAAAGTTATGGATGAGTAGAATTGTAGAAACCAAAAGTTATTGGATAAGTAGAAAGGTCTCGACGATCACATGTTTTGTTTGATGCAACTGTGGAACACTGGAACCTGATTTCTTTCGTATAGAACTTTAAACTCAATATTTTCAGTTTAATTAAGTGGGTTTTTTTCTGTTTTTAATTATTTTTCTTAATTTAATAAATCGTGTTATGTTACTGATTTCATCACATATATTTTTCGCAGCTATTATAAGCAATTTTTGTTGCTTCTAAACCTCAAACTTGTCATACGAAATATTGAACACAATGGGGCGTTTGCGTGTAAATGTAAGTGTATATATAGATTAAGGTTGTCAAATATGTACCACGAAAAATCAACCAACATGTTACCAACCGAACCAAAAATGTAAGTAATCAATATGTTTGGTAGCCAACATGTTTGGTTGGTAGTACCATACCAATTGAAGAATCATGGTACGGTAGTTGTACAAAATTTTCAATACCACGATAATACCAACCATTACCAAACTCGAATTTTGGTAGTCAACATGTTTGGTTGGATCGAGTTTTGAATCCCAATCATTACCAAACTCGAATTCACAAAACCTCATTCACATTTCAGTATTTCACAATGTTCAAGAACATGTAAATCGTTATTTACAATTTTTTCGTACATCATTGTATATACCATTACCAACTTGTATCAACCGAATTTATTAGTAGTCAAACAAGTTGGTATTAACTATAGTTGGTACGGTAGTTGTAGCAAAAAAATTATACCAACTACAATTGGTACGGTACACGGTTTAGGCAAAAAATACATGTGTATTAGACCATTTATCATGTTTAATAGGAAGATAAATACATTGTTTGATATGGTATCATACTGTATCCTTTAAACTAGCTAACATAAACACATCGTTTCCCAAGTGGTTGATTTTTACCAACCCTTGGTTTCAGTGATCAACCTACCTCGATCATGCTATCATCCTCAAAGGTCCTTATTGGTTTCAAGCAAGCTTCTCGCACATGATTCCATTGTTTTACCTAGTTTACTACATGTATTGGGTTCCATCACAGCCGCCCAAACTCTTTCTTATATATCACCAGATCTGTTGGTGATTTTAGTGTCATCATGTCATTTTAAGTAACTGGAACTAACATGTGAGCTAAGGGGCTTCATGATTTGTACTCTAATACATGTACGGGGATGTGTGGAGTGCACACATGTATAAGATCGAGTCAGAAGCCGGTTCGACGACTAGTCGGGGGTTCGGGGTTTCCAAAGGGGCAGTGCCCCTAGCGGTGTCCAAGGGGCAGAGCCCCTGGCTGGGGTCCCGCTGCGCCCCAAAACCTCACCGAATTTTGCATGTGGCATCATAATGGAAAACTCAATTCCTTGAGGGTGATTATGGTAAAACTAACGAAACTCCTTAGTTTTTGGTAACCCTAATCCGGATTAATATTACTTGCTTCCAAAGCAACTAATGACGGCCCAACCCTAATGAAACCCTAATCGTGTTTAGTATATAAACAACTCTTCCTTTCCAGAAAGCAGACGTTCTTTAGCTCTCGTTTTTCATCACACATTCACAGAACCCTTTAGCATAATAGCTTACGTTTTCTGTGCCTAGAAACGTAGGTGTCCGCTTGGATTATCCTAGGTTGAATTTCTTGTAACCCAGACATAGGGTAGAAATATCAGTTCGGAAAGTGATATCACGATCCAAGTTGGTATCCAGATCTCCACCGCAAACCCTAATATTCCAAACAAGATCCGGTCTCTTTTTATCTATATGATATCCTTTTGACAACATCCTCATCGACGCTTATGTGACACCTCATCACAACTCTAAGTCACGAGTTCTCATGTACCGACTTCAAGTAACTAAATTACTTTCTTAGGATTTTTGATACTCGCACTCATCACGCTAAGTCAATGGAATATGTCACATACATCTTTGAGCATGTGCGCATGCTTCACTACAAACCTACATCGCACTCTGGCTGACACCGAGTCCAAAACAGATTTATCTAAGCCCCTGTCGCTACCCCATTTTATATCAGAGCCAAGTCGGTACTCTATATCATCTCACATTCATCCGTCCATACTTCAAATACACTGATTGGTTGGGTGTCCTATTACTTAACATTCCACATTCCACATTTAGTTAATGTGTCTTCTTGATTGGTTCATCTTATGTATGTGGTAAAATGTTTGAAAACACTTATTTCAGTGTATGTTTGCCAAACAACGGTCTTCCTTGATAAAGTTATTGAATATACATGCATATGAAAAAAAAAAAAAGTGAAAGAAATTGGTGAAAACTATACCACTAAGAAAATAGGGGCCGACGAGCATGTGGGACAAACCAAACAAAGTACTGAATAAAATATATTGTCGAGCAAAGTCCTCAATCTTTTAACCATATCTTTCACTCTAGTGCTCCGATCGATGTGATTCAAGAGTTTTCCACAACTTTGGCGTTTGCTCGTTAAGATAATTCCGCCAGTTTCATTACCAAAACTAGCTTGGAACTCATGAGTTTTTTAACCTTCTTACACCCCGTTCCCGAGTTCAACTTAACGAGAGAAATGAAAGAAAATAGGTGGAATTGAGAAGAAAATAAAAGAAATTGGTGTTCCCGAGTTTCATTAAAGGAGGGAAGTGGAGGGAAATGGGAGGATCGTTTCCCCTCCTAACTTTCCTTCCGATTTGGGAGGATTTGGAAAGAAAGAATAAAATGATTCATTTTCCTTCCATTTCTCTCCAACTCGAGAACACAAAGAAAAATTTTGTTTTCTTTTCCTTTCTCTTCTTTTTTCTTGTGACTTTCTTTTCTCTTTTTTTTTTTTCTTTTGCTAAACTCTGGAACTAGGCGTTAGGACGCCTAGGCATTTATGGCTTTTCAAGATGGGATGTTTTTTTTTACAAAAATCAACATCATAATGGCATTTTTGGGGCGTCCTGGGATCTGGCTAGCATGTTTGGGAAGTATTTCAAGAATTTCTAGGATGTTAGATTAATCTGAAAAATACCAAAGACATTTTTGAGTCGCCAACGAGGTCTTTATCCCCGAAAATTAGTTTTTCACTCCCTTAAAAATATAGGTGTTCACTAATTGATGGATAACCCTTTACCTACGACTTTCTCTATTTTGGCATCCTTCAGACACTTTCAAAATGTTGAGTCGGTTTAATGAAGTACAATGCCATTTTGGGACTCCAGGAAAAAAACATGATCATGTAAAGGGAAGCACGGTTATGTAATCATGTTGTGGATTGCTTGGGATGCTTGAAAGGTTGTATAACACTTGCGGTAGTCTTACACGATCATGTAATCTTGTGGTGGTTTTATGCATGAATAAATGGTCCACAACTTCTGTAGGATGCTTACATGTCATGTAATAGGGTCACACAACCGTGTAAAGGCATTTCCATGCATTTCATGCATAAATCTTAAGTTTTAGCTCCTTCCATCCAGTGCCCATCTTCCATTAGTAATTTTCAGCTCCGATTATGCTTCAGTGTTTCCTTACGTGCATCCTCAAATCTTCATGTTCTCGTACCAATCCAATTTACCCTGAAAATTATATTAAAAATGAATAGTAGGACATTCTGCAAAGAAAACGAGACATACACAATTTATTGAAACACAAGGGAACCCACCATTAAATGATAAGGTGGAAGTAATAAAAAAAACATGTTAAAAGATGCATAACAATTGCATCTAACCATATCTTTTACATATATTACCAAGTCAGTACCACAACTCTAATGGTTTATACTGTGATTTTTTTTCCGGATGGGTCATCATTAATGAAGTCTTTGATTTAATGATTCCCTCCAATCCGTATAATTGTCTCTTGTAAAAATATTTCACATTTACCAGACAATTAAACAAAAATATAACTTTTGTTTACAAGTAACTTATTCGAATTTTTAAAAGTACTGTTTACTCATCATGTTTAACAAAACCAACTTCAGATTTCTTTCAGAAAATAATGTTTAGATTTCTATAAGAAAATAAAGGAAAATCTTATAATACTTAAAGTTAGTGGCCCGATAATGGTTTTAGTAAGTAGCAACATCATATCACATTGTGCATTTAAGGGCCACATGTTTTTGTTTAATTTGTTTTTATCATTATCTATTAATAAATGGCCAAAACTGTCACTAAGAATGAATAAAGCAATTTCTTCTTTTATACAGATTTAACTCTAATTGAATGCAATAACATATTTAATAGTTATATGAAATAAAAAGTTGAATTGTGTGAGTATGCAACCACTCATGTCACATTGATATAAAATAGGAATTTTAATAGAAAAGTTTGTAATGATTCATCTCATATTGATTATACTCAGAAGTCATCTCACATTGATATAAAATAAGAATTTTAATAGAAAAGTTTGTAATAAATATCTCATATTGATTAATACGTAAAAGTTTAGGTGTTGGGTGTGTGCAATATGTTATTGTATGTGATCATAACCAAAAGGTGTTATATAACACTCAAGATGAAAATGGGCAACACCAAATAACATGTAATAACACCTCTTATTTTTTATTTTATTTGTTATTTTTTTATGTTTTGAATTTCTATATTTCCAATTTCTTTTTTTTATGTCATAATATTTATAATTATCATATAAATTAAATCATAAATTAAAAATAACATTTAAAAAGTAAAAATAAAATTTTAAATCCTAAATTAAAAACAACATAAAAAAATTACAACTAAAGATAAAAACATTTAAAAACCTTTAAAAAAAACGAAAGAAATTACACTTTTTACATAAATTATTCATCTTCAATGCCATCGTAGATATGATCTACCAAGTCTTTTCAAAGTTGTTTGTGTTTTCATTGGTCTTGAATATCAACGACTCTATGTAAGTATTTTGCTGTCCCTGGTTGAAATTGAATGTGTTCAGGTTTCGTAGGTGTAGACTCCGTAATGTTTTGTCATTTATCTTCAATCAGCATGTTATGCATTATGATACATGCATACATAATATCTCGTAGAGTGTCCAACTCATATGGACGTGTCGCATGCTCAACTAAGTGCCATTTTGCTTTCAGAACTCCGAAAGCATGTTCCACATCCTTACGTGCTCCTTGTCTTCTCTTGAAAATTTTGTCTCTTGATTGTATCGGGTGTCGAAACGCCTTCACAAACATATAATATGGTGGGTATATTCCATCTGTGATGTAATACTCGAACTTATACTCATGGTCATTTACTATGACAGGAGCATCTGGTGCCTTTCCTATCAAAAGGTCCTGAAATATTGGTGACTGATCAAGAACTTTTACGTCGTTGTTAGAACACGCAACTCCAAAAAAAGCATGCCACATCCATACGTCTTGTGACGCAATAGCCTCTAATACTAACGAAGGTGATATAAGATGACCACTTGTGTATTGACATTTCCACGCCACATGACAATTTCCCCATATCCACTTTGTGCAATCACTGCTTCCAAACATTCCAGGAAAACGATGTCGTTCTTCATGCGACGTATATAGTTGTTTCATGTCATTCAATGAAGGTTTGTGCAAGTATTTGTCACCGAAGGTTTCGATAACACCTCTCGCCAATCTATACAAACTTTCTCGTGCAGTACTACAGTTCGTTTTGATATTCTCATATAGTCATCAATAGAATCGGGTGACTCCCCCAAAGCCATAAGGTTGATTGCAGCAACACATTTTTGCAACCCTATAAAACCTCGTTTACCTCTCGCATCATACCTCATTCGGAAATATTCATACCTAAACATATATTTAATTTTTAAAACAATTATTTAATAATCCAAAGAACATATATTTAATTGTTAAAACAATTATTTAATAATCTAAAGAACATATATTTAATTTTTAAAACAATTATTTAATAATCTAAAGAACATATATTAAATTTTTAAAACAATTATTTAATAATCTAAAGAACATACATTTTTTAAAACAACTGTAATTACGATACCTGTTTTCCATTGTATTGGTTATCCGTTGAAACACATTTTTACAAAAAAAAAAATACATCCTTTTAAAGTGATTTTTTTATTCGTGATTGTTCCACAACGGTCGAAAAATAAACCGTTACATGCGTTTCGTCCCGTTACCCAAACGTCGAAAACGGAGACCGGGGTCGGTGTTCCACCCGTTATACCGGCGTTATTTGGATGCCACGTCGGAATAACTCGCTCATTGTTGCCCGCTCCAACCCATCTAAAGCAATCGACTAATAACCTATCGATTAAACGTGCTATTGGGAAATCGACCGGAGTCCATACTGATAGTACCTCCATCCCAAATTGATAGTCCACTTTTGACTTTTGAAGTCTTTTTTCTTCAATTTTGACATTGAATATTTTAGTTTTTGATAGATAATACTTGATGCAAAATATATGAATGAATTGTCTTTTAAATGTTTTTTCATGGTTATAAGATTTATCAAGTAATATATAACACAAATAAAAATATTTAAGGTTAAAGTTGAAGAAAAAAGACTTAAAAAATCAAAAGTAAACTATCAATTTGATACAGAGGGAGTATTATTTTAAAGACTTTCATTGGTTAACGAACTATGTTGTCTCAATGTCTTTTTTGAACCTTGGTTAAAGGAAAACTATAAATCTAAATAGAAACAACTAGTGTGGTTAACCTTGATAAACTAAAAGCTATAAATTCAAACTTTCTTCAACATTGTCCATTTTTTTAAAGATATAACTAATTAGTAATTACCCTTATCTTTGTACAATCTTTTATAAATTCCTTTCATTTAATTTATTATTTTTTTAGGCATATATAATATTCATAAAGTTGAAAGGTAATTAAAAGCTTAAAATTAATTTATTACGATATATGAAATTAAAATAAAAACTACTAAATCTAAAGTCAACATATAATAAAAATTTTAAGGTTAAATATAGATATGGGCAAATAAAACATTTTGAATAAATATAGTTAACTATATAAAATATAAAACTCAAAGAACCTCATTTAGTGCATCTCGAAAGGAATATTTACTATTATTCATTTTTTATATACATATATGACTTATGAAAATATTTTGTTAAAGCATGACGTCAAATACAAGCTTTAGAGTCATGACGCGTTATGACAATCTTTTTAGAACCTAGGCTTTTACTATTTTAATGGGTCAATGATATCGACCACTTTTATTCTAATTTTTTTTAGTATAACTTAATTACTCATTAATGTTATATTTACCCCCGTTGTATTTAAACTCCAAAGCTTTGTTTTTTAGCTTCAATAGTAGAAGTGCAATTATCATATGATATATTTTTTTATTAAATGGTGTGTGACATGATAAAAACAAAATATAAACTCTAAATAGTATTTATTTTAATTTTATATATTATAGTAAATTATTTTTATTTAATGTTATTGTTAAGTGCTGTTTAAATTTATAAATGTTACATATGTTTAAAATAACATATAACCTTTACAGAAATTTAAAAAAGATACAAATAATTTAACTGATATTAAAAAAAAGGTTTAAAGATACCCGATATATTAGAAAAAAGACAAAATTTCAAAAATAATCCCTGTGGTTTCCAAAAATATCAAGTTTAGTCCCTAAGTTCAAAAACCTCACAGATGGTCCCTGTGGTTTCAAAACTTTTAACAAATAGTCCTTCCGCCTGATTCCGTCAGCTTTCTACCGGTAAGTGAGGGACATTTTCGTCATTTCAATACACAAGGACCATTTGTGAGGTTTTCTCTATATAAAAAAAAAGTACAAAAATATTTAATTAAAGGGCCCCACCCTCTCTCTCTCTCTCTTTCTCTCTCTCTCTCTCTCTCTCTCTCTCTCTCTCTCTCTCTCTCTCTCTCCCTCCTTCCTTGGCCCTCTTTCATTTGCCATCACTTACTCTGATCATCGATCAAATGGATTTGAAGTAAAAAAAAGAGTAAATTACACGAATAGTCCTTATGGTTTATGGTAATTTGCGCGTTTGGTCCCTAACTTATTTTTTTTAACTCGGAAGGTCCCTAGTATATGTTTTTGTTACACGCTTGGTCCCTGTCTTACCTAAAAAAAGACTATTTTGCCCTTGATTTTTTGATTTATTTAAATAAACACACCTCCAACTTCACCCCCTCGCCTTACCTTACATACCCCACTATTTTTCACTATTTAAATAATAGTCTTTTTAGGTAAGATAGGGATCAAACGTGTAACAAAAACAAACAATATGGACCAAACATGCAACGAAAACAAACAGTAGGGACCTTCCGAGTTAAAAAAAATAAGTTAGGGACCAAGCATGCATATTACCCCAAACCATAGGGACCATTCATGTAATTTACTCTACAAAAAACCTGTCGATTACTCACCCGAATTTGTTTCTTCAAGGACCTATCATTCATGGTGTTGCTGGTTTCTGAGCTCATGCAGATTCATGTCGCTTTCCATTGGATTAAGCTCAATGATTCAGGGGATTCTCAAAGATTTTCAAGATTTGGGTTTAGTGTTAATTAAACACAGTGATGCAGAACCACATAGACGAGGTCAAGGGTTCGATGGTCATGAGATGGGATCAAACCACAAATCAAATTACACGGAAGATGAGGTGGTCCAGTGAATCAAAACCACAAGGATCCATTCTTTCTTGGGGGCGGCGAAGGCTCACATAGACTGCCGTGAGGATCGACAACGTCGATCTCTATTTCTATCCCTAATATATGCTTGTTTTAATCAGACACTTGGTCTAGAGATTACAACAACCTTTATCCAAATAGATTTCCTTTATCTCCAGTTTTAGATCTGGGTTGTTTTTACAGGTTTGAAAACCCATCAGAGATTCCGACGAGGGATTCTTGGGTTTTAAATCTGGTGGCTGATTCTGACAAGTCTTTCCTGGGTTTCTTCGGCTCTGATGATGTATACGTATAAGTTGTGTGTGTGTGTCTGTTTATTACTTGCTTTTCTTTCCCGTCACCTCCAGTTTTCTCAATTGATTCTACGGAGAGGATTTGATGAAAACAAGTCGACATTTTGTGTATTTGTATAAGATAGAGAGAGCTTCATCGGGAGGTTATCATCGGAATTGGATTGATATTGGTGAGGAAAGTGATTGCAGTGGAGGCAGAAGGAACATGTCCAAATTTTGGTGGAGAATTCGACGATGGAAAAAGGGTTGAGTATGAATCGGAAATTATAGTTGTGGAGAAGGAGTAAGGGAGGAGAGGGTGATGTTGGGTAAGGGTTTGATCGGAGTGTAGATGGTCGGAAATTGGGATGACGATCTTGGGTTTCCAAATCCAAGAACTGTTTCATATTGGGTTAAATTGAGAGAGAGATGGGCCCTTTAATTAAATAATTATATTTTTTTTCTTTTTTTTATATAGAGAAAACCTCATAAATGGTCCCTGTGTATTGAAATGACGAAAATGCCCCTCACTTAACGGTAGAAAGCTGACGGAGTTAGGCGGAAGGACCCTTTGTTAAAAGTTTTGAAACCATAGGGACCATCTGTGAGGTTTTTTGAACTTAGGGACTAAACTTGATATTTTTTGAAACCACAGGGACCATTTTTGAAGTTTTGTCTAGAAAAAATGTTTACATCATAACTTTTGTTTAATAAAATAAAAAAAAAAGTTTATAATACGACTAAGTAAACATGATCATGATACAAATACGATCTATCTTTAAATATTATTAAAAGAGAAATTTTATGACATCACTTTCAACAATCAGGGTCATTGATTGTGTTTCATTCATATCTTTTCTACCTTTAGATCGTTATGCTGACATCATCATTCGGTCAATCTTTTTTTGGTCCACCAATTTTATAAAATCTATTAATGACAATTACTTTTAACATTAGGAAATCTATTAATGACAATTAAATCTAACCAAAAATAAAATTATTTTTAAAATTAGGAAATCTATTAATTATAATTAAATCTCACCAAAAATAAAATTACTTTTAAAATTAGGAAATCTATTAATGACAATTAAATCTCACCAAAAATAAAATTATTTTTAAAATTATGAAATTTATGAATGACATCATCATTCGGTCAACCACACCCGTCATTACCCGTTTCTTTTGTTCTGGTTTGGAAGATACATAAGAAAGATTCTCCCACTAATTTCAATGATGAGTACGTTTTCTTTCACAACGATTCAACCGATTCTCCCTTCTACGACCTCGAATCCAGATACAATTTCTCTTCCCAAGTCTCTATGCGCAGACAATCCATAATCTTATCTCTTTGATTCATCCTTATGTAACCCCGAATCCCTTTCATCTTATGATCACAACCGCAAGCACTCATATATTTCGTCTCCTTCCCTTTCTTCATATTTATTGCGTTTCACCTTAGGGTTCTCCTTCTTCCAGTCAATTATTTGTTTCTCCGCACAACAACTTATAATTGATTTGTTATGTTTCGATTTCTGGTGTTTATTTCTCAATTTTGTTAAAAAAAAACTTAATTTCTACGCTTGCTTTCAGGAATTAAGGGAATCGCCGCTCCTTCTCCGCCTCACTCTTTCTATATGTTGCAGAAACTAGAAAGACAACATACACACACAGTTAACGCGTTCGTGTTTTTGATTTATTCATAGGTTTGTTTTCTACACCACTCCAACCTTTTGCTTTGCATTTTATATGATTTTTGTTACTGTTTTCTTCTTTTCCCTCATTTTTTTTCACCATTTTCTGTTTATATATATATATATATATATATATATATATATATATATATATATATATATATATATATATATATATATATATATATATATATATATATATATATATATATATAGCTTTTGTGTGCTTACTTTTTCTTCAGGGCTATCTTGATGTTGATGTTGGGTTTTTGTTGAACACAATTATGATATGTGTTCTTGATTTCAACTCTCAGTACCTCAAGAACATCTAACATCATCTTGCAAATACCAATTTTTTATGTTATCAGCATATGAAGATAAACAAAAAAGGGAATAAAAAAGGAGTCGATTTGCATCAGGTAGCAATTCAATCTTCAAATATGTTTCTTGCTAAATTTTTGTTGTTGTTAGTGATGGAACAAGTAATATGATAGGTAAATATATCTCTATTTTTTATTTGTTTTTAGTTGTAGAAAACGATAGAATAGACAGAAAAGTTGTCGTCAAAAGATATTATGTGAGTTATTAGTTTCAGAGTTCAGATTAATTGAGTAGTTGGTAAAATAATATAAAAAAATGGTCATCATTTGTCTGTATGATCATAAAAAATAGAAGTGGTCAAATAATTTTATAATTCTGTCTCTAAAATAAAACGAAACTTTTCTTTTGGACTAAAAAAAAGTATCAAAAAACTCCCAAAATAAGACGCCCAACACCCAGATGAATACGCTCATTAAAAAAAATAAAAAAATGCTTTTAGTTTTTACTGAATTTTTAATATATTTTTCCTATTTTATGTAGATACCAACCGGTTATTTTTCATGTTGATCCTCATCCTAGAAACCTTGCAATTGGCTCAGATAAATCATGAATCATGAGTCATTAATATACTATGATTTTGGTATGATGAGGGAGATTAAATCCTTGACAAAAAAAAGATTGATATTTTTATGCAATTTATGAAAAAGTTGCAAAAAAAAGGTAAGATTTTTTTATTTATTTTTCTAATACTGTAAAGTAGGGACACCATAATATAGTTTTTTAGGTACTCGATTAGAATTTATATTTGGATTAAGATTAAAAAGTATTATGTTATCATTACAGATTATGAACAATTTCATAAGTCTTGAAGCGCTTCAACCCATTAGAGACATGCCGTCAATATGTAAAAGTTGAGAGAAGAAGTGTGAGATGAATATTTGAAGCTCTGGAGCATTTGAGGTTATTAGGTATGTATTGTATGTAGTTCTTTAGTTTATATTCATATCCTTAAGCTATTATTAGATGCTTAAGCTATTAAGACAAAAAAAAATTGTAATGACCGTGTACTATCAAAGTTTATCATCGGGAAGATTTAGGATTTTTATGTATAGAAGGTTGATTATCAAAACAGAATATATCCACTTCCAAGAATTTATAAAATTTATATATTTTTTAGTATAACCAATGAAAGAATGGTGTTTTGCCATCAAGTTCTATTTGACCTTATTTCTTACTTTCTTAGATAATATACCATCGAGGTAATGGGATACAATCCCTTTCACTGAAATAAAAAATCAACCGCGGGACACTATACTTGAGAATCTTTGTAGTTAGGTCATTCTTAAGATTCTTACATTTGAAGATGAAACGTGTTCTAACCGTATTGCATAATATGCATGCTTTCTAAAAGTGCAATTCTTATCTGATTTATATGGTTGTATAACTTTGTATTTTTTTAACAGAATCAAGAATCGCACATGATGAGAGTCGAAGTATGTGTAAAAGGGATATGAAAGTGGATGTTACCCAAAATGGATGTTGGAAAATCAATTTCATATTCTTCACCTGCATTACCCAATACATTTGCTTTCCAAGATCCAATATAGTTAAGTTGGATGCATATGTTGTCAAAAAGGATCTTAGGTTTGGCTTATTTATTTATTTTTAATTTCCTTATAGGTAAATTGACATTTGCATTATTAAAATGATGTCTGTGTGAAGTAAGTATGAACAAAGAGCGTTTCTTTTTTACAGCCATCTAAAGTTTGGTAAATGACCCTTTTACACTTCTTTTTTTAGGGCGTTTTATTTTCATTTTTTTTGTAAAATCTTTTAACTTTTGCATTATAGGAGTATTGATTATGGACTACACATCTATACGAATTATTCTAACTTCTTGACAGCTCAATATGAAGTCACCTCATAGGAATTCGACATTCAAAAAGCTTTTTAACTTGCCACCAAAGGAATTTCTCATCAGTGATTTTGTCATGCTCTCCATGAGAAATTTAGCCCTTCAGGTATACTCGGACGGTCAGATTTGATTACGGACTGCACATCTACATGAACTGGTTACTTATTATAGTTTCCAATTTCATTTTTGAAGAGTAGACTCTTCCTATATTCAAGAACTGTTGAGTTTTATGCCAACTTATTGGTACACAAAACAAAGGTTTTCATTGCCACTGCTTTTTTATTCTTTTATTTGTTCTTTTAGTGTATGATACAAAATTAGATGAGTTAGGCCAATGTTATGAGCTATCATTTTAGGGTTTTATGTCAATTGTAGCCTTGTACTCTGAATTTTTTTCATACAACGAAATTATGTTGTTTTTCCTTTTGTTTAATCCCAAAAAGAACTTAAATGAAAATGAAAAATTACAGATAATTCAACTACAACGACAACTTATAACATTTCAGATTCTAGAGGATATTTGACAGTTTTCATATAGGTCGCGCTTGTGTTCTCCAGGTTAAAGTTTTTTGCCAACTCAAGAAAAGGGAGTATTTTGCCCCTTGATTAAAATTGACTTATATTTGGAGATATGTATAAATTGATACTAATACCCTTAATAAATGTTATGATAAACACACGACAGACAAACACAAGGGTGTTGTCGTAACTTGAGTTAGAAATAGATTTACTTATAGGATTCTTGAAAAAGCATTTATGTTATTTGCTATTGTCCAATGATCGTCAACACTAGTCTTTGGTAACTTCATCACCTTAGAAAGTTGAACAATAACATCAGAGGGGAGAGGAGTGTAAACATCATATATGTCTGGAACTAAGAAAATCAATGGCTGCAATAAAAAATGCAAAAGAGCTTGAAGGAATAATTCTTTTTTAAAGGTTATTTTTTTTAAATAACCTATTGCAATGAGTCAAATGTAATTCCCACAAGTGTTTAAGGACCCTCCTACACCGATCATATTATTATTATTACAAATCAATAAAACATTAACTTGAAGAACATATAAACAGTTGTAATTTTTTTGAAAAAAACATGAACTTACTGGAAGATCATTAACAAATCGACTAATAGCACTAAAAGCTCCAAATGTAGCACCAATTTGTATTGCATTAATTGATATATCAACAAGAAAGAAAAAAGACAACTGACATTGGTTCCTGAACCTAATAAGAGTATAAATTAAAAAGATATAGTATTGAAGGTACTCATATGTGACAAGGTCGTCCAAATAATAAAACAAAAAACGTTGTATACAAAGAGGTCCTTCATCGGTTATAGATATTCAAGTATTTCATTGTTTTTTTCAATGTTACCAATAAAACTAATTTTATTTCTTTTACTTTCTTTTTAATTATTGTGCCAACTTTTTATACTTTTATATGTATTTTTTATATGTTCCCCGCGTTTTACGCGGGTCATAATCTAGTTGTTGAATATATTTTAAGAATAAATATATAAGTTTACATAATCTCTAAAAATAACAAAAACGAAAGTAAAGTAAATCCAAAGACAACTTGTATTTGGTTTCTATCATTTCCAATTCTATTGTGAGACTTATCTAATGGGTTAACGTTACCAACTGTTAGCCCAATAAATAGTGAATTACATGATTAGTTTTGCATTGTTGGTAGGCCCAACACATGCAAGGTCTAAATAGTGAATTACATGATTAGTGTGATAATGATTGCTGGCTCAGTATTTATGCATTTATTATATTAAAAAACAAATCGTTGTTACCCTAAGTTTAGAAAAATTGTGCTAAACATTTAGCAACTTACGTGAATTAATTAAAAATATATTTTTTTTGAACGGCAGGCATAAAATTAAAAAAGAAAGCTAGCCAGGAGCTAGAGATACAAAAGGGAGAAGTACAAAAGTAAAACACAACAAAAGCAAAGCGCAAGACTGTAAAAAAGAAACTACAACTTTCTATAGCATTCCAAAACCGGGTCAGAGCACCATTCGTTCCAGCATATATTTTGACCTCTCCTCTTTCGAGCATTTATCCATAGATGAGACAGAGCTTGAACCTTAGATGCCAACATCGTGTGTGATTTTGCATTAGATCCATGAGCCTTAACATTCCTGTAACTCCAGATTACCCACATGAATACTAGCATTATAGCTTCATGAATCATCAGCAGCCTTTGATGTCCACCAATCTTTAATTTACAGTCTAGCAATTCACGACATGAGTTGTAAGAGCAATCCAATAGTCGCCACCATTTACACACTTGCAGCCATACTTCCCTTGAGACAAGGCAACCCACAAAAATATGATCCGCAAATTTTGGAGCCGCATTACACATTTTACACCAGTTTGAAGAGTTGATACCATATTTGAAAAGATTATCCATAGATGGAAGTCTACCCTTACATGCTCTCCATGCAAGAATGTTTAACTTCCCTGGTACAAGTGGATTCCACATCCAATTTCCATCGCTACAGGGAAGGGTAATATTGTCAATATGGGATCTCAGCGATGAAACAGTGAATAATCCAGCAGGGCCAAGTGTCCAGGTCCATTTTTGTGAGCCATCCTCGTTTGAAACCTTGGAAATGGTTCGAAAAATATGAAAATATTATAAAACAAAAATTCTATATAATAACTAAAGTGATTAACCGTTGCCATAGCCCTCCCAAAATTGCGGCTACTAGTTGGCACTGGTGCTTATAGGGATTAGGTGATTTAACGTAAACTAATAAGTTATTATTTAATACACCAAATTTGGCGTTTTTATTTCAACATTGTACATGCCTCGATGCCCCTTGCCAACTAGTAGTAGTAGAGCGATAAAGGTGCATTGGGCCCGACAAAAAGGGTCCGCGCCCAACCTGAAAGACATTTTCTGATCTTTGAAAGGTTGATTTGTTTTGAAAAAAAAAAGACTGTTTAAGGGGCCAATTATGATGGAACAATTAGAAAAGTCCAACTAAGTTAAGGACTAAGGGTATCTCCAAACCACCCTCATACTTTATTTCTTCCCCCATTCTTCTCCAACCCTACCCCATTTTCATCTCCATTTTTTGAGATATGAATAGTATTCCCCCATATATGTGGGAATACTATTCATATCTCTAAAAATGGAGGTGAAGTTTGGTTGTCAATTTTAGTCCCTCTCATTTTTATTTTATATATTTCTAGTTTATTTTATCTACTAATTATAATTTAAATGCAATATTTAATATTTTTAATATCATGTTGTATACTAATTTATATTAATTAATCATAAATATAGAGTTTAATTAGTAGAGGGGTGTATTTGACAATATATATAAGTTATAAAAATGGAATATTTTAGGAATATATTTTTTGGGGTAGAAAATGGAGTAGGTTTGAAGATGAAACACTATTTACTCCATTTTTTACTCCATTTATGGTGAAAAAAATGGAGATGGTCTAACTGGACGTGTAGTTATTTCTTATATCTTTTCATGAATTTTTTAATTTTATTTATTGTAACGACTAAATGGCCATTTTGGGGCATTTTTGTTACCTTTTTGACCATATGCCCCCTCTAGTATATCTAAAAATTAAGAGTCGGTCGTTTCGTTTCAACACAAATAAAAACGCTCTTTAATCTTGTATGCTCGACTAATTTGGAAATTAATTCCATTTCTAATATGTAATGAGACACGATTACAAATCATACACAAATATGCTCTCCAATGATATTCCAAGTCATTTAGAAATTGTTGTCCCTTATTAGAGAGAAAATAGTATAAATATGCTTTTGAGATTGAATATTATGAATATCCATGTTAAAAATTCACTTTAACATTTCTAAGTAATTCTATAACTTAACCATTGTCAAACTGACCACAACAACTTTAAGAGACTCTCAAACCGGTTGAAAAATCAGTAAATATTATTATGAATATCCATGTTAAAAATTCACTTTAACATTTCTAAGTAATTCTATAACTTAACCATTGTCAAACTGACCACAACAACTTTAAGAGACTCTCAAACCCGTTGAAAAATCAGTAAATATTAGTTCGTCAAATAAGATATCGACAAGTTTAGGGATTAAGGAAAAAATGTTCTTCATGCTAATGTATAATTTACAGGAGCTCTCGAAGCTCTTCTCCCCTTCCTAGAGACTGACTTTGTTGACTTTTTCAAAAGTCATTCTAAACACAAATCTTTCGATATCTATGAACGCTATGTTCTCGCTCTATGACAAAAAAAAAAAAAAAAAAAAAAAAAAAAAAAAAAAAGTCTAAAGGATGTGAGTTCTAAACATGATTATTAGTTCATGTGAGAGTTTGATTTCCATTGTGATTGGGCTCCTTCTAAGTTAGATGCCATCCAACAAGCAGACCGTTGTGTACCTAAATTACATCCAACATTATTTTTTTAGCTAGCATGATTATTTCCTATGGAAAATCTTGACGCTTGATTCATGGATCATCTTTGAGAGTTTTTTTTTTCCAGGTGGATTCGAGTTTTATGAATACTTGCCTTGGAAATATGGTGATCACCATGGGCCACTATTGAATGCAGAACGGAAGATGAGCACGCAAGGATCGTTGCTGATGTTTGCAGATAAGTTAAAGAATATCAAAAATCAGATTCTTCAAAGGAAAAATGCATATAAGCGAAAATGATTTTTTTCGAAGAAATTTATAGGTTTAAACATATGAATCATAAAATAAATTCAATAGAATAAGATTACAACCCATATTCTTGACCTGATTTAATTACATAACTGGATCTTATAATTATTGTTGACTTTGATTAACCTTGATGATTTTAATTCTTGTTGACTGTTATTAACCTTGATGATTTTGTTATCTTCATACTCATGTATGTATCATGAATGTATTAAAGATACATTATATAGGACTTTTATTTATTTGACGTGTTTGGGTTTTAACATTTTTATTTTATTTTATCTATTTGGCATGTTAAAGGTAAAATTGCCACTAACTTCATCAAATTTGGTTTCGAATTATTATAATGTCCCAAAAATACTAGTAATATTTTTCATTTTTAAATCATTAAATACATACAAACATTAGTTCAAAAATCAATGATAGTAAAATATATCTCTCAAACATTAGAGTAAAATAGTAATAATCAATGCGGAAATCAATCATAGTAAAAAATTTTATTTTTAAATCATTAAATTCATACAAAAATTATAGCAGATGAAGAACAACTGCCTAGTTTGGCTTGACAATCTTTCTTTTTTGTTTTTAAAACAACATAAGATACCAAAACAACTTAGACCATAGTTCTTCACTTGATGTAATCTATGAGCATATAAGATACCAAACAAACTTAGACCTTGTTCTTCATAATAGTAGTATCAAATGTTTTTTTTTCTCTTCAAATTCTAATGCTAAAAACCGTTAACAACACTATAAATAACAAAAAAAAAAAGCATAATAATTATGAAGTAAAACAAAAAAATTGGTTCGAATGGAAACAAAAATTAAGTCTCAAAGAAATATAATGGTACTATTATAGATCAAATCACTTTCAAGACTGAAATTATTTCTAATCGGAAAAACATGAAAAACTAAAACTAAATTTAAAAATTGTCACATTTTAGGGTATTTTTCGGGGGGGGGGGGGGGGGGGGGGGGGGGGGAAGTAAAAGAGCTTTAAACTTGTTAAAATATGGTAAACTTGTTAAAATGGTTAAATTGAAAAAAATATAAGATTTTTTTGAGTAAGTAAAAGAGCTTTAAAAAGAAACTCGATATATAATATTTTTTATGATATTAAGTTATTAACCTAAATTTTGTATGATGATCTTATAAATGCTTTCATCAAAAAACATAATTTAAGAATTACTTTACACAAAGTATTCATTAACTCTATATCACACCAAGTTTTAACACACTAACTTATATTTATGCAATAATTTATTGGATTCATAAAACAAATCAATTTTACCCCAAAATTAGAAGAATTGTGCTAAACATTTAGCAACTTATGTGCCTATTAATTAAAATGTTAAGAGATTACAAAAGAAAGCTTTAATAGATAAAGGATCAGACACTCAGACTATACCCTTCAACCTCTATGTTCGTATCACCATCTCTCCTATAAGTATTTATTATTAGGTAATACTTATAATATTTAAGTAACTATAACATTATCATTTTTACCATAAAGTAATATTATAAACATGAATATTTAGTAATGATATACGACTTGACATGTACGGTCGGTATTTTAAAATTATTATATAGAAAAAAAATAATAAATGTCAAAAAGATAATAAGTGTATAGTAATTCTAAATTAACTTGTTAAGTAAAATAAATATAATACTTTATCATATATTTCGAAAATATTAGTATTAAGATAGGATTTTGTATTTTTAAAATTCGAATTAAAATTGATTTGTTACAAAAAAAAAAATTATAGAAATCATAGAATAGACACGTGTTAAATAGGAATTTTAGAAAATGAACATGTGATATTTTTAGGTTTCGTTTATTAAAATAGATAGATATTATAAATAACTAAATAAGTAGATATTTGGAATATTTAATATATTTATATTTCAAAAAGATATATTTCTTATTAAAAAATACTTTATTAAATATTTATTCTTTGTTATAAAAATATAATAACACCATGTATTCTGTTATATCCTGGAAATTACAATTTAGAACTTACATTTAGATATATTGTATCCAAATATTGATCAAATATGGTATAAATCTTAACAAAGTACTAAAACAAATAAAAAAAATCATTTATTATTATATTTTTTATTCATAGTTTATAAGAGATTATAAAATACATCATATGAATTACATAACATATGGTCCAATTATAAAATAGAACAAACTACCAAACTTTAGTCTTATTTGAAACAAAGATTACTAAAAGTTGATAAAAAGATTCAACATAGAAGAAACCAAAAAGGTAGGTAATTTTAAATCAAAACACATTCAATATTTCATGTGTATATATGCATGGGTGTTATTAATTATTTGTGTATCGTACATCAATATTATTAATTATATTTATTCACGACATCAAAGACCTTCAGACTGTATCTATGTATACTAGGTATATGTACGGGACGTGTTTATGGAGGTATTTTTAGGAAATTCTAAAAATATTGTAAAACTATTGTTGTTGGTGTTAGGAATTGAAGTACTGAACATGATGTAAAATAGCAACATACTTAACTATTTAGCCAACATAGGCAAATAGAACTAATGCATATTACAATGCTGTGAATTTGTGCATGTCTCAATGTCTTCACCTGATTTGTCCCAAAGTAAATTACAATGTTAACTTTTTACACCTTGACATGCAAATGCATAACACATTATATATAGTTGACATTATATATCGTTGACTGGGATCGGTTTTTCCATACTACAATGCCTTATAAGGATTCTTATGTGTAATTATTTTGCAAATAAGAGAATATTCAGTAAACATCTTATCTTTACAAAACTTAAGGTAAATGTTAATGCAACAAAATTCTCAAAAAGTTTGGAAAACATAAGTCAAATTAGGACATTTTTCGTCCAAAAAGATTTAAATACGTTTGTAGAATAAGGGTTAAATACAAATTAATGGAACTATAAGCGTGTTAATCTTAAAACAACATATTCAATGGAATGTAGTTTTTCATTCAATGGGTTGAAAATTACATCGGATTTCTAAAGTGGAAATGAACTACAAAGAAAGAATTAAAACATTTTCAATTCTCAAAGCTAAAACATATCCAATATGTTTTTTAAGGTTGTAAATGAGCATATATGAGTCCGACCCTATCCAAGCTTGAGCTCTTCCCGTTCAAATTTATGAGGAGGTTGGATCCTTTCGAGCCTCATCTTCAAAGCCTGAGATCAACTAGTGGGAAATTTAATAGACTTGAATTTAGCTCGGACTCGGATCGAATGTCAAGTTTTATTGTTCAAGCTAACAAAAAAGATGATGTAATTATTTCGGTCACATATCCCATTTGAATATTCATTTTTCACTTATTTTTCACTTATTTGTCCAATAACCTATTTCACAAAAGGCATTAAAATTTAGAGTCATTAGAAACCATAAAGGTACAATTATTGGGCAAACCAATTTTGCTGGGTCATTTATATCAAGAAGTGTCAAATTATTGCAAGATTTTGTGAAGTATCTTTATTGCTTATTACTCCACTAGTGGGGAAAAAAAAAACTAAAATTTGTAGGCTTGTTATTTTGTATGGTCACTATGTACATTACAAACATTCTCTTTTGTGTAATTACAATATACACTACATTTGAAATTTCAATCTCAAAGTCTTTTTTTTTTCATGGAAGAATTTATACCAATCTTTAGTCTTAATTGTTTTTTATATATCTTTTTATTTATCTCCTTTTATAACATTCTGGTTATGTTGATTGTATAGCCCTACCATAATATTTTTAAACTTCATAGCGTAATATAGTTAGTTGATCACATGAGATAAGTTTTACCGGAAACCTTTGATTAATTAGAAAAATAAATTTATATTTAAAATAGAAATTCCAAAATACGGTGACGTATCAATCTAATTTTACTAGAGAAAAATAGACGACCAAACATGGCCTTATCATATCCCTTTTCTAAAACAAATTTGTTTTTTAATTTTTAATTTTTAATTTATTTTTGTGATTTTCAAAGGATGACCGCTCGGCACATTCGCCAATACAAATCCGATCGCTTTCTCTCTCACACACTCAATGTGTGTACTCTATAAAGGGTGGAAATTTTGAGCCCTAAATTTTCTGCTATCAATCTCTTTCTCAGCTTACAGGTATACAAATTCTTTACTCTCTTCACCTTACAAGTTGATGTTTATATCGAATTATTGATGTTTCTTGTGCAAACTTCGATTGAATACTGATCCGTTCTCTTAATGATTCAGTCTGTGTTTTCCAATTTTTTGTTTGGATTGGATTGTTGATCAGTATGTTAGTTATGATAACTTCAAGCTTGTCTGTCGATTTTCTTTGGTTATTATTCGAACAAGAAGAGATTTCTAGTATGTTGACCTTGGTTTTCCAGATATGGAGCTGTTCATGTTGTTAAATTATTTGTGCTTCTGTTATAGTTCTCGATAAAACTGTAGGTATTAAGTAGAATTTCTGGACTGGTTACTTCCTTCGTTGGGTTTTACATACTGCTGAATTGAAAAGCTCGAGGATGAATCGGATATGTCTCAATTACACTCGAATAAGTAAAAATCTGTGGACCAAAAGCGTTGGTATAAATTATTTGTAAAAGTAATAATAGGCGAAAAGGAAACTTTAGATTCAAAATTTTTCAGAAAGTGGAAGGAGGCAAGTATATACTACTATAAAAGGAATCCTTTCACGAAAATGTGACAGAATTGTCTTCTTTGTGTGATAAAAGGCTATACTTCTTCACTTGTTGATTAAAATGTTTGATTGGTGGTAAAGGATGAAAAACATATAAAGAGACTGAGGAATTGCTTGTTACTATGATTGCTATTTAACTGTATATGTTCCTGTTAATTCAATCCATGAATAGAACCTTTGTGTGTATGGCATAGATGGCGTTCCGTGTTCATCGGAGAGTTGGACACCATTGTATAAAGATTCATTTTGGTTTCATGTTGAAGAAGTAACAAGATTCTTGATTGTTTGAACTTTAATTGAATCATAATTGGTCGTTTTAAACTTGTATATCCAAAAATCCAACCTATCTTGATAGAAATTCTGATATATTGTCAAAAAGGCGAAGAAATAGAACCAGTTTTCCAATTGAAATTTGTGATAGAATCAAATTCTTGCATCATATAAGTGATAAAATCATGCCTTGCATACATCACAAAATCATGTTTTATTTTTGTTTGCTTTGTAGATACAAGAAAATATAAAAGATGAGTACATTAGATGTTGCGAGGACAGAACTTGCTCTTGCTGTTCTGTATTTGAACAAAGCTGAAGCCAGAGACAAGATCTGCAGAGCAATACAATACGGCTCAAAATTCGTGAGTAATGGGGAGCCAGGAACAGCACAAAATGTTGACAAGTCAACTAGCTTGGCTAGGAAAGTTTTCCGTCTTTTTAAGGTCTGAATTATGTTACAATATTCAAACTATTTTGCACCAAACACAACAATATAGAATCTGATTTTATTTGTAAATCATATTTGCAGTTTGTCAATGATTTGCATGCTCTTATCAGTCCAGTCTCCCCTGGAACTCCCCTCCCAATAGTTTTATTGGGGAAGGTATGCATTCTTTAATTCTTATCTTCAAATGTCAATTCTCTCTTTTTAATATTTCTAATATCAAAAAAAATGCTTTTTTTGTCCAGTCAAAAAATGCATTACTGTCGACTTTCTTGTTCCTTGACCAAGTTGTTTGGCTCCATAGATCCGGCATCTACAAGGTGTGATATCTTTTCTAGTTTTGATTAATTATCTATTCGTTTTAACTATTTAACAGAACAGAAACTTTTATAAAAGCAGAATGTCATTTTGGACTCATGAAGTTTTATTATTTTAGAACAAAGAACGGGCAGAAATAATTGGCAGGATATCTCTCTTCTGTTGGATGGGGTCTTCAGTCTGTACTACTTTAGTCGAGGTACATACATATCCAACCCTCATCTTCAACATTTTACATATCTGACCCTCGTCTTTGATATTTTACATATTCAACCCTTGCTCGTCTTCAGATAGGAGAGCTTGGGAGGCTTTCGAAGTCAATGAAGAAATTGGATAAGGAACTCAAGGATACCAATAAATACAAGGTTTGTGTTATACCTCTTGGATAATTTATTCAGTTAATTTAAATTTAAATTGAAATTAAATAATCAATACAGAATGAAGAGTATCGTGCTAAAATTAAATCATCAAACGAGAGGTCATTGGCTTTGATCAAAGCAGCCATGGATATTGTGGTTGCAGCCGGGTTGCTCCAGTTGTCTCCCAAAAAGGTGACTCCTCGTGTTACAGGAGCCTTTGGATTTGCCAGCTCCCTCATATCTTGTTATCAGGTACTTACTTACTTTATAACCATTAATTATTTATACAAGTCAAAAAAAATTTGGACAAAAAATGTTTTTACCCGAAAAATTAGATACCATTGTAATTATATAGTTTCTACTTTCTAGACGATATTACGAATTTGGTCCTTGTGTTTTACTCAATATTGCAAGTTGGGCCAATAATTTTAAATCTTCATGAGTTGTCCTTAGGTTTGCATTTTGGATTTAATCCCTCTGATAACGAAATGCAAGTCTTAAAAGCAGGAGTAAATTACATTTTTGGTCCCCAATTATGGATTGTTTGACAAGTTTGGTCAGAGTGAAATGCAAGCTTAAGTACGACTTCTGAAGATTTCAAAATATGGACTAAACTGGTAAATTTTGAGTAAAGTAGAGGGACCAAATGTGCAACAAAATGTAAACTTACGAACAACTTCAGGAGGATTTCAAAAAAAAAAAAGACCAAACTTGAGATTTTTGTTAAATACGTATTGGTATTGGTTTTTGCAGCTGCTTCCAGCACCACCCAAGTCCAAATCGTCTTGAGCAGATGAATGATGAGTACCCAAAGCTAGATGTGGACGTTGTTAAAAATTAAAATAATTATTAATATATAAATTGCAGTTACATACAATGTTTTTGTATGATTTTTTATTTGCAGTCAACAATTGCAATAATGTATGTCGTGCCTGTTTTTATCATATTAGTATTCTGTGTATGACTTGCTTTTAAGATATGGAAATATTACTTGCATGTTAGAAAAACCATGTTTGTGTGTGTACATTAACCAGGTGCTAGTGTTGGAAATTTTAAAGGTTAACATAGAGAAACAATAATGGGTTTATAAGTTTTTTCTCTTTTTAAACTTGTGAAGTATTCGGTGGTGGTCAAACCCACAAGCATATACCTAGATGTCAACGTGGATGAGGAATACAGCTTTGTGATGATAACTCTCGTCTTCCATTATAAAAAAGGACAGCACCTCCTAGGGTTGTTAGATAGTCTCATATAGCACTCTTTGATTGGGCTTTCCATGTTTAAATTGATTCATAAGGTTTCAAACTAATATAAATACGCCCTTCGAAGCCCCATTTGTTCTCATGCAACGATTTCTCATCTCCTCTCCTCTTTCCTTTTGAGCGTTTGTAAGCACATAATTGCACTAATTTTGTTTCTTCACGGTTTTGGATTGATTGCTTTGCTTTGATTGTTTCTTTATGGTTTTCGGTTATTGTTTTTGCTTTGATTGTTTCTTCCATAAAATCATGGGGTTATACAGAGTGTTGTAAATACCTTTGAGGACATGGGTTACATCCGTACAACAATCTCCCTATCAAGAAGTCAAAATCAATATGTCTCCACTGCGGCCAAAAAAGTTAGGGGTTGCCGGTGCCACCGTGGACTACCCCTAGGTCCGCCCCTGTCCGAACTTATCGTATTGCACCCCAGAGAAAGTCGTGGTTTGTGTGGCCGACCACCTATTTGGAAGAGATGACATGAGGCTAAAGTTCAGGCGTGGTTGAGAGGTTACCATTCGAGATGTTCTTCATATTCCAACCATGTCAATGGGTTTGTGTTTTGCGGGCAAGTTTGATAAAATTGTGTTCAATACGGAATTTGTGAGGATTGAGATCAGTAAAGGCATTATTTATGTTGAGAAGACAAACAATTGTGGTGGTATGTTTCATATTTGCCTTAGCGATGAGGGTAGGTCATGTGTAATGAAGGATGTTCGTAGTCTAGCGTCCAGTGTTGGTAGTAATAATGTTAATTGTTGAAAACTCAAAGGCAATAGTGTTTTATGGTAACACTTTTTTTTTTTAAATAACGAAATGCATGTTTATCACACCCATGTGAAAAACATCTAAAAATGCAAACTAAACGAATTTTAAAATAGGATAACAAAGATTTTGATAAACGATAGACTTGTGAAATTTCAAAGAAACCATTTTCATATATTAAAAGAGATACATTAACGTTTAACACTAAGTTTGTGCAGATTAACCGGGTGTTAGATGGGTGCAAGGTGATCATTATACCATTTAACATACATAGTAAGATGATTAGTTCTTACAAGTGATTAAATTAGAGATATAAATAGATGATTTTGCAATGATCCTTTATTAACTTATGAAAATCTTCTTGTTTTGATCTCAAAATGCTAGAAGATTTGAGTTTTATCTATAAAAATATTATAAACTAATCAGTGCGATTTTACATTTCAATAATGTTGACCCTTTGATTCAACTATGCGCATGTTGGGTTCAACGAGTTGGGATGTTTGGACTTTGGATGGTCCATGCAGACGTAACCCCCCCCCCCCCCCCCCCTCTTGACTGTTTGGTTTGAGTTCTAGATTTTCTATGCAGTTTTGGTTTTATTTCAAGTATTAAAGTATTAAAATGTTTTAATTTATTTAATTTTTAGTATGTATCTCAAAACTAGTAATTGAGCTTGTATTTTGCTGCGGATTTTTATGTGTGTCTGTTGCGTATTAAGAAAATATAGGAGAAAAAAAATCATATTATATATAGTAGGGGGACGGGGGATAAACACAAAAGTTTAGAAAATGAAAGATGAAAGTTATATTTTACAAAGTTAAAGGTGGAGAGGGTGAAATTGATATTTTAAAAGTATAGGGATGAAATATATCATTTTACAAAAATAAAGGGTTGTAAGTGACAGATTATACAAAATTGAGGGATGAAAGATGAAATGTGTGAAAGTGATATTCTATAAAATTGAAGATGGAGAGATAAAAATGATATTCTAAAAAATATAGAGATCAAAAATATTATTTTATAAAATAAAAAGATTGCAAATAAGCAGATTATATAAAGTTTAGGAGTAACATTGCAATGTAAGTATTAATATAATTGTATCTTGTGCCTGAAAATTATTCATTTAGCTACTACTTTTCTTACAAAGGAAAAAAAATTACATTTTATATATATTTATAATAAATGTTAAATTTTGTATCACTAACTTTACAAGTCAAACACTTAAAGAGAAAAAACGAATTATTCATTTAGCTACAATAACTTTTCTTACAAAGAAAAAATTACTTTTTATATATATTTATAATAAATGTTAAATTTCGTATCACTAACTTCACAAGTCAACACTCAAGAGAAAAAAATTGACGCCAACATATTTCAGTGGCAACAAAAATAATACCCACTAAAGCATGATAAAATTAATAATATTTTAAAACATTTATAGTATAATATTTATAGGAAAATAAATAGAAAGAAAAAATAAAATAATATTTAATTTCACGTCTATGGCACATTGCCTAAATCAAATAAGTTAAATTAGTTACTAATATGGTCAAAACGTAATTCCTTTGTTACCTAACTTTAAAAGTGGATTATGAATTTACGATATAAACAATAAATTTTTGTCTTGTGACTTGTGAGGTCTTTTAAAAGAAAAGAATTTAGACACGATGATTGTGGAGAATTAATCATAGGATAATTCCGATAAAAGAAATAGAACACGTATCACCTCATTGTCTTTTCTCATTAAAAAATAATCGACAAGAATTATACAATCTTTAGTCGACAAGAATTATACAACCTTTATTGCATCAAAATTGACACTATCGTATCGTGAACACATACAATAGTTCTACACTTCTACTCAAATTAATTGTTTTTCCTAAGCTATAAAAATCACCAAAATGTGTTCAAACCCGACCATTAATATTGCACGGTGTGGAGGGTTGAATGCCGTCGGCAAGCTACGCCTCCTGATACTCTAATTTGTCGGCGGCAATTATCCAACGGCAAAAGTACATAATTTCAAAAGAAAAAAAAATGTAATTAATGCTTTTTCTAAAACATTTATCATTATCTATATTCACAACTTTTACCATTTTATCACTGTATACAAACCTTTGACACACATTTTCTTCAAAATGACTTCCTATAACCCAAATGATCCTAACTCTTCCGACCAATGTTGGCTCAAAATGACTTCCTATAACCCAAATGATCCTAACTCTTCCGACCAATGTTGGCAAGATCAGGATCTTACCAAAGATCGTTTTATGTTTTGCAAGATCGTGATCGGGATTGTATGATCCTACCAAAATGAACTCATATTTAGATTTGTTTGTAAGGTATTGGGTGTAGAATATATATTATACATTTATGTTGATTAAGACGTTGATATGGAGTTAACTTTAATTTTTCAACATAAACAATAATTTTATTTGCTGCAAATAATAAAAATAGAAAGAAAATCTTAATTGCAAAAAGAAGCAAGATCATTATGATCATATACGACTAAAGGCTTAAGATCACAAACTGAATATCATTAGTGTAATTGCCTAGACAAAATTTTGAGGCTCTAACTATATAATAAACTAGAGAGGTGGGATCATATTTTGTTAAAATCTTAAGATCGTAGTCGAAATCTTAAGATCCCACTATAGATCTTGCTTCAAATGGATTATAATGAGGTTAGGATCGTTTTTGACTTATGGGATCTTAAAATCGTAATATCTTGTAACATCCTATTTCAAGAAGTTTCTTATTTTAAGATTATAGACAATAAATGGATCAAGTAAAGTTCTTGGGCTTCAAAGGAGTAGGGTTTAGAACCTATTGGATTATTTATGATATTGGTTATGAGACCTGAGCCATTGGTTTGTGCTTTAGAGTCAAAGGGTAAAACGGGAAAAGTGATGTTTCAGACTTCTTTCTTGGAATAAGGATTTTAGTTCGGTATGTTTTAAGTTAAAAGTAATTAGATAGGATTGTGGGAATCTTCAATACATTTTCGTGCACATAAAGAACGCCAAAATCGGAGTTGCAACGAAGAAGTTATGGTTGTTTGAAGTTAAGCCGGAAGAAGAAAGTTTGGTAGTACGTTGGGCGTACTAGGTTGAGGAGTCATGTGTTTAGGGCATTACACTAGTTGTAATTTTAGGTAAGTTGGGCGTACCGTCGCATAGTGAAAACCCTATTTTCATGGTTTTGAGCCATATTTAAGGACTTAAACCCCTTGGGGTCCTTCCTAACATCAGCCTCAACCCTCTTGAGCCTCAAACTCGAAACCATAGCCCTCTAGAACAAATCTTGAGCCTTTCTATGTGTTTTGAGTGCATTTTGGATAAAAAGAGAAGTTCACGCTTGTTGATTGTTGAAGCTCAATCTTGTGGATCTAGAGCCTACATTGCTTTTCTCAACTCTAGAAGGTATAAAGTTTGAATCTTGATGATGCATTTGTTAGATCTACCTAGTCTTGGGTGTTTTGAGCTTTTTGGTCACTTGTAACGCCCGTAGATCAGGGCTAGTCAATTTAGAGACGTTAAGCGTCAAAAATGACTTTTTGATGAAAGATTATTTAGAATGAATAATCTTAACTAAGTTGTAGTATATGTTACAAGGATTCTGTACATATAAAGAACGCCGAAATCCGAGTTATAACGAAGAAGTTATGACCTGTCGAAGTTTCGCGACAGAACCGGCACGACACAGCGCGATGTAAAAAGTGAATTTACGTTAGAGCGATATTTAGCCTTAGCAATCTAAATGAAAGTCGTAGAATACGTTAAACCGTGAGCGTGCATAAAAAGAACGCCCAAATCTGACTTCGTATGAGGAAGTTATGATTTTTCGAAGTTTCGACTTAGCGGTATGCAGCCCGAATACTCGATTTGAGACCGGACGGTTTTTAGTCGAAACAATCTAAATGAGAATCAAATATCTCATTAATTGTAGTAAAACGATAAAAAATATAGGCGAAAACGGACGTCGGATGAAGAAGTTATGATTTTATAACGGAGTTTTCCTGTCCCGGCTTATTAAAAATAAATAATAAAAAATAAATCAAAATTAGCCGAGGGAGTCTAAATGAAAGTTGTAGATCGTAGTCTCACCTACGCGTGGATATAAAGAACGTCGAAAACGAAGTTTGTATGAGGAAGATATGAATTTTTGAAGTTTATTAAATATTTTCGATATTTTATATATATATATATATATATATATATATATATATATATATATATATATATATATATATTATCCGAAGGGGGGGGGGGAGTCAACGATCTTATCGTCGTTATGCCCAGCGTAATTCGACCTTCCAGCCCCTATAAAAGGAGGTCGAGGGCAACCGAGTTCATTGCTCATTTCTTCCCTTTTTCTCGCGTTTTTGCATCGTTTTTCGTGCAAGAATTATCCCGAAGCCCCGGTATCATTCCCGAGCCCCGAAGCAAGTCCCGAGGCCCCGAAGATCCCGAGAAGTGCAATTCCCGAGCCGAAGCTCTGCCCGCGAGGAGTCCGGTTTTTGTGAAGATCTTCCAGATCTGCCGAAGAATACTACTTCTACAAGCCGTAGTGCTGTCTGATCATCTTCTGATCAAGTGAGTATATAGTTACTTTCTTCTAACGCATAATTATGAAATATTTTATACGAAATATGTGTTATGTGTATAATATAAAGTTGTTTATATGTATGAGTGTGTGGTTACTCTCTTCTAAACACATAAATATAAAGTATTAGCTATGAAATACGTGCTATGTGTTATATATTAATTGTCTATATGAGATGGGTTTGGAATTGATGTTTTTATATGGGTGTTAAATGATTTAAACTATATATATAATTTATATCTACAAATATGTTGGGTAGAACATGGGTAGATGAAATAGTTGATGTGTGTTGAAAGAATGTGATAAGAGAAAGGTGAGGATGTAATGGTGATGATAATTAGGTGATGATAGATAGGTGATGAATTACCAGTCCAGGCGATGTTGTGGCTACGTATTCATGCGATGATAGTCTATCCCTTATTATGAATTACGAGTCCAGGCGATGTTGTGGCTGCATATTCATGCGATGATAGTCTAACCCTTATTATGATTTACGAGTCCAGCGATGTTGTGGCTGTGAAATCATGCGATGGTACCCTAACCCTTACTAGACATATATTGAGGGAGTGATCCCCGAATTAGCATTGTCTATATGATATAAGCGATGATCCTTAGGAAAAGTTCTTAGGAACAAGCATATAAGGATATAAGATGTAAGGAGATGAGCGGTAAATATGATATAGGAGATGACCCTTAGGATAATATCTTTAGGGAAGATTAAAAGAAGATAATGGGGATGGGTAATTGGGTTGATTGTTTGATGATTGAATATAATAATTATATTATTGTGGGTTGAAAACCCTATATGCTCACCAGGCTCCCAAGCCTGACCCACTCAGTTTAATTGTATCACAGGTATCGATACGAAGCTGCTTTACACTGAGAGATTAAAGGAGATGTAAATCATTAGTGTAATTGAATGTAAGTTCTGTTTATGCTTATATGTCTGTATCGGAACATGACATCCCGAGGTTTTATTATTAAATGAAAATACATTCTCTTTGAGAAATGTTTTGATAAGTTATTATCATATCTTTTTTTGGGAACAAATTCCTCAACCGTTTTCTTTAAAAGATTACTCTGATTTTATAAAACAAAGCATAAACAAATCAGTCTTTTCTGGCTGTGAAAATGGGGATGTCACATCACTTTAGTGCATAAAGTTTAGATCTTGAAAGTTTGTGACCTTGTTTATGGATAAAGTTGGAAACTTTATCCATCTACATATCATATTGATTTAGATATGAAGGTTGGAGATTTGGACTTAATGAATTAAGTTGAGAAAGATGCATTTTTGGTCCCTTTAAGACTTAAATACTAGATCTTGGTTGTTTGGACCATTATAATGGATAAAGTTGGAAACTTTAACCATTATGGAGCTATTAGGAACCATACAAATGTGATCTTGGTCCTTCTATCCCTTCCATGCAAGAGTTATGATGTTTGAATGGATTAATAGTTAGGGTTTTAGCATCTGGACCTTTTCTAGCCATGGAAAGTCATAAATGTGGAAACTTTATGACTTAAGTCGATGTGTTGAGTCTAAATACGAGTCTGGATGGAATGACCTTAAGGAATAAACACTTAATGAGAAGGAGGGTGTCCAGACTTAGTACGTTGGGCGTACCAACGGGTACGTTGCACGTACCTAGTCAAGGTCCCATGTTTTGGTCAAGGATACACTATGTCGGACGTAGTTACTAAGTACGCTTAGCGTACTCAGTCAGTTTGACTTCTTTGAGTTTTTGACTTTAACCTTTAACCAAGGGTTTGCCAAGTTTAGCTTAAGGGCATTTTGGGTATTTTGAGCTGTGGGTTGAGATTTTGCCATTGTTTTTTGTATGGGTGACCTGTAGAGTTGGTATTCGGAGCAACGCATTGCTCAACTATTTTGTCACACTGTGAGGTAAGTTTTCCTCACTGTACTTATGGGTTGAAGGCACCAATGTCGGCCCACTAGGTTATATATCCTAGAATAGAGGATGTTGTTATGTTGTATTGATCTGTTAGAAGTGATTCCTGGTATATAAGATGTTGTCATGCGAGAGTGATCATTAGATATATCTGTTAGTCTGTTGACTGGTTATATCATTATCTGTTTACTGGATATATGTTATTTGTTATGTATATGTCGACATAATATGGTTGGGTTGAGGCAATGCTTCTTTGTGCGGAAGCCAACAAACCAAGGAGCAAGCCAGGCATAATATGTGGGTCCGAAAGGCAAGTCAGACTTCTATTGTGGGCTCGGGAGTAAGCCAGACATAAGTTGTGGGCCGAAAGGCGAGCCAAATTTATGTTGTTGACTATGGAGTAAGCCATACATGAGTTGTGGGTCGGAAGGCAAGCAAGACTCATGTTGTGGGTCATGGGTAATCCAGTCTGTTAGTTGTGGACCCAATAATGTAACATTTGGTAAAAATAGGAACGATCGTACGATGCTATGTTTTGATTATTAAGCAATATGAGTATTTTATCAAGAATTGTTGAAGGAATTTAACCGCTTTTATTTAAATAAGTTATTGTGAAATATAAAACAAGTAGCTATTGATAAATTTCGTTATGATGTATGGCTACGAACCATCACCGGTTTGTGAAATTAGCATATAACATCATTTGAACGCAACAAACTTAATTTTTGTATCAACATGTATCTAGTTGATAATTAAGTTAGGTTCTATGTAAAACGTGTGCTTAATAGTTGTGTAGGATCTAAATTCGACAAATATACGAACCAAAGTGACAAAACGTGTTTAACGATATGGTTAACCGGTTAAATGTCACGAAATTATACATTGGTCAATAAATTTTATATTTAAATAAATTAAAATATAAAATGAATTATTATAAGGTATAATTAAAATGTATCTAAGTGTTTTTGAATAAAAAGAATAAAACATAAACATTAAAGTTCAAATACACAAAAACTACATTGTTATTTTATACTAAGTATACATGTATGTATTTGTACATATGTATTATTATCTAGTGAATGACTAGTTATGGGTCATTACTTAAAGTGATTTCATGTAAGGAATATGATTTCTAAATCAATTAAGATAAGAGAATTGGTGGAGATAAGTGCCAACTTAACTAATAAGTGCTTAATCACTTAAGACATTTTACTAAGAATGCTTCTTAATCCCTCTTCTAATTTTCAAGATTAAGACCTTCCCTCTCCTTACCTAGAACTCCTAACTAACTAAATAACTAGTAGTTAGCTAGTTAACTAACTCTATCTCTAAGCAACCACCCAAGCAAGTGGCTAGACAAGATCACATCACTTAAACTCACATCCCATCACAAGCTAGTCTAGGTTTTGTCCCCTTATCCTCTTCCACTCTTTCCTCCTTCGTATCCATGAAATTTACTCTTCATTTTACCCTCATTTGACCAGCCAATACTCCATGGAATTACTCTCAACCTTCATCTCATTTTCAAGAACAAGAACTTCCTTCCAAAGCCATCAAAACCATGAACAAAAGGGTTGCTGTCCCTTTTGTGTTTCAGCCACCATTTCACCCATCTACACCTTCCTTTTTTCTTGATATTTTTACCACAAAATACCCCTGGAAGTTACTTGTTATGATACTCAAAATTATTGATTCAAAACAGTGAGTAAACTACCCTTTTTCTTGCTCTTTTGCTGTGAAATTTTCGTGACAGCAACATAGCCAAAAGAGTGGCTGTTTTGGAGCATCAAACCAACAACCAAAAGTTCATCTTCAACCTTCCATTATTCAAGTATTCACATAAGGTGAGTTCATACCCCTACATTTTCATGTTTTCTTCAAGTTTTAAGGGGGGGGGGGGGGAATACAAGTTAAAACACTAAACATAACTTAAATTTAAATGACAGCTTTCTACAGAAAAGTTGAGTCCTGTTCACGGACTGTTTTGACCATCTTAAACTTAATATATTTCAAAACTGTACAATATGCAAATAGTTCAAGTTTATACCTTTCTAAAGACTACTCGCACGCGTTCATACGATTTTTCTACAATTTATGGCGATTTTTATAAAACTGCCTGTCATTTCAGAAGTGATTTCGGACTAGTCTGTGAAGATGTTCATTTTCACACTAGTTTGAGACCACTAAAAATCATAATAAAAATTGGGAACAAAGTAGACTCATTTTATAAACTCTCAGAGGTGACGGATTCAGTTTTTGACTTACGATGATTTTTCTATGAGTTTTCTAAAAACAGGGACAGTAAAGGGTAAAACTGTCAAAAGTGGTTTATAGATTTATTAACACCTTCTAACATTTTTGAGCAATGTTTATACATTAAGGAAGTTAAAACACAATAATTTAAATATGTTTAATTACCATTTTTACAAAAGTGATAAGTACAAAAAGGTCTTTAGTATCAAACTTAAGGATTATTTCATGCAAAGTTTCTAATAAAAACGTAAGAATATGAACACCAATTACGAAACATACCAAATCATCTTTTAAAACTTATACATATATATAACCATATACATATATATGTTTTGTTTACAAACTTGTCTTCTACATCAAAAATTTCACTTTACTCGTTTTTATCAAATGAATCACTTGTGATTTATTACTACTATGTGAAAACTCTTGTCATACTTTGCATGCACTAGATTTATACAAAGTATTTAGAAATTCCAAAGTATCCTTCGTTGTTAAACCGTTTTAATACATTTTAAAAACTTATGATTTATGCATTGTCAAAACTTTGTGAGAAAGGATGATCTTTGCACACAAAACTATTACTTTAATACAGACTTAGTTGAGAATCCGTGAGACAAGTACATCTTCAAACACTGCCTTTTTGCTAGAAGGTATCACTACAAGTCCTGTCTATAACCAGAGTCTCCCGTTCGGAGAACGTGTCAAATGTGTATAGATCTATACGGGAAGTCATAATCCCGCGCCCTGACTGTTAGCTACAGTCCGTCCTTTGGGGTGACAGTTTGTCATAACGCTACGACGCCTGAAGAACGTCGGTACAGGCATATTATGTTTAGTATGGTTATAAAACTCACCGGATATACAATTATTATGGTATTATGCTTTTATGAACGAGTAGCTATTAAAACTATTCTTCATCTAACAAGTGCGATCTTCGTATAGCTTTATTATATAAAACTATGCCACAACTTTTAAGCACGTCGGTTGCTTGCGATTTTCGGTCTTAGAGACTGCCAGTTATGTTAGGAAAATAAGGGTTTTTCCTGCATCTAAAACAAACAACTAATAGGAAAATAAGGGATTTTCTTGGTGCAACTATTTGCAACTTATAACACGAACATTCATATGCATTTCATACTTTTATAAGAAAATAAGGGTTTTTCTTGAAAAGCACAACAAATCATATCTCAACTATTAGGGAAAATATGGGATTTTCTGGATCTAATACATTCATTTTCAACCCAACGAATCATAACTCTTTTCATTTGAAAATACCGCATTTTCTGGAAAACATACATGAACTTTCGAATGGCGTACATTTTCTCAAAACACTACTTATGAACTCACCAACTTAATTGTTGACACTTTTTCTTTGAAATAACTTGTATTCTCAGGGAACCGCTAAGCAGGTTTGGAAATCAACTTTTGAGGATTAACGTGCTGACGTTAATTACTTCTTTTGAAAGATGTTTATGTATTTATCTTTTGAACATGTAACGAATACAATTATGTAAACATTTTGGAAACCTTAATATGTATGGTGGTGTGTACTTTCCTTTCTATGAACTGTTATGATACTGAATATGACGTCCTCCGCCCCTGAACGTTTCCGCCGTTCTGGTTTGGGGGTGTGACAAATAAACATGTTGTTATATGTTTGTGTGGTGATACTTTGGGGGAACTCACTAAACTTTGGCTTACAGTTTCAATTTTATGTTTCAGGTATTTCGGATGATCGGGGCAAGATGAATGCTTGATCGTGCATATCATCTTGGATTTTTATGAGATTATGATTTTGGGATACGTTGATTCATGTTTATGACTTTTGGAAACTATGATTTTGTAAATGCTTATGGTTTTGGATTGATTTCAAATATGAAAAATTTTACCTAGATTTTTGGGATGTTATAGGTTGGTATCAGAACCCTGGTTTAAGCGAATTGGTCAGAATTTATTTCGAAACCATTTTCAAAAGTAACCAGAGAATGATGAGATGTGTACGATCAGCCAGAGCAAGAAAGTATACTCCAAGATACCCACACTGTATTTGCTATGATGATTATGATAAAATTGCATGTTAGTTTGTGGGATAGGGATCTTCAGGAATTGCATGATAAAATTGTCTGATGTATGATGTTAGAAATATGGGTTTAATGACACTTGGAAATATGAGAATTGTGATTATCACTTTCAAATCGATGTATTTGGGTGGTACTCCTAAATCCTCAATTGGATAAGACTCGGATAAAATCAGTGAAAAAGAAAGAGAATGAGAGGGTATGTATTTCGTGAGTACCATATTATGACCAAAAAACTGGTTTTTAATCTATGTTTGAAACTGTCACAAGAAAGTTTCAAACTGTCGCAAACCACAAAAACTGTTAAAATGGGTATTTGGATAAGAGTAAAAAATCAGCTCGACCCCAGCCAGGGGCTGCCGCCCTTTGGACCCCGTTCCCAGGGGTGCTGCCCCTAGACCCCTGTTCGTTCAGGGGCTTCGCCCATAAATAATAGTGTACTTTGAATCTTGAATAAACTTAAACAAGTGTGCACTCCGCACCTTCCTTACTTGTTTAATATTCATCAAAATTGATTTTGGTTAACAAGTCAACCCATTAAACTTAAATACAATTAGTAAAACAATTTACCAACATATGATACCTGATAGCCTAGGATAACTTCTTGTGTGTTTGATGAAATTGACATGATTTGTAACACCTGTTCTAGGTATTATTTAATTTATCTAATTTTTTAGGGTTTTGTGCATGGACTCGGCAAGTTGGGGAGCTCCAACTCGGCGAGTAGAAGTTATTATGAGGACGCAAATTTTCAATCCTACTTGACGAGTCAGAAGGCCCCGACTCGACGAGTAGGCGCTGTAAAGGAAAACCCTAATTTTTAGGGTTTGCACCATATTTAAAGAGCAAAATCTGTCAGCCAGAGAAAACCCTAGTTGGACCTTGCACCTTCCTGAGTGAAAGGAAGAGATTTTGTGAGCAATTTTGGTGTGTTTGTGAAGTATTTTGGAGCTTGAAGAAGAAGGAGCAAGGAGAGAAGCAGCATATCCGAAATCTACACTGTATTAGCCACTATCTTGAGGTATAAAGTCGTTACCTTGAGCTCTAGTTGCTTAGATCCCTTTTCTTGGAAGTAAATGGCCATTTTTGGTATAAAATTGAGTCATACTCAGATCTGGACTTATCACAAGGATATGGTTCTAGATTTGGACCTTTCTAGGTCCCCAATGACATAAAGTTGCTCACTTTATCCAGCTTAGGCCCTTTCCATTCACAAAAACCTTGTAGGAAGCTTAGTTTTGATGCTTTAGCCTTGTGAGGCCTTGCATGCACGTAAAGTGTCACACCCCCAAACCAGAATGGCGGAAACATTCGGGGCGGAGGACGTCATGTACAGTATCATAACAACTGAATAGTAAAGAAAGTACACACGACCATAATATAAATATATTTGAAAAGTTTACATGATTGTATGTGTTACATGTTTGAATATCAAATATAATATGGTGATCCAAAATATGTTACTAATGCCAGCGAGTTAGTCTTCAAAAGTAGTTGCTACCTGGTTTAGCGTTTTCCTGAGAATACAAGTTATTTCAAAGAACAAGTGTCAACAATAAAGTTGGTGAGTTCATAAGTAGTGTTTTGAGAAAATGTATGCCATTCGAAAGTTCCCGTTTGTTTTCCAGAAAATCCAATATATTCTTATGAGTGTATGAAATGAGTATGAATGATTGTTGTATAAATTGTATGTATTTGAACCAGGAAAATCTTATATTTTCCTAAAAGTGAGGAGTAGTCTTAAATGTCCAAGACCGTAACTTGTAAGCAAATATGTCATGCTTAAGATAATGATGTATAGTCTTATTATAAAACAAAACTATAAGAAGCTTGTATTTGTATGTGATGATAACTGTAATATCACTTTTCCCATGAAAACATAATACCATAATAATTGTCTACCCAGTGAGTTTTCATAACCGTACTATGATTGATTTGCATGTAGCGACGTAGTTCTGGCGTCGAAGTGTTATGATATTTGTCACCTCGCGGACTGTAGCTAACAGTCAGAGCACGGGATCATCAGTCCCGTATAGATCTATACACACTTATCACCTTCTCCGGACAGGAGACTCTGGTAATAAAACAAGACTTTCTAGCGATACCTTGATAGGTATAATGAAGATGCATGACTCACGGATTCTCAATTAAGTCACGTATTCATGAAAATGTGCTTTTGTCTGAAATGATTACCCTTTCTATAGTATGAACAAAGGCATAATAATGAGTTGTATTTACTTGTAAAATACATAGTGTTATAGTTGAAACGGTTACCCTCGATTTGATGTAATATGCATGTTTACAAATAAAACATATTTTTATTTATAAAACATAATGTATCTTAATAGAGTAAAGTTGCATTATGAGATGTTTTGTATGTTAATAACTTCCTATGATAGTTATAACAATAGCATGAAAAGTATAGCCAGAGAGTTGTGTTTCACACGATTTTAGTCATGTGTTTACTTGTATTCCCCCCTTAAAATCATTTAAAAAGGTATTTAAAAACGTAGTGATAGGGGTATGAACTCACTTGGTAGAAATGATAGCTTGAAGAAGGCGAGACTAAACTCGAGCAGTACTTCAACTGGAGAAAGTCGATTTCTCGGGAGTCTCGGGGGCGTCGGGACTTGCGTCGTGAGCTAGCGGTAATATCGGGGCTTTAAGGTAGCTTAGAGGGGTTAGAGAGGCGTTTAAGGGTGAAGGAGTTGAGAGAGAAGCAACAAAACCCGAAGCCCTAGCGTCCTTTTTATAGTGCTGGGAGGCACCACGAACGCAGTGCGTTCCTTTAGGGGACGCAACGTGTTCCCCCTGTGAGGTCAATGCTTACGTAATTTCCTCTGATGGATGATGGGATGGCTCTGGTCGAAGAACGCAGGGCGTTCCTTCTTGGACCAGCCTCGGATTTTGTGCCCCGAACTTGTAAAATCCGTAACTTTCGCGTATGAGCTTCGATTTCGGCGTTCTTTATATCCATGCATAAATGGGAAAATGCTCTACAAATCTTGTTTAGACTCCGTCGGCTAATTCTGAGTTTATTTTTAATAATATATTTTTAACAGGCCGGGACTGGAAAAGTCCGTTAAAAATCCATAACTTCTTCATTCGATGCCCGTTTTCGTCAGTCTTTTTACCGTTGTATTACCATTGACGAAATCTTCGATTCTCGTTTAGGCCGTGTTGGCCAAAAGTCGTGGATCTCTATTTTGAGTTTTTAGCTGTCTACCGCTATGTCCGAAACTTCGAAAAATCACAACTTCCTCATATGAAGTCAGATTTGGGCGTTCTTTTTATGTATGTTTACGGTTTTGGGATATCTATGACTTTCATTTAGATACCTAAGGTTAAAAAGCATTTTATTGGAATTTTGCGTTTTCTGCTTAACAGTGTTTTACCGGTATTGTCGCGAATCTTTGATTGGTCATAACTTCTTCGTTATAACTCGGATTTTAGTGTTCTTTATATTTTTGGAAACCTTCTTATGATATCTACCACTTAGTATAATCAATTATGGTTACTGAACAAATTTATTTTTGACCTAATTTTTGCTTGTGTTACATAAAAATTGCAACTTTACGTGGTAACTACACTAGGGAAGTGTGGATCTGGAGTTTGGGACCTCAGATCCCACTGAAAAGGGCTGAACACAAAAGGGACTGAAAGAACTCGTCGATTCCCTTAGTTGACTCGACGAATCGAGTAAGGTTTACCCGTTTTCGAGATTCAGAATGAGTGCAATGAAGGGTTAGGGTTTTGGGACTACATGAACTTTTAGTTTTTTAGACTTTTGATGAACTTGACAAGTCACTTAGGTGACTCGGCGAGTTGACATAGGATTCAGTGGAATGGACTCGGGAGGAACTCGGCGAGTTGCTAGGATGCACTTGACGAGTTGAGGTCAACATTGACTGTTGACCTTGACGTTGACCAGGTTGACTAGGGTTGACTTTAAGGGTATTTACGGGATTATAAAAAATTAATCATATGCTGATTATAGATAGTTGAGGAGGAGCAGTGTGTGGGATATATCTGATCTTAGCTTGTCAGTTCAACACTTGAGAGATGAGTCTCCTCACCATACTAATGGGTCTAAGGCACCAAGACCAACCCATTTTATGATATGTGGTGTCTTAGCTGAAGTTGTATGATGTGGCATGATAGTTGGTATGAGCTAGGAAGTATGCTAGTGGTATATGTAGTATGCTTGTATGAAAGACCATGGGAGAGCCTATGGCACCTGGATGTAAGACCATGTGGAGAGCTCATGGCTTTCCTACTAAAAGACCATGGGAGAGCCCATGACACTCGGATGTCAGACCATGTGGAGAGCCCGTGGATTTCCTATTAAAGACCCTGGGAGAGCCCATGGCACTTAGGTGTAAGACCATGTGGGGAGCCCATGGCATCCTGGAGTAAGACCATGGGGATGAGCCCACGATATCCCTATATGTTTGTATGGATGGTTGTTGTTATATATGTAGCTTTTATAGCTAATATGATTATGTGTTTATGCGGATTGTGTGAGGTATGCTCTGGGGAACTCTCTAAGCATTAGCTTACAGTTTGTGGATTTGTTTTAGGTACATCTGAGCCTAAGGGCAATGGCAAGGCTTGATGGCGCGACGTACACTCTCCGACATTTGTTTTGATGGAACACTCAAATGTTTTGAATAAAATGTTAATGTTATGAGTTTTGAAAATAGTGGTTAATGTCACTTCACATTTAATGGGAATGATTGGCTAATTAAAAATGAAAATTTTTATTTGAAAATTTTGGGTCGTTACATCATTATTATAGTTGCTTAGTGTATACATCATAGTTGTACATAACTAAGATTCTATAGCCTGAGAATGTTTGGTTTAGCCTTATTTCATGTTCCTTGTCTGGTTGTGGGCTTATGGTAGAATCAAGTATTTGTTTTTCTATGGAATCCAACGTTATGTATGATTAGCATGCACGAGCGGCTGCAGGGTTGGTGGAAGTTTCATGAGTGGTGCAGTTTATAGCAGGTCAGCATGAGGAATGATGAGCCACTCTTGAGAGAGTAGATACAGAATGTATGTATGTCCTAGATACTTGGGCTTAGTGGTCAGGAATTGCATGTAAGGATCTGCCTGATTTTTTTTTGGTGTCTTAGTACCAGTCGGTTTTACTGCTAGAATGATGCTTTCTTTGTGCTTTGTAGGACCCATATTGATGTGAGTTAGCTATTAAATGAGTGTGTTAAGCTACATGCTACAAAGGTTAAATAATTTTAGAATGATTAATTCGACTTTATTGCGCAATTTTTGCTTGAGTCTAACCGTTGTAGGGTTGGGTCTTTTAGTCGAAAAATTATTTAATTTTTGTTGCATGTAATTGTATAAAGTGGTTAACTAAGATTAATAGAAGTTTTTCAGCAGCTGATGGCAGGGTGGGGTGGGGATCCTATGAGAGCCTAGGATGTGATTTAGTGTGGTTGCTACGTTGTTTAATAGGTATTAGGAGTATTATTATGAGTAGGTGACTTAGAGGACTTGGGATGATTCTTGAGGAAAGTATGGATAGGTGTGGAAGGTAGTATTAGGCTTGTACTATTGGAAACATATGATCCATACTCGAATCGAGGGAAGTTACGAGGATTCTAAGTAGTTGGTTAAGGGTAGATGGCATGGTTGGTACCATGGTTCATGACAGTGTTTCTGTATTTGTCGATCTTTTGGTTATGGTTGTTCAGGATGACAATGAGTCTGATGATTGTCTGGGCTTTAGTGGCCATGTTAGTTTGGGTTTGAATGGTGCAGAACTAGGTGAGTTAGTTGATTTGAGGTCTAGAGTGCATGGACTGCTAGTAGTGCCAGTTGAGTGAAGGGACTCAAGAAAGAAACGATTGTTATGATCAGCTCGAGGATTGCAGCCGCATGTTGAGTGATTGGCATATGAATTGGAATGTCACTACCTTCGAAAGAGGCTATGTTCTTCCAGTTTTCCATGTTCAGGATGAGAGAGAGGGCAAACATGTGATTTTTGGAGTTGAGATGTAAACCTAACATGGGGCTAGATAACTGTGTTCTTTGGCGGCAAAATGACAATATGGAAATGCACAAGAGGATTTTATGGTATGGTTGCTTGAGATGAGATCAAGGGTCTGATTTCTTCGGGTATATGCAATCAGGTGCTAGAAGATGGTTGCAGGTGATCAGGGAAGTGAATCGGGAGCGAATTTTTTTTGTCTCTGATGTATTCCGACTATGACAATGATGTCTTTTGTATTTATGAATGATTCTTACGATGAACAGACGGTTGAAATTGTTTCCGATTCCGAACACGAAAAACAACAACAACAACCAAAAGAAAGGGAAGGTAGATCCGAGAATATGGACACAAAATAAGAAGTTGAGTTAGCAAAGGAATGCGTCGACATATCCAAATATGGGGGACCCGGGAAAGGGTCAAAATCGTGATCAATTTTGGTTACGTATCACAAAACAGTTTTGTAAGGGAATGGGTCAAGATTCAAATTATCTGACCTCCGACCAATGTAACTCGAAATGGAATCTTATGAACAAACTCGTGACACATTGGAATGGAATTTACACAAACTTTGAAAAGTAACAGGCTAACGGAGAAATTGAAGCGAGTTTGTTGAAAAAAACGCATGCTACATTCCAAGATGATATGCTAAGCCTTTTAAGTTTATTCATGTGTTACAAGTTGTCAAAAGAAGCATTAGGTTGAGGGAACTTCAAACACATGAAGAAATTGCTAATCCACCCAAAAGAAGCCGAACATCTTCATATTCGAGCTCACAACAAGTGTCATCGGATGGTCACGTAGGCGTTAATCTTAATGATGATAACAACAACATCGAAGAAATATGCCCGCCTTCTCGACCAATGGGAAGGGACAAAACAAAAGCTCGAGCAAGAGGAAAAGGGAAAGCGACATCTTCAAATTCATCGGTCGGAACCGAGCGGTCAGCTAGATCGGAGGAAATGATGACACAAATGATACAATTGAATTCAACTTTGGAGAGACATATGACTGAAACCGTTCGACTCATAAAATATTCGTTGTTAATGCAAGATGTGAGACACCTCAACCCCGAAGATTAAGAGGTGGCTAAAGTGGTGAAGGAGTTGATTCACGAAAAATATAAGCCAAACAGCAAATGAAATTTCGATGTTATGTTTTTTTCTAGGTTTTTTTTTTTTTTTTTTTTTTTTTTTTTTTTTTTTTTTTTTTTTTATCAAATTTAATTTTCATTTTTTTAATGTAATTTTTAATTTCATGTTAATTTTTTTTAAGATTTCTAAAATGTAACTTTTAATTTTATGCTATTTTTAATTTTTGTATGGTTTTTACAAAAGTTATTATTTTTTTTATTGAAATTAAAAAAAAAATTCATAGGTAAACCATTTACCATACCCTAGTTCCTAAATAAAAATTGTTAAAATTGTAAAAATTGATATGATGCTTACATGATACATTTTTACCATTAATAAAAAAAACATTACACCCCTTAACCTAATTCCAAACACCTCCTAATTTTACCACCCCGTTTTCGAGTTCAATTTAACGTGAGAAAAGAAAGAAAATGGAAGGATCACTTTCCCTCCTAACTTTCCTTCCTCTTAATTCCTTCCGATTTAAGAGGATTTAGAAAGAAATAATAAAATAATTTATTTTCTTTCTACTTCTCTCCGACTCGAAAACATAAAAGAAAATTTTGTTTTCCTTTTTTTTCTTTTATATTTTCTCACATGAAAACAAAAAAAAATAGACAAAACTGCACAAATGGTCCCTGTGGTTAGCTCAAAATTGCCACTTTAGTCCAAAAAAGTTTGGACTAGCACCACAGGTCCAAACTTTTCATTTTGTTGCGAGTTTGGTCCAAAATTTTTGATACATTTTATAATGACGAATTTGCCCTTTATTATTTTATTTTACATTTTTCTTTTATTACTGTAATTAGAAAACATTTAAAAATAAAACAAAAAATAAAATACTCTCTCTTTCTCTCTCTCTCTCTCTCTCTCGTCAAACCAAAACAAGATTTGAGATATGTTTCTTTTTTAGACTTTTCTCCCTAAACACTCAAGGAAGGTAAAATAGAGGGAATATCGAATAACAGAGAAATAAGAAAATGAAATTAGAAGACGGAATCAGATCGAGGTCATCGGTTCTCGGGTTCTTCATCTAAACATACACATGGTGATCTGAAGACGAAGCGACGGAGGAGAAAACCTTGAATCGAAATCCGCCTCTTTGCCTCGAGAGTCTTCAGTCACGAGCTCAGGTCTCCGATGTCCTCAGAAAAGAACGGATCTATGTCGGTGAAGTTTAAAAACTTTCTTCAGATCTATCGATCTGAAAACCCTCTTCCTCTTCATATCTGAAAACCCATCCCACAGTGGTAGCTCGATTTTCAGGACAAAAACCCTAATCTATATGGGAAGGGCGGCGAGGAGGAAGAGAAACTGAGAAAAATCCTAGCTTCGACTTTTACAATTTTGAAAGAAAAACGTATCGTCCTTTTTCAAGAGCTAAAGATGGTGGAAGCTCTGATGAAAGGGTTTCAACACCTTCAAATGACTCAGGCCATGTATTTGCTGCTAGATTTTTTTTGTCTTGGTCATTCTAGATCCATATCAGCGTCGTGTTCGTCTTTCTAGATCCATATCAGTATAGATTTTTTTGAATTTTGATTTAAGAATGTTAAGCTTCTACAAATCTGTAAATAGTTCTTGTGTCTTTACAAATCTAGTTGATCTTGTGGTTTACAAGTCTGTAAATACTTCTTGTTCTTCAGATCTGAAAAAATAGAATGTCTTGTTCTTCATATTTGGAAAAATTATGTTTGAATTCATCAAATGGTGGTGATAGTTCATGAGGTTTTCGGAGAAGAAGAGAGTGAAGAAACATAAAGATGAAATGCAGATAGAATGGTGGTTGTGGCGGCGATTTCCGACAAGAATGGTGGTTGTGGCGGCGATTTCCGATAGGTGGTGGTGGCTTTAGGTAGTTAACAGTGGTTTCCGGTGACATGGTGGAGAGAGAGAGAGAGAGACGAAGGAGTTAGTTGGTTTTTGTTTTTTATTTATTTCATCAAAAATTAATAGAATTAATAAAAAAAACTAAAAAAGATAAAAAAGAATAAGGGCAAAATCGTCATTATAAAAGTATTCATAGCAAATTGGACCAAACTCGCAACAAAATGAAAAGTTTGGACCTGTGGTGCCAGTCCAAACTTTTTTGGACCAAAATAGCAATTTTAAGCTAACCACATGGACCATTTGTGCAGTTTTGTCAAAAAAAAATATGATTTTTCAAAGAAGTCAAAAAAAATTTCTCACTTAAAAATCCCAAACACGCCCTTGCTTTTGCACCGGTTAGGGTTAGAAATTAAAATTTCAATTTGATTAGTCTAGTCCTCCACTTTGCAAGCTTCAATCGATCGGTGTACCTACTGCTGCGTATTTGCGACTACGGTACCTTCTGCTGCGTATTTACGAGGTCATCACTCAATCGAACCCTTACTGACTTGGGTGAGCTTGGGGTATGTACTTCTTATCCGTTTAAACCAAAAGTCTGATTACTGCAGCAGAGTTGCTATTCCTAGGGTTTTAATATGTTCAGTAACATCTTCTATTGTTTTTGGTCCAGCACAATTAAACGGACTTTAATATCTCCTCGGAACTTCGAAACATGCCTACTACAGCCGTGGAAGCGAAGATCGCGCCGTCGATGCTATCGTCGGACTTCGCCAATCTGGCTTCAGAGGCTGAGCGCATGGTCAGCTTCGGTGCCGATTGGCTTCACATGGACATAATGGTACCAAATTTCCTTTGATCCTTCAACATAGGAACACAGGTTTTGATTGAATTTGATCGTTGCTTTGGCTATTGAAGATAATAGATACTGTCGATTTTTACTTGTGGTACTATGTAATCCTTTTGTATCGATTTACTCCAGAACCTGATTTAGCAATTAAGTCATGATGAAATCATGAATGATTGACCTAGCTGAGATGATGTTTGTTCCTTTGTCCTCTCATCTCCTGACTCTCTTACGCATTGGCAACACACTAAGTCACTAACTCAGCACTCACACATCTTGTGTTTTATTTGTTTAATGGCATGTAAACAGAGATAGTACTCGAGCATGTTTATCTATTAATTGAGTTTGATCTATTGTATTTCCAGATTGTGTTTGTCTCCAATTTGATACTAGTTCTGTGTTTTCTGTATACCTGAGGCAAGGCAGTTGTTATTTATCATAGGCAGGATTTTAATTGTCATATAGAAACTTTGGTCCACTTCACTGTCTGCTTTGTTTTCATTTCTTGACCTGCATCTGCACTCTACATTGCTTTTAGTCGTTTTGGTCCCAACAGGACCCTCTATACATTAGCCTTGTGATCTAAATTTCATTTCATGTTGTGACTGTAGTATATCATAATTTGCTTCTTTGGTTATTGTAGTTGTCTCTGATAGACTGTTGATGTTAATTTGCAGGATGGGTATGGCTTCAGAGTTGGCTAAAGATCTTCTGCTGTTTATCAGAAACTAGCAGATAGTTTGTTTCAGTCAGCTTTAATCTTGTAGTTTTATAAATGATGACTATTAAATAACACTCATGCCTTTGATTTTATTTCAGGCATTTTGTCCCAAATCTTACAATTGGTGCTCCAGTGATTGCGAGTTTAAGAAAGCACACAAAGTAAATGAAATCCTTTGTTTTTTCCACTATGCTCTTTTAACTTCATGGCTAATGCAATAAGGAGGTTTGTTGTGACGCAGGGCATATCTGGATTGCCACCTTATGGTAACAAATCCTCTTGATTATGTTGATCAATTAGGAAAGGCTGGTGCTTCTGGTTTCACATTTCATGTTGAGGTTTCTAAAGGTATGTTATTTGGATCACAATATTTGTAATTCAGATTGCTCATAGTTAGTTGTTGCACAGATAATTGGCAAGAAGTTGTTAAAGAAATCAAGTTGAAAGGCATGCGGCCTGGTGTGGCATTAAAACCAGGAACACCCATTGAGGATGTGTATCCCCTGGTATGTAACATGTTATGATAATTGATAATGTAAAAGAAAAGAAACCCTTGTTGATGATGGTTTGTTGATAGCTTGAAGGTGAAAATCCTGTTGAAATGGTTCTTGTCATGACTGTGGAACCTGGATTTGGTGGGCAGAAGTTCATTCCAGATATGATGAATAAGGTGTATTTATTTATGGGAAGTTTGCTGCCTAAAATTTCCATTTGATTTGACAAAATTTTGTTGTTGAATAGGTGCGCACATTGAGAGAAAAGTATCCGAAACTTGATATAGAGGTTGTTATTGTATGCTTGATGTTTTTACATATCCATATGTGATATTTAAATATAAATAAAAATAAATATTTGTGGATGGCAGGTAGATGGAGGTTTAGGGCCTTCAACGATTGACGAGGCAGCTGCTGCAGGTGCAAACTGCATTGTTGCTGGGAGTTCAGTTTTTGGAGATCCAGAGCCGGCTCGAGTTATATCTCTACTCAGAACAAGTGTCAACAAGTGCTTGAAACCCAACTTTATATAGAGACTCAGCAACCACATCAAAACATGATCCGATCCGACTTTATATGAGTTGCTTAATTTGCTATGTTGATTCATTGTGCTATTATTGTACTCTATATGTATTATCTATTATGTAGAGTAGTTTTGTTTCTTATGAAATAATGAATGATATGCTGTTATTCACTTGTATTGCAATTACAAGTGCCTCTAATGAATCAGTTGCTAAAACTACACATTGCATTGCATTGCATTGTATTGTATTGGATTGAATTTCACCATTTTTGCATTTTTTATACTAGCCCGTCACACTTTGGTTGGTGATCGGTAAATTAACCAGAATTAAAGTGTTAAAACTACTATTAACTAATAGTATCTTTTTAAATAAATAAATACATAAATATATGTTTCCTTTTTGATAAGGGTTAATTATATCTATACATTTAAATATAACAACGTTTTACAATTAGATTAGCCTCAAATCATCTCTGATATTAACATTAACCCCATGTTTGGCAAAAATAAACCAGCTTTTTGTTATTTAGCATTTGGTAAAATTAATAAAATTAGCTTATTCCGGTTTATAAAATAGCTTATAAGCTAACTTATTGATAAGTTAAGTTTATAAGCTAAAAACTTTTCAGCTAGTTTATCAATTTATCAAAATAAACTTTAAAGTGGTGACTCCCTTCTTCCTTCCTATAAAAAAAATAAAAATTCTCCCTTTACGTCATCGATGCTGATTGCAACTTCAACATCCGTCTTATCATTCAAGATTCAAGGTAGTGAAGCTTCAAATGTCTAAAATCATGCATATCAAATAATTAGTTATAAAAAGACCAACACACGTTCATAAGCAAATACACTCTTTCGATTGCACCATTGCACTACCTTTTTTTTTTTTTTTTTTTTATTATCTAACTAGACGAATTCTCATGTGTTGTGTATGAATTCAATATTACAGTTAAATTAGTCGTGATTTAAAGTTTGAAGCAACAACATAGCCATGAATTTGGATTGGGATATTGATAGTAAAAATATTGGGAGCAAGAATTTCTGGGAACATCTAGAACATTTCGTTTTTGGGCAAAATAGCAGTTTTCAAGTATTGTTTGACAAATTAAGTATTAATCAATATTTGATTGATTGGTCTGAGGTTATCTATAAAAAATATTTATCTAAGCCACTTCGTTTCTTTTTGTCCAAGTTGTTTCTTTTTTTGTATAGCTCACTTTCCTTTTTGTTTGTCAGTTTCAGGAATATTCTCATTCATAGGTCCAAAATCTACATCTTTGAACTGAAAGATCCGAATGATCCATATATTTTTAAAATCAACAAGCCTTCATTTCATTTATTTGAAAAAATTTATCAAATGAAAAATAACTATTTGCACAAAGTTTTGTAATGTATAACGTTGATCTCCTAAAATGAAATATAAACATAAATTACAATTTAATTAATTCGGCGAGTTTCGTTTGTTGAAATCAATTAATGATATCATCATCATATTATTATTATTATTATTATTATTATTATTATTATTATTTTACTTTTTTACATAAAAACACATCTAGATGAGATGTTCAAACAATAGTTTAATTTATTTTTAAACCGGCAATATTTTATATAATAGGTTCAATCGTAATTCACGAATGATATGTGTTATTGTGAAGATCATAACATAACTTTTTTTTAGGGAGGAGTTGTAGAAAAAAGTTACCTTATAATGATATAAAGAAAGTCATACTTTGATAACAAAAAAATATATTAATTCATCATATGTTTCTCTGTAATTGTGATAAATACTTACATTCAGAATGTTGATAAAAATTATGCGGTCTCAATTATATCATATGATTTATATAAAACTTTATGTACTGAAAGTTATAATAGAAAAATATATTACATTGTTGATATTATAAACTTATTATGATAAATAAAATAAAACGATGAAAATAAATGATGATGTTGCTGTAGTTTTTTAGTTATGCAATTGTGTTTAGTATTCAGCATTCCATTCACAACAGACAATTATTTGCATGTTTTGATCTTGGAATGATACATGGTTGCTTATTAATTTACGAATCGAATAATGATGCAATTTGTTCTATTCCTTACCCCAATTACGAATCTGATAATGATGAAGGAATTTTGTCGGAAATATTTATGATAAACCCAGTTCTTCGTAATTTTGCATCGATCACTACCCATCCAGAGTCATACATCTCCTCATCCTTTTCCAGTCACTAATATCTCCCACAAGCTAATTAATCCCTCGCCTTCTTCCAATACAGTCCGACTAACCAATGCCATTAGCCAAGGTTCATGTTTTGATTAATGTGTAATTGTGTATGCGAAACCTATACTAGTTATTGCCTTCTTTGATACTGCTTCCTCGGTTTTTCTATAATGATCCAAATATTCTTCCTTCAAGCTATATTGGAAACCACACTATCAACAATTTTTTGCTGCTAATGACCACACTTTTGTGATTGATAAGGTTATTATTCCAATAAATGTCCGCTTTTTCCTTAAATGTGTCTTGCAACATAGATTTTTGGGATCCAGCTCTCCTACAAAGGACATTCTTATTGGATTTAATCTTATTCTCAAGATGCCATATATGAAGTTTCTATATTCAGGTATTCATTATAAAAGTTTATTTAACCCATACAGTAGAATGCAACATGTTTGCATGGCTTCATCCGTTACGTAAGAAACTATTAAACAAGAAATCATTCCCATAACTTGTGCTTCATCCCATGCATATAGGTTATCTCACAAATAATTCCTCTCCTTTATGGTTAAATCCTACATTTTTTTTTGTTTCCTTTCCATTTTAAAAAAATGAGGATATCAACCCTACGAAAGTCAGATGAACCAAATCATTATCATCTTTCTATTCAAGAATGCATACAACTTGTTGATCAAGGAGTAATTAAATCCACTATGTTAGCTGTATATTTATTTGTGCTTTGTAATGTATCTTTGTATTTTTGGTATTTGTGTGGCCCTTCTATATTTTGCCCACAATCATAGATCTTTCTATATGTTGTATTATATATTGGTGGAATGCATTTTGTATTGACAGGGAAAAAACTCTCGTTAACATGGTATCAGGGCATTAAATCAACCCTAGCCGCCTTCTCTTTTTTTTTTCCTGCTCTGTTTACTGTTCTTCTCCTCTTAAGTCAATTCTATGGCTTCTCACCTTGATAAGATGTATGGAATCACCAACATCAAGTCATATGTTCCTTTGATCCTTGATCTTGACAGACTAAACTACGATGCATGGCGTGAGTTCTTCAAGAATCATTGTACTACATATAAAGTTTTCGGTCACCTCGATGGCACCAATCATAACCCAACCGATCAAGATTGGTGTACTGCTGATTCAATCGTGAAACAATGGCTATTTGGCACTCTCTCTCAACCTCTCATCCAAACAATGTTTTAAAAACCGGTTTGAACCGGTCGGTCGAACCGGGAACCGGGAACCGGGAGAGGGAGCGGTTCAACTATCACCGGTTTTACATTGATTTCTGAATCGGATTGAACCGGCCGGTTTTAAAAAAAACCCGGTTGAATCGGTCAAAATAAACCGGTTGAACCGGTTAAACCTAATAAAACCACATGAAAAATAACCATTTACATAACAAACTTTAGTGATTTTTTTCAAATCTATTAAGTTTTCTTTGAATAAAAATATATGTTAAATTTTATAAAATTTTTTGATGTGTTTGTATTCATATAAAACTATATGTTGTTTCTGTATTATACTTTATTTTCTTTTTGATGTATATGTATTGATGTAAAACACTAAAACTTATGATTATGTGTTATTTTAATGTATTTGAATTTATCTACAACTTATTTTTATATGTATTTTTAATGTTTGAACTTGTAAAATCAAATACATAATTTATATATGTATGTATGTGTATGAAAATAGAAAAAAACATGAAAAATATAGAAACCGGTTCTCCCGACGGTCGAACCGGTTAAACCGGTTGAACCGGGAACCGGTCACCATACCGGTTCAACTAATAAACCGGTTTTTAAAACATTGCATCCAAACCATATTGATACCTGATGCGACAGCCGCTCAATTGTGGAAAGCCATTGAAGACCTTTTTCGTGACAACAAAGAAGCAAACGCAATAGAACTCGAGAATCAACTCAGAAACATTGTTATAGGTGACTCCACTGTTATGGAAAACTACACACGCATCAAAACCATCTCCGATCTCTTAACCAACATTGGTTCCAAAGTTCCCGAACGCACTCTCGTCACATACGCTCTTAACGGCTTGTCATCAAAATTCGATCACATCGCCACTACAATTCGTCACAGAAATCCATTCCCTACACTCCTGAAGATGCGATCTATGCTCTCCATTGAAGAACAAACACTTCAAAATCAACAAAATCGGATACCCCAAGCCTCTCATACGGATTCTTCATCATCTCACCACGTTTTAAACGCCAATCATCAAACTCAATCTTCTAATTCCAGCAACATCTGAGGCAATAATCGTGGTGGCGGTCGAAATAGGGGTGGTGGTCGAGGACGGAATGGTGGCAGAGGCAGACATGGCCATCGCAATAATGGAGGCACGTTCTCGTTTCCGTCGGCAGCTCCTCATCCCAACGGACGTTGGGTTTTCATCCCAGCCGACCAACAATATGGGCTACTTCCTTCACCTAATCAGGGTGCTCGCTGGCCCACTCCCTTGCAAACCCAATCAAGACAGCAACCAATTTGGGCCAATCAGCACACAGCCCAACAAGCATTTTTTGCTGGACCTCAACCACTTCAGCCGTTTAATTGGCAGCAGGCCCAAAACTTTACGGATCAGCCCACAACACTCCCTCAAGCTTTCACTACTATGAACCTTCAAGACCCCGGAACGGCAGATTGGTACATGGATACCGGCGTGACTGCTCATCTTCATGCCGACTCAGGTATACTCAATTCCATTAAAAATAATTGTAATAATTTTTCAGTCATAGTCGGTGACGGATCTCGCATTCCGGTTACTCATGTCGGAAACTCTTCTCTTTATCAACATCCTTTTCGTCCTCTAAGTCTTAAAAATGTCCTTATTACACCTCAAATTATTAAAAATATCATTTCTGTTCGAAAATTGACTCGTGACAATAAATGTTTTATTGAATTTGACGAGTTTGGTTTTTCTGTGAAGGATTATCTCACCAAACAAACCCTCATTCGATGTGACAGCACGCGCGACCTCTATCCCTTCTCAAAACAACTTCCTCAAGTGTTTCTCAATGTTAGTTCTTCCACGTGGCATCAACGACTTGGTCATCCCGGCACTCAAGTCTTCAACCATTTACTATAAAAAAAATTTATCTCTTGTAATAACAAAGATCCTAGTATCTTATGTCATGCTTGTCAACTTGGCAAGCATGTCCGTTTGTCGTTTCATTTATCTCAAACTGATGCTAACTTTCCTTCTCATGTCATTCATTCCAATGTTTGGACTTCCCCTCTAATAAGTCATAGTGGAATAAAATATTATGTTATTTTTCTTGATCAGTATTCTCATTTTGTGTGGGTGTATCCATTACGAAACAAATATGATGTTTTCTCTAAATTTCTCCATTTTCGAGCATATGTTAATAACCAATTCAAAACCGATATTTAAATTTTTCAATGCGATAATGGCAAAGAATTTGATAACCAACACTTTCACCACCTTTGTGCCACTAATGGCATTCACACGCGCTTCTCTTGCCCCTACACGTCCCAACAAAATGGTAAATCCGAACGTATACTTCGAACCCTGTTATTCTAAGCCTATCTTCCACCCACTTATTGGGTGGAAGCTCTTCATATGGCAGCCCATCTCTTAAATATTCTACCCTCTATCACTCTCAAACATGACACTCCATTTCACAAACTCTTCCAGAAACACCCCTCCTATACTCACCTTCGTGTTTTCAGATGTCTTTGTTACCCCCATCTCAACAACACTAGCAAACTCCAACCCCGATCCACTCCATGCATCTTCCTTGGTTATCCTTCCAATCATAAAGGATATCGATGTCTCAATCTTCATACCAAAGAAATCATCATTTCCCGGCATGTTGCTTTTGATGAATCAGTCTTTCCTTTCGGCTCAATGACCCCTCATCAGTCTCCCAATTATGATTTCCTTAATATTGAATATCAACGGAACTGTTTTAACGATCCAACCATTCCCTCTCAACCTTCCCTTCATCATCCCGACCCAAGCACAACCACCGTCGATACCGCCACCCAACACCTTGAAAGTGACATCGACTCCACTCCCTCCTTGTCTGCTTCGGCGTCTTCTCCTTCTCCTTCCACTTAACCCTCTCTCACCCAAAATAACCCCCCACCACACTCTCAACCCTTTGTTCCCACCTCCACTCGCACTCATCATATGCAAACCCATGCTCGTCATGGAATCTTCAAGCCCATTGATAAATTAAACCTTCACACCCAACCCTCCCAATCTCCTCTTCCCAAAAACTACTCTCAAGCATTTCAAGACCCAAACTGGCACAATGCTATGACTGAAGAATTTAATGCACTTATTTCTAATGGGACTTGGGTACTTGTGCCTCGGCCCCCCACTGCAAATGTCGTTAACTGTATTTGGCTTTTTAAGAAGAAACATAATGCAAATGGATCTCTCGCTTGGTATAAGGCACGACTGGTTGCCAACGGTCGCAGTCAATGAGTTGGCATTGATTGTGATGAGACTTTCAGCCCGGTTGTGACACCGGCTACCATTCGAACTGTCCTTAGTTTGGCTATTTCACACCACTGGCCGGTTCACCAGTTGGATGTGAAAAATGCATTTCTACATGGTCACTTACAGGAGACCGTTTACATGCATCAGCCCCCAGGCTTTTGTGATCGATCTTTTCCGGATCATGTTTGCTTACTTCAGAAGTCCATATATGGACTCAAGCAAGCACCACGAGTGTGGTATCATCGGTTTGCTCAATTCATTATAGGGTTCGGCTTTACTAACAACAAATCTGATTCCTCTTTGTTCATCTATAGACAGGGCGCTCAGACTGCGTATTTATTACTTTATGTTGATGATATCATTTTGACTGCATCATCTTCCATTCTCTTACATAAGGTCATCACCACTCTTCGTTCAGAGTTTGCCATGACTGACCTAGGCACCCTGAACTATTTTCTAGGTATTGCTGTTACTAGAGACAAACATGGTATGTTCTTATCACAACAGAAGTATGCCACCGAGATCCTTGAGCGGGCTAAGATGCTCAATTGCAAACCAGCTCGCACTCCCGCCGACACATCAGCTAAATTTGATGGCACAAGTCCTCCTGTCACTGATCCGACTCTCTACAGGAGCCTTGGAGGAGCTCTTCAGTACCTCACATTCACGAGACTTGACATCACTTATGCAGTTCAACAGGTTTGTCTTTACATGCATGATCCTCGAGAGCCTCACTTCTCCGCTCTCAAGCGCATTTTGAGATATATTCGAGGTACTCTTGATCACGGTTTACAACTGTATGTATCTCCGTCTCGTGGTCTTATTGCCTATTCAAATGCCGATTGGGCTGGTTGCCCCAACACACGTCGCTCCACTTTCGGCTACTATGTTTTTATGGGTCAAAACCTCCTCTCTTGGTCGTCCAAGAGACAAGGTACCATTTCGAGATCCAGTGCTGAAGCTGAGTATCGGGGAGTTGCAAATGTTGTTGCTGAGACCTGTTGGTTGCGTAACTTGCTTCGCGAGCTTCACTACCCACCTCCTTCTGCTACACTTGTGTATTGTGATAACGTCAGTGCCGTTTATTTGTCCACCAATCCGGTCCAGCATCAACGCACAAAACATATAGAGATATGTAACGCCCGTAGATCCGGGCTCGTCAATTTAGAGGCAATAGGGGTCGAAAACGACTTTTCGACAAAAGATTTTTTAGAATAAATAATCTTAACCAAGTTGTAGAGTATGTCACAAGGAAGTTATGACCCGTCGAAGTTTCGCGATGAAACCAGCATGGCACCGGGAAGCGTAAATAGTGAATTTATGATAGAGCAAGATTTAGCCTTAGCGATCTAAACGAAAGTCATAGAATATGTTAAACTAAGAACATCGATAAAAAGAACGCCCAAATCTGACTTCGTATGAAGAAGTTATGATTTTTCGAAGTTTCGGACGAGCAGTGTACAGCCCGAAATTCGAATATTAGATCGAGCGGTTTTTAGCCGACACGACCTGAACGAGAATCGAAGATCTCGTTAAGAGTAGCGTAACGAGAAAAAGATGGGCAAAAACGGACGTCGGATGAAGAAGTTATGAGGATTTAACGGACCAATCCTATCCCGGCCTGTTAATAATATAAAATTTAAAATCGATTCAAAATTAGCCGACGAAGTCTAAACGAAAGTTGTAGAGTACGTTCCCACCTTCGCGTGGATATAAAGAACGTTGAAAACGGAGGTTGTACGCGAAAGTTACGAATTTTTAAAGTTTAGGATCAAATTCGCGAAGGCTGATAAGGACTTGATGACGTGGCGCGTTGTGGGCCGTCCATCGCTGATCAGTGAACGCTTCGGATTTGGACACGCCTCGCTTCGCATTACGCCCAGCGTCCGAGTTCGGTACGCCCAGCGTACCCTCCGGTCTTATCCCTTCCGAGTGCGAGACAGCTAGAGTCCATCTGGCAACCCCATCCGAAGTTATGCCCTGCGTAGCCAAGGATTACGCCCAGTGTAGTCCGAGGCCTCGCAGGGTATAAAAAGGGGCGAGGGTATCCGCATTTTTCACACAATTTTCCTTCTCTCTCTAGATTTCTTTCTCTCTCTAAGGGTTTTAACCCTCCCCTAAGCCTAGGTGATCCCCTAGCACCCTAAGGAAGCCCCCAGGCTCCCGGAGTCCCAAGAAAAAGGAGTCTTTCGGTTTCGAAACACTGCTCCAATTAAGTTCCGGTTTTCGATAAAATTCGCTGTAAGTGTGCTACGCTTACGTAATTTTTAATATAGCATTCAAATAATTGTAGGAATGTTATTAGGTCCTTAAAATAATTATTTAGGCTATTATTATGAGTTATATTGAGTGTTATTAACGCTTATATAATAATAATAATAGTCAGACTAATTAATTAGTCACGGTTAGACTAAACCCTAGTGGTACTGGTACTAGGTTTTATCGAATGAAAATCGTTTTGAAAGTATCGAAGCGCTGTCCGAGTGCTGAGTCATCACCTTTCAGGTGAGTGCATAGTTACATTCATCTTAGACATAGATATGAAGTATTTTATATGAACTACGTGCTATTTGTGCATATTATCTGAATACTTGCTGTCTATGCTGGATGAACGTTTTATACATGCTTTAAAGGATTTAAACTGTATACGTATTTTATATATACAAATATGTTGGGTATGAGATGGGTAGATGAATGATGAGAGATAGAAGATGATGTGAGTATACATTGGCAGCTATAGACTTAGTGCCTATGGGACGAACACCGGTAGCTATGGACTTAGTACCTGTTAGACATTGGTAGCTATGGATTTAGTACCTGTTAGGAATTGGTAGCTATGGACTTAGTACCTATTAGTTAGATGCTGGTAGCTATGGATTTAGTACCTGTTAGGAATTGGTAGCTATGGACTTAGTACATATTAGATAAACACCGGTAGCTATGGATTTAGTACCCGATGAGTAGACTATAGCAGCTATGGAATTAGTGCTTTACGAATGAACGTTGGCAGCTATGAATTTAGTGTCAGTCCTATAACCCTGGAAGTAAGGGACTTCGGAATAAATGAATGCATGATAGATGACTCTTAGGTTAAAACCTTAAGAGTAAAGAAAATAATGGGGATGGGTAATTGGGTTGATAGTCTGATTGTTTAAACATAATAATTATATTATTGTGGGTTGAAAACCCTATGTACTCACCAGGTTTCCCAACCTGACTCACTTAGTTTATTTATATCACAAGTGACGATATGAAGTGACATTACACTGAGAGATTTAAAGACATGTAGATCACTAGTGTAAATAATTGTAAGTTCTGTTTATGCTTATGTTTCTATATTAACGATGACATCTCAAACATTTTAAAATGAAATAAATACGTTTCTTCGAAAATGTTTTATTAACGTATTTATCATGTTTTTCTGGGAACAAATTCCGCAACGTTTTTGTTAAAAGAAGTGCTCTGATTTTTATAAAGCATAAAAAAATTGGTCTTTTCTGGCCGTGAAAATTTGGGATGTCACAGTTGGTATCAGAGCATTAGTTTAAGCGAACTAGGAATATGGATTTATTTCTAGACTTAAACTTACAATGCTAAGCGATGATTGTGAGGTGTGAGCACTAGCTTATTTTAGGAATGATGCCTAAATTGCTTTTATGTGCTAAATGATTTGTTATGCTATAGTTTGATCGGATCTATGGTCTGTTGTCGACCGGATCTGAAAACCTTATGTGTTTAGGATTCTAAACGTACGACTACGATATTAGAACTAGCATGTAAACATTTCGGAGTGATAAGGATGATTTAAACGTCGATCCTAAGTAAAGGTCTAGATTCACCTTATTCAGTGTATAGATCAAGATGGCAAGAACCTGTAGCGGAAACGTGAATGCAAATGGGAACAGAAACCAACCCCCAGTGGTTCAACAAATACCTGTTGTAGAAGAAGTTGCACCTGAGCCAGGCACCATGGCTGGAGTTCAAGCCATGATTTGGGCTATGCTAGCTGAACAAAGGGAAGAAATGAATCACTTCATCTATCATGAGGTACAAAATCGACCCCCCTTTCCTTCTCTATCGTGTAGATTCCATTTTGGGGTTAGGGCTTGAATCACTTCATCTTTGGGGTTTTGAATGCTTCAAACCCCTCTTTCTAGTTTGTGTTATAGATCTGGACCCTTCTAGGTCCAGAGAGTCGAGAATATGAAGCTTTAGTTAAGTAAACCTTTGGGTTTGAAGCTAAGAGGCATTGGGGTTTTTATGGTATATTATGCAAAATATGATGGGTTTTATGCATAAGAAACAGTCTTATGTGCTCATACAAACCCTAATGCTTGGATCTAGGTTTCTCTATTGTACATGCTTTGAATCCAAGACTAATAAACTTAGATCTAACATATTATAAACTGAATTAGGGTTTATAGAATTACCTTTGATTGTTATATAGCAATAAAAATCAATTCCCGGCTTGGATTGGCCTTAGAAAGCTTAGTGCCTCAAGTGCTGCACCTCTAATGGAGTCACAAACACCATATGCAACTTGGATGAAGAGGAGAAGAAGAGAGGCTGCCCAAAAACGGCTGGAAACCCTAATGGAAGACTTGTCCACGTTTTTGGGGCATAGGGGCCCTTTATATACATGTAGGCTATTAGGGTTTACAACTAGGAAACCCTAATATGACTGCTTAGGCCCTAAGCAGCCCATAGACTCCTTCAACATATCCCTTGGACGATTTCTAATGGGCTTCCCATAGAATTCGTCCAACCTATATATTATTAGGTGATCCATAGCCGAATTATAATTATCTTATAATTACAACTTCAGTCCCCTAAGTTTAATTAATCCCTTTTAGCCACAAAATTAATTATCAATTAATTCTTGACTAATATTAATTAAACAATATGATTTCTCCTTTAATATATTATTCTCATAATATATTAATAAATCATATTTAAACCTTTCTCTCCTTAAATCATCCTACATATTGCTATGGTGAAGGCAACCCAAAAGGACCATGCTCATAATCGGGTCAAGTACATACCAAAATAGTTATGGACTTAGACACTAATCCAACAGTCTCCCACTTGGATAAGTCTAATAACTATTTTCCGTACGACTTCAAAACCTGATCAGCAATCGTAGCTTTCAAAAGCCGCTGTCAACTCTGATCTTATCAGATAGCGTGTCCTCTAGATAAGGGATTATATATTCCTCCATTCTCAAGATATCGTATAGACATAAGACATGAATTTCAATCATTCTCTCTATACTATTTCCCGACTTCCGATTTATGACGACTGACAACAGACTACAATTGAACACATCAACTTAGTCTCGGCTTGGCCAAGCTCTTAGGTGTCATCACTAAATCATCGAGAGGCCCATAGATATCGCTTTTATCCCACTTTGGGTAAAAGGAATGGATAAACTTCGACTCAAATGCTCGCTTCCATTTATTGATTGAATCACACACAACGATAAGTTTTATAACACCAAGTTACTGGTGCGTTTACTTATTATCAATGTGTAACCGACCAACAAATAACAACTCACACGTCTCGGTTTCAAGAATATACAATATTATCGTCTCACTAATCACTCGTGATAAATCCATGAAGTGATCCAAGTGAGCGTGGGTTTAATCCAATACTCTAATCTTATCAAAGCACTCATGAATTCTGCAGCAAACTTGTGCCATGTCTCAACGCTTCAGACAATCTACAGACAGATTCATGACAGTCTTTATTCATACCTACTCCCAACGTATGACCGACTGTGGATGTTTGAATAACCTAGTTATTCTGGAAGTCAAAACATGCAAACTGAAACATGACAATAATACTTAATCCTATATGGCCCCAAACTTGTGAGAGTAAATAAAACACTTCTATTTATCCACCATATTGATCACTCATTATTTATCATTTAATGTTTCGAATAATCAACTCATTACTTGAATTACAACAACAATTGTCCCATGCTCTAAGCATGCACACTTTGTTTCCTATGGTCCATGCTTTGTGAAATAGAACAATTGAAAACTTTTCCAATGATTCTCATTTCACAATTCCTCAATCCCCATTATTAGTGTAAGAACACAAGGTTCTTCCACTACTAGAATATGCTAGATTCTAACATTTTACGCAACGATCCTTTCGTAAAGTCATAGCACAAAAGTCACCAAGACTTGGCTAATGAAATTACAAAGTACTTTCTTAGAAATTGTTACAAGACAATTCCATAGACGTGAAGTCTCACATTCAAAGTACATTCCTTTGAACATCCTTCTTGCATAAAGTTTTCTAATCTAGACACAGAATCTCAATATCCAACTCCCAATATGGAAACATTTCCACATTTGCCATATGACAGCTCATTCTTAATAGAATCTTATCTATTCATAATAATGTCGATATGGTCCATCCAATACCATACTTCCAACTACTCGCAAGCGACCAATCCTCAGTGAACTTTGGATCGTCCTTTGATAGTTGTTTAATAATTTTAGTTAAAATCCATTCTAGTCCTTTTTCCCTCTTAATGTGCTAGACATTTGAAAAATTTTAGAATGGTAAATATTATAGCATTTGCAATCGATCCTATACCCGAAGCGTATGGGACACGATGCATAATGTCTTACATAAAGATATGATACTTTACCAATCTTTTGCCATAATATTTTATGTGTCATGTTCTCACAATTCGAACTATGAAGAGGGATGCCGTAATCATAATCGAATTTTAAGAACACACAATGTATCCTTTGACTGAAAATGTTAAAATTTCTCAATCTAAGCTTTAGATTTTGAAATGAAGTATAATATTCTCTCCCTTAATTATATTAAAACAACTTTTCAACCCATGCAACTTTGCAAATTGAATCTTTGTTTTTCTATAATTAATATTGCTAATTTGCAATACTCGCCATAATAATCATACAAGCATAACACTTATGCTCCCACTATCATGATGATTATTATCATATAAGCATAACACTTATGCTCCCACTAGCTTTGACATGTATTCAGAAAACAAATGAACTTTCAGAAAACAATGCCTATTGAATTTCTGAAATTCATATTTCTAATACCAGATGCTTCGATAAGCCTTTATCTAGGCTTCTTAACCTTATACACCTTTGTCTTAGATAACTCATATGTGTGTTTAAACAATTCAGAACTTATGTTACTAAGTTCCAAATGTTGAAACTAATTGCCAAATCTCATAATTCGAACTATGGAAAGGGATGCCGTAACCATAATCGAATTTGAGAATACAATTTTCACAATTGCTATCTTCTTAAGATTTCTCTTAGTGAAAGCATTTCCTCACAGTCATTTTCATGAAGGAGGGAATCTTATGACACTTAGATTTTATGGTGTATGAGTTCCTATCCATGTGACTTTGCCAAAACCAAGGTTTGCGACAAATCCAAACTCATATGGACTGAACTTTCTTAATCTTGATTTCTTGCCCTATGGTAACACGAGTGCCCACCATGTCTTCCAAGTAGTTTAGTAACTTGTCCTTACATATCAATGTACTTTCCATCGACTAAGGCTCTATTATGCATTCAAATGAGAACTCATAGAACTCACATACGCAATTAACTCAATTGGAATGGCACAAAAACAAAATAATGTCAGCACGATAGGTTGTAAACCTCAAGTCGTGTGCTAGTGATGATCGATAAGGTATATTCTTGATTTGTTCTTGAAACCTTTCAAGACCATTAAGACTCCCACTGACTCCTTGACATATAAGATTCTCTTGTCAAGAAACATTTCTTGACAAAGCAAATATTCAAGAGTTAGTGTAGTTCTTATCAAGACAAAACACTTCACATAATTGGTCCTAGTTGGTCTTTGTCTTATCCAAGACAGCATAACTTACCAATTTCAAATGTGCAAGAATAAGAAAACATTTCCAAATTCCACATTTGATGAGTGTTATAAACCAACTGAAGACTTGTCACTCAATGTCACAATCTTGACTCTAAGACTTGATATTGGAACAAAGTATGATTGGCTCTTTGATTTAACCATTTCTACAATTCTCGATTCCTCTTCTTAGACATGCAAATGCACTAAGACTCACTTAGAGGATCAATTGAGATATGGTTCTTAATCATTAAGACTTCATCATAAAACACAATAAAAGGTACTCTCCCTTCTTCTTAGAATGGAGAAACTTTTATCTTTCTGCCTTCCTGATTCTTCTTATTCGTTCTGCTATTGATTGAAACTATTTCAGTTAACTCAGAATTATACTCAATCTTATAAGTATAACCATATTTACTAAACTTTAGTAAATTATGACGAATATCTTTGTCACTCTTGTGGTAGACTTGATCAATGTACGGCCTAGTGTACTCGATCTCCTAGTCCTTCAATTGACACTTTGTCAAAGAATTAGTCTAAGTTTCCCAAATGTGAAAGTTTTTCATTCATCATACAATACACATTGCATGATTCCAAGTTTCTGTCAAATTGAAACTCGGGCGATGAGAAACTCTCCCTATTTGGTAAACTTTTGATATGCCCACAAATAACATAATTAAGAATCAAATCCATTATTGCTAATAATAGAAACATTCGAACATCAATTTTTCATACATGCCATTGCAAGGATAAATAAATAAGATAAAATCAAAATTCATTTTATTGCGGAAAAATTTTGTCCTTACAATGCAATTCAATTGAAAAACTATGTTATTACATATTTCTTAACAATCTATTCTAACTCCAAGTAGTGGCTCAAGAATCCATTCTTCAAGTAATGCGATCGAAATCCATTTCATCACGATTAGATTCAGCTCACTTGTTCCCTTAAGCTTCCTCGCTTTTCTTTGATCCTACAAAACATCAAAATGTAATCTTATTACATCATGTATTAAGAATCTAGAATAGGAACTTAAAAGAGTTAGATAATGGATTTTACCTGAAGCAGAGCCATACTTCCTGACTCTCCCATCTCTTAGATCTCTCAGGTAGTTAGGGCAACTTCGTCTCCAATGCCCCTTCTCTTGGCAATAAAAGCAAATGGACTCCTTTGTCACAGCACATCGAACAATCACAGACTTAGTTCTTTCTGGACTTCCAATGTTTCCAGTGTCCATTGAAGTTTGGGAGTTTGATTCACCAGACAAATTTGCTTGATTAGCACGCCAAATCATTGCTGATTCAGCAGCTATAAGCAAATAGGTGAGATCAATAAGGGTCACGTCGTGGTCCATCATATAGTACTCTCTAACGAAATCACTATATGATTCAGGAAGTGACTGAAGAACCCAGTCAACATCCAACTCACTTGAAATCTCGACACCCAACATGTTTAACCTATCAATGTGTGTTTTCATCTCTAAGACATGCGCACACACAGGTTTCCCATCTTCGTGTTTTCTTGCCAAAAGGGCTTGAGTGAGCTTGAACTTTTCAAGCCTTTGAACTTGTGGGTCAGGGAGAACAATTGGAGGAGGTGGAGGAAGTGAAGCATGACTCTCATTTCCTTGATCGTATCTCGGAACGTCATCTTCATTCGGAAAACTTGTTCCATGGGATTTGGGAAGACCATTGTAAGATTCAGACATCTACAAAACAGGAGAAAATTCAAGTTATGTTGATTAGAATTCTTGATGTAACACCCAAATGAAACATCAAGCTAGGATCCAACACAATACTCTACAACCTAGAAGAGGGATGCCGTAATCTAGTTGCAGAATATTTGAAGGTAGGTAAATGACGATTTACCAATTTCCACCATAAAAAACGAAAAGGAAGATTAAGTTTTAAATGAATTGAAACTCCTAGATCTTTTGAGATTCATTGAACATTTCAATGGCATGTTTAATCTCGATTATGCCCTACTATTTGTGACTGGGATGCCGAGGATCACAAACAAGGTGTGAATAACCATACGAATCACGTGGTGCACCCAATGCTACAATCACCTAATCAATGTGCCGGTTAGCCACACACGCTCCATTGATCTATGACAAACATCGAGTCACCCTTCGCTACCAATGTCATCCCTAAATTAGTGTGCCGGTTAACCACACACGCTCCACTAACATTTGACAAGGGTACGAAGTGTAATTCCATGGGTTAGCATACAATTTCACATTTTGCCTAAAGTAACTATGATTTGGGAATTTGAAAAAGCATTTAGTTACTTTGTACTTCATTATACTTATAATGGAAGGTTTCTGTCCTATCCTACCCGTTCGGCTAACGACCCTCCACTAGTCAAGAGTGCGGTGGGTAAGAGTGGACACCCATTCAATTGCCATTTTATAGGCAATTTCCTTAAACACCCCTTATAGACCAGCTTCGTGAATGAGGCCTACTAACGGTAAGACTGACTGGTTACTCATACATATATAATATTAGACTTTTAATGTTATATATAGTATAGGGTGTATTTTACACTTTTAAAATACTAGGTGGTTTAACTTAGTAAATTATACTTTTAATTTAATTAAATGTAAACCAGAAACTTTATGGGTTTATTAAATCACCTTTAATTATGCACTTTAATTAATTTAATAAAACCATAAGGATGTAATTTGAACTTTTTCAAAATTAGGATTTTAGAATTTAGACCTTTTTCAAAATTAAACCTTTTAATCAAACAATTTAAATTCCAAAACCTGAGGGCAAGTTTTGAAACTTTTCAAAACATAAGCAAGAACATTCTAGATCAAAATACTACTAATAATAATTAACCAATTAATTAGTAATTATCTAAATATGACCTAATTTAATTTCTTGCAAGATAATCTATCAAATAATTCAAATAAATCAAGTTTATCACATAAGGCAATGATTATCTAATTAATTTGACAATTATCTTTTATTTTGGTAAGGATATCTTTTAAATTAAACAATTAATTTAACCTAATCCCTTAAATCCCCTAGAATTCAAAATTATGGGATGGGATATTCAAAATCTTTAATTACCAAATTTAAACATTTAAAGGATAATTACAAGATATGGCAATATCCAAATCCCTAAAATTTAGGATCTTATCTTGGGGGGCAAGGGATTTTCGAAATCCCTAAGTTTTATAACACCAAGTTACTGGTGCGTTTACTTATTATCAATGTGTAACCGACCAACAAATAACAACTCACACGTCTCGGTTTCAAGAATATACAATATCAATGTGTAACCGACCAAATGATTTCTCCTTTAATATATTATTCTCATAATATATTAATAAATCATATTTAAACCTTTCTCTCCTTAAATCATCCTACATATTGCTATGGTGAAGGCAACCCAAAAGGACCATGCTCATAATCGGGTCAAGTACATACCAAAATAGTTATGGACTTAGACACTAATCCAACAAAATACACCATGCATGAACACCAAGTTCAGACCTTTACATGAATTTTGGGTGTTAGAAGGTGTCACACCCCAAAACCAAGAATGGCGGAAATGTTCTGGGGCGGAGGACGTCATGTACAATATCATAACAATGCAAAGTAGTAAATAAGCAACAACACCATCCATTGCATTAATAGTATAATTTCATACAAGTGTGTTCTTTAATAGTAATAAGACACCAAAAATGAATAATCAAAATAAAAGACGAGTCTTGAAGATGCTTCGTCTACTCAAAACCTGGTCATCGGTACTTGTCTATTGGTGACCTGAGAATACAAGTTATTTTGAAAGCGTAGATCAGCATTTAAGCTGGTGAGTTCATAAGTATTTAGTGTAAATGTTTGTAATTGAACAATGTAAATGTTTGTATAAGTTTGATGAAAATGTTTCTAATAAATTTAAAGAGTTTTGAACAATAAATAAATAATGACTTGACGTCAGTTAATAAAACGATTTAAAAGTAGTTTGTTTTGAAACACAGTTTGAAGCATATGAAATCCATGTTTGAAACGCAATTATAAATCACAATGTGATTGATCTTATAACTAGCATGTTTTCTACTTGTATTCCCCCCCCCCCCATAAAAGCATTTAAAATCATATTAAAGATACGTTAAGGGGTATGAACTCACCTGAAGTGAGTGATGTGAATGTAAGATCGGTAGAGGATGCTAAGTGTCAAGTGAGGACATGAGCACACACGGATCCTATTTAACATATAATGACACATATATGCTTACAACTAGTGCTTATAACAACTAATTATGTAATGGAACAACCTTAGGGACTAGGAAACACTTGTGCTGAAGTGTTAAACCACATAGGGTTGCACATAAGGGGTGTAGGGCTTCTCTTGGGAGTTTATGGCCCATATGGTAAGAACCACATGAGTTTATGACCAAGGGGTAATTTCCCCATGAGTTTACAGCCGTAAACTCATGGTATTAAGTACCAAGTTGTGTGATAAGGTCTTATAAATCAATATGAAGTGTTCTATGATCAAGTCTAAGCCTTAGGACGAAATGGTGGCACCATTGCACCATTAACTAGTGTTTACGGCCTAAGGACCATTTTTCCATGAGTTTACAGCTGTAAACTCATGGTATCTTGTACCAAATCAAAGTTTAAGGTCCTTAGTTCATGTTAGAAGTGTTCTAGACTTGGTCCCAAGGCTTTGGAAGGGGTTAGGGCTCATTTGCATGAAGTTAAGGCTCTCGTTGATCTCGATCTCGTCGAGTGGGATTACAAGAGTCTCGTAGGATAAACACTTTTTCTAGTTGGAGACGTGGAAAGTAGAATGTACGTTATTGAGTTCACGCGATAGATTGAGTTTGTAAGCTACAGGGACGATTCTGGCAAGAATCTCGAAAGGCCCTACTTATCTTGGATTTAGCTTTCCACGCTTTCCGAAGCGTATCAAGCCCTTCCAGGGTGAGACTTTCAAAAGAACGCGGTCTCCCACCTGGAATTCCAAAGGTTTCCTTTGCTTGCCTGCATAGCTTTTCTGACGGTCTCTAGAGGCTTTCAATAGTTCACGAATCTAAATGATCTTCTCTTTCGTTTCCCGTATGATTTCCGGACCTGTGAGAATGCTGTCAAGAACTCGTCCTTTAGTTAACCGGGTGTCACCCACCTCAGTCCAACACAGAGGGGATCTGCACTTTCGACCATAGAAACCTAGAAATTGATGAATTTCTGTAGGTGTCTTCGGTGCTGACCGGTTCTTAATGGACTTGATTTTGGAAGTGTCCATGTGCATTCCCTCTTCACTAACAATGTGGCTCAAGAATTCGACTCTTCGAATCCAAAAGTCGCACTTAGAGAACTTCGCATAGAGTTTTTCCGATCGTAATGTTTCGAAGACTCTTTGTAGGTGCTGACTATGCTCCCCCTTACTTCGAGAGTAGATAAGTATGTCATCCATGAAGAAAATGATGAACTGATCCAAGTAAGGATGACACACCCTATTCATTAGATCCATGAATACAGCTGGTGCATTGGTTAATCCGAACGGCATCACTACGAACTCGTAGTGTCCATAACGAGTTCGGAAGGCTGTCTTGGGAACATCCTCATCTAACACTCGTAACTGGTGATACCCGGATCGTTGATCTATCTTCAAGAAATAGTTTGCTTCTTGAAGTTGATCAAATAAGTCGTCAATGCGGGGTAGAGGATAACGATTTTTAACGGTAAGCTTGTTGAGTTCCCTGTAGTCGATGCACATACGAAACGATCCGTCTTTCTTCTTGACGAACAAGACCAGTGCTCCCCATGGTGAGAAGCTTGGCCTAATGAAACCCTTCTTGAGAAGTTTGTTAAGCTGACTGGAAAGTTCCTGCATCTTTGCTGGTGCCAGACGATAAGGAGATTTGGCTACTGGAGTAGTCCCTGACACTAAGTCGATTCTGAACTCGACTTGGCGTTGCGGTGGTAATCCCGATAGTTCTTCTGGAAAGATGTCGGGAAAGTCGCGTACTTCTGGAATGTTCTGAATGTCTTTCACTTCTTGACTCGTATCAAAGATGTGAACAAGGAATGCATGATATTCCTTTCGTAAGAACTTTTGAGCTTGAATACAAGAAATGATGCGGAGGTTCGTACTAGATTTGTTGCCGTAGATAACTAGAGTTTCGTTGTTAGGGAGGTTAAGACGAACTGCTTTCTCAAAGCACATGATGTCGGTGCGAAGATAACTTAACCAATCCATGCTGATTATGATGCCGAAACTTTTAATTGAGACCGGCATGAGGTCTATTTGGAAAGAATGACCATCTAGAGTTAGAGTACAACCTAAGTATATGCAGTTAGTACTTTCCGTTTTTTCATTTTCCATTTCTACAGTGAATGATTCCTATAGTGCACGTGGTTTTTGTTTAGGTAAGTGAACAAATTTCTGGCTAACGAAACTTCTCTCTGCTCCACTATCGAATAGTATACATGCATATGAATTATCGAGGAGAAACGTACCAGTAACTATCGTAGAATCAACTACAACTTCCTCGTGGCCTATCGCCAGAATCCTTTCCACTCCGCCAGCATTCCCTGCCTTCGGGCACTCTCTCTTGAAATGACCAACCACGCCACAACCGTAGCAAGCCTGGCCCACGGCAATGCCAAGGACTTGGTTAATTGGCCTCGCCGGAGCCTTACAGAATCGGGCAGTGTGCCCTTTCCTAGTGTAGTTACTAGTTAGCGCACTGCATTTCCCGGCAGGCACCATTATGATGGAAAGTGAATTTGTTGCACTTGGGCAAATTTCCGGTATACGGCTTCCTTAGCGCTGTAGCAGTAGGTACAATCACAGAATTAACAGCCACCACTTGCTGCTTCTTGGCAGAGCTCTGCGCTGATTTTCCTTTGTTGTTATCCCAGAACTTCCTCTTATTGTCAGCGGCTTTGGAGGATTCTGGGATAGCCAGGGTTGTTGTCGTTGTCGGGGTAGAGACTCCGTGATCAATGAGTCGTTATGCCAATCTCTTGGCACTATCGAAAGTAGTGGGGTTTGACGCTAAGACATTCCCCTTAAATGGAGGCATTAGCCCCCAAATGTACCTCTTAATCTTCTTCCCCTCAGTGGGAACCATATTGGGACATAGCGCCACCAGATCGCTGAACCTGGTAGTGTACACCACTATGTTGGAACCTTTCATGGTCATACTCCAGAGTTCCTGTTCCATTTTCTGATCCTCGCCCCTCAGGCAATATTCTTCAATCATCAACCCTTTAAGAGCTTCCCAGCCCATAGCACTTGCCACTATTAAAGTTAGTGACTTGACATGGCTATTCCACCATGTCATGGCTCTATCACTGAAGGTGCATGCAACAAATTTTACTTTGCTTCCTTAAGTACAGGAACAAATCTCAAAGATCGATTCCGTCTTTTCGAACCATTGCGACAGCGCAATGACTCCACCGATCCCATTGAAGGTTCGAGGTTTATAGTTGGTGAAGTCTTTATAAGTGCACTCTCGCGAGCACACGACGACGTCACCTTGCGTGGAATGAACGACTGTTCCACCTCCACTAGTTCCCTGGTTGTTGTGATATTATACCATGGCTGTAGCAACAGCCGCAGCTACTGCAACATTGAGAGCTACCATATGTAATTGTGGAGGAGTTGGTGTTTGAGTTGGAATAATCGGAGGATTACGCCTTGCTGACTTACGAGGAGGCATCTTTCAACTATAAGTTTAAAAGATGAGTACAATGATAAGAATTCAATAGTGAAGTAAATGAATGAGTCCCATGAACTAAATCTCCATAGTTCAACAACTTAGATAAGAGTATGAGTTCCATAGAGTTTTAGAATCACAAGAGTGAATGTATTTGAACAAATATTTCTACAAAAGATTAGCTGACTGCCAATATCATTGATATTAAGGATGTAATAAGTTTGAGGAAAAAATTGACCTAAGAGTAGGTCTTACATCATATCAGAAGTAGAAAAACTTTGACAGCTTAGAAGTCTAGTTAAAGTACTTGAGTGACAGGAATATTTTACAGAAAAGTGCTTCATAGAGCACCGATACTAAAGGCTATTCCTTAAACCAAAAGAAAAGATGAGTCAGACATCTTCTTCTGGCGACGGGTATTCCTCGGGCGAACCCTCAGATCTGCCAGTTGACGTACTACGTCTTGGAGATGTCGCTCATGAGCTCTTTGATGCACTCGAAGTTCTATAACCTTAGCGCGGGATGCATCTAGCTGTTGTTGCAGAGCCTCATTGGTTCTTCTAGTCCTTTCCATGGCTTCTTCGAGTTGGCGAATGCGGACCGTGTTAACACCAGTGTTAGCATCAATTTCCATGACTCGGTCGATAGCCGCTCCACCTTGCTCAATACTCCGAGCAATCCTGCGGACCATAATGGGCAGGACTCGGTCAGCAGAGCCTCCTTCGCTGAGATTGTAAAAGCTTCGGTGTCCATTGAAGTGTAATGGTTGACCCTGCTCATCACTCCAACAATTCAAGTTTGTCGCCCACAAGGGTGTGGGACCTTGAAATGCAGGTCGGGGGGTTGAGATTTGGGTTCTGAATTACTTGAGGTAGGTTGTTGACTTCTGGTTTAGAGTCAGAACCATCTGAAAAGCCTTCTACGAGGTGATCATCCAAAGGGACTGGATGGTCATCTTCTGGCTCTTCATCTAGCCATCCAACATTGCCCTGATTTGGGAAGTACGGGTCTCCGGGGATATGGAATCCAACCATGATATCTACGCGAGAAGTAGGGGTAAAAGAATTAGTTAATTGACGTACTAACTATGATAATTATAAGATGATCCTTATTAGTTACTCCAACACATGCGTAGTGCATACCAATCATATGTAATCAAAACAAGATATACCTTCGAATATGTGATCCTAACCCTATGTCCACAACCAAACAAGGAACATAAAGTAAAGAAAAGATCACAGATTCTAAGTCTATGCCGCCATAGTTACAATATAACCGTAGTGTCTCCAGTCAGCAACTATTGACATACTAATAAAGACCTGTTTAGTTCTTAAATAAGTAATTATGGTAAAACAAAATACTCTTATAGTATTTTAATTGTATGTTATGTTCTAATGTTCTCATTGTAGTTGTGTTGGTAAGTTCTTAGACTTGTTGATACATCACAACCATTCTCGGCATATGCTAATCACTTCTCGGACCAACATAGTTGATCAGGCTATGTCACTCCCAGAACTGACCATACATCCCTGAGCTCACTTGTGATGTTCAACAATCGTAATACTTTTGTTATGTTCTAGTATGGTACTGATCTATAGTAAGTATGTAGGTATGTAATTATGTATACTTCTTGTTAAGTAATTTAGTACTTAAAAATATAAACTCTTGGTTAGAGTATTTTAATCCCGTTGTGTTTATAGTTTGTATATCTTTTAATGGGTTGATATACTCGATTCACTATAAACAATGCTCTGATACCAATCTGTCACACCCCAAAACCAAGAACGGCAGAAACGTTCTAGGGCGGAGGATGTCATGTACAGTATCATAACAATGCAAAGTAGTAAATAAGAAACAACATCATCCATTGCATTAATAGTATAATTTCATACAAGTGTGCTCTTTAATAGTAATAAGACACCAAAAATGAATAATCAAAATAAAAGACGAGTCTTGAAGATGCTTCGTCTTCTCAAAACCTGGTCATCGGTACCTGTCTACTAGTGACCTGAGAATACAAGTTATTTTGAAAGCGTAGATCAACATTTAAGCTGGTGAGTTCATAAGTATTTAGTGTCAATGTTTTTAATTGAACAATGTAAATGTTTGTATAAGTTTGATGAAAATGTTTGTAATACATTTAAAGAGTTTTGAATAATAAATAAATAATGAGTTGACGTCAGTTTATAAAAGGATTTAAAAGTAGTTTGTTTTGAAACACAGTTTGAAGCATATGAAATCCTTGTTTGAAACACAGTTATAAATCACATGTGATTGATCTTATAACTAGCATGGTTTCTACTTGTATCCCCCCATAAAAGCATTTAAAATCATTTAGAAGATGAGTTAAGGGGTATGAACTCACCTAAAGTGAGCGATGCGAATGTAAGATCGGTAAATGATGCTAAGTGTCAAGTGAGGACTTGAGCACACACGAATCCTATTTAACATATAATGACACATATATGCTTACAGCTAGTGCTTATAACAACTAATTATGTAATGGAACAACCTTAGGGACTAGGAAACACTTGTGCTGAAGTGTTAAACCACATAGGGTTCCACATAAGGGATGTAGGGCTTCTCTTGGGAGTTTATGGTAAGAACCTCATGAGTTTACGGCCAAGGGGTAATTTCCCCATGAGTTTACGGCCGTAAACTCATGGTATTAAGTACCAAGTTGTGTTATAAGGTCTTATAAGTCAATATGAAGTGTTCTATGATCAAGTCTAAGCCTTAGGAAGTAATGGTGGCACCATTGCACCACTAACTAGTGTTTACGGCCTAAGGACCATTTCTCCATGAATTTACGACCGTAAACTCATGGTATGTTGTACCAAATCAAATTTTAAGGTCCTTAGTTCATGTTAGAAGTGTTCTAGACTTGGTCCCAAGGATTTGGAAGGGGTTAGGGCTCATTTGCACTCTTAAATAGAGTTTACGGCCCAAGGAGGTTCCTTGGCCGTAAACTCCCTTTTGATTATGTTTTCTTGCTGATTTCTAGATGTAAACTAGTTGGTTTATGTATAGAACAAGCTAAGACAAGAGTACTTACAATATAGAAGTTTGTAAGGGTGCTTAAGGCTCAAGAACACTAGTGTGTGTTCTTGGTGAAATGAAGAACACTTGAAGATCTATCAAATGAAGAGATTTCATGGATGAAATCATGTACAAACACTAGATATTGAAGAATATCAACTAATCAAGGAAAAAATCACTTACAAAGTTGAAGATCTAGTGAGAAATTCGGATGATACTTGAGAGAGAATGAGTTCTAGGCTTGAAAATGGTAAAAATGACTAAAATGACTAAGTGTCATATTTATACCTTAGAGTTTACGGCCGTAAACTCCATCTTATGGCCGTAAACTCCAAACTCTTGGAGTTTTGAGACTTAAGTGTTGTACAATTAACTCTAGAGTATACTTCCTATAATTACCTCTGATGTATTTAAGATCAAAACTCCCAAACTGACTCCAAAACTGCTAAAATTTAGCAAAAGAAAGTGTGACTTTGATTGAATGCAGGGTTTGTTATAAGATAGGAATTTCGAGTTGTCACATCATCCCCCAGTTAGAGGGAATTTCGTCCCGAAATTAGAGTTTAAGCAAATAAGTAGTTATAAATAACTAAGTAAAAAGATGAGGATATTTCAATTTCATATGATCGTCGCGCTTCCAAGTGAATTCAGGTCCTCTCTTGGTGTTCCAACGAACCTTCCTATCTGGATACGATTTTGTTTTGTTTGCTTGACCTCTCGGTCCATGATCTCTACAGGTTCTTCCACGAAGTTAAGGCTCTCGTTGATCTCGATCTCGTCGAGTGGGATTATAAGAGTCTCGTAGGATAAACACTTTTTCTAGTTGGAGACGTGGAAAGTAGAATGTACGTTACTGAGTTCACGCGATAGATTGAGTTTGTAAGCTACAGGGACGATTCTGGCAAGAATCTCGAAAGGCCCTACGTATCTTGGATTTAGCTTTCCACGCTTTCCGAAGCGTATCAAGCCCTTCCAGGGTGAGACTTTCAAAAGAATGTGGTCTCCCACTTGGGGTTCTAAAGGTTTCCTTCGCTTGTCTGCGTAGCTTTTCTGACGGTCTCTAGAGGCTTTCAATCGTTCTCGAATCTGAACGATCTTCTCTGTTGTTTCCCGTATGATTTTTGGACCTGTGAGAGTGCTGTCAGGAACTCGTCCTTTAGCTAACTGGGTGTCACCCACCTCAGCCCAGCACAGAGGGGATCTGCACTTTCGGCCATAGAGGGCTTCGAATGGAGCAGCCTTTATGCTCGTGTGGTAACTATTGTTGTAGGAATATTCGACAAGAGGTAAATGAGTATCCCATGCCTTCCCAAAGCCGATCACACAGACTCTTAGCATATCTTCCAGTGTTTGTATCGTTCTCTCACTTTTTCCATCGGTCTGTGGATGGTAGGCTGTACTCATGTCCAACATCGTTCCAAGGGAAATTTCTGGTGACTGCCAGGACCTCGAAGTGAATCTACTATCTCTATCGGAGATAATGGATATGGGAACACCATGAAGTCGTACGATCTCCCTAATGTATGTTCTTGTTAGTTTCTCCATCTTGTCAGTCTCTTTGATTGGTAGGAAATGTGCGGATTTGGTTCATCTGTTGACGATGACCCAAATGGTATCAAGTCCAACCGTTGTCTTAGGCAACTTGGTTATGAAGTCCATAGTAATCCGCTCCCATTTCCATTTTGGTATCTTCGGTTGCTGAAGTAAACCTGATGGTTTCTGATATTCGACCTTAACCTTTGCGCAAGTAAGGCATTTACTCACGAAGGTAGCAATCTCTACTTTCATGTTAGGCCACCAGTATAAATTTTTATGATCCAGATACATCTTACCTGAACCTAGGTGAACAGAATATCGAGTGTTATGCGCCTTGGTCATGACCACGTCTCTGAAGCCACCATGTTTCGGTGTCCAGATTCGGTGCATGAGATATAAGGCTCCGCCACCCTTGATTTCCAAGTTCTTATCCATCCCTCTCAAGGATTCACCTGCCACATTTTCAGGTTTCAAAGCATTGAGCTGAGCCTCCTTAATTTGTGTGGAAAAGTGTGAATGGATAGTCATAGTCAATGATTTGACTCTACGACCAGAGTATTCTTTCCGACTTAGGGCGTCAGCTACTACGTTGGCCTTGCCGGGATGATAACGAATTTCACATATGTTGTCATTGAGTAGCTCGACCCACTGTTGTTGTCTCATGTAGAGCTTCTTCTGATCAAAGATGTGTTGAAGGCTTTTGTGGTCTTTAAAGATAGTGCTCTTCGTACCGTACAGATAGTGTCTCCACATCTTTAGAGCAAACACAACTACTCCTAACTCAAGATCATGCGTGGTGTAGTTGAACTCGTGTGTCTTAAGCTGTCTTGAGGCATATGCAATGACCTTACCTCATTGCATCAGAACACATCCGAGTCCTTGGTTGGATGCATCGCATTAGACTACGAAGTCTTCTATTCCTTCTGGGAGGGATAGTATTGGTGAAGTGCATAAGGCTCACTTCAGCGTTTGGAACGCCTTCTCTTGTTTCTCTTCCCAGTCAAAGGCCACGCTTTTCTGGGTCAGTGTAGTAAGCGGTTTAGCGATGCTAGAGAAGTTCTGTATGAACCTGCGATAGTAGCCAGTGTGGCCTAGAAATTGACAAATTTTTGTAGGTGTCTTCGGTGCTGACTGGTTCTCAATGGTCTTGATTTTGGAAGGGTCCACATGAATTCCCTCTTCACTAACAATGTGGCCCAAGAATTCGAATCTTCGAATCCAAAACTCACACTTAGAGAACTTCGCATAGAGTTTTTCTGATCGTAATGTTTCTAAGACTCTTCATAGGTGCTGACTATGCTCCTCCTTACTTTGAGAGTAGATAAGTATGTCATTGATGAAGACAATGACGAACTGATCCAAGTAAGGACGGCACACCCTATTCATTAGATCCATGAATACAGCTGGTGTGTTGGTTAATCTGAACGACATCACTACAAACTCATAGTGTCCATAACGAGTTCGGAAGTCTGTTTTGGGAACATCCTTCTCTAACACTCATAACTGGTGATACCCGGATTGTAGATCTATCTTCGAGAAGTAGTTTTCTCCTTGAAGTTGATCAAATAAGTCGTCAATGCAGGGTAGAGGATAACGATTTTTAACGGTAAGCTTGTTGAGTTCCCTGTAGTCGATGCACATACGAAACGATCAGTCTTGCTTCTTGACAAACAAGACCGGTGCTCCCCATGGTGAGAAGCTTGGCCTAATGAATCCCTTCTTGAGAAGTTCGTTAAGCTGACTGGAAAGTCCCTGCATCTCTGCTGGTGCCAGACGATAAGGAGATTTGGCTACTGGAGTGTCCCCTGGCACTAAGTCGATTATGAACTCGACTTGGCGTTGCGGTGGTAGTCCCGATAGTTCTTCTGGAAAGATGTCGGGAAAGTCGCGTACTTCTGGAATGTTCTGAATGTCTTTCACTTCTTGACTCATATCGACGATGTGAGCAAGGAATGCATGATATTCCTTTCGTAAGCACTTTTGATCTTGTATACACAAAATGATCGATGCAGAGGTTCGTACTAGATTTGTCGCCATAGATAACTAGAGTTTCGTTGTTAGGGAGGTTAAGACGAACTGCTTTCTCAAAGCACATGATGTCGGCGCAAAGATGACTTAGCCAATCCATGCCGATTATGACGCCGAAACTTTTAATTAAGATCGACATGAGGTCTATTTGGAAAGAATGATCATCTAGAGTTAGAGTACAACCTAAGTATATGCAGTTAGTAATTTTCGTTTTCCCGTTTGTCATTTCTACAGTGAATGATTCCTCTAGTGCATGTGGTTTTTGTTTAAGTAAGTGAACAAATTTTTGTCTTACGAAACTTCTCTCTGCTCCACTATCGAATAGTATACACGCATATGAATTATCGAGGAGAAACGTACCAGTAACTATCGTAGGATCAGCTATGGCTTCCTAGTGGCCTATCGCCAAAATCCTTCCCACTCCGCCAGGGTGTGGGAACTGTGTAATGAGATATCCTGCTATTTATGTGCATGAACTGTGTAATGAGATATCCTGCTATTTACTTGTGTTATGCTTATGAGTATTATATTGTGACGCTGAGTTGAGGGACCGGAGGGTCCATATGAGTTGTGAGACCAGAGGGTCCCACTGAGACACATCGACCAGAGGGTCTAACTGAGTTATATTCTTGAATGGCTATTGTGGTGTGTGTGGTATTTTGGGGAACTGACTAAGCTTTTATGCTTACCGTGTTATGTGTTATGTGTTTCAGGTAGTTTCGAGGATTGCAGCAAGGCACCGACATGATTGTACACACCAGAAGACAGAGTCAGTGATTGAGATCTCGAGGATGTTCCATGAGAGGGTGATGTTTTGCCCTGAACACGTGTCTACTGAGCAGGCACGTGTGAGCCGATATCTGAGCATACTGAGGAGGGAATTACGAGAGTTCGTGGCGAACTCGTCATACCGTACATTGACCGACCTTCAGGCTAATGCCAAGAAGAGGGAGATTGAGCTTGAGTTACAGACCAGGGAGGATGAGGAGGAGTCCCGGGGGAGGGACCGGAGGCCGGTGCAGTCGCAGCCGGTGACGAAGCGGGCTAAGCCCTTTGATTCCAGAGTTGGGGGCCAGAAGGGCCGCACTTGTGGCAAGTGTGACAAGAGTCACGAGGGTTCTTGCCGTGTGGGGATCTACTACGAATGCGGCAAGGAGGGGCATATGACGAAGGATTTCCCCAAAGGATTCTTGGTTTGCTTTCGTTGCAACCAGATCGGCCACCGGAAGGCCGAGTGCACCCAGCTAGTGCAGGGACCAACGCAAGGATCTGCACCTACCTCTATGCGTGCTTCTGAGAGCCGGCCAGTGAAGGTCGAGACGTCGAGGGCTCGCGAGAGAGCCTTTCAGTTGACAGCGGAGGAGGTCCGCGCAGCGCCCGATGTCGTGGCTGGTATGTATTTTTTTTACTTATGCTGAGTTTGAGATGTTATGCTTAAATTGTGACGTGTTTAGGTACTTTCCTTGTGAATTATGTACTTGATTTGGTGTTATTTGACTCGGGTGCGAGTCGGTCTTTCGTGTCATTACCCTTTAGTCTGCCCATCAGTATCCGACGAGAGTCGTTGAGTCGACCTCTGCGAGTTTCTATAGTTGATGAGCGAGTGGTTTTTGCTGCTAAGGAGATTCGAGGGTGTATACTCGAGATTTTTGGTGTTGAGTTCCCGATAGATTTGGTACCTATTGCGATGGGGGATGTTAGCGTCATCGTGGGCATTGACTGGTTGAGCAGATTCGGAGCTATTATCAACTGCGAGCGTCAGTTGGTGACCATATGAGACCCTAGTGGGGGAGTATTTACAATATAAGGCGAGGGTACCCGATCCGGGGAAGGATTTTTCTTGGCTGCCAGAGCGAGGCAGAGCCTACAGCAGGGTTGTAGAGGATTTGTAGCCTATGTGATGGATACACGAGCTGCCGCAGAGAGGCGGAGCTCGGTCAGTGAGGTTCCTATAGTGCGAGAGTTTCCGAATGTTTTCCCCGAGGAGTTACCGGGCGTGCCTCCTAACAGGCATGCATAGTTTTTGCATCGATTTGGTTCTAGGTGCGGCACCTATTGCCAAGGCACCCTATCGCCTTGCGCCACCAGAGATGTAGGAGTTATCCTCGCAGCTTCAGGAGCTGTTGGGGAAGGGATTCATTCGACCGAGTAGCTCGCCGTGGGGAGCGCCGATCCTTTTTGTCAAGAAAAAGGATGGTTCGCACCGGATGTACATTGATTACCGGGAGTTGAACAAATTGACGGTCAAGAACCGTTACCCACTTCCGAGGATCGATGATTTGTTCGATCAGTTACAGGGAGCTTCTTGGTTCTCCAAGATAGACTTGAGGTCGGGATATCACCAGATGAGGGTGTGGGATGAGGGTATCCAGAAGAAGACGTTTAGGACTCGTTATGGGCATTACGAGTTCGTGGTGACACCTTTCGGGCTCACCAATGCACCAGCAGCGTTCATGGATCTCATGAATCGAGTATGCATGCCGATGTTGGATCGATCGGTGATCGTGTTCATCGATGATATTCTGGGGTATTCGAGGTCCAGGGAACAACATGAGGAGCATTTGAGGGAGATTCTTGGGGTATTGAGATTGGAGAGGCTTTATGCCAAATTCTCCAAGTGTGATTTCTGGTTACGAGAGGTCCAGTTTTTGGGACATATTGTTATCAGAATGGGATATTGGTCAATTTGGCTAAGATTGAGGCTGTTATGAGTTGGGAGGTGCCGAGATCCCCCACTGAGATCAGGAGTTTTCTGGGGTTGGACGGCTGATATCGGAGATTTATCAGGGATTTCTCCAAGATTGCCATACCCCTCACCAGATTGACCCGAAAGGGCGTTGCTTTTTCTTGGGGTACCGAGCAGCAGACCTCGTTTGAGACTCTTCGCCAGAGATTATGCGAAGCCCCGGTGTTAGCCCTTCCGGAGGGAATGGAGGATTTTGTGGTGTACTATGACGTGTCCATATCAGGGTTAGGTGCGGTGCTTATGCAGAGAGGGCATGTGATAGCATACACATCGAGGCAACTGAGGCCTCTTGAGACGAAGTATCCCACCCACGATTTGGAGTTGGGGGCAGTAGTGCTCGCCCTCAAGATATGGCGCCATTATTTGTATGGGGTTCTGTAAGTCCCCAAAATTGCTTGTGTATCAATCAGATCCAATTGATGGTGCGGAATCCCAATCAATTGGATGATGTCAGATAAATATAGAAGAGAAGGAGAAGAAGAAGATTAAGAATCTAATGATGTATTCAATATGAATGATGCTCCTTACAATAGATTCTCTCACACACACTTCTTCTCCCTAACTTTCTCTCTCTTCTCTAGCCTTCTCTCTTTTCTTTTTCTCCACCGTACACCCACATGCACTCCTCTATTTATATGGACCTCCGGCCATACACATGTGTACGGCCGTACACACAAACCGCAAACACATACAACATTACATAAAAATATATTTTCCTAGAAAAGCAAAGTATAAACCATATTTTTGACCCAACAATCCCCCCCCCCTTGGTTTATAACTTTCTTTTCTAATTGACCCAACAAGCTCCCCCTAAAAAGTAGCTAGCTTTTTCTTTTTAATCTTCATTGGGAGCTTAGCTTCAGCATTAATCTTCAAATTCTTCACAGCTTCAAGATGAACTTGATGAATCTTCAATGAATGACTTCATCTTGAGCGGTTGGGTTTTTCTTCAAAATTTGACATTGAACGCACGTTGGGTGAGGAGGCTTCTTGAAAAGATTCTTGAAAGATAGCTCTTTCAGCTTGAGAATCTTCCGGGAGAACATCAGAGAGAAATAATCTTCTGGATCACTTCAGCAGGTTTTAGATAGCAGCAGACTGATTGAGGAGGCTTCAATGCAATCCGTCACATAATCTTCAATTTCAGCTTCACCTTGCTTCTGGGGTTGACAGATTGAATGTCGAAAGAATAATCTTCATTTTTTGCTCCTTCGAATGCGAATTCTTCGATGATCACGGATGAAGCTTTGGCTCAAAAATCTCGATACAGTCTCCACAAGTCTCATCTACGTCTGAAATTACTTTTCAAGACAAAACAAAACTAAAAGAAAAATTAGCACACAAAAAATATTTTTGGATTTTTGATATTATCTGAAAAAAAAATTAAAACAAAAATAAAAATATTTTTGGATTTTCTGATTTTTCTGAACAAGAAATAAAACAGAAATAACACTATTTTTGGATTTTTAAATTTTTCTGATTTTTCTTTGATTTTTTTTTTATTTGTGAATTTTTCTGATTTTTTTTAATTTTTAATTCTCCCATAATATTTAAATTAGAAGAAACTATGACAAATTTAACAAAAATAAAAATGATATCTAACTTTAAGAGAGATTTGGGATCAAAGTTTTTAGACAACTTTTATCCACTTATCGGTACCTTTCATATTCACTTCTTTGTCTGATCGATCGTCGGTATTGTTGTCCACTTAAACACGAAAAATTGTGACAAATTTAGGACATACTATTTGTTACAAGACAGGTGAACTTAAGTTCCTAAAAATTATATCTGATCCTAATTTCTTAGATACTATATCTTAAGGACCATTCATCTGACGACGACCAGGGATATTGTTATCCGCCTAAATTGAGCAGCGAGATCTATAGACAATCTGTATGTGTTCAATTTTAAGTGTACTAGAATGTGTTTCCCGCTTCCTGATATGCCCCATCCATCAAGAACTTCTAGAGTACTCCTTACACCGGGTGAGCAGACAACCATTCAGAGAGAGGATAGATTCAGAATTCTATTACTTATTACTTATTTCTTCAGAGGGGTTGAGAAGTAGAAGGTTGCATATGCTGTGTACCAGGTCGGATTAGAAGTCGCGCAGATGAGACATCATATGGCTAACAGATAAGAAGTCTTTCACATATATAACCTGCAGAGAAATAGAGTTGCATATGTTGTGTACCAGGTCGGACTGGAAGTCGCACAGAGGAGACAACATATGACTAACAGACGGAAAGAAAGAAAATGATATTCTACAGACCTAATTTATCGGAATTTACCAGTCGCCCCATCCAACCGGGATTAAGGACAGAATCCGCACATCGAGGAAAAGTTAAGCCACGGTTCCAAGTACGGGTTTAATTATTGTGACGAGTAGATTCCCATATATATCTCCCTGCTCAACCTATCCGAGCGTCGTATTGTCAGGCTGAACGGATCTAACTAGGTCAAGATTTGTCAAGTCTATAAATTTCCTAAGTTCAACTCTCCCTAGTCAAGTCCATTTAAAAAAAATTTGTGCCTACCGACGCATCAAACCAGAGCATAGACCCTTCAACTTTGGGTACGTTATGCAGACTCAGGTTGCCTGTTATCACATAATCATATCACTTCTTAGAACATCTCCCTCAAGCAGCATATTTCATAACCAACATTTTTTTTGATTATCTGATTTTCTAATGTTTTTGGATTTTTAAAATTTTCTAATTTTTGTTTTGTTTTTATTTCTCCCCCTAAATTTGTGCATAAGAGAGAAACGAAAGTAAATGCACAAATTTAAACTATCCTAAAACAAAAATTAGTCTTTAAAGCGAATCAGGTTAAGAAAAACTCAAGAGTATAGAGAAGAAAACGCAAACCGTAAGTCACCGATTGAATTTGCATCCAGAAGGTCTGAGAATAGCACGCGTAATCTCAGAACAGATCCAAAAATTCTTCACATCATTAAACACAATCCCCATGAGTGACCCCTTCCTTTCTTCCCTTCCCACAAAGGACACATACTCTCAAACAAAGTTCTGAGTGTTGTACAGTTTAGAGATGTCCCCTATCAAGTGCTAGGAACAGCCACTACCAACAAACCGAAGTCTGATGATATGCCTCCATAGCTGCTCCGACACAGAGCGGGATCAATTGGTCTTTGGAACCCAGTCCATTTTGAAACGGGGGCGACCTTTGTCATCCTTGCACGATACTCTCTCCCATGACATATCCTGTTTATCACAAACAGAAGATGAAGAAATATTAGAGTCATTAGTTGATTTGGGAGAGTGAGCCTTTGGAACCAATTTGTAGTTGGGTTTAACCCATTTCTTTTTCGATCTGATGGGTGGCTCAACACTTGATTTTGAATTTGATGTCGGCCGTTGAGATGACTTTGATTTTGGCTTTATGGGAGCATCTCTTGGATTTGGCTTCTTGGCCGACATTCCCTTATTGACCTTGGGAGTTGATTTCTTGGCCTTGGGAGTTGAACTCTTGCCTTTCGTTGCATTCCAGTCGTCATTGTCCGAACGTGGCCTCGAAGGGTTTCTTTTGTAGAATCTCCTACTTTGCGCGTTTTGCCAGCCTTGTGCATAGTAGGGAACGTATGCTCGATTAGGACAATTTCTGGCGATGTGTCCAGGTGTTCCACAGTGAAAACATGTCTTTTTCTTCACTGTGGAGTTGTTTCTTCCTGCCCCTGGTGGCGTATCCTTGCCTTGTCTCTTGTTGTTCCCACATGCACACTTGCAACAAGAACTCTGTTGCGTTGGAATTAGTGGCCTGTATTTCTCAATGACAGGTTGATCAGAAGCAACTGAGTTCGAAGCAACAGATTCAGAGTTCAAGGAGATGTTGGTTTGTTCAATGGTGTTCTCCTTGTTCTCATCCTCTACTACTTTACCTGCACAAGAAGTAGAATCATTAGTATCGTTCATCTCAACATCCTCAGTTGCCTGTTCAACAACTGGTTTACCGTATACCATAAATGGTTCTCGGTCAATCTCTTCCTGAGTTAAAGGTATGGATATATAGTTATGATTGAAAGGGGGAGGAACACTATCATACCCAAGACCCTTTTTTGATTATCTTTGAATTTCAATTGATTTTCAAATAAGGACTCGACTGTCTTACTTGACGCAGTGTAATTTTTGAAACTAAAATCTGTTTTTCCACACTTTATTTTCAAAGCGTCAAGTTCTTCAGTTACAGCAACAAGTTTTTTCTTAATGTGATCATAATTTTCACACTTGTTGCTGTAATCTTCTTGGAGTTTTCGGAAATCCTTGATTTTGGTTTCTAATTGAGCTTTTAACGGTTTTTGTTCTTTCCTAATGGTGTATCTTTCATATTTTAGGTCTTCATTTTCCCTTTTTAGCAAATCAATTTGTTCGCGAAGAAATTTAATCGTAGCTTTACAAGATGGAGTACATGAAACTTCATTTACCGGAATTGATGTGGAACTCATTTTTTATTATTATTATTATATTTATATTTTTAATTGCCCTTTGACTTAAAAACCGAGAAAGTCTACCTTAAAAGTCAAATTTAAAAAGTCAAACCGAAAAGCCAAATTTGAAAAATTAAAAGTCAAACGAGAAAGTCAAAATTTAAAGTCAAAGGTCAACTTTTAAAAGTCAAAGTCAAAATTTTAAGTAAAAAGTCAAAAATAAAAGTTAAAATTTAAAAACTAAAATTTTGGGTTGAAAAAGGATTTTAAAAATAAAAGAAAATTGATTTTTTTGGGGTTGAAAATGTCAATTTGCGAAATTATACGCGAAAAGGAGGAGTTATATTCCAAGTTTCGGATGAATGAAACAAAGAGCCTCCTAGATGAGTTGGTTAAGGCGCGCTTGTTATTGAACCGGAGGTCCAGGGTTCGATTCCTGGCACCTCAACTTCGTTTCCCTTTTTTATGCGAAGGCTGCTAAGCGAGGACCGCTGCGAAGCGAGGACTAGAGCTGCGAAGCGAGGACGAAGCCGCGAAGCCGAGACCGATGCTGCTGAGCCGTGAACCAGATGCGAGACAGAGGCGAAGGAGCTGGAACGTACACGAGACTGCACACGTCCGAGTCGCACACACTGAGCCGCACACCGAGGCTGCTGAGTCGCACACACCGAGCCATATACTCCTGAGCCGCACACCGAGGCTGCTGAGCCGCACACCTTCAACCAGCAGCACTCCTTCAACCGGGCCGCACACCTTCAACAGATTTGCGAAAAAAACGATGTTCTTCACCCTTTTTGCTCCAAAACTCGATCAAAAACTCGTTTTTATGAAAAATGCAAAGAAGTAACCCCCTTATTTTTGCGAGATCTATCTAAAAACGCTATTCTCTTTTCAAAATAAGATCAAATAAGCTCCAGATCTGAAAAAATTGATTGATACAACCAAGCTCTGATACCAATTGTAAGTCCCCAAAATTGCTTGTGTATCAATCAGATCCAATTGATGGTGCGGAATCCCAACCAATTGGATGATGTCAGATCAATATAGAAGAGAAGGAGAAGAAGAAGATTAAGAATCTAATGATGTATTCAATATGAATGATGCTCCTTACAATAGATTCTCTCACACACACTTCTTCTCCCTAACTTTCTCTCTCTTCTCTAGCCTTCTCTCTTTTCTTTTTCTCCACCGTACACTCACATGCACTCCTCTATTTATATGGACCTCCGGCCATACACATGTGTACGACCGTGCACACAAACCGCAAACACATACAACATTACACAAAAATATATTTTCCTAGAAAAGCAAAGTATAAACCATATTTTTGACCCAACACATTAAGGTACAAGTCTAAACTAGTTTTATTGCACAAGGAAGGGACTAGGGCACTCTTTGCCCCATAAAGAAGGGTTTACGGTCCAAGATGTTCTTGGGCCGTAAACTCTTTAATCTTGATGTTTTCCTATGATTTCTAGTGTATTAAGCACATAAGAAGCTCTATAATACCACTAGATAGAAGTACTCATTTTCTGGGACGAAAGTCCGAAGATCATTGAGAGAGAATTCGGCTTTTCTCTAGTTGGAAATGTAACTAATGAATAAATATGGCTCAGAATCCTATATATACTCCTGGGATTTTTGGCAGAAAATATTTTATTCACACAATGAGCTCTAATATCATAGAGTTTTGAAATAACAGAGTTGCTCAAAACCCTAGTGCATCCTCTCTCCTGATATCTCCTTGAGAGTAAATCCTTAAGTACTCAAACTTATACTAAAAGTCTGAAAATTTACCGCAACTGTTCTAACTTCTATTGACTTGATATTGTTGTACCGAATGGAAATTTTGGGTTGTCACACTATCTTCAACCAACTCGTCGAGTTGTTCTTCCAACTCGTCGAGTTGCTGCCTATCTTCAAGCAACTCGCCGAGTACACCCATGTGACTCGCCGAGTACCACTAGCTCTTAACCCATACAGAGGCTTTCCAAGCCATGCAGGGTCTCAAATCCATAAATCTACTCTTCTACAAGCCATCCACCATGTAAAGTGGCAAACTTTACGTGAATCCAAGGAGATCTAAGCATAAAACACTCTTGGGCTAGGGTTTGGGACAAGAAGGCTTCACTAACAACTCTTGGGCATGAACTTTATGGCTTCCTGGACTCCTAGATCTGAGGTAGCAACCTCAGATCTTACACCAAACTCGAGATGGACCTCATTTATGCTCCAAATTAAAACCCCACAATTGATAAATTTAGATGCAGAAAAGCTCAAGAACAGATCTCTTACCTCCAATGCAAGCTCCTACTGGAGAATGAACCAAATCTCTGCAAAGCCCCTTGCTCCAAATCTTCTTGCTCTTCAATTCCCCTCCAAGATTTCCTCCTCCAAGGCTCTAATTACTCACAAAGGAAAGCTCACACGAATCTAGGGCCTCTGGAACTCAAAGGGAAGGTAAGGAAGCTGGGGAGTGGGTATTATGTTCTTTATATAGGGCTCAACCCCCGGGATTAGGGTTTTCTCCACACAGCACCAACTCCCCGAGTCCACCCATGCGACTCGTCGATTTGGTCACTTATCACGCGACCTGAAACGCGACTCAACTCGCCGAGTCTATCCATAGACTCGCCGAGTCGAACTTCTTATTTACACTTTTAGCCCTTCATCTTTACTTCTGAATTTCCGGGATGTTACACCTGAACTGGGTAATTATCCAGCTTCCTAATTATCCACCAAGGATAATTCTAGAAACCCAGATGGCTCCTTAAAATCGTCCAAGGCCTCAAGATGGTTCTAGAATGCCTCTTGTTCAACTATTGAATAATTTCACTTCAGTCCCTACACTTTCAATTAATTTTTTAATCACCAAATTAATTCCAGTTAGTTTCTGACTAAATATCAATTAAATATTACCATTTCTAATTAGTATATTATTTCCACAATATATTAATAAATGATTTATTTCCATTTATTAACCAAATAATAAATCAATCTCTCTCTCCAAAAATATCATGTTCATTGCTAGGTTTGAGGGCAACCCAAAAGGACTGTGCTACTATCAAATCAAGTTTATAGCAATTATAGTTATGGGCTTAGACACCTAATTCAACACCTTGTCACTTTGTCCTCAGCCGACGAAAAAAACACAACTGCTCTGTCCGAAAACTAAAACCCTAACTCTGTTTGACTTCCCGACAGGCCGAACCATCTTATCTTACACTCATAAAGAATCCAATCTACAACCTCAGCTGAATAAAACCCTTCCGAACTTGAATCATTTTGATAAGAACTGGGAAAAATAGAATCCCTTACCATCTATTTCTGCTAAAACCTTTCATTCAAAAACAAAGGCGGCTCCAAACACGAGTCTCAATCATTGCTTCCATACCAATCATAAAATCACATTTTGCTAACCATTCTCTGCCTTTTGATTTATCTGAGATCTCTTGATTCCATGCTGTAGGATGCGAAATCTCTAACCTTCCACTGAGACTGACAATCTCACGCATGATCGCACAAAGAGTCCTTACCCAAGAGTCTAACTGATAAAGGCTACTCTAGCCTACCTACCTCATGGATCCAATTCGTTGATAATAGAGTTCACTACTCTAAACAAGATCTAACACCTCAACTAAGCTTGTTATTGTCGGTTCCTACCCTTATGAGTCACACACTTACTGCTTCACGTTACACCGTGGTACCATCTGATCTGCTAGAATACTTAATATTGCTGGTCACCATAATCTTGGCATCACCCCAACACCGGTCCCGAAACTTATGATCAACATCTCATTCCCTGAGCATATCATCGGATGTCTGGATGGTCTGCTCACCCAAGATAACCTAACCCAAGTGAACCTTTCCCACAGATATCATCCAACCGATAGCTATACAAGCCTAAGACACCGTTACAACTCTAACAACGCTCATTCCCAACAAGGATCGAATAACCAACAAATACGGTCCGATTTAACCCATGCGAGTGTTGTGATCATATCACAGTCTAACAACCACTCTTGTGATGGTCTAACTCATCCTAGTGAATCCTACGACTCAACTCATAGACTTACATCACTTCTACAACTGCCTATCAACATAGTAAATGATATGATTACCCCGCAGTCTTATAACACTTCCACACTGCTTACCAGTCTAGTGAATGCTACGGCTACCGATCAGTCTTAAAACACTTCCACAACTGTCATGGGCCCTACCCTATGGTCTTGCCAACTACCCAGAAGAATACCTAACCAAAGATCAATACAAACTGAAAACCCCATCCTGCTAAACCCTAATAAGGTGTTCGGGTCATGCTTCAAACCCCAAGGCCTTTATCAGAAAAGAACTGGCAGAGAGGTTCTAACACAACCCTCAACCTGAACCTAATCATAGATCCATCATGCGCCACAGTCGCTGTTTCATGTCCTCAAACGAGTTAACCCTAAATCTTCAACCTTTACATCCCTGATTACAACTGACCACAAACATTATCCCTAGCATAATCCTTGACTCATACTTCGAACTAACTGGCTACTCCTTGTCCTTAGTTATGGAATCCCATGTTCACCCACATTTGGAAATAGTTCGATTAATTCCCAACGTTTCTCCCCCACTTGGATTCGGCTACATTCTAATAGTATTCATAACTATTCCAAATTCCCAGTCAGCCCAGAATGTCATCTAATTGATCCTTGACACCCGGCTCCTGCCATTACCGATCATAAGACAAATCAAATTCCTCGAACAATCTCAATAGCCCTTACCTTAATAGTGATAGCAATCGATCTAATGATCTAATCAAACCTGCAACTGACATCCCACCTAAGCAACACAAGAACTTATGGACTTTATCTCCATTGTCCCAGAAGGGATAACAGATTACAACAAGATACTTGCCTAGAAGTCTCTGATGCAAGGACAATACGCACATCCATGGAAGCATGAATTTGACAACAACTCACCATCTACCCACTTCCGATCTATCCCTTAATCCTATCCACCATAAAAGATCTCAACAAGCTCGAACATTGTAAATCCAACGAACTTACACTGAAATGTCCTTTAACCTGTTGTGTTGGAACTATCAAAATCAACATGGCTATTGATCCTTCAACTAGAACGATCAGTCCTCCCCCACTCAGGGCTTGCTCCCTCATTGGTCGATGTCTTCCATGCCGAATCCTAAAACTGGTTCATGCAAATACCCTCTAAACATGACTCTTGGTATTGTAACGCCGAAAATTTCAAAACAATTTTTCATATAAAATAATCGTTTAATTCTTAAAAACACTTTGTTTAAAATCTCATTCATAATCGAATTACAAAACATAACTCCATTTCCACTTGTATGATAAACCAGGATCCTTAAAACATGACTCTTTCTCTGGTGGGTACAATCGAGCCGGTGCCTTCCCGTGATACTGTAATAACCTGAAACACACAACACAAAACATTGTAAGCACGAAGCTTAGTGAGTTCCCTAAAATACCACATACAACACACATTAGCCACTCGAGGCTATAACTCTGTTTGACCCTCTAGTCAATGTGTCTCAGTGGGACCCTCCAGTCCCTCAACTCTGTGGACCCTCTGGTCCTAAGCTCGTTGGACCCTTCGGTCCGGTCTGCTTGTGCCTTCCGGCTCATGAATCGTTGGACCCTCCGGTCCGATCTGTAAACTCCGCATAGCATAAATCACAAAGACATAATGCATAGCATGTCACATACAAGAGGATAACATAATACTCAATGTAAGCACATACGACCTTCCGGTCACACATAACTACCACTCAAGGTAACGTATAGTGAGAAGACTCACCTCGCGTATCTCGATACTCGCAAATCTCGGAAATCACTCGCGCTCGATCCTCCGAGCTATAATCCTCCTATAACACCATAGATCTCTAATTAACACTTTCTCAACTAAGGTTGACTACCCCTATCAAGTCAACACTGGTCAACGGTCAACGGTTGACCCGACTCGCCGAGTCTGGCGTGGACTCGCCGAGTCCCTATGGGAACCTGATCCCTCTGAATCTCTTCCGACTCACCGAGTCACTCACTCGACTCGGTTACTCCACCCCTGGTTCGTAATCACTAAACAACCCGCACCAACTCGCCGAGTCTGGGAATGGACTCGGCGAGTGCATTCCATGCACAACCCCAAACGACCTTCTAAGGTCAGATCCGCTTCACTAACTTATAGATCCAGTCTCCTTAAGCTTATTGACCACGTAAAGTTCAAGTCTTGATGCTCATCAAGCATTGAATAGCTCATGAATGGTGTTTTAGCCTCAAATACATTGATCCCAAGCCAATACCTCCATGGATGCATATAAAGCTTTGGTAAAGAGGTGCTCTGGACCACTATGGGTCCAGATCCAGGACCTTAACTCGCTAAGGGACCATGAGGACACTAGATCTAGCCACAAATGGGTTCAAAAGCCCTAAATCTACATGAACATCACAATAACAGAGAATGATTCGAGATTGTACCTCATTTGTGATGTTCTGGACCTCAAATCTTCAAGAATCCACCCCTCTCTTGCTTCCTCTTGGCTAGATCTCCTCTTTCCTTGCTAGACAACAACTCCAAGATCAATAATGGCTCCTTCCCTCACTTGAATCACTCATTTGCTCTAGGGTTTCACTCTGGGGACTGATGAGTGCAAATGAAGGCCATAAGGCCCTTTAAATATGCCTCAAACCCGAGAAATTAGGGTTTCATTAAACAGCGTGGACTCGTCGAGTCCACTCTTGGACTCGCCGAGTCCGGACGCGAACCCGCGCACAAATCACGATCATACTCGGCGAGTCTGAGCTCCAACTCGCCGAGTCCCCTCACAAATCACCAAAAATTATAAGAATAGCTAATACCTGGGAATCCGGGCTGTTACAGGTATGCAAAATGGCATATGGAAATTCTTGAATAATAACTAGCAATCGGAAAGAAATCTTGAACCTTATATGGAGATGTCAGAAACTTTCCAAAAATTACAACTTCCAACCCTTCACGAACGATCCTCATACCTTTTGATTTACGAAGCACCCCGAATGCTAAATCCATGATCCATTAAAATATATAGATATTAACATAATAGTTCTAACATGCTAACTATACAAATGACTATCCACTTTTTGGCACCATACTAATGAAGTACATATCCATTCTAGATAAAACTGAAGATTAAAATTCATAACTGTGATTTCTTCTGATCCCACCTTGACCACCTGCCAGACGATAGGTGTTGGGGCTTTCACTTCCTCAGCTACCCACACATACAGTCGAATTTGAGATGACCTGACTGGTGATAGTAAAAACACATCCGACCCTTCATGCAATCGCAAACGACGTGCTCCTTTCTCTCCATACTTGTAGGATTTGAACTTTTGGAAAGCAAACCCATGGGTTCCACCACACTTTCTGCAAATATCAAAGTCCCCTAACTTCTAGCACCCAGGTTAGCAACCTTAAACTCTTCGTCCATCATTGACAATGTTGAATCATGAGCCCGATTTCCCTCTTCGTGTCGCGATCCCACCTCAATATATCTTCCCCTAGTCGCCTTTACAGTCTATCCCACAGTCCGAAAGGTTGTAGTTTGCTCCTCAAACTTGGAAATCATCCTATCAGTATTTCGATCAATGATACTAAGCAACTATTCCAATAATATCTATGAAACGTTAATGGTAATCCAACCACGTAACCTTGTGTTGTCCGCACCAGACTCAGAGGGCTCTGCTTCCCTCCCAGACATTGATACCCTATTAAACAATAGAAAATTGTCATCTCATAACCAAAATGTCATCGTTAATCCATTACGCTTTATCCACTATGCACAAATCCGCACATCAATCCTATACTGGCTTCTTAGAGTCCTCGTGACTTTCCTCTATTTGAGTATGAATCATGTGCTTTTAGTAGTATTGGCCTAATACTACCTTCCACACCTATCCATACTTTCCTCAAGAAACATCCCGAGTCCTCTAAGTCACTTACTCATAATGAATTAATGATACTCCCAAAAACCTTCTAAATAGCACGCCATTCACACTAAGTACTTCCTAAACTGTCCTAGGATCCCCACCTCACCCTGCCATCAACTACTGAAAGACCCCTATTAGATTCAACTAACTACTTTATGAATACAATTACATGCATCAAAACTTAAATAATCTTTCGACTAAAATACCCAACCCTACAATGGTTAGACTCGGACAAGAGTTGCGCAATAGGGCCAAATCAATCACTCTAAGATTATTTAACCTTTGTAGCATGTAACTTAATGTGTTCATTTAATACTTAACTCACATCAATATAAGTCCTACAAAGCACAAAGCAAGTAGCATTCGGTCATCAAGAAATCAAAACCAGTGCATCACCTAATCAGGTCATTCTATCCAACATCTAAAATCCACACTAGCATGCAGTTCTAAAAGCTCAATCAACAGGCCTATAATGTATCTCTCCTATCATTCTATCACGCAATCCTGAGCATATCCTTAGCCCTAATCTAGCATGCAACTCTCATAACAAATAAACATAACATCATGTATGGGTATTTTGGGAAACATTTACTTAAGCTTGGCTGATTGCACGCATCACATCCCTTTTCTTTATAAAAAATCTTTTAGAAAATTCATTTTCTTTAAAAAAAAAAGATTACCAATTCCTCTAATTGAGCTCTGTCACACCCGGGAGTGTGCCTGGATCCCTAAAACAAAGGCTCTGATACCAATTTGTAACGTCCCAAAACTCATAGTAAAAATTTTTCATTTTAAATAAGTCAAACTATTCATTTATTGTTCTAAAAACGATCAGAGTCGAGGTATACTCAAAACATTAGAGTAATTTGTATACATTCAGTGCGAATAAAATCTCCACGGGATGCAGTACAATTAATTCGGGCCCATCCTTTTGAAAACAAAAGTAATTGAAACCATAAACATAAAACCGTAAGCACAATGCTTAGTGAGTTCCCCAAAATACCACATACAATTGTCATAGGCTACCCCTAGGGTCTTACAATCCAAGTGTCATGGGCTACCCCTATGGTCTTTCATGCAATTGTCATGGGCTGCCCCTCATGGTCTTTCATACAAATGTCATAAGCTAACCCTATAGACTTTCATGCAATTTCCATGGGCTGCCCCCATGGTCTTTCATACAAATGCCACGGGATACCCCTAAGGTTTTCCATGCAACTATCACAAAGAAAACTAGCATACTACACAATTCAGTTGGTCGACATTGGTTCCTTCCACCCACAAGTATAATTAGAAAACTCACCTTGATCGGTAATTGATAGATATTACACATGAGCCGCTAGTGCTAAAGTCTCTCCCACTAAACATATCCAAAACCAAACCCTAATTAGCAATTAAGGTAATATCCCACTTAATAGGTCCAAAATCCAATGCTAATCCATATTTGGGAAAATGACCATTTTTTCCCTTCCAATTCCTCAACCCCTCACAATTGACCAAGGGTCAAACAGGTCAAAAAGTCAACGGTCAATGCTAGTTGACTTAAGCCCTGCATACTCAATCTATGCCCTGCATTGTGACATCCCCTAATTTCTCGGCCAGAAAAGACCGATTTAATTTATGCTTTTTAAAATAAAATCATAGAAATCTTTTTAAAAGATGTTGCGGAATTGGTCCCCAAACAACATATGATAAAATTTTATCAAAATCCTTCATTAAGAAGGTATATATATTTTCCATATATATTAAAACCTCGGGATGTCATGTTCCGATACAGATCAAAAGCATAAACTAGACATTATAAGCCTTTCAACAGTTATTTACATCTACAGGCCTAGAATCCAAAAATCTCTCGTCGTCCTCTGATATGTGCATAATTAGTTAATTATTTAGTACATATTCTTAATCATTTTTAGTTAATTATGTGAATAATGTGGACAAAAGGTACTTAAAATGTTTTGAATTTTGTTTTCAGTCCAGAAGATATGCTTGGAAGTAAAAGGAAGCAAGGAGAAGCAATTGAAGATCAAAGAATGAAAATAAGAGACAAAAGACCATCTACTCGGCGAGTAGACGACTCTACTCGGCGAGTACACGCGAATGTTCCAGAAGATAGATACGATTCCTTATTCAAGACGGATAACTATGCACCTACTCGGCGAGTTGGTCCTGCTACTCGCCGAGTACACCCTGTTTTGAGATATCTATAAAAAACCGAATCTTTATCCGAGGAGAACACATTCCTGGCGATTTTTGAAGGTCAAGCTGCGATTAAGAGCCCTAAAGGATGCTGAGGAACCCTAAGCTTCAATCTTTTGAAGAATTCAAGCAATTAGGTTAATCCTACCACTTAGATTTGAGTATTGAATATGTTTGATTTAAAAAACCTTGTTTTTATGATTGTTTCTACTGCAACTATGAACTAAATTTGTTTTTGTTTCTGTTTGGGGAATACCAAGGAACTCCTATGGTTTAATTCTTAGTTTTGATTAATTGTTTATTGGTGATTTATTAAATTAAGTTTGTTAAAGAACCTTATGCATTAATCACTACTATTTTCTGTTAATTGGAAGACAATTAGGCTGCATGAACATCTCTTAGTTGTTAACCTCATATGTCTATGTGAACACTAAACCATATGCTTAGAAGTAATGATTATGAAACTAAGATTAATAAGACAATAGGAAGATTAATGTGTGAGCTTGTTTGAGAAACCATCAAACAAGAGGTTAATTGAATTAATAACTTAATTGACCATTACAAATCTTATTTAATCCAAACCATTAATCTAGGGAATTAATTAGTTTAAACACTTGATCACCGCTTAAATTAGTTAATTGTCTAAGGGTTAGGATCAATGAACATGAACCTAACCATTATAATTGGTAACCAATAGCAATTAATCTATCATAAATACAAATAACCATAGGAGTGAATTGGTTGAACCTAAATAGAAACATCTTTATCAAACTTGGTGAATAGTTGTTGCTTTAGTTATTTAGTTAATTTAGTGTGCCTAAGTTTCTAGTCTTGCAAAACTAGAAGAAAACCCCTTTTACTTTTATTAGTTGTTTAGTTAAAATTAGTTATTAGTTTAATTTCCCGTTCCCTGAGTTCGACACCTTACTTACTAATCTATACCACTAAAAGACAGGTTCACTGCCTTTGTGTGTCAAATTTATTAATTAAAAGTGGGGATAAAACAAGTGCATTTTACACACATCAAGTTTTTGGCGCCGTTGCCGGGGAACGGTTCTAAATAGTTAATTTTTTTTGCTAATTGTTATTATTTTTATTTGTTGATTAATTTTTTTATTTAGTTTAATTTTTATTTTTATTTTTTATTTATTTATTATGTATTTTCCAAATCTCGATGCTTTTGATGCTTTTCTTGAGGATGTAGTACAGGAAATTGAGCAAGAAGATGAGGAGTAGGACTCAGATGAAGATTTGAAGAAATTTGATAGATGGATAGATAGCATCTTGCCCAACACACAAGAGCAATCTGAGTTACAAGAGCTAAAGTTACAAGATGAAGAATTTAATCCAGAAAGAGATTTGGAGGAGCTGGAAAGGTTGCTAGCAGAGAGGTCAGACGAAGAACAAGAACAAGCTGAATTGCAGGAACCAAGTTGTGGTTTGACCATTACCACGACATGGCCCCCTGTATTTTTAGTTTGTGTTTCGAAGCATGGGGTGACGATTCCAACTTTGGAGAAATTTCTGAAGCGCGATCCATTTTTGATTAGTATCCAACCGGTTCCAACCCTTGTCAAGATTCTTGGGTTTTATGAATTCAAGCTCGTTTGGCCAATTTTTGAAGCAAAGAGCCAAATTTTACAAATTGGTCCACCAAAAAAAATATTCAATGCAACGGATGGATTGGCATTGATTTTATTGGAAGTTTATTAAGTTGGGAGTCCAGCTCAAGACTCGCACAAAAAGAAGCGCTTACGTGAGGCAACCTGTCATTAGAGTTTGCTTTTCTTTTTCTTTTTAAACTTCTAGTTTATTAGGGTAATTTAGGAATTTAATTTTGATGTTTGTTTTCCTTTTTCTATTACTTGTGTGTTCTTTTGATCTTTTCAGTTTGAAGCTTAGGATTGCATGTGAGGGTCTAGAGTCAAGGCTGACGAAGCGAGAAATTGAGTCTAGGCGAGAAAGGAAACGAAGTTTTGAGTCAAGCAATGAGTCCAATTGATAGAAGGGTTATAGAGTGTTTATTCCCTGAAGAAAAATGAGGGGAAGTATTAGTTTATATAACCCCCATACATCAGAAACGGACTTAGGCAGAATAAAATTTTTGTCACATAGCGGTCTACTCGCTGAGTGCATCTTATGGACTCGCCAAGTCCATGTGAAAATTCACGATTCTTATGCCATTTACGCTTCAAGTCGGCGAGTCTACATACTTACTCGATGAGTCGCTCATTCTTCTTACTTTTGAGCTGAAGATTTGATGACATATGATATGGGCATTGGTTCTATTCTTTGAAGATCATTTTCTGAGCATTTCCAAGAGTTTTTCCCTTATATTTGGAGCTTTTATAAAGACTGTACCACACGAGATTTTGACACCCAAGACATGGATGAGCTGTTCCCATGTCTAAAGTCAATTGAAGATGGAGCTGAAGAGGAGAGTGGCAACCTATCGACTGCTACCCCAGGGGAGTTTGTTCTAATTCTCTCTATATTTGCATTTTTATTTTGCATAATATGCAATGAGGGCATTGCATAAAACAAGTGTGGGGTAGGGGGTTAGTCACATATTAGAAAATTTAGAATCTTAATTTAGGATAATTTTAAAAAATTGTTGCATACCAAAAATATGACTTAGGGATTTAATTTAGGAAATTTTGGTAAAAGAAAAAATTAGGATTCCATGTTAGAATTATGTTGATAATTGCATGAAAACCCAAATGTTTAGTTGAGCCTATATACGTTCTAGTGCATTTGTGGCTTCCTTATTTCAGTGAAATCATGAGACAAAAACACGACCTTGCTCAGCCTGAGGGATGCAATATGTTTAGCAGCCTAAACCTGAAATGTATCTATGAAAATTGTTATCATTAGCCAATAAAGGTTGAGATTGAGCGCCCCTGCTTAAGCATGTAGGGATTTGAGTGAAAAAAAAAGTTAGGAATACATGTAAAAAAAAAGAGAGAGAGAAAGAATTACGAAAAAAAAAGTTTGAAGAATTTTGGAGCAATTAAAGTGAAGATCAAAAGATCAAAATTCCAAGAAATCCAAAAAAGTTGAAGATACCAAAAATCAATCAATACAAAGTGGTGAATTCAAAGAAATCAAAGGTCAAATATCAAAGAAGAGATGAATTCAAAAGAAAGCTCCATAGTGGTATCAAAAAGTTGTAATTCTAGATTATGTATGCTTGGGTTGCTCAATTAAAAACACTTTGAGGGTAAAGAGGTTTTATGCGGATGGATTCGGAGGGTTGCATAAAATGAGCATAGTTCAGGGTGAGTGGGCAAATGTTTATGAGGATTGTGAGTATTTGAAGTATGGGAGGTTTTTAGGAAAATTTTAGACACAAATGCATGCGTTGCGGTCTTGGCATAATGGCTGGGTTAGATTGGAGTTATTATATATGATTCTAATATGCTTAAAATTTAGTTTTGCTTGGGGGCAAGCAAAAGTCAAGTGTGGGGTATTTTGATATGTGCATAATTAGTTAATTATTTAGTACATATTCTTAATCATTTTTAATTAATTATGTGAATAATGTGGACAAAAGGTACTTAAAATGTTTTGAATTTTGTTTTCAGTCCAGAAGATATGCTTGGAAGTAAAAGGAAGCAAGGAGAAGCAATTGAAGATCAAAGAATGAAAATAAGAGACAAAAGACCATCTACTCGGCGAGTAGACGACTCTACTCGACGAGTACACGCGGATGTTCCAAAAGATAGATACGATTCCTTATTCAAGACGGATAACTATGCACCTACTCGGCGAGTTGGTCCTGCTACTCGCCGAGTACACCCTGTTTTGAGATATCTATAAAAACTGAATCTTTATTCGAGGAGAACACATTCCTGGCGATTTTTGAAGGTCAAGTTGCGATTAAGAGCCCTAAAGGACGCTGAGGAACCCTAAGCTTCAATCTTTTGAAAAATTCAAGCAATTAGGTTAATCCTACCACTTAGATTTGAGTATTGAATATGTTTGATTTAGAAAACCTTGTTTTTATGATTGTTTCTACTGCAACTATGAACTAAATTTGTTTTTGTTTCTGTTTGGGGAATACCAAGGAACTCCTATGGTTTAATTCTTAGTTTTGATTAATTGTTTATTGGTGATTTATTAAATTAAGTTTGTTAAAGAACCTTATGCATTAATCATTACTATTTTCTGTTAATTGGAAGACAATTAGGCTGCATGAACATCTCTTAGTTGTTAACCTCATATGTCTATGTGAACACTAAACCATATGCTTAGAAGTAATGATTATGAAACTAAGATTAATAAGACAATAGGAAGATTAATGTGTGAGCTTGTTTGAGAAACCATCAAACAAGAGGTTAATTGAATTAATAACTTAATTGACCATTACAAATCTTATTTAATCCAAACCATTAATCTAGGGAATTAATTAGTTTAAACACTTGATCACCGCTTAAATTAGTTAATTGTCTAAGGGTTAGGAGCAATGAACATGAACCTAACCATTATAATTGGTAACCAATAGCAATTAATCTATCATAAATACAAATAACCATAGGAGTGAATTGGTTGAACCTAAATAGAAACATCTTTATCAAACTTGGTGAATAGTTGTTGCTTTAGTTATTTAGTTAATTTAGTGTGCCTAAGTTTCTAGTCTTGCAAAACTAGAAGAAAACCCCTTTTACTTTTATTAGTTGTTTAGTTAAAATTAGTTATTAGTTTAATTTCCCGTTCCCTGAGTTCGACACCTTACTTACTAATCTATACCACTAAAAGACAGGTTCACTGCCTTTGTGTGTCAAATTTATTAATTAAAAGTAGGGATAAAACAAGTGCATTTTACACACATCATCCTCCGACTATGCTCGGGGTCCACTACCTATAACATAAAAAGTTGAGTGGGTCAGGCTTGGGAGCCTGGTGAGCATATAGGGTTTTCAACCCACAATAATAATAAACTTACTAAGTTCATCAATTAACAATAACCCTGATTACCCGTTCCCGTTATCCTCACTTTACGTCCCTAAACACTTTTCACAAGGGACCTAGCCTAAAGAATATCATCGGGATGGACACTACTGCTAAGGGGTTTCCTCAGCCATACATGTCCTAAAGGCAACCATGAGGGGGATGGAGTACAACGAATGAACACTCTTAGTTCATTAACACCTACAGGTTGCGGGCCTGTTAATGTTTCCCACTGGACGGTCTAGAAAGTCCGTGGTCGTCATCCAAACTCCGCTAGATGACTTGATCTCAAAACACATCGAGACCTCTCATCAATTTTATTTTATCACACATCACTATCTACCCATGTTCTACCCAACATATTTGTAGATAAAAATACTTATACAGTTTAAAACTTGTATAAAACATCAACTCAACAGTCACCTCAAATAAACAATTAATATATTTACACATAGCACGTATTATAAGGTAAATACTTCATATCTATGTGTAAAATGAAAGTGACTATACACTCACATGATTTGATGATAATCGGGCAGCAATTCTTTGCTTAAAACGATTGTTTCTAATAAAACCAGGAGTTTTATTGAGAAACTGGGCTTTGCAAAGGTCAGGCTTCGAAACCGAACAGATAAATTTTCCGGGCTTCTCGGGCACTTCGTGGAGTATTCCGGGCTTTGGAATAACTACCGGGGCTTCGGGGGATGTGAAAATAGCCAAAATAGTGAAAAAGGGGCCAAAATTGCCAATTTCTAAATTCTAGCCGGGAGGGTTCGCACCCTTCTATTTATAGGGGGAGGCTTCTAATCCAAGGGCTGAGAAGAGGCAACGCGTTGTAGATCCGAAGGCTCGCAGGGAGGGCTCGTACATGGCTCGCACCTGCGAGGGGCTCTCTGTTAGTCTGTGATTGGAACGAGGTCTAGGTTCCGAAGTCGGTTCCGGTGGTGGGGTCCGCAAGCGAAGGTGCGCATATGGCAGCACGTGCGAGGGCCTCAGTGGCGGTTGCTGATTAGACCGCGGTCTAGCAGTCCATGTGCGAGGCCCGGACTAAGGCGTGCGAGGTTCGGATTGGGCCTCCCTTTGGTCAAATCAGAATTCGACACGTGGCTTCGCATGAATCACCATTTCTGACACGTGGCACATGCGAGGTGAGGATGATGTGGCAACTCGTGACTATGCGAATTTTCTCGATTTTCGCGCAAAAACTTCTAACATCCATAACTTTCGCATACGAGCTCCGTTTTTGGCATTCTTTATATGCACGCGTAGGTAAAATTACGCTCTACAACTTTTGTTTAGACTTCGTCGGCTAATTTTGACTTTAATTTTTATATTATTATTTTCAACAGACCGGGACAGGAAATCTGTTAAAAATTCATAAATTCTTCATCCGACGTCCGTTTTCGTCATACCTTTTACCGTTGTGCTACTAATGATGAGACCTTCAATTCTCGTTTAGGTCGTGTCGGCTAAAAATCACTCGATCTAAAATTCGAGTTTTTAGTTGTCTATTGCTAGGCTGAAACTTCGAAAAATCATAACTTCCTCATACAAAGTCAGATTTGGGCGTTCTTTTTATTGAACTTCTCGGTTTAACGAATACTACGACTTTCGTTTAGATCACTAAGGCTAAAAATTAGTTTATCAAAAACTCACTTTTTACGACATTCGGCACCGTGCCGGTTTTGTCGCAAAGCTTCGACAGGTCATAACTTCTTCGTTATAACTCGGATTTTGGTATTCTTTATATCCCCAAAATCCTTGTTTCGACCACTACAACTTTATGTAAAGATATCGGGCTTATCTCACACTTTAATTTTGATGCTTATTTTTATTCTTAATTAATTAAACCCTAATAATTAAGCATAAAACACATAATTCACATAATATTCACATAATTCCTTTTCATTTCTTCAAAATGAGTTACAAAGGTTAACCTAGACTATAATGTCAATATTAATGTCTAGCCTAGAAACTCGGGCATTACATGCATACTCTATCTACGTCATGCGTATTAAGAGTATGCCCTATGTACTTACGTTATTAAGCCATTTTCCATTTTTAGCTCTTACTCCATAAAGACCTATCATCCATTGCTCATATATGGTCCTAATAATTGTCTAGAGTGATAAAGTTCCCAACTTTATACCTTTGCATGGCAAGATAGAGCTCAAGTCCAAACTCTAGCTTCCTAACACCTTCTAATGTTCAAAACCTCTTGCATGAATGAATAATAACATCCAAGATCCCATTTTTATGACTCCTTAACCTTAGAAACCACAAGAAATAACAACCACAAGGTCTTGAGTAGCTTATACTCACAAGACTCAAGATTATGGAACCAAAGGACATTAAGATCAAGAATTTAAAGGGATCTAACAAATGGAATAGGGAAGATTCAAACTTTATACCTCCAGGAGGATATTGAAGAAGAGTAGAGTCTAGATCTACAAGCTTTGGACTCCCCAAGCACACCTTCAATGATCTCCTTCGTAACAAAACACACAAGAAACACTCAAATGCTTCAAAAACCACACAATATGGTTATGATTTCGAGTTGTAGGCCCGAGAGAGTGGAGGCTAATGATAAGAAGGACCCCAAGGGGTTAGAGTCCTTAAATAGGGCTCAAAACCACAAAATTAGGGTTTTTATGCTGCACAGTTATGCCCTACGAACTCACTAGAAACACGCCCCCACTATATCCTGCATACTTAGAGTACGCCCAGCGTAATGCCAAACTCCATTTCCTAGCTCAACTTGAAACGACTATAACTTCTTCATTTCAACTTCGTTTTCGGTGTTCTTTATAGGCACGGAAAGGTATTGAAGAGCCCCATAATCCAATCTAATTAACTTTGTCGTATCACATATTGAACTAAAACCATAACCCTCGCAAGAAGCCTGATCTATAACTTTTCCCTTTCTACCATTTGGTTCCAATACACAAATCAAGGGATTAGAATTCACAACCAACATTATCAACCTTTAATAAGGTTTACACTTTCCCTTCGTCAAAGCCCAATGCATTTTCAAGATCGAATTTCAGTTAGCAACCCTGAATTAAGAACTGACGTGAAACATGGTGTTATAAGTTGACTCTCAAAAAACTTCATAATTGGTCCCTGTGGTAGTAAAATGACAAAAATGCCCTTTAGTTAACGAACAAAACTTAACGGTGGGAGCAATAGAGACTAAACGATAAATGTTTTGAAACCATATGTACCATTTGTGAGGTTTTTTTAAACTTAGGGACTAATTTTCGAATTTCGAAATACCATAGGGACCATTTATGAAGTTTTCTCTAAATATTATATTATTTAAATAAAATAAATTGAAATACAAAACATACATAAAATATAAATCTATATATTTAAACCTAAAAAAATCAATTTTCATCCGTTTTTCCTAAAAAAATGAAAATCATTCCAATAATAAGTTGTTGACCCTTAAAAATATAAATAGTGATAACCATTTTGTTGTGGTGACTTGGTAAAATATGTGAAATATATAAAAGATAATATATTGACCCATGTTTAAATTTTGGTACTATTCAGCCCATGCGACCATGAAAGTTCGTCTGCAGTTAGGGATGAGAGTGGGTCTAAAGCCGGACCAGTAGACCCAGACCCGGAAAACCTGGGAACCGGTTAACGGGATTTTGTAGGACCGAAAACCGAACCGGTATATAGGAACCAGTTTCGAATAAGGTGGGTCTAAAATCGGAAAATCCGGAAACATCAAAGTGGGTCAGGTGGAACCGGGTAAAGAAGGTCTAGAACCGGAAAACCCGAGAAATTCGTTTTTTGGTAATTACTTAGTGGTTGAACTTCGAAAATTTTCAACTTTTATATCCCAACTTCGGGGGACTATAAGTCATTGAATATTAAACCAAAAATGACAAAATTATTGTCAAAAATTATATACAAACTCTAAAATACACGTTGCAAAAACTCTCATGATAATCCAACTTCAAACGAATAAAATATGCATTTTTAAAATTTCACAAAATATAAAAATAAAGTTGAAAAAGAGAAAATTTACATCATTGATATTCCAACTTTTGGGGACTTTAAGTTAGAGAATATGTAACCAAAAGTGACAAAATTATAGTCTAAAATCATGTACAAACTCTAATCTACACGTTACAAAAAAACTCATGATAATCCAACTTCAAATGAATTAGATATGCATTTTTAAAATTTCACAAAACATAAAAATAAAACTGAAAAACAGAAAATCACAGCTTTAATATCCCGACTTTGGGGGATTGTAAGTCAATAAATATGAAACCAAAAATGAGAAAATTATAGTCTACAATCATTGAAAAACTCTAAACTACACGTTTCAAAAAAACCTCATGATAATCCGACTTCAAACGAATTAGATATACATTTTTAAAATTTCACAAAAATATAAAAATAAAGCTGAAAAACAAAAAATTCACAGCTTTGATATCCCGAATTTGGGAAACTGTAATTTAATGAATTTTAACTCAAAAATGACAAAATTGTAGTCTAAAATCATGTACAAACTATAAACTACACTCTGGAAAAAACCTAATGTCAATCCAACTTCAAACTAAAAAGATATTCATGTTTAAACTTTTCATATAAACCGGTTCCGATTCCTAAAAAGGTTCTATTTCTTAAACCCGGTTTACCTGGATCCGAAGGACCCGAAACCCGGATTACCCAGAACCCGGATAAAGTCATTATTTAAACCTGAGACCCAGACCGGTTCTACATATTGCGGTTCCGGTTCGATTCCGATTTTTCAGTTCTAAATTTCATCCGTATCTGCAGTAACTCCAAGACATGAGGCATAACTTCATGTTTGTTACGGTGATTAATCCGTACAAGAAAACTGACCCGAAACTTTCGTTAGAAAAGTTCATTTAAAAAAAATACATATATATACATAAATAATTAAATATCGACAAGTTGCTATTGTTTTTGACAAAAAATTTTGAGCTGCACACTTTAAGAATTTTGTGTTGGATTTTGTGATGCAAATGTACAACTAACCATCCTTAATGTACCACAATGCAGTTAAAGTGCTATATGACTAATTATTGGATAGGAATAAATGCTACTTGAGGCCTCAAGTGCTTTTTGATGACTCACCTCCACATTGGCAAGAATTTATTCGTGCGCTTTCTCACATGTGGCAACTCCTCGTTGGTGTCACTTAATTAAATTAAAAAAAACCTAAACCACAATTAATAATAATCACTTTTTGCACAATTAATTAATTGCAATGCTTAGTTTGAAGAAAGTGGATTAATTGTTCAGAAAATATGTTATATTGTTGGTTTAAATGGTTATGGATAAACAAGTAGTTTTATATTGAAAAGTCGTTGAAAAAATAGATGGCAAATTGCATAAAATCTATAACAATTTCTATGATGCGTAGGAAATAATTTACAAATTCTTGATTACAACTAATTCAAATGCATATTTTAAATAGTTAAATTATGTTATTAAACATTACTACAAAAATCGACAAAGTTTAAACTTTAAATATTACCTTGCAAATTGCCTTATCCAACTATATACTTTCATAATTACCTGCATTTTAGAAAACAAATCACTATCACATATAATTATTAAAGCAAGAAAAAACAAAAGGCCAACCAACATATTTTAATTTACTAATTTGTTAATCTTATTTTATGTTTTGCCTTTTGCTTTCTTCATTTATTTATTAATCTATTAGAACGGTTGGTTAGAAATTTTAGGGATAAATAAATAAAATTTTAATTCAACAAAAGGAGATCTTGGTGATCAAGACCAATTAAAAAAAAGAAGCATGAAAAAAATATTATTATTACTATGGATTATGTTTCATAGTCATAGACATTTTGGATCAGGTCCCATTTCAAATTTAAAGTCTACTTTTATTTCATAACAAAATCTAACAATTTTGGTAATGTTTAATTCATTAAAGGTATTTAGTAATTATTTTAATTTTACTAACATGTACTAATATACAAGTTTCTGGGTATATATAAAAACAGAAAATAGCACAAGAATTATAATCCTTCTTTTATTTATAGAAAAAACCAATCATTAAATAGTAGGGTAAATTTCATAGTTCTATATATTTTATTCAAAATGTTGTTTTATTTTATTGAAAAATTAAATATTTTTCTACATTTACTTTCTATTCATCCTTATACTCATGTCAAATGGTGACATGTGCCGTATTCAATAACCAATGAGTTTTAATGTTAAAAATATTCACATTTCTAACTATAAATATAACCATAAATATAAGATGTCTTAACCTTTTGGTAATGTGGACTAAAATGGGTCTAACATAAAAATATTCAAATTTGCTGCAAGTTTAGTCAATGAATTACAATAGTCAATTAATTACAAATTTGATTTATATAAATCAAGTGTTATCAAAGAGGCTGAAAGGAGTAAACTTGACATACTCTCGGCAGAGGTGATCTAGACCCGCTGAACACTGCGTCGCAAACTCCGTATGCTGAGCTCGGACCCAAACTTGACAACAACTTGAAGATGAGACAAAAGATTCCAATTTTCAAAAATAATAAACTTGTTTTTATTTTTTCAAAAATATACCATATTTCATAAAAAATCAAAATTTTGAACCTTTTTTCAACCATTATAAACTAGTATTATACTCGGTATACATACCTAATAAACTATGAAATAATATATATGACATGAAAAATAACAACATTATAATATTTCAACTAGTAAAATAGTAAAGGAATTCAGATATCCAAATAATAAAAAGTATATAACAAATGAACAACTACTCAATATCATTAAAACGTTAAACTTAAACATAACCAACATATATTTACTATCAGTCTCATCTCGAATCAGAAATATTTTGTTTCACTTATGGACAACAATACACGACATTCTGAAACTGATCGAAGAATCTTCCAAATGTTTATAAGGCGAGTTCTCCTCGGAATGTTCATCTACATTCCTTTCATTAGTAACATGTTGGTGATTTGTTTCACTAATGTGACTTTAGGGTAATGAGATTACTTTGTTGAACAAAAGTGATATTGATAAATATTAAACAAGTAAGGAAGGTGTGGAGTGCACACTTGTTTAAGTTTATTCAAGATTAAAAGTAGATTGTTATTTAGGGGCGAAACCCCTGAACGAACGGGGGTCCGGGGGCAGCGCCCCTGGGAGCGGGGTCCAAGGGGCAGAGCCCCTAGCTGGGATCGAAATCCAAATTTAGAATATTTGACCCGTTTTTTTGACTTGGTATTAATCCTTATAGAAAACCTGGATTTATGACAGTTTTTTACCGTTGCCAAACTATTTTATGACAGTTTTCAGACAAATGAGGTATTTAACCAATTTTGGTCAGTTTTTTCTGGTACTTACGAAATTCATATATCTCATTTTCTGTTATTTTCTCTTCTGAGTCTTATCCAATCAAAGATTAGGGAGTACCACCCAATACTTTGATTTGATAGTGAAATCATAATTCTCAGAATATCCAAGTGCCTTAATTATCCTGAAAATTTAACAAAAATCAAAGTATTCTGTGATCATGGCAAGTGGTAATTCTGTGAAGGAAATTACAAGTAAGTTTGAAAAACTAAACAAGTTTGAAGGGCAAGATTTTCATAGATGGCAGAAGAAGATGAAGTTTCTCTTTACCACTCTGAAAGTGGTGTATGTTCTGAGTACACCCATGCCAGTCTTACCAGAATCTGTTAAAGATTAACCTTTGGAGGCAACAAGAAGAAGATCAAAGTAGGAAAATGATGATTATATATGTCGTAGTTATATTCTCAATGGTATGTCTGACTCTTTTTTTGATATTTATCAAAATTTCGAACCTGCAAGAGAACTGTGGGATTCTCTTGAATCTAAGTACATGGCTGAAGATGCTTCTAGTAAGAAGTTTCTTGTTAGTAACTTTATGGGTTACTAGATGATTGACTCCAGGCCTGTTATGGAACAATTCCATGAAATGTTAAGGATTTTGGGATAGTTTGCTCAACACAATTTAAAAATGGATGAAGCCATTTCTATGGATGTGATAATTGACAAACTGCCCCCCTTCCTGGAAGGATTTTAAACACAATCTGAAACATAACAAAGAGGAATTGACTTTGACTCAACTTGGAAACCATTTAAGGATTGAAGAGTCCATAAGGACTCAAGAACTTGACAACAATCCTAAAGGCAAGAACCAAGATGGTTCCTCTTCTGTGAACATGGTGGAAGGAGAAAGTTAAAAGAATCCCAAGAAGTCTAATGGAAAAACGAAGTTTAAAGGAAAGGATGACAAGTCTTCCAAAAAGAAGTCTAAGTTGGTTTGTTGGAATTGTAACAAACCGGGTCACTTCAAGAAAGATTGTCGTCTTCGCAAAGTGAACAAGGATGGTGCTGGACCAAGTGGATCTAAGGATCCAGAAAAGCAACAAGGTTAGATTTCTGTTTCCATGCAAAATTCTAAATATGTTCAGAATTATATTTCTATGATTTCTGAAGCATTTTATGTACAGGATGATGATGTTGCATGGTGGGTTGATTCGGGAGCAACAAACCATATATGTAAGGATCTTCGTTGGTTCAAGGAATGTCAACCAATTGAAGATGGATCTGTGGTGAAAATGGGAAATGTTGCAACTGAACCAATCAAGGGTTTAGGATCTGTTTTACTTTACTTTACTTCTGGAAAGTATTTGTGTCTAAACTATGTTTTATATGTACCGGGGATTCGAAAGAATCTTGCGTCTGAAATTGTTTTAAATAATTGTGGTTACAAACAAGTATTAGAAAGTGACAAGTATATATTGTTAAGACATGGTTCTTTTATGGGATTTGGATATATATATGCAATGGAATAATTAGACTTAATATTAATTATCCTTTTATTGATAATTCTGTTTGCATGGCTTCTACTAGTACTAGCAATAATTTTAATAAATCTGAATTATGGCATGCTAGACTAGGACACATTCATTACAAGAGATTATAAGACATGTCTAAAATGAGTTTAATTCCTGCTTTTTATATGCAAAATAATGAAAAATGTAAACCATGGATGCTAACTAAAATCACAAGACAACCTTCCAAAGATGTTGTTAAGGAAAGCATGGTGTTGGATCTTATACATAGTGATTTATGTGATTTCCATGCAACACCTTCTCTTAGAAACAAAAAAGTTTGTTGTTACTTTTATTGATGATGCATCTAGATATTGTTATGTCTGTTTGCTACATTCTAAGGATGAAGCACTTGATAAATTTAAAATTTATAAACAACAAGTTGAGCTTCATAAAAATGACTTAATAAAAGTCTTGCGTATTGATAGAGGTGGTGAGTATTATGATCCAGTTTATTTTGAATCAACTTGAATAATACATCAAACCACGACTCCTTATACACCACACCAAAATGGTATAGCTGAAAGGAAGAATAGGACTTTGAAAGAAATGGTTAATTCCACGTTATCCTATTCTGGATTAAGTGAAGGGTTTTGGGGCGAGGCAATGTTAACTCTTGTTACATCTTGAATAGAACTCCAAATAAAAGGAGTAAGAATACTCCTTATGAAATTTGGTGTAAAAAGGTACCAAATTTGAGTTATCTCAAAGTTTAGGGTTGTAGAGCAATTATAAGGCTCGCTGAACCCAAAAGGAAAACATTCGGTGAAAGAGGTGTAGATTGTATCTTTATTGGATATGTTGAGCATTCCAAAGCATATAGATTTTATGTTATAGATTTCTAATGACTCTGTGGTGTGGAGTGCACACATGTTTAAGTTTATTCAAGATTAAAAGTAGACTGTCACTTAGGGGCGAAGCCCCTGAACGAATGGGGGTTCGGGGGCAGCGCCCCTGGAGCGAGGTCCAAAGGGCGGTAGCCCCTAGCGGGGTCCAAGAGGCAGAGCCCCTGGCTGGGATCGAGCTGTTTTTTTTTGAGTTGGTATTAATCCTTCTAGGAAACCCGTATTTATGACAGTTTTTTTGACTGCTGCCAAACTGTTATATGACAGTTTTGACAGTTTTTAGACAAAGGAGGTATTTAACCAATTTTGGTCAGTTTTTTCTGGTACTTATGAAATTTGTATTTCTCATTCTCTGTTCTTTTCTCTTCTGAGTCTTATCCAATCAAATATTAGGGAGTACCACCCAATACTTTAATTTGATAGTGAAATCACAATTCTCAGAATATCCAAGTGCCTTAATTACCCTGAAAATCTAACATAACATGAACACCCTGATAAAACAAATAAGTTCATATAACATGTTTATTGGATCATGTATTATATATAATTTCAGTTACATACATCTTCATTCACATCAACTTGATATGATTCAAATTGGTCAACTGAATGTTTCATTTTTTCATTATCAATTGATGCCTACATGGAATAACAAATTAATAATCAAACATAACACATTAATAAAATTACAAAATAAAATATAAAAATATAAAATTCGTATATCTGACTCTTCATTAGGTTACACATCATCCTCAATCTTTTTGTTTATATATGTAACGCCCGGACTCTGGTACGAATTTATTTACAAATTATTCTTGTTTGACATGCCACTCGACGAGTTGGAAGCCCCAGACTCATCGAGTAGAAGTTAGCCTTAGACACGGGATTCAGCCACCTACTCGACGAGTCAAGAGCTCTGAACTCGGCGAACAAGCCTTGCTAAGTGAAACCCTAATTTCAGGATTTTGCACCCTATTTAAGCATCTTAATTCCCACCATTGGCCTCATTTACAACCTCCTTGTCCCAAACCCAAATCCACAAAATCCTAGAGCTTTCCTTGAGTGTGTGACCCATATTAAGTTATCTTTGTGCACTTTTGAAGCTTGTGGAAGAAGAAGAAGATAGAGGGATCAAGAAGGAAGCAGTAGATCCAGAAGCTACACTCCATTTGCTACATTTTCTAGTAATCAAGTCTCTAACTTGGTCATTCTTTTCTTAGATCTATTTACTTACATTTTATGAGGGTTTTGGTTCAAGAACCTTGGTCTTTAGGATTGGACGTCCCAAGTGACTTATATTTCAGATCTGGGATCTATGAGGGGTTCCATGGCATAAATGTGCAAACTTTATTACCATGGAAGCCCCATGCAAGCTTTTAAGCATTAATATGGCCTTTTTAGCCCGAAAAGGCCATGCATGGAGGGAAAGCATGGAAATTTACGTGTGCAACTGATGTTCAGAGCATAGATCTTGTATAGTGTGACTTGGCTTAGGGTATTATGGATTGTGGACCAAGATCTATGTTCTAGAGAGTTAGGGTTTGAGCTAAACCTATTAAGAAGGACTAAGAGCGGCTAAAGTTGGAAACTTTACCCTTAAAGGTATCTTCCCAGTGTGTAGATGACGTTTGGAGCTTGGATCTGACGGGTAGGAGCTTAATCCATTAAGATGGCTCAATCAGACAGGGGAACTCGGCGAGTCCATAGAGGGAATCGACGAGTTGATTTGGTTTGTCCCGTTTTAGCTTCAGGTAGAACTCGACGAGTCAGTGAAGGGACTCGACGAGTTAAATAGGTAGATTGCGACTGTGAGTAGCCTGGAAACTCAACGAGTCAGGGGGAGACTCGACGAGTTAAATCGTGAATTCAGGATCTAGGACTCGGCGAGTTGATGGAGCAACTCGACGAGTTGGGTCAATCAGAATGTTGACTTTGACCCAAGTGTTGACTTTGACCAGGGGTAAAATGGTCATTTTACCCTACGAAGGATTATCAGATTCTGATTAAGTGTTATTATGAAATTGATAGTCGGGGAGTTGCCGGAGTAGCAGTTAGATATTTCTCACTCGACTTTTCAGCAGTCAGCCTTGCGAGGTAAGTTTCCTTCAGTACGGACGGGTTTAAGGCACCAAGGTTGGCCCGTAGTATGATATGTTAGTAGCCGAGTGTGGGAAGGGATCGTATCTCATAGCAAATGAGTGTGGGTGGGGCCTGCATCTCATAGTAGCCGAGTGTGGGCGAGGCCTGTATCTCGTAGTAGTTGAGTGTGATAACTTAGTTCGATTATGGATATATGTCTGATTAATAGACTTAGTTATACATGTTGTCTATGTGATAGTTGTATGTATGTTTAGTAGCTGAGTGTGGGCGGGGGCCGTATTTCATAGCAGTTGAGTGTGGGCGGGGCCCGTATCTCAAAGTAGCCAATTTTGGGTAGAGCCCGTATCTCGTAGTAGCTAAGTGTGGGCGGGGCCCGTATCTCAGAGTCAGCGGAGTGTGGGCGGGACCCATATCACCTAGTTAGCGGAGTGTGGGTCGGGCCAGTATCTCCACCAATGTGGGTGGGGCCCATATCTCCTTGTTGCATGTTATGTGGTAGTTTAGGGAGACTCACTAAGCTTTGTGCTTACAATTTTCAGTTTTGGTTTCAGGTACTTCCGGTAGCAAGTGGAAGGGCTCGGGATGATTGCAGTGCACGCACCATTGTTTAGCCTGGGATGTTTATACTCTGATATTTTGATATACATTGATATAATGTTTGAGATATTATGACATGTGTTTTGGATAACTATAGTTTTATTAATAATTAAAAACGAAATTTTTTTGGTTTGTAATTTTGGGATGTTTCAAGTTGGTATCAAAGCCTTGGTTTGAGGGATTCGGGCACACTCTCTGGTGTATCTGGACTCAAACTAAGGACTTGGTATGAAAATTTTCAAAACAAAAACATTTTATGAAAAAGAATTTTGAAAAGAGAAGAATTTTGAAAAGGGGAAAAAGAACTTTGAAAAGAGAAAAAGGGTGTGGTACATGCAATCAGCCGAGGTCAAGTAAGTACTACCAAATTACCCATACAAATTTATGTTATGATATGATTATGAGAATTGCATGCTAGTTTAGGACTAAGGATCTAGGAAGGATTCCTTATATGCCTGTTATATGTATCACAACTTTATGAATTCCATGCTAGTACAGATTAGTCAGTGATGGCCTTAATGTGATATGCTTGATTATGTTTACTCGATGCCCGAATGATGTTTGCTTCGTGCTTTTAGGATTCCTAGTTATCTCTAACTAACTAGTAGACGAATAAGTTAAGTTACATATTACGAGGATTAAATAATTTCAGAAGGTTAGGTTTAGCTCTATTTCGCAGCTCTCGTTTGAGTCTAACCGTTGTAGGGTAGTACCTCTCATTAGAAGAATTATCTAGTCGTAGTGATATGTAAATTATTCACGAGCTAGTTAGGGGGAGATAAAAAGGACTTCTTATGTAGCTAATATCGTAAAGTGGATTGGTGTTTACCCTAGGGCAAGCCTAGGATGAGTTTAGCAGTAGCAGTAGAATGGACTTGGTGGAGTCGAGTCAGTTCTTGAGGAAAGTACGGATAGATGTGGAAGGTAGTATGGGCCCGTACTACTGAAAGTAGAGGATCCGTAATCGAATCAAGGAAGGCTGAGATGAACCCAGGAAACTTGTAGTATGTGAGATCCCTCGAGATATGATGAGTATACTGATGTTTATTATGGTGTATTTTCATAATGTTGATGCTACACACTAGGTCGGTTGGCACTTTAGGCACTGGTGAGGGATCAGGCTCGGGCTCTGGAGCCAAGCAGATGGATGAGCAGACGAGGGAGTTCATCTCCTCTGAGATCACAAGCAATATTCTTGAGCAGACTACTGTGATCTTCGGTTCAATCAAGGAGGGTATCCTGGAACTTATGGATGAGAGGTTGAGTGCTTTCCGCACTAAGGTAGCGGCCATGATGGGGTCATGCACACTCACTTTCAGGGAGTTCAGGGCATGTGGAGCTCCCGATTACCATGGGGCTACGAACCCCATTGTGAGTACTAGAGGGTTGGCGGATGTCGCCAACGCATTCCGCACCAGCAGATTTCCCGATGGGGACAAGTTCAGACTTGCGTCATGTCTTTTGAAGTACAGGGCATGTGACTGGTCGGAGGAGGTTGAGAGATCCATTGGAGATGATGCAGTTATGGATGCGATGACCTGGAGTGATTTTTCGACCAGGTTCAGGGATGATTTTGCACCTGTAATTGAGGTGCAACAGTTAGCGAGGGAGTTCCAAGATTTGGAGTTGACGACAGAGACTATGGCGGAGATCACCGCCAAGTATAGGGAGAGGGCCCTTCTCGTTGCGCATTATGTGGCGGACGAGAATATGAAGAAGGCCTGATATCATGAGATGTTTCAGAGTGATATCCGCCAGTTTGTGAGCAGCTCCAGCTGCAAGACGCCGGAGGACATGATTGCAAGGGCTCGTGAGAGAGAGAGAGAGAGAGAGAGTGTGAGAGAGAGAGAGAGAGAGAGATTGATTGATTGATTTAAAGATAGAGAGAAAGAGGAAGCCAGAGTATGTGTCTGGAGTAGACGGTTCGGGCAAGAAGCCCAAGACAGATTCCCGAGGGTAGGACCAGCAGGGTCAAGGCCACTACGGAAAGTGTGGTACGTCGCACGAGGGGACGTGCAGGGCGGGTAGTTCGGGATGCTTCAAGTGCAACTGAACTAGACATGTGAGCAGGGATTGTACTGCTACTTCTACCACCACATTATCTGATTTGATTTGCTTTCAGTGCAATCAGAGGGGCCACAAGAGGTCCCAATGTCCGAGTTTGGCAGCAACAGGGAAGGTGGCGGCACCCGCCCCTGCTACATTGAGGATTACAGACGGCTGTCAGTGTCGGGCAGAGACACCAGTGGCGAAGACCAGAGCCTTCCAGTTGACAGCAAAGGAGGCACGTGCAGCTCCTGATGTCGTTACGGGTATGTATCTTTTCCTTTATCTCTATATTTTTATTGATTATTTCTTATGTTTATGTGTTTGCTATAGGAACGTTCTTGGTGAACGGTATATGATCCTTGGTACTGTTTGATTCGGGTGCCACCCGATCCTTTATGTTGCTCGCGCTCAACCAGTGATTCATAGGAGCTCCGGAGGAGCTGGATTTCCCACTGGATGTGGTGATAGCAGATGACAGGACCGTTAGGGTTGCGAGGGTTCACATAGGTTGTACACTACAGTTGCTTGATGACAAGTTTTCAGTGGATCTGGTTCCTATTCCCCTGTGAGGGAACAAGGTTATAGTGGGTATGGATTGGTTGAGCCCCAATGGGGAAATGATCGTGTAACATCCCAAGTTCCAGAGCAAGAGATCGGGGGTGTTGAGTGTTAATGGAGGTCTAGACTCGGCGAGTTAGAAAGGTAACTCGGCGAGTCGAGTCGCGAGTGGATCGCGTGAATAAGTGACCCGACTCGGCGAGTCAAGGCTAGACTCGGCGTGTCGGTGCTGGAATATGAAACCCTATTTTCAGGGTTTGCACCCTATTTAAAGAATGATATGCCTTCATTTCAGCCTTTATCTTCCCTGAGTGTTCCAAAGAAAACCCTAAATCATGAGAGGCTCCATTGTTGAGAAGATTGAAGCTTGGAAGGAGAAATTTGTGAAGAGATGTTGGAGGAAATTGAGGATAACATCAAGAGGGCTTGTGGATCTGAAGTCTACATCAGTTTAGACTCATCTTTGGGGTAAGAAGCCACTGCCTTAATCCTTTTTCCTTATTGTCATCCGTGGTGGTTGTTTTGGGGCTTCTTTTGCTTCGTTTGGATCCATTTCGTGTTTAGAGATTAGATCTGAAGTTGCAACTTCAGATCTAGGTTGTATTGGAGCCATAAGGGCAGAAAGCATCAGTCTTTGGGCTTGTTTGAGAGTGCCTTTGTCCCAAAACCTTCTTGTAGCTTGGTTGGAGCTTGTCGAGCCTTGCATGCACGTAAAGTTGGAAACTTTACGTGTGAATCTGGCCATAGGAGTCCAGATTTATGTATTGGAAGCAATTGAATAGCCTGTGATCGTCTGAATGGAGATGTCACGTGGGGACTTGACGAGTTGGAAGAACAACTCGGCGAGTCTGTTGAAGATTACCTTGGACTCGACGAGTCTGTTCTTGGACTCGGCGAGTCTGATCGTGGAATCCTAACCTTTTCTGGTTGAGCCGTGTCTCGGTGAGTTGAAGGACAACTCGGTGTGTTGAGCAGGATGCGAATCGAAGATTGTTGGACTCGGTGAGTCTTGGAGTGACTCGGCGAGTTGAGTCGTGATTGGGAGTTTCTGAGTATAGGGACTCGACGAGTCAACGGGTGACTCGGCGAGTAGAGTCAACCAGGAAGGTTGACTTTGACTGAGGACTTTGACTTGGACCAAGGGTTGACCAGTTTGACTTCCAAGGGTAGTTTGGTAATTATTGGTGTTTATTGGTTTTGGTTATTTGGTAATGATCAGTGGTGGAGTTCGTGCTGGTGGTCGAAGCAGCGTGGTCTTATTTCTTCAAGTCGGTAGTTGCAGGTGAGTTATCCTCACTATATCAACAGGGTCTAAGGCACCAAGGTCAGCCCTTTATCGGATGGAAATCCGGGTAGTAGTTGTTATGTTATTGCTTTGCTATGACTACATCCTGGTAGTTAGGATGGTATATGTTAGAGACCTGGTTAAGGTCGGTACCCTGGTATATAGGATGATGCTATGCTAGTGACCGTTTAGGTCGGTATCTTGGTTAGGATGTTGCTATGCTATGTGATGTGTTGGATTTGTTTGATTAGTTGTGAGATGTTATATGATTATATGTTTGTGTGCACATGGTTGTTGGACTGGGGTTGGGTTGAGGCGGGTCCTGCTTTGTGTTGTAGGCCAACATACCCAGGGCGGACCGGTTAGGCCGAAGGCCCGGCGAGCAGTCTGGATAGGCTGAAGGCCCCAAGAGGGCGGACCAGACGTGCCGAGGCTCGGAGAGTGGACCAGACAGACTGAAGGCCCAGTGCGGGCGGACCAATCATACTATAGACTCGGAGAGAGAGTGGACCGGGTGGACTGAAGGCCTGGTGCAGGCGGACCAGTCACAATGTAGACTCGATATGCATGGATGTTCTGTTTATGATATGATATGATATGTGTATGGTTTTGTGGTTGGTATCTTGGGGGTAACTCACTAAGCTTTCGGGCTTACAATTTCAGTGTATTGTTTTAGGTACTTCGGGAGACCGTGGCAAGGTGAAGGCGTGATCGTACCGCTCCTCATGTTTATGATTTTTATGATATGGTTCTGTGAGATACTCTGATGTTTAAACTATTTTGAAAACAAGTGTATGAACTTAATGGTTTTTTTAGTGAATTAAAATGTTTTATTTTGGCTCGAATTTTATGGGTGTTACAGATCGATTGCAAGCAGCAGCTAATGAGGGTTCGGACTCCTAGTGGGGGAGGGTTAGTGATACAGGGCGACAAGCCGCATGGTGGAGTGACTCTATTCTCAGCAGCGAGAGCAAGGTGCTACCTTCAGCAGGGTTGCGTGGGTTATGTCTGTTGGATTAGTGTCTAAGTCCATAACTATTTTGGTATGTACTTGACCCGATGGTGCATGGTCCTTTTGGGTTGCCTTCACTAAAGCAACTTGATTGGAGAAATAAATAAAGAGAGAGGTTATTATGATTTATTAATATGTTATAAGAATAATATATTAAAGGAGAAATCATATTTGTTTAATTAATATTGGTCAATAATTAATTAAGAATTAATTTTGTGATCAAGTGTAATTAATTAAACTAGAGGGGCTGAATTGTAATTATGTGATAGTTACAAAATAAGGTAAGGATTATCTTATATATATGGTGAACGAATTTGAGGTGTAAATCCCTTAGAATTTGACTAGGATAAGGATTTCTAGGACTTATCTTATGGTTGCTTGGTGGACAAGCAACTAGATAAGGATAAGGACTAAAACCCTAATCTTTACACCTATATAAACCCCCTAAGGCTTGTGAATTCGGCCAACCCTTCCCAAGAGGTCCTAAGGACGAATTCTAACCTCCCTCCTCTCTCTTTATACCTTCTCCACTTGCTTATGCTATTTGTAAGCCATTAGAGGAGTGACACTTGTGACTCTCAGCTTTCCAAGGTCAATTCAAGGAGGAATTGGATTGTTATTGCTATATAACAATCAAGGTATGTTCTTAAACCTAATTACATGTGAATTCCGATTTCCATATGCTAGAATTAGGGTTCAAAGTCTTGGATTCAAAGTATGTACAATAGAGAAACCTAGATCCAAGCTTTAGGGTTTGTATGAGCACATAGGATGTCTTATGACCAAAACCCATCAGTGGTATCAGAGCCATGATTGGTTTCTATTGTATTGATGCTTGATGTAACTGAAAATCGTGTTTTGGCCTCACTGTTCGACCTGACTCGGCGAGTCACTCTTGGACTCGGCGAGTCAGCCCTACTCGGCGAGTTCCAGAGGGTGACTCGACGAGTCGGTGCGTCAGATAGTGCTTATCTCGGGATTTCTTGCTGTTTTTGCATTGGGATAGTTACCTTATCATGTTAGATTAATATTAATCCGATTATATGATATATTTGACTATATTTTAATCTAATTGAACATATTTATCAATTAATAAGATAATTGTTTCCTTATAAGATAATTGATTAATTATTTGAAGTAAATTGATAAATTGTTTTTGCAAGAAATCATCAAATATGGATAATTATGTAATTAAATGTTAATTTGAATTATTTGTTATTTGATCCTTGTTGTTATGAAAAGTTTCATATTTTTCCCTTTAGGTTTTATAGTTTAAATTTGAACCCCAAAAGTTTTGTTGTTTTGAAATTTAAATAGTTAAAACCCTAATATTTTTGAAAAATGTTTCAAAACTTGCCCTCAAGTTTTGGAATTTAAATTTTGATTAAATGGTTTAATTTTGATGTATATTTAAATTCTAAACCCTAATGTGTTGAAATGTTTCAAAACTTGCCCTCAAGTTTTGGAATTTAAAAGTTGATTAAAAGTTTAATTAGGAATGTTAAATTCTAAAACTCTAGTATTGTTTTGAAAAGGTTCAAATCACACCCTTATGGTTTTATTAACTAATTAAGGTGTATAATTATAGAGGTTTAATAAATCCATAAAAGTTTAGGTTTACAATTTAAGTGAATTAAAAGTATAATTGTTAAATTGAACCACCTAATATTTTAAAAGTGTAAAATACACCCTATACTATATATAACATTAAAAGTCTAACATTATATATATGTATGAGTAAAAGTTAGTCTTACCGTTAGTAGGCCTCATTCACGAAGCTGGTCTATAAGGGGTGTTTAAGGAAATTGCCTATAAAATGGCGATTCAATGGGTATCCACTCTTACCCACCGCACTCTTGACTGGTGGAGGGTCGTTAGCCGAACGAGTAGGATAGGACGAAACCTTCCATTATAAGTATAATGAATTATCAAAGTAACTAAATGTTTTCATAAAATTCCCAATCTTAGTTACTTAGGCAAAAGTGAATTGATGCAATTCCATGAAATTACACTTTGTGCCCTTGCGAAGACGTTAGTGGAGCGTGTGTGGTTAACCGGCACACTAAATGGGTCTAAGCAAAGGTAGCAAAGGGTGACTCAATGTTTGTCATAGTTCGGTGGAGCGTGTGTGGTTTACCGGCACATCGAATAGGCGACCGTAACATGTGAGGGCACCATGTAAGTTTGCATGGTTATTCACACCCGCTTTGTGATCCTCGGCATCCCAGTCACAAACAAGAGGGGCATATCGAGATTTAAACATGCCATTGAAAGTTCAATGAATCTCAAAGGATCTAGGAGTTTTCATAGATTTAAAACTTATATTTTTTTCGTTTTTCGTGGTGGAAATTAGTGAATCGTCATTCACTTACCTTCAAATATTCTGCAATTAGGGTTACGGCATCCCTCTCCCGAGTTGTAGAATATTGTGTTGGGTCCTAGACTTAGTATCTCATTTGGGTGATTTACTAAGGACTCAATCAATCAACTAACTTGAATTTGTTTTCTCCCGTTTTGTAGATGTCAAAGTTCGACAACTATGGTCTTCCCAAATCCCGTGGAACAAGTATTCCACATGAAGATGGTATTCCACGATTTAATCGAGGAATGAGAAATCATGCTTCACTTCCTCCTCCTCCTCCTATTGTTCTCCCCAACCCACAAGATCGAAGAATTGAAAGGTTCAATATCACTAAAGCCCTATTGGAAATGAAACATGAAGATGGTAAACCTGTGTGTGCCCACGTTCTAGGAATGAAATCACACATTGATAGGTTGATAATGTTGGGTGTGTCATTCCTAGATGAGTTGGCTGTGAATTGGGTTTTGCAGTCACTTCCTGAATCATATAATGAGTTCAAAAGAAAGTATTATATGATGAATCATGACGACAACCTCATTGACCTAACTTACATGCTCGTTGCTGCTGAATCAGAAATGATTTGGCGAAGCAATGGAGCGTATTTGTTGGAAAAGTCAACCGACCATACTTCCAAGGACGTTCTAGGAGAACCGACCTGCGTTTGCTGCCAAAAGAAAGGGCGTTGGATACAAGTCTGCCCAAAGAGCCTGAAGAGTCCAGAAGATGGGAGAGTCAAAGAGTATGGCTGCGCTTCAGGTAAAATCCACTATCTAACTCCATTAAGTTCCTATTCATTAATTCCTAATACATAATGTAATAAGATTGCATTTGAATGTTTTACAGGATCAGTGAAAAGAAAGGAAGCTTGGTGAAAGCGCAAGATGAATCTAATCACAAGGAATGGATCTTGATCGCATGGACTTGAAGATTAGATTTTGATCTTAGATAGTTATGATAGAGTTGTTAGAAATTTTTTCGAAATACATAGTTTTCAATGGATTTTGCATTGTAAGGACATATGTTTTCCGCTGCTTTTATAAATAAAATAAATTTTCGTTTGACTTATTTATTTATTTCCTTGCAATGAAATCGTTATGAAAATTGGTATTTGCATATTTCTACAACAAATGGATATGATTCTTATTTATGGTGTTTATGGAAAAGTTGAGAATTTACCAAATAGGGAGAGTTTTCTCATCGCCCAAGTTTCAATTGGACATAAATTTGGAATCATGCAACTTGGTTGCACGATGAATGAGAAATTTCATATATGGAAATTAGACTAATTCGTTGACAAGGTGTCAAGTGAAGGACTTGGAGATCGAATACACAAAGTTGCATGTTGATCAAGTCCACCATAAGAGTAACAAAGATATTTGTCATGATTTACTAAAGGTTTAGTAAATATGATTATACTTACAAGATTAAGTGTAATTCTGAATTGATTAAAGGGTTTAGATCAATAGCAGAACGAATAAGAAGAATCAAGTAGGCAGAAAGATAAAAGTTTCTCCATTCTAAGAAGAAGGGAGAGTAGCTTTTATGCTTTATGATATGTCTTAGTGATTAAGAACCATACCTCAATTGATCCTCTAAGTGAGTCTTAGTACAATTGTATGTCTAAGAAGAGGAATCAAGAATTGAAGAAATGGTTAAATCAGTAAGTCAATCATACTTCGTTCCAATAACAAGTCTTAAAGTTAAGATTGTGACATTGAGTGAAAGGTATTAAGAAGGTTTGTAACTTTCATTAAATGTGGAAAGTTGTGATGTCTTGGATAAGACAAAGACCAACTAGGACCAATTTATGAAGTCTTTTGATAAAAGCTACACTAACTTTTGAATATTTGTTTGTCAAGAAATGGTTTTTAACAAGAGAATCTTATATGTCAAGGAGTCAGTGGGAGTCTTAATGGTCTTGAAAGGTTTTAAGAACAAATCAAATAAACCTTATCGATCATCACTAGCACACAAGTTGAGGTTTACAACCTATCGTGTTGACATTATTTTGATTCTGTGCCAATCCAATCGAGTTAATTATGCATGTGAGTTCTATGAGTACTCATAAAAGGCAAAGCACCTTAATCAATGAAAGGTACATTGATAGGAAAGGGTGTGCTGCTTAACTACTTGGAAGACATGGTGGGCAGCTGTGCTACCATAAGGCAAGAAATCAAGATTAAGAAAGTTCGCTCCATATGAGTTTGAGTTTGTCGTAAACTTGGTTTTGACATATTCACATGGATAGGAACAAATACACTGTTTAAATCTAAGTGTCATAAGATTTCCTCCTTCATGAAAATGATTGTGAGGAAATGCTTTCACTAAGACAGATTTTAAGAAGATAGTGATTGTAAAATTGCATTCTCGAATTCAATTATGGTTACGGCATCCCTTTCCATAATTTGAATTGTGAGGTTTGGCATTTAGTCTTAATTGTTTAGACACACATATGAACTATCGAAGGCAAATGTGTATAAGTTCAAGAAACCTTGATAAAAGATTATCAAAGCACTAAGTATTAGAAACATGAACTTAAGAAATTCAATAAGCATTGTTTTTCTGAAAGTTAAGATGTTTATGAATACATGTCGAAGCTAGTGGGAGCATAAGTGTTATGTTTTATAATAATCATCAAAGATAGTGGGAGCATAAAAGTTATGATTGTATGATTATTAAGGAAAGTATTGCAAGGTTAGCAATATTAATTATAGAAAACATGAGTCATACTTTGCAAAGTCGCAATAGTTGAAAAGTTGTTTTGCTATAATTAAGGGAGAGAATATTATGCTTCATTTCAAATCTAAAGGTTTAGGTTGAGAAATGTTAATAAAATTTAGTCAAAGGTACAAAGTGTGTTCTTAAAATTTCGATTATGATTACGGCATCCCTCTTCACAATTCGAATTTTGAGAACATAGCAAATAAAACATTATGCGTCGTGTCCCATACACTTCGGGTATAGGATCGATTGCAAATGCTTTAATGTTTGACCATTCTAAAAGTTTTCCAAATGTCTAGCGCATTTAGAGGGAAAAAGGACTAGAATCGGTTCTGACTAAAATAATTAAACAACTATCAAAGGACAATCCAAAGTTCGACAAGGATTGGTCGCTTGTGAGTAGTTGGAAGTATAGTATTGGAAAATATGGAAATGTTTCCATATTGGATGGACCATATCGACATCATTACGAATAGATAAGATTCTATTAAGAATGAGTTGTCATATGGAAAATATGGAAGCGTGTCCATATTGGGAATTGAATATTGAAAATCTATGTCTAGATTAGAAACTTTTATGTAAAAGGATGTTCAAAGGAATGTACTTTGAGTGAGAGACATCATATCTAAGGAATTGTCTTGTAACAATCTCCGATAGAAGACTTTGTAATATCATTGGCAATAGTCTTTGTGACTTTAGTGGAGTGACATTACGAAAGGATTGTTGCATAGAATGTTAAAATCTAGCATATTCTATAAGTAGCAAGAATTTGATATTCTTTAACTTATGGAAAAAGGATTTGGAGTTGTGAAATGAGAATGATTGGAAATGTGTTCAATATGATCTATGTCACAAAGTAAGAACCATAGGTAAACATTGTGTGCATGCTAGGAGCATGGGACAAGTGTTGTAATTCAAGTAAGAAGTTGATTACCCGAAACTACAAATAATGAGTAATCAATATGGCGATAAATAAAAGGTGTTTTATTTATGCTCAAAGGGTTGAGGCCATATGGGATTAGTATTATTCTTGTGTTTCACATTTGCATGTTTTGACTTCCAGAATAATTGAGTTTATTAAGAATAATCGAATTATTCAAACGGGCCACAGTCGTTCATATGTTGGAAGTAGGTATGAATGAAAACTGTCGTGAATTGGTGTGTGGATTGTCTAAAAGAGTATTAGACATAAGCAAATGTTTGCTGCAACGTTCATGAGTGCTTATGAATGTGATTTGAGCATTGGATTAGACCCACGCTCACTTGGATCACTCCATGGATTGTATCACGAGTGATTTGTGAGACGATAACATCTTGTATTCTTGAAACCGAGATGTGTGAGTTGTATCTTGCGAATCGGTTGCACATTGATAATATGTAAACGCACCGGTAACTTGGTGTTATAAAACATATTGTTGTGTGTGATTCGGTGCGTGAGTACAAGCAAGCATTGTATCAAATTTTATCCGTTCCTTTTATCCAAAGTAGGATAAAAGCGATATCTTTGGGCCCCTCGATGGTTTAGTGATGACAAACGTAAATGCTCGGTCGGGCTAGGGCTAATTTGATTTGTTCAATTAGTCTGTCGTCATAAATCAGAAATCGAGATATAGTACAAAGAGAATGATTTGAAATCATATCTCATATGATATCTAGAATGGAGGAATATATGATCCCTTATCTAAGGACACGCGTATTTGATATGATCAGAGTTGACAGCGGCTTTGGAAAGCTACGATTGCAGATTGGGATCCGAAGTCATACGTAGAATAGTTGTTAGACTTATCCAAGTGGGAGCCTGTTGGATTAGTGTCTAAGTCCATAACTATTTTGGTATGTACTTGGCCCGATGGTGCATGGTCCTTTTGGGTTGCCTTCACCAAAGCAACTTGATTGGAGAAATAAATAGAGAGAGAGGTTATTATGATTTATTAATATGTTATAAGAATAATATATTAAAGGAGAAATCATATTTGTTTAATTAATATTGGTCAATAATTAATTAAGAATTAATTTTGTGATCAAGTGTAATTAATTAAACTAGAGGGGCTGAATTGTAATTATGTGATAGTTACAAAATAAGGTAAGGATTATCTTATATATATGGTGAATGAATTTGAGGTGTCAATCCCTTAGAATTTGACTAGGATAAGGATTTCTAGGACTTATCTTATGGTTGCTTGGTGGACAAGCAACTAGATAAGGATAAGGACTAAAACCCTAATCTTTACACCTATATAAACCCCCTAAGGCTTGTGAATTCGGCCAACCCTTCCCAAGAGGTCCTAAGGACGAATTCTAACCTCCCTCCTCTCTCTTTATACCTTCTCCACTTGCTTATGCTGTTTGTAAGCCATTAGAGGAGTGACACTTGTGACTCTCAGCTTTCCAAGGTCAATTCAAGGAGGAATTGGATTGTTATTGCTATATAAAAATCAAGGTATGTTCTTAAACCTAATTACATGTGAATTCCGATTTCCATATGCTAGAATTAGGGTTCAAAGTCTTGGATTCAAAGTATGTACAATAGAGAAACCTAGATCCAAGCTTTAGGGTTTGTATGAGCACATAGGATGTCTTATGACCAAAACCCATCAGTTTATTCGGCCGAGCAGCTCGCCGTGGGGAACACCTATCCTATTCGTCAAAAAGAAGGATGGTTCACACCGGATGTGTATTGATTACCGGGAGTTGAACAAGCTGACGGTCAAGAACCGTTATCCGTTGCCGAGGATCGACGATTTGTTCGATCAGTTGCAGGGAGCATCTTGGTTTTCCAAGATCGATTTGAGGTCTGGATATCATCAGGTGAGGGTGTGGGATGAGGACGTCCAGAAGACAGCGTTTAGGACGCGTTATGGGCATTACGAGTTTGTGGTGATGCCTTTCGGGCTCACCAATGCCCCGGCAGTGTTCATGGATCTCATGAACCGAGTATGTAGGCTGATGCTGGATCGGTCGGTGATTGTATTTATCGATGACATTCTGGTATATTCGAGATCTAGAGAGCAGCATGAGGAGCATTTGAGAGAGGTTCTCGGAGTTCTGAGAACGGAGAGGCTTTATGCCAAATTCTCCAAGTGTGATTTCTGGTTGCGGGAGGTCCAGTTCTTAATACATCTCGTTAATCAGGAAGGGATATTGGTCGATTCGGCCAAGGTTGAGGCGGTGATGAGTTGGGAGGTGTCGAAGTCACCCTTCGAGATCAGGAGTTTCCTAGGGTTGGCAGGGTATTATCGGAGGTTTATTAAGGATTTCTCCAAGATCGCAGTGCCACTCACCAGATTGACCCGGAAGGGTGTTGCTTTTTCATGGGGCCCCGAGCAGCAGGCCTCCTTTGAGACACTTCGCCAGAGGTTGTGCGAATCCCCGGTGTTATCTCTCTCGGAAGGGATGGAGGGCTTTGTGGTATACTGTGATGCATCGATTTTGGGATTGGGAGCGATGCTGATGCAGAGGGGGCATGTGATAGCGTATGCATCGAGGCAGCTGAAGCCTCATGAGACGAGATATCCCACCCATGATCTAGATTTGGGGGCAGTGGTGTTCGCCCTCAAGATTTGGCGTTACTACTTATATGGGGTTCGGTGTACGATATACACGGACCATAAGAGTTTGAAGTATTTGATGGATCAGCCCAACCTAAATATGCGTCAGAGAAGGTGGTTGGATGTGGTCAAGGATTATGATTGTGAGATCCTGTACCACCCAGGCAAGGCTAATGTGGTAGCCGATGCATTGAGCCGCAGGGCGGAGAGCACCCTGCTGCGGGAGGTATGTTTGAGATTAACCGTGATAGCTCCGGTATTGGACGCTACTCGTGGGGCACAGGCCGAGGCTGTGCAACCTGAGATGCAGAAAAGGGAATGGGTTGTTGGTTTGGTTTCAGAGTTCGTTACCGATGGTCGGGGGCTTATGACATTTCAGGGGCGTATATGGGTACCATTTGTGGGAGGAACGCGTACTATTTTGATGGAGGAAGCGCATCGGTCGAAATTTTCGATCCATCCGGGGGCCACTAAGATGTATTTGGATTTGAGAAAGGAGTATTGGTCGCGTGGTTCGTTGAGAGGTGCTTGACCTGCCGTAGGGTTAAGGCTAAGCACCAGAGGCCGCATGGTAAGTTGCAGCCATTGGAGGTTCCCGAATGGAAATGGGACAGATCACTATGGATTTCATCACCAAATTGCCAAGGACTGCCAGAGGAGTTGATGCAATTTGGGTGATTGTGGACAGATTGACTAAGAGCGCTCACTTCCTTGCTATCAGCGAGAGTTCTTCAGCAGAGAAATTGGCGGAGGTGTATGTGATAGAAGTGGTATCTCGGCATGGGGTGCCGATCTCAATTGTTTCAGACCGTGATGTGCGTTTCACTTCCAGATTCTGGAAGAAGTTTCATGAGGAGTTGGGTACTAGATTGCATTTTAGTACCGCATATCATCCCCAGATAGACGGTCAGAGTGAGCGGACGATTCAGACGCTCGAGGACATGCTTCGAGCATGTGTGTTGGATTTTGGGGGTAGCTGGGATGCATATTTGCCCTTGACAGAGTTTTCCTACAACAACAGCCATCATTCGAGCATTGGTATGCCACCCTTTGAGTTGTTGTATGGGAGGAGGTGTCAGACCCCCATTTGTTGGGCAGAGGTTGGTCAGCAGGTGCTGGGTAGTACAGAGATCGTGCTTCAGACGACAGAGCAGATTCAGCAGGTCAGACAGAGGTTGTTGACTGCTCAGAGCCGACAGAAGAGTTATGCAGAAAGACGCCGGTCCGAGCTTGAGTTTCAGGTCGGCGACCTTGTACTCCTGAAGGTCTCTTCTTGGAAAGGAGTGATTCGATTTAGGAAGAGGGGCAAGTTGGGACCCCGATATATTGGTCCTTTCCGAGTGATCGCGAGGGTAGGCCGGGTAGCCTATCGTTTGGATTTGCCAGCAGAGTTGGGGCAGATTCACGACACTTTTCATGTGTCGCAACTGAGGAATTGTATAGCCGATGAGTCGGCAGTGGTTCCATTAGAGGATATTCAGGTGGATGCGAGCCTAAATTATGCCGAGAGACCAGTGGCCATCAGAGATCGGAAAATCAAGGTTTTGAGGAACAAGGAAGTACCCCTGGTGTTGGTTCAGTGGCAACATCGGAGGGGATCGGAGATGACCTGGGAGCCGGAGCGTGAGATGCGTGAGCAGCATCTGGAGCTATTTGCAGAGCAAGACTTCGAGGGAAAAGTCTAGTTCTAGTGGGGGAGAATTGTAACAGCCCGGATTTCCAGGTATCTTTTATGCTTATATTTTTGGAGTTTTGTGAGGGGACTCGGCGAGTTAGAGCTCAAACTCGCCGAGTAGGATCGCGGTTCAGGACGCGGGTTCACGCTCGGACTCGACGAGTCCAGGGAATGGACTCGGCGAGTCCTCGCTGTTTAATAAAACCCTAATTTCCCGGTCCTAAGCCCTATTTAAAGGACCTTATGGCCCTTCATTGCGGCTACCTGGATCTTGAGAGCACCATAACAGCTGAGGGATTCATGTGAGTGAGATAAGAGGCCATTGTTCACCAAATGTGTGTGTTTTTGCAAGAAAGGAAGAGGAAAGTCAAGCTAGAAGAGTTGGGGAGCTTGGATCTTCTTTCATTTCATCAGAGGAGGCTTCTTGAGGTATCATCCAGAGCTTATTTCCGTGTTTTTGTTGATATGGTCAAATCTAGGGTTTCTTCATGCCTTATTTGCTTTGTATTGGAAGTGTGAGAGGTCCCATGGGGATATGGTGCTTAGATCTGGACCTTAGTAGGTCCAGAGAGTCCTTAATGTCATGCTTTATGTCCTCCCTTTTGGGTAAGAGGCTAGGGTTGCCATTTTAGAGGTCATTTCTCCAAAAAGAGCCTTGTAGGTGTTGTATGGTAACCAAGATATGAACTTTACGTGATGAATAAGCTTAGGAGGGCCAGATCTATGAGTGGATGGTGCGGATCTGACCTCATAAGCTAGTTTGAGTTGATGCATGGCATGGACTCGCCGAGTCTGAAGAACAGACTCGGCGAGTAGCATGAATATTGTCCTTAACCACTCAGCGAGTGGTCTTGCCGAGTTAAGGGTCGGCTCAGTGAGTCAGGGAGAGTTAGGGAGGGTTGACAGTTGGACTGAGTCGAGCTGGGACTCGCCGAGTTATTCTTGAGACTCGGCGAGTTGAGTCGTGGTGGCCCCGCGATTCATGCCAGGTGGAACCCGTCGAGTCAGGGGAGTACTCTACGTGTCAAAAGAGAATCCTAGAGAGTTGGTGAATACGTATAGACTCGCTGAGTCTCCCTAGTGCACTCGCCGAGTCCGGTCAAAGTTGACCATTGACCGTTGACCGTTGACCAGAGTTGACTTGATAGGGGTAGTCAACCTTAGTGGTAAAAGTGTTAATTAGAGATGTATGATGTTATAGGAGGATTATAGCTCGGAGGATCGAGCACGACTGATTTCTAGGATTCACGGGTTATCAAGATATACGAGGTGAGTCTTCTCACTATACTTTACCTTGAGTAGGTAATCAGAGTTATGCGTCAGAGTATGTGTATGTTATGTGTATGCTATGTGTTGTACTGCATGATGTCTATGTGATTTATGCTGTGCATGTTTATAGAGTTGGAACCGGAAGGTTCGCAGAGTTAGAACCTGAGGGTGCACAGAGCTTGGGTGCACGGACCCATTGAGTTATAGCCTCGAGTGGCTAATATGTGTTTATGTGGTATTTTGGGGAACTCACTAAGCTTTGTGCTTACAGTGTTAGTGTTGTTTGTTTCAGGTACTAGTGATGACCGTGGGAAGGCGCCGGCTTGATCTGTACACACGCAATGGATTTTTATGTGATATGATCTTGGGATTTTTGTATGATGTGAATTGAATAATTAAACTTGATGTTTTATGAAAATTAAATGAAAAATGTTTTTATATTTTGCGAAAAATTATTTTGAAATTCCCGGTGTTACAAGTAGAGTCCAGATCCCGAAATATAAATTTTGTACAAATCAGACTCCGTATGAATTAGATGTGATTTTTATAAAATATAAAAGTCATCCGCGTACAAGAAATGTGTGACGTAAAAAGCTACGAAGAGAATGGTTGACTTTTAGCTAAATCCACCAAAACGAATATAATAGTACTCTTTAAAATAGGAATTTTGAGAAAAAGAATGCCAAAAACGAAGTCCGTACGAGAGATTATGATTTTAGCAAAATCATTTAATTTTCTAAAAAAATGGATGGAAAATAAAGTCAAAATTACTTGACGGAGTCTAAACGAAAATTGTAGATCTTGTCGATACCTACGCGTGGATATAAAGAACGTCAAAAACAGAGTTGGTATTAACAAGTTATAATTTATAATAGCATAGTTACACATTAAAATACATTATATATCATATATACGTGTGTGTGTGTGTGTGTATATATATATATATATATATATATATATATATATATATATATATTCTAACATACTGTTTCAGATCGTCCGTGATCAGGGTTCGTGGGCTGCAAACCGGACATGAGGAGGTCTCGGGGTTGCGACGAGTTACTAGAAGCTTAGGGCATCTCATCACCTTTCCGTGGGTTTGAGGTTCATGGGAATCGAGGTTATATCGAGGAAGCTATGGAAGTTTGAAGTTGTGGCAAGATAAGTCCCTTATTTGAGAAAGGTTGTAGCTGAGTACGCTGGGCATACATATGTGTACCCTTAGCGTACTCGTGTGCGTGATTTTCAAGCGGAGTCACCTATACACTTGGCGTACCAGAGGGTACGCTGGGCGTACTAGGCACAGAGTGGAAACCCTAATTTTGGATGTGTCCTTATCTAAAGAATGAGATGGCCTCATTCCTGGCCATCATCCTAAGTGTATAAAACCTATAAAACTCTAATCCTTCGTTCATGGAGCTTATGAGTGCATTTGAGATCCTTGAGTGGGTTTGGTGTGTTCGTGGAGTAAAAAGGAGCATTTGAGAAGAAGGAGTGAGAAGTCCAGGCCTTGGATTTGAGCATATCTGAGTTGGAAGCTGCATATAGACGTATAAAGCTTCAATCTATCTCACTCTTTTGTTTTGAGCATCATATTAGTGTATTTTAGGGTTTTTGTCCAAAAAGGTGGAGACTTTATGAGATAGTGAAATCCAAAGGCTATGATCAACCCCTTTGAGTATGATTAGTAGTGTAATGTCAAAAAAATCCAATCTTGGTCGTTGGAATCAAGCCATGCATGAGTTATGACCTTTTTGAGATAAAGGAGTGAGTGTTTCGGGTGTTTGTGACCTTTCCAGCCATGCAAAGGCTTAAAGTCACGGACTTTATGGAGTAAGAGCCATTAGGGAGTCCAGATCTGGGATTTGAGTTAATGTCTTAACTGATTAAGACCAAATGAGTAGAAAGAGAGAATCTGGGTAGTATGTTGAGCCTAATTCGCGTACACCCCACGTACTGTGCTAGTATCCCCGATGGCCAATCTGGATTATGAGTACGCTAAGCGTACCAAGGGAGGTACCCCCCGTGTAACCTCACTGTGGACTTTTGGGTTAAGTCTCATTTATGGCCTTGAGTGTTGGGCCTAGAGTTTGGGCTTGTTGCAATAGAGTATTGGACCAGAGGAATATATATTCGCACTTGGGCCCTTGAGTTGGGCTTGCCATTTAGTTTTGAGAGTGGGCATTGGGTGAGCCCATTTATTATTGGGCCTTGGTGGGCCCAATGGGTTTTAGGCTATTAATGGGCTGGTTAGTGGTCTTCTTTTAGACCTAATGAGTGAGAGTTTGGACTTAGTTCCAAATTGGGTTAATTGTGGTTTTGGCTCAGAGTTAGAGGCCGGTGCATAGCAACAACATTTATAGGGGTTGTTCATCATCCGAGGTGAGTCTTCTCACTATACTTTACCTAGAGTGGTATTTATGTGTGACCAGAGGGTCGTATGTGCTTACTTGAGTTATGCATTTGTCTGTGTGATATATATATATATATATATATATATATATATATATATATATATATATATATGCTATATTATGTGTTATTAAGACCGGACCGGAAGGTCCAACGAGCTGTAAGACCGGAGGTTCCTCACTTAGACCGGACCAGAGGATCCAACGAGCCTTGGGACTGGAGGGTCCCACTGAGACGCATAGACCAGAGGGTCTTACAGAATTATAGCCTCGAGTAGCTAATGTGTTGTATGTGGTATTTTGGGGAACCCACTAAGCTTCGTGCTTACCGTGTTATGTGTTATGTGTTTCAAGTTTTTCTCATGGTCGCGGGAAGGTACTGGATCGATTGTACACACCAGAGAAGAGTTTTGTTTTGAGGATCCTGTATTATTAATAAAACAATTATGAAGATGCGTTTTGTAAACTAAATAAATGAGATTTTGTGAAATGCGTTATGAGAGTTATATGATTTTAAAATGAAAAAAATTGTTTGGAAATTTATGGTGTTACAAGTTAGTATCAGAGCCTTAGTTTGAGGGATTCAGATGCACCTTCGGGTATATCTGGACTCAAACTGAGGATTTGAGAAAAAACTTTCAAAAGAAATGATTTTTTTTCTAAAACGAGCAAGAGTTTCTAAGAGAAATACGAGAAGGAGCAGTGTGTACAATCAGCAAGAGCCCGAACGGTGATTTCCCAAAATACACTTACTTATTTGTGTTATGAGTTATTATTGAGATATTAGAGATGCATGCTAGAAGATAGTCTTGGTATTTCATATTTTAGGGATAGAGTTGCCTGATTTGTGATACCTTAGCCTAGGAATTTTGCTATCTGTGATGTGATTTGAGTATGTGTAGAGTAAGAATATCCGACAGAGATCTTTTAGAGAGAACTTGAGTAGAGGAGTAATCTAGGAGAGATGCCTAGATGATCATTTGAGGAGCCTACCAAGAGAGTAGTTAGATACCGGCGATGGGGTAGAGTTGCTTGAGTTTGGTGATACTTTTTTGTGGGAGCAGAGCAAGTGGAGTTGTAACCAAGAGTGGTTTTACATGCTGATAGAGATTATTCGATGCCCGAATGTTGCTTGCTTTATGCTTTGTGGAACTCTTGGTGATGGGAGTCAGCTACTAAGTGAATATGACGATATTCAGGAGGTAGATGACTGGCATCATAAGAAGTTCTTCAGCAGCTGATGGCAGAGAAGTGAGGGAACCTAGGAAGAGCCTAAGGAGTGACCTTAGTCAGATGAGTACGCCGATAAAGGAGAGTATTCGATTAGAAGCGACATGGTTTAGCGGGATTGGTGATCGAGAAGGTTGAGGAGCTACTTAGGAATTATGGGACGATCCGCGTAGAAAGTGCGGGTAGATGTGGCTAGTAGTATGGGCCCGTACTACTGAAAACAGAGGACCCGTACTCCAAACAGGGAGAATACTAGAGGTTCTAAGTAGAAGATTGAGAGGAGATAACATGGTTTAGGTACCATGATTCATGGCAGATTGAGAGGTAATCACATGGTTCGAGTAGCATGATTCGTGGCGGTCAGTGCTTCTGGTTTTACCAGTTGTCCCGTGGAGGTTGATTAGTTTGAGATCAGGTGATAGAGTGTGGGGCCAGAGGGCCATGTCGAGCAAGTTTTAATGGAGTATACGTGGAAAGGGAAATCGAGTTTTTTCCAAGAGATTTTATTGGTGAGATGTTAGTTGGAGTCGCAAGGCTCAGGGATGAGTAGAGATGATGTTTATTGGAGGATCGAGGTCTGAGTCAAGCCATCGACTGATGGATGAGACGTCACCTTCTATGGCAAGATTTGCGCTGTTCCCATTTTCTAGGAGAAGCGAAGAAGATATCGAGTTTTCGGTTTCAGAGTTTGGAGGTAAACCCCGTGGGGTAGCATTGGTGGTGACCTTTTCATCAAAGTATGTGGGCAGTTTGTCTGCTATGAGGTATTTCTGGTACCATGGAGTCATTAGTGGAGGCTGAGATGGAGGAGACCCACGAAGGTGCCTTTATGAGTGTGGCATGCTTTTAGCAGCAGTTTCAGGTGGTTAAGAGGAATATATCAGGGTGGTGGCCCTCGTTGTTATGTTGTGTATCGGTTGTGAGGGTGAGGTCTCGTACTTTGATGATGATTGTAGCACCTGGTTCCTGGTATGTGAAATTTATCTAAGTGTTTTGCATTTTTAGCCTTGGACTCGGCGAGTTGTAGGCCCGACTCGACGAGTAGAGACGGGATATGGAACATGTTTAAATTGGCGACTCGGCGAGTCCCCGTTGTCTGATGAAACCCTAAATTCCAAGGGTTTGCACCCTATTTAAACCAACCTTATGCGCCCCAACCTCGCTCCCTTCACCCTCAGAGCTCCCTTTATCGTCCAACCCTTGTTCCTTGTGAGATTGAAGTGTTTTGGTGTGTTTCTTGAAGATTTTAAGAGAAAAGAAGAGTAGATCAAGAAAAGAAGAAGGAGGCCAGACATCTTGGTGTTATTTCAAGTGATTCCCTTGAGGTATAACTCAGTTACCCTTTATTTCCATGCTTATAGTCCCTTATAGATCCATTAAAGTCCTTCTTGAGCCATTTCCAAGCTTGAGTATGATTTAGGATCTGTAATAAGTTGATTAACCTTTAGATATAGGCATGATTGAGCTCCAGGAGCTTGGATCTACTGCCTTTATGGAGCCATATTGCATGAAAGCCCTAGATATACTCTTTTAGTGCATTTTGAGCCCTAAAACTTTCATTGGTGTTTATTTACATGTAAAGTTGGAAACTTTACGTGTTAATCAAGCCTTAGAAACCCAGATCTATGTATGGCATGAGCTAGATTTAAGCAAAATCGAGTATATAGTATTTGCATGTGAAAGACTCGGCGAGTCGTTCATCGGACTCGGCGAGTCGAGTCGCGAGTCCCCGAGTTTTCCCCTTTTTGTGTTTGCGGAGTGGAATAGTGAGTCATGGGGTGTGACTCGGTGAGTCGGAAGCCAGACTCACCGATGAAGGAACTCGGCGAGTCAATGCCCTGACTCGGCGAGTTCAAGGCAATCTTCTTGCCTCAAGAACAGACTCAGCGTGTTGTTCATACAACTCGGCGAGTCTCAGCATAACATGTTTTTCGGATGAAGATGAACTCGACGAGTTGTTCATACAACTCGGTGAGTAGGATGAAGGACTATTGGACCTTGGGTTAGAAGGAAAAGTCGTCGAGTCAATGCCTAACACGACGAGTAGAGACAGGGTTATGGTCAGACAAAGAGATAGGGACTCGGCGAGTTGGCAAGCCAACTCGGCGAGTCAGGTCAACTGGAAGTTGTTTTTGACTTTGACTCTTGGCTTGATTAGGGGTAAATGGTCATTTTACCCTGAGGTCGATTAGCAGTATTTTTTGGATTAGTGTCTAAGTCCATAACTATTTTGGTATGTACTTGACCCGATGGTGCATGGTCCTTTTGGGTTGCCTTCACCAAAGCAACTTGATTGGAGAAATAAATGGAGAGAGAGGTTATTATGATTTATTAATATGTTATAAGAATAATATATTAAAGGAGAAATCATATTTGTTTAATTAATATTGGTCAATAATTAATTAAGAATTAATTTTGTGATCAAGTGTAATTAATTAAACTAGAGGGGCTGAATTGTAATTATGTGATAGTTACAAAATAAGGTAAGGATTAACTTAAATATAGGGTGAACGAATTTAAGGAGATAATGCCTTAGAATTCGACTAGGATAAGGGTTTTTAAGACTTATCTTATGGTTGCTTGGTGGGCAAGCAACTAGATAAGGATAAGGACTAAAACCCTAATCTTTACACCTATATAAACCCCCTAAGGCTCATGAATTCGTCTAAGCCTTCCCAAGAAGTCCTAAAGGACGAATTCCTACCTCTCTCCTCTCTCTTTATACCTTCTCCATTTGCTCTTGGTGTTTGTAAGCCATTAGAGGAGTGACACTTGTGACTCTAAGCCTTCCAAAGTCAATTCAAGGAGGAATTGGGATTGTTATTACGACATAACAATCAAGGTAATATCATAAACCTAATTATATGTTAATATCGATTCCTATATGCTAGAATTAGGGTTTATCGTCTTGGATAACTTGCATGTACAATAGAGAAACCTAGATCCAAGCATTAGGGTTTGTATGAGCACATAGGATGTCTTATGACCAAAACCCATCAGTGGTATCAGAGCCTTGATTGGTTTCTATTGTATTGATGCTTGATATGTTTGAAAAATTCAATTTTTGGTGTTCTGCTTGATGGACTCGGCGAGTCCCACTGTGGACTCAGCGAGTTGCCCCTACTCGGCGAGTTCCAGAGGGTGACTCGGCGAGTCGGTGCGTCAGACAAAGGTATATTCGGGATTTCTTGCTGTTTTTGCTTATGGATGGTTACCTTATCGTGTTAGATCAATATTAATCCGATTATATGATATATTTGACTATATTTTTGATCTAATTGAAGATATTTATCAATTAATAAGATAATTGTTTCCTTGTGTGATAATTGTTTAAATTATTTTGATTAAATTGATAAATTGTTTTGCAAGAAATCATTAAATAAATCAAATATGGATAATTATGTGATTAAATGTTAATTTGAATTATTTGTTATTTGATCCTTGTTGTTATGAAAGGTTTCATATTTTGCCCTTAAGGTTTTATAGTTTAAATTTGAACCCAAAAGTTTTGTTATTTTGAAATTTAAATAGTTAAAACCCTAATGTTTTGAAAAAGGTTTCAAAACTTGCCCTCAAGTTTTGGAATTTAAAAGTTTATTAAAAGTTTAATTAGGAATGTTAAATTCTAAAACTCTAGTATAGTTTTGAAGTTTAAATCACATCCTTATGGTTTTATTAATTAATTAAGGTGTATAATTAAAAGAGGTTTAATAAATCCATAAAAGTTTAGGTTTACAATTTAATTGAATTAAAAGTATAATTGTTAAATTAGACCACCTAGTATTTTGAAAGTATAAAATACACCCTATACTATATATATATATATATATATATATATATATATATATATATATATATATATATATATATATATATATATATAACATTAAAAGTCTAACATTATATATATGTATGAGTAAAAGTCAGTCTTACCGTTAGTAGGCCTCATTTACGAAGCTGGTCTATAAGGGGTGTTTAAGGAAATTGCCTATAAAATGGCGATTGAATGGGTATCCACTCTTACCCACCGCACTCTTGACTAGTGGAGGGTCGTTAGCCGAACGGGTAGGATAGGACGAAACCTTCCATTATAAGTATAATGAATTATCAAAGTAACTAAATGTTTTTATAAAATTCCCAATCTTAGTTACTTAGGCAAAAGTGAATTGATTCAATTCCATGAAATTACACTTTGTGCCCTTGCGAAGACGTTAGTGGAGCGTGTGTGGTTTACCGGCACACTAAATGGTTCTAAGCAAAGGTAGCAAAGGGTGACTCAATGTTTGTCATAGTTCGGTGGAGCGTGTGTGGTTTACCGGCACATCGAATAGGGGACTGTAACACGTGAGGGCACCATGTAAGTTTGCATGGTTATTCACACCCGCTTTGTGATCCTCGGCATCCCAGTCACAAACAAGAGGGGCATATTGAGATTTAAACATGCCATTGAATGTTTAATGAATCTCAAAGGATCTAGGAGTTTTCATAGATTTAAAACTTAAATTTCTTTTTCGTTTTTCGTGGTGGAAATTAGTGAATCGTCATTCACTTACCTTCAAATATTCTGCAATTAGGGTTACGACATCCCTCTCCCAAGTTGTAGAATGTTGTGTTGGGTCCTAGCCTTAGTATCTCATTTGGGTGATTTACTAAGGACTCAATCTATCAACTAACTTGAATTTGTTTTTCTCCCGTTTTGTAGATGTCAAAGTTCGACAACTATGGTTTTCCCAAATCCCGTGGAACAAGCTTTCCACATGAAGATGGTATTCCACGATTCAATCGAGGAACAAGAAATCATGCTTCACTTCCTCCTCCTCCTCCTATTGTTCTCCCCAACCCACAAGATCGAAGAATTGAAAGGTTCAATATCACTAAAGCGCTCTTGGAAATGAAACATGAAGATGGTAAACCCGTGTGTGCCCACGTTCTAGGAATGAAATCACACATTGATAGGTTGATAATGTTGGGTGTGTCATTCCCAGATGAGTTGGCTGTGAATTGGGTTTTGCAGTCACTTCCAGAATCATATAATGAGTTCAAAAGAAAGTATTATATGATGGATCATGATGACAACCTCATTGACATAACTTACATACTCATTGCTGCTGAATCAGAAATGATTTGGCGAAGCAATGGAGCGTATTTGTTGGAAAAGTCAACCGACCATGCTTCCGAGGACGTTCTAGGAGAACCGACCTGCGTTTGCTGCCAAAAGAAAGGGTGTTGGATACAAGTCTGCCCAAAGAGCCTGAAGAGTCCAGAAGATGGGAGAGTCAAAGAGTATGGCTGCGCTTCAGGTAAAATCCACTAACTCCATTAAGTTCCTATTCATTAATTCTTAATACATAATGTAATAAGATTGCATTTGAATGTTTTACAGGATCGGTGAAAAGAAAGGAAGCTTGGTGAAAGAGCAAGATGAATCTAATCACAAGGAATGGATCTTGATCGCATGGACTTGAAGATTAGATTTTGAGCTTAGATAGTTATGATAGAGTTGTTAGAAATTTTTCTTTTGAAATACATAGTTTTCAATGGATTTTGCATTGTAAGGACAAATGTTTTCCGCTGCTTTTATAAATAAAATAAAATTTTCTTTTGACTTATTTATTTATTTGTTTATTTCCTTGCAATGAAATCGTTATGAAAATTGGTGTTTGAATATTTCTACAACAAATGGATATGATTCTTATTTATGGTGTTTATGGAAAAGTCGAGAATTTACCAAATAGGGAGAGTTTCTCATCGCCCAAGTTTCAATTGGACAGAAATTTGGAATCATGCAACTTGGTTGCACGATGAATGAGAAATTTCATATTTGGAAATTAGACTAATTCATTGACAAGGTGTCAAGTGAAAGACTAGGAGATCGAGTACACAAAGTTGTGTGTTGATCAAGTTCACCATAAGAATAACAAAGATATTTGTCATAAATTACTAAAGGTTTAGTAAATATGATTATACTTACAAGATTAAGTGTAATTCTTAATTGATTGAAAAAGTTTAAATCAATAGCAAACGAATAAGAAGAATCAAGTAGGCAGAAAGATAAAAGTTTCTCCATTCTAAGAAGAAGGGAGAGTACCTTTAATGCTTTATGATAGGTCTTAATGATTAAGAACCATATCTCAATTGATCCTCTAAGTGAGTCTTAGTACAATTGTATGTCTGAGAAGAGGAATCAAGAATTGAAGAAATGGTTAAATCAAGAAGTCAATCATACTTCGTTCCAATAACAAGTCTTAAAGTTAAGATTGTGACATTGAGTGAAAAGTATTAAAAAGGTTTGTAACATGCATCAAATGTGGAAAGTTGTGATGTCTTGGATAAGACAAAGACCAACTAGGACCAATTTATGAAGAGTTTTGATAAAAGCTACACTAACTCTTGAATATTTGTTTGTCAAGAAATGTTTTGACAAGAGAATCTTATATGTCAAGGAGTCAGTGGGAGTCTTAATGGTCTTGAAAGGTTTCAAGAACAAATCAAATAAACCTTATCGATCATCACTAGCACACAAGTTGAGGTTTACAACCTATCGTGTTGACATTATTTTGTTTCTGTGCCAATCCAATCGAGTTAATTATGCATGTGAGTCCTATGAGTTCTCATTTGAATGCATAAAAGGCAAGGACCTTGATCAATAGAAAGTACATTGATAGGAAAAGGTGAGCTGCTTAACTACTTGGAAGACATGGTGGGCAGCTGTGCTACCGTAAGGCAAGAAATCGAGATTAAGAAAGTTCGATCCATATGAGTTTGAATTTGTCGTAAACTTTGGTTTTGACAAATTCACATGGATAGGAACACATACACCGTTTAAATCTAAGTGTCATAAGATTTCCTCCTTCATGAAAATGATTGTGAGGAAATGCTTTCACTAAGAAAGATTTTAAGAAGATAGTGATTGTAAAATTGCATTCTCGAATTCGATTATGGTTACGGCATCCCTTTCCATAATTTGAATTGTGAGGTTTGGCAATTGTTTACACACACATATGAACTATCTAAGGCAAAGGTGTATAAGTTCAAGAAGCCTTGATAAAAGATTATCAAAGCACTAAGTATTAGAAACATGAACTTAAGAAATTCAATAAGCATTGTTTTTTCTGAAAGTTAAGCTGTTTCTAAAGACATGTCGAAGCTAGTGGGAGCATAAGTGTTATGTTTTACAATAATCATCATGATAGTGGGAGCATAAATGTTATGATTGTATGATTATTAAGGCACGTATTGCAAAGTTGGCAAAATTAATTATAGAAAACAAGAGTTAAACCTTGCAAAGTAGTAAGGGTTATAAAGTTGTTTTGCTATAATTAAGGGAGAGAATATTATGCTTCATTTCAAATCTAAAGGATTAGGTTGTGGAATGTTAATAAAATTTAGTCAAAGGTACATAGTGTGTTCTTAAAATTTCGATTATGATTACGGCATTCCTCTTCACAATTCAAATTTTGAGAACATAGCAAATAAAACATTATGCATCGTGTCCCATACGCTTCAAGTATAGGATCGATTGCAAATGCTTTGACATTTGACCATTCTAAAATTTTCCAAATGTCTAGCGCATTTAGAGGGAAAAAAGACAAGAATCGATTTTGACTAAAATTGTGACATCCCCAAAATCTCGGCCAGAAAAGACAGTTTTTCATTTATGCTTTTAAAATATTTTCAGAGTAAATCCTTTTGATTTGAAAGAGTTGCGGAATTTGTTCCCAAAAACAAAACATGATAAAACAATGTTTACCAAAGCATTTCATAAAAGAAATGTATTTTTCATTATATAATCAAAACTCGGGGTGTCATGTTCCGATACAGACCAATAACCATAAACGATAACATTACAAGTCATTCAACAAATATATACATATACAGACTTGTAAACAAAACAACTGATGGTTCATCCATCTCATGCCCTCGCGCCACTTCCTGTAATACAAATAAAACTGAGTGGGTCAGGCTTGGGAGCCTGGTGAGCATATAGGGTTTTCAACCCACAATAAATAATCATATTTAATTTTCACCAACCAACAATAACCCAATTACCCATTCCCGTTATTCTCACTTTATGTCCCTACAACAACTAACATAAGGGACCTAGTCTAAGAATATTTCATCGGGGCGACAACACATGCTTCGGGGGTACCTCAGCAATATAAGTCAAATAAGGCAACCATGAGGGGGATGGAGTACAACGAATGAACACCCAAGTTCATTAACACCTACAGGTGGCGAACCTGCTAATGTTTCCACAAAACTGTCTAGAATAGCCAGTGGTCGTCATCTAAACTCCGCTAGATGACTAAATCAAACAACAACGAGGCCTCTCATCTGTTTATTACCCACCAACTATCTACCCATGTTCTACCCAACATATTAGTAGATAAAATATACATTTTTATACATAGTTTTGAAAACCTTTATAACATGTTTTAATCAACACATAATCCACATAACAGATGAGGCACACACACACATAACACATATCTCATAGAGAATAAATCATATCTATGAGATAGAAGAGAGTGAATACACATTCACACATATAAACAACAATATACTATACACATAGCACGTATTTTATAGAAAATACTTAATATTTATGTGTTAGAAGAAGGTAACTACACACTCACACCTATAAACAACAATATACTTAATACACTCGAACCAAACTTGTATTATTATCGTGTTTATGAAAGGTAGTATACACTCACTTGATCAGAAGATGATCGGACAGCACTACGACTTGCAGAAGTAGTAATCCTCAGCAGATCTGAAAGATCTTCACAAAAATCGAACTTCTCGCGGGCAGAGCTTCGGCTCGGGAACCGCACTTCTCGGGATCTTCGGGATCTCGGGACTTGCCTCGGGGCTTGAGTATGATACCGGGGCTTCGGGGTATTTCTGGCACGCAAAATGATGCAAAACGGGATAGAGAAGAGAAGAAATTGGCAAAAGACTCGGCTGCCTTCGGTTCCTATTTATAGGAGGCTGGAGCCTCGGAGTACACGGGGCGTACTGCAGTACGCAGCGCGTACTGCTTCCGAAATCGTCACTGCATGCGTCATCCGAAATGTCGACACTCTTCGGAGTACGCGGGGCGTACGTCGGATCGGACCGGTGACTCGTCTTCGGATAATGCCGGATTAAAAGATTAATTTTAATTACAAAATATTTAATAAACTTCGGAAATTCATAACTTTCGCATACGAACTCCGTTTTCGACGTTCTTTATATCCATGCGAAGGTGAGACTACGCTCTACAACTTTCGTTTAGACTCCGTCGGCTAATTTCGACTTTATTTTTATTATTTATTTTTAATAGGCCGCGACAGAAAACTTCGTTATAAATTCATAACTTCTTCGTTTGACGTCCGTTCTCGCCTAACTTTTTATCGCTTCGATACCAACAACGAGACCTTCGATCCTCGTTTAGATTGCTTCGGCTAAAAACCGCTCGATCTCAAATCGAGTATTTCGGGCTGCACACCGCTAAGCCGAAACTTCGATAAATCATAACTTCCTCATACGAAGTCAGATTTGGGCGTTCTATATATATTCGGAAACCTTGTTTCAACTACTACAACATTATTCAAAGATATTAAGTTTATTTTACACTTAAATTTTGACGCTTATTTTTATTCTTAATTAATCAAACCACATAATTAAGCACAAAACACACAATACTCAAATAATACAATCTTATTATTTCAAAACGGGTTACAGAGGTTAACCTAGACTATTACATTGCTAAAAGTGACAAGCCCGGAAACACAGGCGTTACAAAAATAATTAAACAACTATCAAAGGACAATCCAAAGTTTGACGAGGATTGGTCGCTTGTGAGTAGTTGGAAGCATGGTATTGGATAGACCATATCGACATTATTATAAATAGAAAAGATTCTATTAAGAATAAGTTGTCATATGGAAATTATGGAAATGTTTCCATATTGGATGGACCATATCGACATCATTACGAATAGATAAGATTCTATTAAGAATGAGTTGTCATATGGAAAATATGGAAGCGTGTCCATATTAGGGAATTGAATATTGAAAATCTATGTCTAGATTAGAAACTCTTATGCAAAAGGATGTTCAAAGGAATGTACTTTGAGTGAGAGACATCATATCTAAGGAATTGTCTTGTAACAATCTCTGATAGAAGACTTTGTAATATCATTGGCAATAGTCTTTGTGACTTTGGTGCAGTGACATTACAAAAGAGATCATTGCATAAAATGTTAGAATCTAGCATATTCTATAAGTAGCAAGAATTTGATATTCTTTCACTTGTGAAAAGGATTTGGAGTTGTGAAATGAGAATGATTGGAAATGTGTTCAATGTGATCTATTTCACAAAAGAACCACAGGTAAACATTATGTGCATGCTAGGAGCATGGGACAAGTGTTGTAATTCAAGTAAGAAGTTGATTACCCGAAACGACAAATAATGAGTAATCAATATGGTGATAAATAAAAGTGTTTTATTTATGCTCAAAGGGTTGAGGCCATATGGGATTAGTATTATTCTTGTGTTTCACATTTGCATGTTTTGACTTCCAGAATCATTGAGTTTATTAAGAATAATCGAATTATTCAAACGGGCCACAGTCGTTCATATGTTGGAAGTAGATATGAATGAAGACTGTCGTGAATTGGTGTGTGGATTGTCTAAAAGAGTATTAGACATAAGCAAATGTTTGCTGCAACGTTCATGAGTGCTTATGAATATGATTTGAGCATTGGATTAAACCCACGCTCACTTGGATCACTCCATGGATTGTATCACGAGTGATTGGTGAGACGATAACACTTTATATTCTTGAAACTGAGATGTGTGAGTTGTATCTTGCAAATCGGTTGCACATTGATAATATGTAAACGCACTAGTAACTTGGTGTTATAAAACATATTGTTGTGTGTGATTTGGTTAGTAAGTGCAAGCAAGCATTGTATCAAAGTTTATCCGTTCCTTTTATCCAAAGTAGGATAAAAGCGATATCTTTGGGCCCCTCGATGGTTTAGTGATGACAAACGTAAATGCTCGGCCGGGCTAGGGCTAATTTGATTTGTTCAATTAGTCAGTCGTCATAAATCGGGAATCGAGATATAGTACAAAAAGAATGATTTGAAATCATATCTCATATGATATCTAGAATGGAGGAATATATGATCCCTTATCTAAGGACACGCGTATCTGATAGGATCAGAGTTGACAGCGGCTTTGGAAAGCTACGATTGCAGATCGGGATCTGAAGTCATACGCATAATAGTTGTTAGACTTATCCAAGTGGGAGACTGTTGGATTAGTGTCTAAGTCCATAACTATTTTGGTATGTACTTGACCCGATAGTGCATGGTCCTTTTGGGTTGCCTTCACCGAAGCAACTTGATTGGAGAAATAAATAGAGAGAGGTTATTATGATTTATTAATATGTTATAAGAATAATATATTAAAGGAGAAATCATATTTGTTTAATTACTATTGGTCAATAATTAATTAAGAATTAATTTTGTGATCAAGTGTAATTAATTAAACTAGAGGGGCTGAATTGTAATTATGTGATAGTTACAAAATAAGGTAAGGATTATCTTAAATATAGGGTGAACGAATTTAAGGAGATAATGCCTTAGAATTCGACTAGGATAAGGGTTTCTAAGACTTATCTTATGGTTGCTTGGTGGGCAAGCAACTAGATAAGGATAAGGACTAAAACCCTAATCTTTACACCTATATAAACCCCCTAAGGCTCATGAATTCGTCTAAGCCTTCCCAAGAAGTCCTAAGGATGAATTCCTACCTCTCTCCTCTCTGTTTATACCTTTTCCATTTGCTCTTGGTGTTTGTAAGCCATTAGAGGAGTGACACTTGTGACTCTAAGCCTTCCAAAGTCAATTCAAGGAGGAATTGGGATTGTTATTGCTACATAACAATCAAGGTAATATCATAAACCTAATTATATGTTAATATTGATTTCTATATGCTAGAATTAGGGTTTCTAGTCTTGGATTCAAAGCATGTACAATAGAGAAACCTAGATCCAAGCATTAGGGTTTGTATGAGCACATAGGATGTCTTATGACCAAAACCCATCAGTATTTGACTGGGTGTTTTGTGGGGATTTTAGCCGGAGGACTTCCAGGGTAGCAACAGCAGAAGACAGTCAGTTCCCATGCAGATCAGCAACTACTTTGAGGTGAGTTACCTTCCAGTAGCGGTGGGTCTACGGCCATAATGCCGACCCACCAGTAGGAGTTATACGTTAGATGATTGTCTTTGTGATATCATCTAGGTTTGTTACTACCTGATATGTTATATGCTGGCATGATATGTATATGTGATAGTAGTAGAGTTCGGTTGTTAGGACCGAAGGGTAGGTCAAACACCCCAGATATGTCTGACAGTATGTGATGATATGTTTATATGCTGGCATGATATGTTATATGTGATAGTGGCAGTAGGAGGGGAATAGTCCCCAAGTTCGGTCGTTAGGACCGAAGGGTAGATCGGACACCCCAGATATGTTTGATAATATGTTATGTTATGATATATGTGATAGTAGCAGTAGGGGGTGAAATAGTCCTCGAGGACCGGTTGCTAGGACCGATGGGTAGTCAGCACCCCAGAATGGCTTGACATGGGTAGTCAGCACCTCAGAACGGCTTGACACGGGTAGGTCGGCACCCCAAAATAGCCCGGCAGTATGTATGATATGTGATTTTATGGTATGTGGTAAGATGGGGGAACTCACTAAGCTTCGTTCTTACAGTTTTCAGTTTTGGTTTCAGGTACCTCTTCTTCGAAGGGGAAGGAGCCGGCGCGGTAGCGGCACATCACACACACGCTTTGTATTCCGCACTATGAGATCTTCCTGGGGATTTGTACACTGACAGTATTATGTTTTATAAAATGGTTTCCAGACACGCAACATCTTTTATGAAATAATACGATCAGTGAATGTTTTATTTCTAATGTTTTGCAAAATGTATGTTTTAAAAATGAAATTTTTGGCTCATATTTTCGAGACGTTACAATGATTCCCATGTTGGGAGGTTAGTCGAGGAGTCAGAGACGAGGTGTGTGATAGTGCATTATTTCCGGACTGAGGGTCAGGATTTTCAGAGTAGTTGAGGTGTCCAAAGGTATATCGGTCTGAGATTTCAAGATGATTTGAGGCAGTCGCGCTGGGAGGATTTTGAGATTTTGTCTGAGTTACGGGATATTTGGAGATGCTTGGTTTCCTTCGGGAAGATCATTGAGTGTTTTTGTGTAATGTTCCCAGAGTCAAGTGTGATGTACCTAGTGAAACATTCCATGGAGTACATTGTTGGTATGTTGTCTGGTGATGGTTCGAACCATGAGTGGGGGAGAACTGGGTATTCAATTGAGAAGATCAGCAATTCGTTCGAGTGCAGTTAGAGAGCTGGTTATGGAGGACCGCGGTGCGGACACACGAGACATGGGTTATTGGTGGATGAGTCAAGGTGCAAGTCAGGATGATGTATGAGTATGTGCTTAAGGAAAGATGAGAGAATTCGCGGCAGGTGGCCATTAGTCAGAGGATTTATTATGGCTAGAAATTTTCGGGTTTGCAAATGCTAAGTTCGAGGCGGATGGGTCGCTGAGTTCAGGGTGCAATAGCAGAGATTTGTGGGTATAAGTATAGATTGTAATCTATACTCCAATAGAGGGCAACATTTGGTGTGTCGACCAATTTTAGAGTCGGTATGAGTAGTTCATATGGGCGGTGATCAGTAGAGGGTGGAGCTTCAGATTTTCGGCAACGTGTATTCAGTCATTAACGATTCCTCCGTGTTTCAATTTGGGAGATGGGATTATTTCGAGGTTTCGAGTTGTGTAAGTGAAAGATCAGTGGTAAAGGCAGGACCGCTTGAGACGTTGTGATGGTGTACTGAGGTACCCGAGTACGATGTCCTAATTTTTGGTCATGTTAGGACTCGAGTTGTGAGATGGCGAGTGGAGTACCAAGTGATTTTGTTCCCATGGGAACCCATCAGTTAATTGTCGCCGGAGTGAGACTGTCTAAGGGTGTATATGTGTTGAGACTAGTGCCTTGCCTGCGAGAACTTACATAAGGAGTGGTGGTGCATAAGCTGGGTGGGTGTAAGCACACATCTATGTTGAGTTGTGGAGCCTTAGTTGGTGAACTCAGTGTGGTGATACTTGAGGATGAGTTTATGGGGTGATAAGAGAGCAAGTGGATCCAGGTAGGAGTATTCGCTTAGGATTATCAAGAGAAACTATGGAGTGAGCCCATGGTGAGTCAGTGAGCGAGAGAGTGTTGTAAGACTACGGGGAGCCGTAGCATCCATGAGTATGCAAAAGAGAGTGTCGTGATACTACGGGGAGTTGTAGTATTCACTGGATAGTAGGAGAGGGTTGTGATACTACAGGGAGCCGTGGTATTCACTAGTCAGCGAGAGAGTGTCATGATACTACAGGGAGCCGTAATATTCACTGGTTAGAGAGAGAGAGAGAGAGTGTGTGTGTGTGTGTGTGTGTGTGTTGTGATATTGCAGGGAGTCGTAGCATTCACAAGTCAATAAGAGAGTATCGCAAGACTACGGGAGAGGCCGTAGCACTTGGTAGTCGATAAGGGTGAAAAATGTTATGTCGGGAGCTGTAGTAATCACTAGTTAGAGTATGGCGCAGAGGAGTTCGTAGGCTTGGGTAGCCTTACCACTTGAGTCTTCGGGAGCCTGGTTGCCGAACCAGGGGCGAGACGGGGGTCTCCGTGTTATTCGGGAATTTTTATATTCCAGGTTGAGTAGGTATTATCGTAATCAGAAGGAATTGGAGAGATGGTGTGAACATAATCCGCGAATTCTGGGTCATGAGTTGAGTACCAGATTGGAAATGAGTGGTTCCAATTTTGCTGTTGAATCAGATTCTCGAGCTCGTGTCTGGATCCATTCGTGTATTGAATAGGCATGATGACGTTTCGGATTCGTAGATGGGTTTGATTTTGAGAGGGGTATTGACCTACATCTGATATCTTAGGCCGAAGTGGATCAGTTTCGTTGATATGAGAAGTACCGCGAGATGCAGGGAACCAGTGGGTGGTAGACGACAGAGGTCGGAGGTGAAATGATTTCAGATAAGTTGTAGCATTCTCTTGGGGTAAAGATAACTTCGTGACTTGTGTGTCGCGATGAGCCGAGATAGTTATCGTGAGAAGGAAGTCGATGAGACGTTTTGGTTTCCAATGAGTAACCTTTGGAGGTTCGTCTTTTGGGTCAGGAGCTGACCTAATGCTCAGTGTTGAAGGGGATAATTGAGAGGAAGTTGGGGCTTATGTCTATAGATATCAGAGGATATTTCCAAGCGAGCATGATCTTTTCTTCTGTTTGAGTTTTGGGGTTCTCTCCTTCCGACCTGTTCAGGCGGTGGGTCCTTAGGGGATTATGACCTTTCCGTTCTTTTTGAGTTGCGACCAGGATCGATTAGAGAATCAAAGCTGTACGAGTGTTCTTAGAGTCTGTAAGTCGATGGGCGATTAGCAGGATGATGTTTTGCGAGGGTGGTCTGGTAGGGAGATCGATCACTAGAGTTTCAAGTTCTAGAGAGTCGCATCGAGTATCACAGCGGCAGTTGGGTCTGTCCTTCTTTGGGGACGGGAGTCCCTGTCGGGTTCAGGTGCTGTTGGACGAGATTGTTGAAGTATATGGGGTCTTTTCGGTGGTGCTTCTTGGGTTTGGGTTCGATATATGTGTTGATAAGGAGCGATTTCGAGGGAGAAGTCTAAGTCAGATGAAGGAGAATTATAACATTCTGCTTCGGATAGTCCGTGATCAGGGTTCGTGGGTTGCAAATCGGGCATGAGGAGGTCTCAGGGTTGCGACGAGTTGCTAGAAGCTTAGGGAATCTCGTCACCTTTCTTTAGGTTTGAGGTTAATGGGAATCGAGGTTATATCGAGGAAGCTATGGAAGTTTGAAGTTGTGGCAAGATAAGTCCCTTATTTGAGAAAGGTGGCAGCTGAGTACGCTGGGCATACATATGTGTACCCTTAGCGTAATTGTGTGCGTGATTTTCAAGCGGAGTCACCTATACACTTGGTGTACCATAGGGTACGCTGGGCGTACTAGGCACAAAGTGGAAACCCTAATTTTGGATGTGTCCCTATATAAAGAATGAGATGGCCTCATTCATGGCCACCATCCTAAGTGTATAAAACCTATAAAACTCTAATCCTTCGTTCATGGAGCTTGTGAGTGCATTTGAGAGCCTTGAGCGGTTTTGGTGTGTTCGTGGAGTAAAGAAGGAGCTTTGGAGAAGAAGGAGTGAGAAGTCCAGGCCTTGGATCTGAGCATATCTGAGTTAGAAGCTTCATATAGACGTATAAAGCTTCAATCTATCTCACTCTTTTGTTTTGAGCATCATATTAGTGTATTTTAGGGTTTTTGTCCCAGAGGGTGGAGACTTTATGAGATAGTGAACTCTAGAGGCTATGATCAACCCCTTTGAGTGTGATTAGTAGTGTAATGTCATAAAAATCCAATTTTGGTCATTGAAATCAAGCCATGCATGAGTTATGAGCTTTTTGAGATACAGGAGTGAGTGTTTTGGGTGTTTGTGACCTTTCAAGCCATGAAAAGGCTTAAAGTAATTGACTTTATGGAGTAAGAGACATTAGGGAGTCCAGATCTGGGATTTGAGTTAACGTCTTAACTAATTAAGACAAAATGAGTAGAAATAGTGAGTCTGGGGAGTACGATGAGCGTAATTCCCATACGCTCCGCGTACTGCCCCAGTGTCCCCGATGGCCAATCTGGATTGTGAGTATGCTGAGCGTACCAACGGAGCTACGCCCCGCGTAACCTCACTGTGGAATTTTGGGCTAAGTCTCATTTTGGGCCTTGAGTGTTGGGCCTGGAGTTTACGCTTGTTACAATAGAGTATTGGACCAGAGGAACATATATATATATATATATATATATATATATATATATATATATATTTATGCTTGGTCCCCTGAGTTGGGCTTGCCATTTAGTTTTGAGAGTAGGCGTTAGGTGAGCCCATTTGTTATTAGGCCTTGGTGGGCCCAATGGGTTTTAGGCTATTAATGGGCTGGTTAGTGGTCTTCCTTTAGGCCTAATGAGTGAGAGTTTGGACTTAGTTCCTAATTGGGTTAATTGTGGTTTTGGCTCAGAGTTAGAGGCCAGTGCGTAGCAACAGCGTTTATAAGGGTTGTTCATCATCCGAGGTGAGTCTTCTCACTATACCTAGAGTGGTATTTATGTGTGACTAGAGGGTCGTATGTGCTTACTTGAGTTATGCATTTGTCTGTGTGATATACATATATATATATATATATATATATATATATATATGTGTGTGTGTGTGTGTGTGTGTGTTATATTATGTGTTACTGAGACCAGACCGGAGGGTCCAACGAGCTGTGAGACCCGAGGGTCCTCACTTAGACCGAACCAAAGGGTCCAACAAGCCTTGGGACTGGAGGGTCCCACTAAGACACATAGACCAAAGGGTCTTATAGAGTTATAGCTTCGAGTGGCTAATGTGTTGTATGTGGTACTTTGGGGAACTCACTAAGCTTCGTGCTTAGCGTGTTATGTGTTTTAGGTTTTTCTCAGGATCGCGGGAAGGCACCTGCTCGATTGTGCACACCAGAGAAGAGTTATGTTTTGAGGATCCTGCATTATTAATCAAACAATTATGGAGATGCGTTTTGTAAACTAAATAAATGACATTTTTTTAAATGCCTTATGAGAGTTATATGATTTTAAAATAAATAAAAATTTGTTTGGAAATTTACGGTGTTACATATATATATATATATATATATATATATATATATATATATATATATATACACACACACACACACATATACCATCATAAAGATATCGACAATGCGGTCATTATAAGACTAATATTGAATACTTTTGACATTAGTTTAGTATAAATATTATTTAAAATATTATTATAAATGGGCGTTTGTTCGTTTAAATAACTATAAGGTCTTTTAAGCAACTATAAAGGGTAGTTTTTGATAATTCAATTACTATAAATATGAGGCTCTAGGCTCTTATATTTCTTGCACCATTCACTTGACTCAAGAGTCTTTCTCTTCTTATCCCCGGGCATTTCGGTCCCTCGTGATTCGACTTCTCTTTATGTAGTTTGATTATAGTAAGGTGAGCGCTGAAGCCTTACAAGAATCTTTTTAGAAAAAAGATCCAGGGACGAAGTTCTGGCCACGAAGTTCTAAGTTTTCACTAGAAACCCTATAAGTTGAGCTACACCTATTACACTTTAAGTGTAACTTATGTTTAAATTCAGTATCGTTGTTTTGAACCTATAAACAAGATTTATCAGTGATTCCAAGTCATTATACTGATTAATCTACTTTCGGGAGACGTGTCTAGAATGGTCACCTTGGCTTGCTTGTTGGATTTCAGAAATTCTATACGCCGAAATGATCTTGCCTCTCAACTATCCTACTTGGCTAATCCTTACTTGATAGATCTTGAAGTAGAATTTGAATTAAGGATGAATCTAGAATTATAATTTGTCACAATGAATATTAGACAAATACTTAGTGATAATAATATTGGGTTACGTCAAAGGAAAAGACAGTTGCTAGAAGGGAAACGTTGTTCGAATTTCAAGTCATCCCTTTAACAAGTGAGTGCATAGTTACTTTCATCTTACACCTAGATATGAAGTATTTAATATAAATTACATGTTATATGCGCCTATTATTTGTGTTCCTGCTATCTATGTTGGATGAACGATTTATACATGTTTTACTTGATTTAAACTATATATGTACTTTATACCTATAATTATGTTGAGTAAAGATGGGTAGATGAAAGATGATATGAATGATGAAAGATGAAAGATGAGATAAATGATCAGATTCATTGACTTTAAAGATGATTCAGTCGTCTAGTAGAGTATAGATGACGACCATGGACTATTCTAGACAGTTCAGTGGAACGCTAGCAGGTTCGCAACCTATAGGTGTTTTTGAACTAAGTGTTCACCAAGTGTACTCCATCCCTCCATGGTTTCCTTACTCACATATATTGCTAAGGAAACCCCTAAGAATTATTGTTTATCCCGAATATAGTCCTTAGAATAGGTCCCTTAAATTAGACTTTAGGGACAGAAAGTGAGGATAATGAGAATGGGTAATTGGGTTGAATGATTTGATGAAAATAAATAATTTAATTATTGTGGGTTGAAAAACCTATGTACTCACCAGGCTCCCAAGCCTGACCCATTCAGTTTCTTGTATTACATGTAGTGGCACAAGAGCATAGGTGATGAACGTAATATTATACCTACTAGTTTACCAACTATTTAACTAACAATTACGACTTAGGCAGTGGACCTTCTCACAAATAATATAGCACAAACAGTCGAGTATCGAACATAGGGAACGAATTTAGTTAACTAACCTAATTACTAAAAATTAACCTAAATCAAGAAAAAGTTTAAAATGGTTTTTATCTGATTTTACAAGTTCAGACAAACTTAAACAATTAACTAATAGTTTTAATCAATATTCTAAAAACACTTCCGTTTAGTTCGAATCCACTTCTCCTCTATGGTTAACTACCAATTATGGATTTACTAATTATTATTCAATTATCAATTCATGTCCAAATTTACTAATATTTTCACCAATTCACAAACTACCTTGTAGGGTCATACATAAGAAAACTCCTTATCTCGGATGGGGACCTCAGCACCTCCCACTGCATAACTGCCTCAATCTTGGTCGGGTCGACCAAAATCTCATTATGGTTAACGAGGTGTCCTAAAAACTAGACCTCTCATAACCAGAAATCACACTTGGAGAATTTGGCATAAAGCCTCTCCATCCTCAACACCCCAAGAATCTCCTGAAGATGCTCCTCGTGTTGTTCCCTAGACCTCGAGTACACCAAAATATCATCGATGAACACGATCACCGACCGATCCAACATGGGTCTACATACCCAGTTCATGAGGTCCATGAATGCTGCCAGTGCATTGGTGATCCCGAAAGGCATCACCTTAAACTCGTAACGCCCACAACGAGTCTAAAAGGCTGTCTTCTGGATATCCTCCTCGCAAACCCTCATCTGATGATACCCAGATCTCAAGTCAATCTTGGAAAAGCACGATGCTCCCTACAACTTATCAAAAAAATCGTCGATCCTCGGTAGTGGATAATGGTTCTTGACCGTCAACTTGTTCAAATCCTGGTAGTCGATGCACATCCAGTGCGAACCATCCTTTTTCTTGACAAAAAGGATCGGTGCTCCCCAAGGCGAGCTACTCAGTCTAACGAATCCCTTCCCAACCAACTCCTAGAGCTGTGAGGAAAACTCCTGCATCTCTGGTGGCGCAAAGCGATATTGTGCCTTGGAAATAGGCGGCATCCCCGGAATCAGATCGATCTGGACTCCACCCGTCTCTCAGGAGGCACACAGGGAAATTCCTCGGGGAAAACATCCGAGAACTCACATACCAGTGGAACATCACAAACAGAAATCGACCTCTCTGTGACAACCCGCATATCCATTACATACGCTAAAAAGCCCATGCATCCCTGCTGTAGACTCTGCCTTGCCATGGCGGCAGAGTAGAAAGCTGGTCCCGATCTAGTCCCCTCGCCATAGACCGTAAGCACTCCCCCACTAGGGTCTCGTATTGTCACCATATGACGCTCGCAGTCAATCATGGCTCCAGACCGGCTCAACCAATCCACGCCCACTATGACACAGACATTTCCCATCGCTATCAGCACCACATCTATCAGAAACTCGACACTGAATATCTCTAAAACACATCCCCATAATACATCAATGGCAAAAACTCATGCTCTTCGACTATAGAAACCCTCAACGGTCGACTCAAAGCCTCGCCTCTAGCACTAATGCAATGAATAAAGGATAAGACACGCAAGATCGACTCGCACCCGAGTCAAATAACACCAATGCAAACATAGAATTCACAATAGAAGTACCTATATGATACAAAACATAAGCATAAACAAATCTCAAAATAACATGAATAAGGAGATACTTACCAATAGCAACGTCAAGTGTTGTGCGGACCTCCTCCGCAGTCAGCTGGAAAGCTCTCCCACGAGATCTCGGAGCCTCGTCCTTCCCCGGCCGGCCATTAGTAACGCGCAAAGCAGTAGGAGCAGAAGCTTGGGCTGATCCCTGAGTGAGCTGAGGACACTCGGCCTTCTGGTGGCCAGTCTGGTTGCAATGAAAGAAAATCGAAAATCCCTTAGGTAAATCCTTATCCATATGCCCCTTCTTGCTGCATTTAAAGCAAATCCCTACTCGGCAAGATCCATCATGACTCTTGTCGCACTTGCCTCAAGTGCGGCCCTTCTGGCCTCCTATTTTCATATCAGCGGGCTTAGCCCGCTTGGTCGTCGGCTGCGACTGCATTGCTGTCTTGTCTCTACCCTGAGACTCTCCTTCCTCTCTAGTCTATATCTCCATCTCAATCTCCCTCCTCCTGGCATTGGTCTGTAGCTCATCCAAAATCTGATATGATGAGTTCGACACAAACTCTTGAATATCTCGCCTCAAAATGCTCAAGTACCGGCTAAAACATGCCTGCTCTGTAGACACGTGCTAAGGGCAAAACAACGCCCTCCCATGAAACATCCTCATAATCTCTTTCAATGTTTTTGTCTTCTGCTTGAGAGACAAAAACTCATTAGCCAATCGTTCCCTCTCCACCTGGGGAATGTACTCATCTCGGAATAATTGGGTGAACCTCGCTCAAGTCACTACTGCATGGTCTGCAGGAGAATAATCAGTCGTCACAAACCTCCACCAGTCCTTCGCTCCCAAGCGAAGTTGGTTCAACGCAAATCGAACCTTCAGGTCCTCAGTACATGAACAAGTATAAAAACATCCCTCAATATCAGAAATCCATCTCATAGCAGAAATAGGGTCCTGGGTCCTGTCAAACTCTGGTGGCTTCGTGTTGCTGAACTCTTAGAGAAAAAACGAATCACCCCCTGTGGCCTCGCAGCTGCAAGGGCTGCGGCAGCAGCATCCTCCGTGACAGCAACATAACGCTCGTCAAAAGTCCTAATCAACATGGTTTTAATAGACCTAAACATCTCTAGAGTGGCCTCCCTGATAGTTGTGGCCACCTCTGTGACAACCCAATATTTCGAATCAATGTAATGACCTAGAAAGTCAAGAATTGTAACCTCTTTTGATATAATGAAATTATTGTCAAAAATAAAATGTTCAAAAGTCATCTACTGGATTTCATAAATGATAGATATCGTGTCCAGGGTTTCAGAAATATAAAGAACACTAAAATCCGAGTTATAACGAAGAAGTTATGACCAACGTAAGATTCACAACAAAAACAGTCAATACGGTTAAACTTAAAACGAGAAATTTCAATAAAATACTTGTTAGCCTTAGGTATCTAAATAAAAGTCGTAGATATCATTAAACTGTGAACATACACAAAAAGAACGCTTAAATCTGACTTCTTATGAGGAAGTTATGATTTTTCGAAGTTTCGGGATAGCGGTAGACAACTAAAAACTCGAAATAGAGATCGAGCGATTTTTAGCTGAAACAACCTAAATGAGAATCGAAAATCTCAACAATAGTAGTACAACGGTAAAAAGTCTGACAAAAACGGACATCGGATTAAGAAGTTATAGATTTTAACGGACTTTTTACTGTCCCGGCCTGTTAAAAGTGTATTATTAAAAATAAATTCAAAATTAGCCAACGGATTCCAAATGAAAATTGTAGAATACATTCTCACCTACGCGTGGATATAAAGAACGCGAAAAACGGAGCTTGTACGCAAAAGTTATGCATTTTAGAAGTTGGAAAAATCCATCTACGCCCCGCGTACCAGAGGATCGGAACCTCGTCCCATCGGCCACAAGCTCTCCCATTGGACCTCCCATCCGAAGTGCGTCATGCATGACGTCTAGTACACCCAGCGTAACCCAGAGGTACGCCCCGCGTATCGACGGTTTCCAGCCCCTATAAAAGGGATGCGAGGGCTCTGGGCATAATTGCTCATTTTCTCTCCTTCTCTTGCGTTTTTACCCCGTTTTGCATGCAAGGAATATCCCAAAGTCCCGACTTTCATATCCAAGTCCCGAAGGAAGTTTTACGCTCCCGAGATTCCCGAGAATCCCGAGAAATCCGCTTTCTCCTGTAGAAGTTCTGCTCGGTTTTCGTCTCACCTTCTTCAATCTATCAAGTGAGTTCATACCCCTATAACTACGTTTTCAAAAGTTTTGTAAATGCTTTTATAAACTTTTAAGGGGAGGGGGGAATATAAGTACACACACAATTATCCTCGTGTGAAAAACATCAATCTTTTGCTATACTCTTGTTATATAATAAATCATATGTGGTTTATAACTATCATACGAAAACAATCTCATACAACATATCACGATAACACTTGTCTTTTCGGAATGAAACATGTTGTTATATAAATATCAAACACTTTATTTATATTTTGAGTATAAATGTTCAATAATTTTATTACAAATGTTATACTTTACATACATAGTCGACACTACACTAGGGTTTATCATACAAACGAATCACATATTTGGAAAAGCTATAATAGGTATAGTTTACTAGATATTCATGAGATTTTACATACTATAAGTACTATATCAAGGAAATACTTTCATATACAAGAATAATTGGATTTTTCATACTTAAATCTATTTGATACTAAGTTTTGTGAGACATTCAACTTCACATACTTTCAAGTATGCAGTTAAAGTCTTGTATTATATACCATAATCTCTTGTAGGGAGAGCGTGATACTTGTGTATAGATCTATACGGGATTGACAATCCCGCACCTAAATTGTTAGCTACAGTTAGACCGGTAGGTCTGCGGTGACAAACGTCATAACATTCCAACGCCTGAAGAATGTTGTTACAGGCAGTCTGGGTCAATAGCATGGTTATAAAACTCACATGGAGTATTAAAAACACATTGATTTACGGGGTTATCAAATGCCTAAGTGATTTTATACATACATAAATCTACTATTCTAGGCATGAAAAACACTATTGCATTACAGTTTTGGAACTTTTAAACTACCACACACTTATGGAAAAATATTGGATTTCTAGAAGCAAACATTCAAAAACAGTCAGGTCTTGGTAGAAGACTACTTTTCTACTAGTAGGAAATATGGGATTTTCTAGGAGTTTTCAAACATCTACAAACAATATCATACAAATTTATACAAACATTGACATTAAATACTTATGAACTCACCATCTTAAATGTTGATCTACTCTTTCAAATCTACTTGTATTTCTCAGGGATTTAATAATACAGGTAAACTTCAGCTTTTGGAGAAGTGACGCTAAGGCGTCGGTTTAAAACTCATTTTGTCATCATATTGTAATTTGTTTTGAAACAAGTATCATTCAACAATGTAACTTTTAAATTATATATATGATGGTTGTTTTACTTTCTTTACTATGTATTCAACTGTTACGATACTACATGAGGTCATTCGCCCTCGAACAATTCTACTGTTTTGGTTTGGGGGTGTGACAACCTCCTCAGCAATGATCTTGCAGATCTCCTTGTCACTAGTACTCGCCCTCTCGGGGTTGCCAGAGCCTGATCCTCGGGTAGCCACCATAGTCTCTCTCTGAAACATAAACACAGGAATCATCAGGGACAGTCTAAAGCACACACGTGTATACACATCCCTACATGTTCATTAGTATCTTGAGGTTCTTACTTGAGTCGCGTACGGATCCGATGCTTTTAGTAGTACGGGCCCAATACTACCTTCCACACCAACCCGCATTCGCCTCGAGTCCTCCTCTCAGGATCCTAGCTCACAGGTACTCTACCCCTCATGGGTATCTAACTACCCTCTTCGTAAACTCCTTAAGCTAGATATCTAGGTACTCCTCCAAGATCTCTCCTCAACTCTAATCTGTCTCGCACAGACCTCTCACTACTAGAAAAAGGCCCTTTAATGACGCGCAAACGATGACATGCAGTGATTTACGATACGCAATAGCGTGTGCCCTAAAAATAATGTTATCTCTTCTAAAATTTGAAGGATAGTGGACACGCTTTTATGCGTGCCCTAAAATTAATGTCGAACAAAAAAAAACACGGAGGGCACTTATTTAAAAACGGGTGTCATCTTGAAATATTGCTTTATATTTTTTAACGAAAGGCGCGTTCTCTTCTTTTGCAGGGGGGAAACGAAAATCCCAAGAGTTTGAAAGGCCGCCATTGTTACCCTCTGCCTTATTTCCATCGTTCTTCTTTTTTTCTTTCTTTTTCTCTCTCTCTCTCTCTCTCTCTCTCTCTTTCTCTCTCTATCTCTCTCACTCTAATACCCAAAAAACCTAATAACATCACCAATCCTCTTTTTTCCCACAACAAAATCGCAATATGATCCCGTCTTTTGAACAGATCAAACCCACAGGGGTTCTCGACAGAAGAGATACAGCTTCATATGAGCCCTAATTTCTCATCTGAATTCGTTAACTTCTTCAAATGGTTCTCAGACTTTTTTCTCTCTCTACATTTTCTTCTCCTTCATTTCTCGATCCCCTGAAGTGTTGTCGCCAATTTCCTACTCCAGTAACCATCTTTGGCTACTAAAGCTACATATTCTCTCCTGTACATGTATCTGTTCTGTCATTGAATAGAGGAGTAAAAGAGCAAGAAAATGTTGGCGACACAGTTAGTGGCGGTGAGTGGTTTGGTGAAGTTACCTCTGGTAACATTTGTGATAGGAAACACATAGCAACTTGAGAAAGTTGACGTAATTTTAGGGCGATCGATTCCGTTTCAGTCCCTTAAGCTCAACTGTATGTATATCATTCAACTACTCCACCCTAATAATCTCTGAAACACTATTGAGTTATTGCGGTCATTTAAATGATCGTTTGGCCACTAACCAGGTAAATATTCGTAATTTGAAATCTCTATTTTTTTTCATTGAGAGTAATATTGGGGTGAAATCAAATCCAGTTCAAAGGAAAGGGCTTTCGGTTTTTTTCACCTTCTAATCTGGAATGTGTTTATCTGAGTATGTGAAAGGACCTGTGTTAAGTAGTTGATATGGCCCTCCATGTGTTTGATGAAATTCCCCAACTGGTTTTTTCTGAAGTTTTGGTTAATCGATTTGTTATTTAGGATTTTATTGTAACTTTGATTGGTGAAATTTTAAATGTTTTGCAGCCTCTGAAAGAAGAATGACTGACAAAAAAACACTCAAGCAGATTCTCAAGCCTTCCTCTTCAACACTGACAAGAAACATGGGTAAGGAAGTAATCTAATTAAGGATCACGACCGGTTCTGGGGCCCGTGGGAAGCAAGACGAAATCGGTTGTGTGAACCGGATGCAAAATCTTCACCTGTAAGTATATACATTGAAATACTTTTTAACGATTAGTTTGAAAAGAATGGAAATAAGGATTGAAACATGTTTACTAATATTCAAAATGGTTCAGCTTGGATTGAGTTATGGTTATAATGATCTTTTTAATATCTCTATGTGTATGAACTTTCAAGCGATACATGTTTTGTCCTTGGGATCTGTTAATCAATAGTCGAAACTTGGTAGATAAAGGAGACATTTTGTATACACCCTCTTCTTTTGTGTTATAGCAATTGTGTAGCTACACGGGAAGGTCTAAAAGACTGTTGAATGGCTGCTGCATTAGATCCCAATTTCATGAAGGTCAACTTAATATCCGCAAAATAAGATTTATATCTTTCAATTATTGTTACATATTACTTGTTACATAGGAAAAATCATAATCTAATTTTCTTTTTATATCCTATTTCCAGCTGTCGTTTACTTCTAGAAGAGGTAGATGATGCAATATACTACTACAACAAATGCTTGGAGTCTGAGGAAATCATTTGTTTGGATAGGAGAATGACAATTGAAGCTGTGGATGGCCTACACAAGGCACAGGTAACTAACTACCTTTGATGCAGGTTTTCCCATTTGTGACATTTAAACTAAATCCCTAAATTTCCCTTGTATTTGTGATGTTTGTACATCCTTTAAAAAGATGTTAGTAGCACAATAGCTGGAGAGTTGGTAGTAGCTACAGTGTTCAAATATTTGAGAAATTATCAAGCCTACCAAGTGTTTGATGTAAATCCTGAACCAACAGTACCACTTTTGTAATCAATTTCTGTAATGTTCTAATTGGTGAATAAAGACATTACATTAATATGCACATATTTGTTAAAGTAAAATAGTTGATGGTTAATAAAGAATTAATAAATTCATTAAAAGCATTTTGTTATTGACCATAATTTCGATACACAAGGGTATAATGGTCATTTACTCATATTCATTATCTCATGGGAAGGAGTTAAGGCTAAAGCAACAATATTTCTTTGTGTCAGCATTAACGAAGGCTGACCAGAGCTAAAATTACCCTAAACCGCCTACACCCTTGTGACGCCATTAAGGAAATTCAACTAAGACATCTTCCAAAGGTACATTTTACAACAGCTGCGAGTGGAACAATGGAAATTGAGATCTAAAACTTGATGAGAGTGAAGATGAGAAACAGAAGCAGGATGGTCAGTTGAAGGAGTTTGAGGGGAAGAAGCTTGTTTTTGCAACCAAAGAAGGTCTAAAATTTGTATATGTTGTATATCTTGAGGTCAGTAGTCTCTTAATTCCTTATCTTTTTTCATTCTCCTTTTCTTTTTTAGTAAAAAGTTTATCTTTTTTTAGGTCATTCGCCTTTGACTTTTAGAACTCCACCTGTTAGTCTACCTAGACCAAGTTACTTAACAGGAATTGGAATGAGAAGAGTCTATTCACTGGAGTTCAGACCACACTTAATGGATTCAGGGCCTGTTTGTATTTGAGTATTATGTACTGCTTACATTATGTTCTTTGGTACCAAGTACAATGTGTTTTTCTCCAGCTTCTTCAATGAGCAATTTATTATGAAATGTCCAAAATGCCCCTAACTATCTAACATAACAAACTAGTAATATTAAATGCCCAAAATGCCCCTAACTCCTCTGCACTAATAAGATGCTCCTAGAATTTCTCTATATTGTTTAGATCATCAATTCAAATGATTCAAATGAATCATAACTTAGGATTTCTAAATCCTAACATAATTGTTCATATCTAATCACATGCAGATATATGAGCATGATGTGGGATTTTAGATAAGTCGAAACAGACATCTGATGACGGAAAAGATAATACTTGGTTATGTGTTTTTCAGGCTGTTCAAGATGTTGAGTTGGTTGTCACATCAAATATTAGTCCAGAAGGCGTGGAGAAAACTGGTGCTCCTACTGATACCGCATCACCTTCTAGTATGCAGGTGGCTGCAGGTGGAGGTGGAGGTGTTTCACCTTTGATGTCAATGGCAGACAATGATGCTGCTACTGCAGCTTCCCATCGCATGGTATGGCAAGTCTTTATGTGCCATTGCTTCTATATTATATATACACATATATATATATATATATATATATATATATATATATATATATATTATTGACATGAATAAATACTTGTATGTTTCTTATTTCAACACCTACCCCACATACAAGTTTGCCCAAAGAACCCTGTGATTTTCAATGTTGACAATGTGAGAGTTGCAAAACTTGTAGGAGGAGGTCTACATAACTGCACAACAGTTAGAGGAATGGTCTTAAAGGGTGATACTGTAGGAAGTATAAAGAAAATAGACAAGGCAAAGGTGAGTGCTTCTTCTTGAACTTTCTTGTAAGCATAATGTTTTTGTGTTTGTTTAAACTTTAAATATATATATATATATATATATATATATATATATACATATATATATATATATATATATATATATATATATATATATATATATATTTGCTAATAATTTATATAACTGCAGTTGAAGCTTGGTGTTGTGAATCCTGATGATCTTGGATATATATGTTGACTCCATTTCTGTAGAGGAAATTGGTGGTGCTAGGGTATGTATGATTATGAAACATCATTTCTCGTTTGTTTGGTTTGGTGACTGAGATTGATGTCAAGAGGACAAAAATTACAGTTTTTTATAAAGGCAAAAATGCCCCTGTTATTTGTTGTGTAGGTGACTGTTGTAAGAAAAAAACAAGGTGGGAACTCTGTGACAACGGTTTTGCTGCGTGGAAGTACAGATAGCATACTTGATGATCTGGTAAGGGCTGTTGATGATGGTGTAAACACTTACAAGGTAATCTAGACCTTCTTTTTTCTTTCACCAAAAACAATGAGAGGGCAGTTTGGGAAATGAAAGGAATTTTTTAGGAAAAACCTAAAGTCAGAGTTAATAATTTTGTTACTTCTTGTTTTTGCGTTTAGTAACAAGATAAAATGCATTACTGTTTGGATAAATTATATTTTTATTCCTTGTATTTTTTTACGTGTTATGCAATGATAGTAGAATTGTGCCTGGAGCTGCAGCCACTGAAATTGAATTAGCAAGAAAACTGAAGGAGTTTTCTTTCTCAGAGACAGGGTAGGTAATCTGAATGATTAGTTTTTGTTTTACTAAATTTGTTTTTTGATTGATGATTGATATGATGCAGATTAGATCAATATGTAATTGGAAAATTTACAGAGAGCTTTGAAATGATACCAAAAACATTAGCTGAGAATGTCAAAGTTGGTATAGATTTGGAGGAAGGAGCATGTAAGGATGTCTCCACATTGAAGGAAATCATATCATTATTTCTTGTGTTGTGCTTACAGGGTAGATGATAGCGAATAGCTCTTGAATTAGAAGAGGAAAGAAAGCTCAAGCTGAAAGAGATAAGATGCTGCAAATGCAAAAGTTCCATTCTTCATTTCAATTGTTAGTATGAAACACATAGTAGATTAGATTAATATAAATTTATATATTGTAAGAAATAGAAATGTATAACATTAAATTTTATGCAATGGATTTTATTTTTTGTATATGGTATTTTATTTCTATTATGAGACATTAAATGAAAATTTAATTTAAAATTTAATAAATATAAAAATATTTTTTTTAAACATTTACATTTACGATACGCAAACATGTGTGTCATCTTCATTTATGACATGGCCTTTCTTGACAGGGGATTTCTTGATACGCATTTCGTGTCATTAACACGCGCGTCGTAAGGTTACGACATGCGAATGCGTGTCGTCTTCCTTTATGACATGGCCTTCCTTGATACACATTGCGTGTCGTAAACGCGCGTCATAATTGCGCGGCATAAACGAGCGTCGTAAATGCGCGTCGTCTCTCTTTATGACTGGGCCTTCCTTGACGCGCATTTGCGCGTCGTCTGAGCCTTTTACGATGCACAATGAGCGTCGTAAAAGGCTGTTTTTCTAGTAGTGTCTGCCATGTACAACTAAACAACATATAGAGCAAATGGCAAGAATAATGTCGTTCAAGAACGACCTCCTAGGCTAAGGCATCGTGAATCAGGCAACTCTAACTCAAAATTCCTGAAATACCTAGCCTATCATCTAGCATGCGGTACTAATAGCTCAATAGTAACTCATCTCATAATATAATCAAGTAAGGGTATTTTGGGAAATCACCACTCAGGCTCTGCTTATTGTATGTACTACTTCGTCTCATTTTCTCTTGAAATCCTTTGCTCGTTTTAGAAGATCATTTCTTTTTAGAAAAATCCTCAAATCCTCAGTTTGAGTCCAGACATACCCGAGGGTACATCCGAATCCCTCAAACCAGGGCTCTGATACCAACTTGTAACACTCTAAAATTTTAGTTAAAATTTTCATTTTTAAACCCACACAAAACATAGTTTAACATCTCATACTCAAATTATAATTGTTTCAAAACACAACCACCAAAAATTTTCTATCACGTATCCCAGAATCCTCAAAACATAAATCAACAAGCTGGTGTGTACAATCATGCCGACGCCGTCCCATGATCCTGAGATGTACCTGAAACACATTTCACACAACAATGTAAGCACACAGCTTAGTGAGTTCCCTAAAATACCACACACAAATAATTAGCCTATCATGGCTATATCTCGATAAGGACCGTCATGTGTCTCAGTGAAGACCCTCCGGTCTCACGGCTCAGGTTGGACCCTCCAGTCCTGTATCTCAGTGAGGACCCTCCGGTCTCACAACTCGATTTGGACCCTCTGGTCCTATCTCAATAAGTGCACGGAATAATATACAACTTAAATCACGAAGACAAAATGCATAATATCACATATCTCAGTATAATCACATAAGACCCTCCAGTCAATAACACAGATAAAAGCCTCCGGTCGTATAGTAATTACCACTCAGGTAAGTATAATGAGAAGACTCACCTCGTAAGTAAAGCAAGTATGTCTCGTACTCAAACTTTCGGTCTAGACTCCGCCTATATATATCACAATCATCTCTAATTAACAATTTGCATTACCATCTCCCAAAGATGTTAAGCTAACTCCTCTACTAATTCTCTGAAAGGGTGAAAGACCATTTTACCCCTCCATGGTCTCCAAAGTCCACAATTTGACCCAACCCTAAAAATTCAATGAAAGTCAACACTCAAGTCAACAGTACATGTTGACTCAACTCGTCGAGTGCATCTATGCGACTCGTCGAGTTCCTTCTGTTCTCAGAATATCGGTAAAATTCGAGTGAACTCGCCGATTTGTCTCACCAACTCGTCGAGTTTGCACAGTATCCAAAACATTGGGGAAAGCCTTAACCAACTCGTCAAGTTCCTTTAGCTCTTCTCTCATTCGGACGCTTTTAAGCAAGACTAAGGCCCCAAACTCTAGATCTAGCCTTCTAGGGCTGAGATACCATGTAAAGCTGCAAGCTTTACGTCCATGCATAGAATTAGGGACTAACTTTCCCAAAACAAGGCTCAACAAGGGGTTTAAGGCATGAAGATTGGCCAAAGCTTGATAAAGCTTGAGTCTTTAGGCCTAAGGGGCCTAATAGTGTCCAGATATGAAGTCTTAGCTTCAAAGCATGCTCAAAACCAATAATGACTCAAGAAGAAGCTAGAAATAGCTATAAACTCTCTAATAGAGAGATCTAATAAAAAAAGTAATCAAGGTAATGGCTTTTTACCTTCAAATGGCTGGTACAACTGAATGGATGTCGGATCTATAAGCTCCTTCTCATTTCAAGCTCTTCACTCTTCAATGAATGCACCAAAACACACACTATTGGCCTTAACACACTCTCAAGATGAAGGTAATTCGATTAGGGTTTGTCTGTAGGTGATAAGGTGATGAGGGAGGCGGGGTAAAGAACTTAAGGTCCTTTAAATAAGGTGCAAACCCTAAAAATTAGGGTTTTCACACTCAGCTCCAACTCGACGAGTTGAGTCCACCAACTCGTCGAGTTGGTTCTAAAATCATGCAGCCAATCTCAGTCTTTAGTCGACGAGTTGAGGACTACAACTCATCGAGTTGCCTTATCAAAATGAATATATTAAACATTTACATTTATTCCTGGGAGTCGGGATGTTACGGATTGATTATGGGTTTTCTTGGAATTTCATTCGTTATGGCTTTTGGGCCTAACTAGGAAGTTAGGCCATATTGGGCCTTGGTTTTGGGCCAAGTAAAAAAATGGTAAAATTTTCTTTTAACTTGGTCATTAGGCAAGTAATTCAGATTCTTGATTACGGGTCGAGATTCACTTATTAATTGGATGATATTTGACGGTGCCAGCGCGTGGGAATTTCCGGATCAGCGGTCCGAGCATTTGTTTGAGATATTTAGCTGCTTGAGGTGAGTTTTCCTCATTGTACTCATGGTTCGAAGGCACCAAGGCCGGACCATTAGATTGGTATCCTATTATACACTGATCTGTTGAGTATGGAATACATCTACATGGTTATCTGCTAGTTGCCGATGTGTTGGTCTGGTAGATCTGTAGGACTACCTATGATTCTGTTTGCATGATTATATGTATATATGTTTGTTGTTTGTTATATGTCGACAAATTATGTTGGTTTGAGATTGTACTACTTCATGTTGTATCCAACAAACCCTAGAGCATTCCAGCTACGAGTTGAGGGTCGGGTAGGGCATGCCAGATTCATACTGAGGGCTTACGTGCATTCCAAATACGAGCTGAGGACCGGGTGGTATGCCAGACTCGTACTGAGGGCTTGAGGGTATTTCAATCTGATAACTAATTGGGTCAGGGAGGAAGCCATACATAATCTGTGGGCCCTGAGGGCAAGCCAGACTTATGTTGTGTGCTCAAGAGCTAGCTAGATATGAGATGTGGGCCCGATAGGCAAGCCAGACTCATACTGTGGGCTCAAGGGTAATCCAATCTTTTAGATGTGGACCCATTACATGTTGTTATTTTTATATGTTATATGTGTGTGTGTGTTGGTACTTTGGGGGAACTCACTAAGCTTCGTGCTTACAACTTTAATTTATATTTTCAGGTTCTTCAGAGAACCATGGCGAGGCGAATGCATGACCATACACATTCTTGGTTTTACTATTGACTGGATCTTTGGAGACTTTGATTTTAAATCATGAAACATTGGTTTTGTAAACACTTTTATTAGTATATGGGTTGTTTTGAAAATTTTAAATCGGTTGTGATTTTCGAGGCGTTACATCATGCAAGCTAGGGTAGTTCATGCCCGATATGACCCTCATTCGGAAGTCATGTGGTGCAACTGTGTCAGGATTTTAGTCTTAGTAACTAGTTGGAAATCCAGTATATTCGTAAATTGGTAGGTGGGTATGAGACCAGGGAGGTTTCGGTTGCATCAAAAATGTAACTATGGGGCAGCTAGGTGAGCCTGAGGTGGTTCTAGTGATCGGGACTCATTTTAGGAGTCGCTTGGTGTTAACTGAAAATGTTAAGTTACTTGCTGCATGGGTTAAATAATCTCAGAGTAATTGATTTGACTCTACTATGCACCTCTCGTCTGAGTCTAACCGTTATATGGATGAGTCCTTAACTCGAAGGATTATTTAATCCTCTTATCAAGTGAAAAGTTTCGGCAACAAGGATCGATTAGTGATTCTATTTTTAGTGGTAACAACAAGATAATCAAGGAATGGAAGTGTTATGATTAGTTGGAATACAAAGTGGAATTATAATGTCAGTGTTTCAGCATGGGTTGTCTGTCATGGAGTCAGACAGGGTTTAGCATTTACGATATCGGGTAGAGTAGTAATGGTTATTCTTTAAGGGTGGTGGAAGGAGTGTTCTAGTTATCCGGTGTGGCTGGGAAGTAGTAAGGAGTGATTTCACGGACGAAATCTAATTTAAGTAGGGTAGAGTTGTAACACTCGTTTTCTTGATCGAATCGAATTAGGATTTCAGAGAGTCAAAAGGTTGGCTTTTTTGGAAAGAAAGTGGGAAATAATCCTGAAGGGACCAATAAAGTGGGGGAGATTTGTAACACCATGGTTTCCAGGTATTTACAATTTTAACCTTGTTGAGTTAATTTTTGGCGCGATGGTCCGGACGCCAGGCATTTGGCATTGGACGCTAGGTGTTCTATGATGGATGCCAGGAATTTGCACGTAGAGACCAAACCCTAATTTTTAGGGTTTGCACCCTATTTAAAGAACATTATGACCTCAAAACCCTTCACCACTCCATAATCCACCCTCATTTCGAAAACCCTAAGTGTGTATGAGAGTTTGAAGCATTGGTTCATCTTTTTGGTATGATTTAGTGTTCTTGATAAGAAATGTAACGCCCCGTTCTTAAAATATCTATTCATGGGTTCCCGAGATCAAGAGTAAGGGCGTTTCGGTCATTTATGGGCAATGGGTTTTATCCGAGAAGGTTTCGGACCAGTGTATGTTGATAGAAGCATAGGGCTTCTCGCCACCTTCGCATGGATATAAAGTTCATCGGGAACGGGCTTAGAATAGAGGAGTTATGGTATTTCGAAGATATTGTCAATTATAGCCCTTAATGGGAAAAGTTGATAAGGAAGGCCAAGTATGAGAATGGGACATGTTGGGTACGCCCAGCGTAATTGGGTAAATGAACGCGGGTTTGTGGGGGCGTACGCCCAGCGTACTAGATGTACGCCCAACGTACGTCCAGAGTCTTTAAACCCTAATTTGAGGGTGAGCCACTATATAAGGAACATAATGGCTCAAACCCTAGCCTCATTATCAGTCTCCCCAACCTCAGAGAAACCCTAGAACGCCTCACCCTTCCTTTTGTGAGATCTTGACCTTGGGAAGCTCATTTTGGAGGTTTAAGCTTGGAAGAGGAAAACAGGAAGTTGTCAAAGAAAGACTTGGGAAGTTGGAGCTTTTAGATCTGTAATAACATAATCTTCTGGAGCCCTTTTGAGGTATAAAGTCTCTTGCTTGACATTTATTTTGTGTGGATCTTGGTGTTATGAAGTTTTGACATCTTTCTTGTCCCAAAAGCCTCATCTTGATGCATGATTCGAGTTGGTTGAGATTAGCTGTCCTTTTAGACCTTAGGAGAGGTCTTGAGTAAGAAAAATGAGGTCCCAAGGGCTTTGGTTGTCTCATATGTGATATATATGGGCCTTAATGGATTAAGACATTGAGTTAAGAGCTTTATGGACGTCCCAAGTGATAAAGTTTGAGACTTTTTGGATCCTAGGCATGTTTGGTCGATGGATCTAAAGTTTGGGCTTAAGAGCTTAAGCCATTAAGGACTTATGAAGACTTTGTGTTCAGTGGGTTTACGCCCCGCGTAAAGTGATGTACGCCCAGCGTACTCACCATTCTGCCTGTACGCTTAGCGTACATGGGAGGTACTCCCCGCGTACTCTGTCTGCAAGGATCATGAGTTTTTGGGTCGTGGTTTGGGGCATGTTTGGGTATTTGGGCCTTAGTGGGCCATCAGAAATCATATTTTATGGACCAAGGATTATATGGTGGGCTTAGGTTGAGGCCCATTAAGGGATTGGGCCCAATGTAGCAAATTGGACCATTGGTGGGTCACTAGTGGGCTTGAGAAGCTTACCTAGTGTTGGGCCCTTCATATTCTAGTGTTGGGCCTTAGTCTTGGACTAGATTGAGTCAAGGGTAAATTGGTCAATTTACCCTTGGAAGGATATTGTGCTTGGTCTAATGTTTTTTTTGTCGCTTCGGGTAATTCGGGATTTTTGGTGAGGCGGCGTTCGGGAATCTGCTTCTTCATTTCAGAGTTTTGGCAGTTGCGAGGTGAGTTATCCTCACTATATCGATAGGGTCTACGGCACCAAGGTCGGCCCTTGATCGGATGGAAATCCGGGTGGTTGTTTGTTATGTTATTGCTTTGTTATGTTTGCATCCTGGTAGTTAGGATGGTATATGTTAGAGACCTGGTTAGGGTCGGTACCCGGTTTATAGGATGATGCTATGCTAGTGACCGGTTAGGTCGGAATCCTGGTAGGGATGTGCTGCGTATGTGATCTGCTAGATTGGTTGATTTGTTGTTATATGATTATATGTTTATGTGTACATGGTTGTTGGACTGGGGTTGGGTTGGGGCGGGTCCTGCTTTGTGCTGTAGGCCAACATACCCAGGGCGGACCGGTTATCCCGAAGGCCCAGCGAGCGGTCCGGAAAGGCTGTAGGCCCCAAGAGGGCGGACCAGACGTATCAAGGCTCGGAGAGTGGACCAGGCCGACTGAAGGCTCGGTGCGGGAGGACCAGTCATACTGTAGACTCAGAGAGTGGACCAGGTGGATTGAAGGCCCGCTGCGGGCGGACCAATCACACTGTAGACTCGATGTATGTGGCTAGACTCGGAAGGTGGACCAGGTGGACTGACGGCCGGTGCGGCGGACCAGTCACATAGTAGACCCGAAGTGTATGGTTGTTCTGTGTTCTGTTATGATATGGCATGTTGTGCGTGTATGGTATATGTGGTTGGTATTTTGGGGGTATCTCACTAAGCTTTCAGGCTTACAGTTGTGGTTTAATGTTTTCAGGTTCTTCAGGAGACCGTGGCAAGGCAAAGGCGTGATCGTACCGCTCTTCATGATTATGTTTTATGATGTGGTTCTGGGAAGACTCTGATAATAATTGTATTGAAAACCTTCTTGTAATAACTTTATGAAACTGGGTTGTTTTCAAAAAGTTTAAATTGGTTGAAATTTTTATGGTCGTTACAAGAGAAGGAAGATCTTTAGAGTATTGTGGTTGCTCTCTAGCTTGTGGATCTGGACTCTTAACATTTTAGAGCATCATTTTGAGGTATAAAGTTTAGATCTCGATGTCTCATTTGTTAGATCTTAAATTAGGGCTAGTTTTTGTTCTTTTGTACCCAAAGACTTGATCTTTGTGAGTTTGGAATGCTCTAGAGGTTTGGAATGTCCTTTCAAGCATAATAGTGAGTCTCAAATCATAAAAATGCAATCTTGGGTCTTCAGAAGCTTCCATGCAAGAGTTTTAGAGCCTTATAGTTGATTTGAAGTTAGGATCTTGGTGTTGGGCTCATTGTATCCATGCATGGCCATAAACTTTGCAACTTTATGGCTTTAGACGTTCCATCATGATTGGATCTGAAGTTTGGACATGAGATCTTAAGCCATTAACACATTAATTTGGAAGTTGGTAATCAGTGAGAAAACGCCAAGCGTTTGCATGGGAACGCCCATCATTAAGACGCCAGGCGTTATAGGGTGGAGCGTCAACGTTCTTCGCAGAAGCCCAATGGATCGATTTTGGGCCTTGGGCCATTAGGGGTTTTGGGCTTCCTTGACTTGTTGACTCTTTGACCTTTGACCTTTGACCATTGACCAAAAAGTTTGACGAGGGTTGACCAATGGAAATTTTGGGCCTTTTAGGAAGTTGGGCCTTCTTGGATTAAGCCCATGATGGGTTTTGGGCCAATTTGGATATTAGGCCATATTGGCCTTTTGTTGTTATTGGTTTGGGCTTCGGATTTTGGGCAAAGAGAGGAAAGGGTAAAATGGACTTTTACCCTAAATATTGGACAGTCAGACTAGGTTTCCAGCTATGGGTTAAGGACCAATCATTTATTTGGTGTTATTTGATGTAGTTAGCGCGGGGATTTTCCGGATCGGCAGTTCAAGCTTTTGGTTTGTGTGATTCAGCAGCTTGAGGTGAGTCTCCTCACTATACTATTGGTCGAAGGCACCAATGTCGGCCCATTGGCTTATGAGATATAGGAAGATTTGGGGTAGCCCTTGGCATTTGTATGGAAGACCCGGAGGTGACTCCTGGCAAATTGTATGCAAGACCAGGGATAAGACCCTGGAAAATAGATAGATAGTTTATGTGTATAGATTGTATGTTATTTGTCTTTGTGTTACTTGCATGGAAGACCATGAGGTGGCTCCTGGCATTTGTCTTTAAGACCGAGGGTTTTGGCCCCTAGCCTGGCAAGGAAAGGCCATTATACGGCTCGTGGTATAATGGCAAGACTATGGTTGGCACATAACATTCTCTATTTTATGTATGGTATGTGGTATTTCGGGGACTCACTAAGCTTTGTGCTTTACGGTTTATTGTTTATGATTTCAGATACCTTCGGTTCAAAAGGGAAGGGTCCGGCGTGACTGCACTGCATCCACCATGTTTCCGCAAAGTGATGATTTTGGGATTGTAATTTGATGACTCTTTTATTATAAACTACTTTTGAATGTTTGAATAAAAGATAACTGGTTTTTTTGAAATAAAAATGAATTTTTTACCTTGTGATTTTCGGGACTTTACATACAGGATGCGTTAAACTCTACTATGTTGTGGTAGCTCAGGAGATTTATATCTTGTCATTGTATTGACTCCTCAAGTGTTTGTCTATATCACTACGTCTATGAGTAATCAACGTCTAGGTTATCCAAAGGGATCGTGTGTTTCAGCATTTACTTTCGAGTTCTACTATTTCCATTTGATGTATTTTGCTTAGATCTTTGGATGTCTCGCATTTCTAGTTTTTAGACGGTCGAAATATTATGTTATCTTTCTTGACCAATTTTCTCATTTTTGGGTGTATCCTCTTACACAAAAATATATGTCTTATCTAAATTTCTACATTTATGCGCTTTTATCAAAAAACAATTTAATCGTGACATAAAAATGTTTCCGTGCGACAACCATAGGAATATGACACTCATACATTTCACAAACTTTGTAATTATAAAGCTATCTTCATTTGTTTCTCATGTTTGTCCCCTACACATCACAACATAAAGGAAATTTGACCAAATGTTGGGAACAACCAATAAGACTATCTATACCCTGCTATTTCATGCCCACCTTCCACCTATGTTCATGGTAGAACCTCTCCATATGCCATTTCACATTCGATCTATCACCAATGACATTGTATCTCCATGTCTCAAACTCTTTGGTAAACATAGTATTATTCACACATGTCAGTTTTTGGTCCACCTCATTTATTTTCCTCATATACCATACTAAATATAAAGGGTATAAATGTTATGATCATGCCACCAAAAAAATCTTTATCTCCTATCATGTTACATTTGAAGAGATGTTTCTCTCGTTCGGATTTATGATACCAAACCACCCTCCATCATGTGACTTCCTCAATGTTGACCCCGAGCCCTCTCGCAGTATACTTCAATTCCTAACATCGGGAATGCCAAATTCCTCGGCTAACTCCGATTCGACAATCCATATTCTTGTTGTCGATCTCAAGTTTCCCACCCTATTTCTTGCGTCCACAACTACCTTGGCAGTTCCTTATTTGACTGCCATTCAAGCTCCAACAACCCCCACCCCTCGTAATTACTCGCGACCCACCAACCACTATGCAAAGTGCAAACCCTATGCGTTCACAAGTTATGTAAAATTTAAAAAATATTAATGACAAGTTTAATACTGTATCACAAATAACATAAGAGTATTGTCAACAAACAATCATCAACATGAAAAAATGGAGAACAAACATTCAAACAATGTCATGAAGAAAGGAACACCTTGATTTCGAGTTGAATGAATAAAGTTGGAAGGCATGGTTTGATGCAATGCTTACTATGAGTTAGAGTTTGTTCGTGCGATGATTTGCGTTGGGTTTTAGAATTTGGTTTATATGTTATCTGGTTTAGATTGACCATTTATTTGACTAAAAGTCTAAAATCATTATATCGGGCTAGGATCCTCGTATGTCTAACTTCAAACTAGAATTCTTATAAGATTAGATAACACTTAGGGGGTGTTTGGATAGGGAAAAAAATATACTTATTGTTTATTCCCACAATAAGCTAATTTGAATGTTTGGATAAAATCCAGTTTATTAGGCTAAATAAACTAATTTTAATAAGCATTCCTCCCCATGCTTATTGTTTATTGCTTATTCCCGCCACAAATAAGCTATAAGCAATAAGCTAAAAATCTAATCCAAACACCCCCTTAGATGTTGAGATTTTGAAATCATATCATCCCAATATCACAATCGAGATATTAACAATATTGATTTTATTAAATACATTTAAATTTTAAAAACATATATACGATATAATAAATATCGACATGATTCCAATATAAAAAAATAAAATAATCTATAAATTGAAATCAATGAGGAAAAAATATCAAGAAATATCATCGATAAAGATATTTTTATCACCTTTTTTTTGGATAGTTTTACATCCTTGTCAAAAGGCGCGTGAGGCACTTTTTCTTCCCGTTTTAATATCGTAAAATGTAAAGTACAAAAATGACCCCTGAACTGTTCTACAACATCCATTTTTTATAATCGTTTTAATAATTTTTTATTTCTGTAAAAATGTTCATTTTCATCAGAGTGTCACACATAATTATATATTAGCGTAATTGTCGAAATGTCAAAAAAAAAATATGGTTTTTTTTTTTTAATATTATTTGAGCTTTACCAACAACCGTCATCAATCATTTTCTCTACTGATTCTTTTTTATGGTTTAGTTTATTGTGTTGAATCAATCAACAAATTAAGTCCAATGATAAACTTTAAGGGAAAAAAATAGATTATTCTAAATCTTCTTGATCTTTATGATTTTTTTTTCTTTGCTTTGTAACTTTATTCGGCTTGTTATACGTAAAAACACACAATCATTATATTTTATTGATGAAAACAAGAAGTTAACTAGTTATATGAGAAATCATATTATGTATCCATCTTGTAAATCTAGGAATTTTATGACTCATATATCTATGAAGACTGAAGCATAATTATTTGATGTAATTCTTCATAGAAGAATAACACTATTTTCTTTTTTGTTTTGATGATCGACACATTTTTCTTTGAAAAAACTATTTGAATATTATTTGCTATGTCAAACAAAACCTTAAAACTTTTTGAATAGCAACAATACGAATTTGAATGAATGATAGACATATATATTGTCAAAGATATTCTAAAACAACTCTATTTGATATACACAAACACACTTTAGTTACTAAACATTTTCTTAGTTATATGATTACTATATTTTATTTTTTTGAAAATAAAAAAATTATAAGTATAGCATTAAAAAAATAAAACATTATTGTTCTATAACAAAGTTATAAATAAATAAATAAAGTTCAAATATTTTTTCAATTAATTATTGTTTTAAAATTATTTTTTAATTTGATATTCATTTTATTTTGATCAATCTAATGTACGAGTTTCTAAGACCATCTCCAACCTATTTTTCCCTTTAATAATTAAGTAAAAGTTGAGGTAAACAGTGTTTAATCTTCGACTCTATTCTATTTTTTATCCTATTTTTACTTCTAAAAAGTATATTTTATTAATTTACATTGATTGTCAAACACACCGTTTTTTCCTCAAAATAATGTTAAATAGATAATATTATATTTATAACACTTAATTATAAACTTTTATAAAATACAGTTACCGTGTTACAAAATTTCAATATGTATTTAAATTTTTATATGGATTTGATCAATGTTTTAAAAACCGGTTTGAACCGGCCGGTCGAACCGGTTGGACCGGGAACCGGGAGAGGGAGCGGTTCAACTATCACCGGTTTTACATTGATTTATGAACTGGATTGAACCAGCCGGTTTTTAAAAAAAAAAAAAACACGGTTGAATCGGTCAAAATAAACATGTTGAACCGGTTAAACCTAATAAAACCATATGAAAAATAACCATTTACATAACAAACTTTAGTGGTTTTTTTCAAATCTATTAAGTTTTCTTTGAATAAAAATATATGTTAAATTTTATTAAATTTTTTGATGTGTTTGTATTCATATAAAACTATATGTTGTTTCGGTATTATACTTTATTTTCTTTTTGACGTATATGTATTGATGTAAAACAATAAAACTTATGATTATTTGTTATTTTAATGTATTTGAATTTATCTACAACTTATTTTTATATGTATTTTTAATGTTTGAACTTGTAAAATCAAATGCATAATTTATATATGTATGTATGTGTATGAAAATAGAAAAAAAAAACATCAAAAATATAGAAACCGGTTCACCCGACGGTTAAACCGGTTGAATCGGGAACCGGTCACCATACCGATTCAACTAATAAACCGGTTTTTAAAACATTGGATTTGATAAGCAAAAAACAAACTTTATATTTGTAATTATTTAATATAATTTAATATATAAAATCTTATAAGTATTAAATATTACATTTAAATTATATTTAGTAGATAAAAATAAAGTAGAGATATATAGTTATATAAAAAGAGAAACTAAAACTAACATCTCATAGTTCATCTCTATTTTGGTAGGAATGCTTAACTCAAATCTACTCTAATAAATGAATTTTTTTTGTCACATGCCACATTCTCATTCAATTTGTCAAATGCAATTTCTTTTTTGGAAAGGGAACGTCCCTAACGAGGGTTTCCGGGCCAGCTTTCGCGCACCGACTAATCCCCCGCTGCAAACATGAGGCTTTGCCTCATGCCCTGGAGTCACTGCAGGCGAACCTCCATGGCCACAAGGGCTTAGTAGTGCCAGGATTTGAACATGGGTCAATAAGTTATCCACCATATCTTCCACATGTCTTACCAAGTCACCACAACCCAAGTGGTTTTGTCAAATGCAATTTTATGGTTACTTTGAATTAATTTTTTCTACGTGTCATTTTCTATTTTATTAAATTCAACATAATATTTTAATATAATTATTACAATAAATGTAATAATAAATGAATATCAATTTCTTTAATGAACTTACATTTTAATTTCAAATTTCCCAAATTAAAGTTCATTAATTTCTTTTGTTTATTTATTTAAATTATTTGTTTAAATATAAAAGATAAAAAATATTTAAATTATAATAATTCATTATTTTATTTTATTTTCTTATAAATTTAAAGTTTTTAAATATTTTTATCTTTATATTTAACTTTTTTTTTAAAATTAACTCATATAATACACGAGTCTTACAACTAGTGGAGAATAAATGAGGTAGAGTTGAAAAAGATAGGAGAAGAAAAAAATAAGAGTGAGTTGTAAATACTTTAAGCTAATATATCTATAAAACATAATTATTTGATGTTATGCTTCAAAGAAGAATAACACTACTTTATTGTTTATTTTAATTTTAATGATTGTGTAACGCCCCATCTCTGGTATGTTGTTTCCGTGACATTTATTTAGAAGTTTTCTTAAGGGACTCGGCGAGTCTATGGCCTGACTCGTCGAGTAGGGTCGAGTTTTCGAGCATGTGTTAGTCGGCGACTCGGCGAGTCTATATTCGGGACTCGGCGAGTCTGCCTGCCAGGTAGAAACCCTAAATCCCCGGGTTTGCACCCTATTTAAACCACCTTATGAGCCCCCAAATTCGTCCCCTTCACCCTCAGAGCATCATTTAGCAAACCCTAATCATTTCCTTGATTATTTGTGCATTTCTTGTGTGAATCTTGAAGTTTTGAAGAGATGAAGGAGGCTAGATCCAAAGGAGAAGAAGAAGATTCGAAGTCTTGCTCCCATTTCAGAGTTCATTGAGGTATTAGCCGAATTCCTGCTGTTTCTATGATTGATTTCTCTTTAACAAGCATATGTAGCCTCTTTTAGCCCTTTCTTAGCTTGTTCTTAGTAGAGATCACATTGGATTGATTAGCCTTCGGATCTAGCCATGTTTCAGTCCCAAAATCGTAGATCTATCACCTTTATGGAGCCATTTTGCATGATAGCCCTAGATTTACTCTTTGAAGTGCCTTTTTAGCCTTTATATCCCTTTTCATGCGTATGTACACGTAAATTTGGAAACTTTACGTGGTAAATCAACCTTAGAAACTCAGATCTATAAATTGTATGCGGTGGTTTTGATCAGAATCGAGTTTTTAGGATCTGCATGCATGTGACTCGGCGAGTCGTTCTTCGGACTCGGCAAGTCAGGCCGCGAGTCCCCGATTTTTACCCCCTTAGAGTGATTCCGAGTGGAGGTCAGTGAGCAGTAGGATGGACTCAGTGAGTCGGAGGTTAAACTCAGTAATGGAGGGACTCGACAAGTTGTTCATACAACTCGGCGAGTCCAAGGCAATCTTCTTAGCTCAAGAACAACTCGTCGAGTTGTTCATATGACTCGGCGAGTCGGATGCAAATTGTCTGAGTTCTTGAATCGAGAGGATACTCGTCGAGTCGATGCCATACTTGACGAGTAGCCACGAGTAGGGTTGAGAAGTGAGACTAGAGACTCGGCGAGTTGGCGGCCCAACTCGGCGAGTCAGGTCAGTTGTAGGTTGACTTTGACCGGGAGAGTTGACTTGACCAAGGGTGAAAGAGTCATTTTACCCCAGTGCAATGATTAGCATTTAATTGAGTGTGTTTATGGATTTGTAGCCGGGGAGATACCGGAGCAGCAGCAGTTAGCTTCCAGAGCCATACACTCAGCAGCCAGTTCACGAGGTGAGTTTCCTTCCAGTAGGAACGGGTCTACGGCCACAATGCCGGCCCGTTTAGTTAGTAGTAGTTTCGGACTTCAGTCCGAATCAGTAGTTCAGTATGCTTGATGTCTATGTGATTCGAGCATGTTGGTGTGTTATATGTTCCGGACTTCGGTCCGATGCAGTATGCAGTATATGTGTCTATATTAGTTGATATGTGTTATACTATGCTATGATCAGTCAGTTCCGGACTTCGGTCCGATGCAGGGGACAAGGTCCCAGTCAGTTCCAGACTTCGGTCCGATGCAGTCAGTTCCGGACTTCGGTCCGATGCAGTCAGTTCCGGACTTCGGTCCGATGTAGTCAGTTCCGGACTCCGGTCCGATGCAGCTAGTTCCGGACTTCGGTCCGATGCAGTGGGCAAGGCCCAATATGTGCTTTATATGTACTGTATGGTATGTGGTAGTTTGGGGGACCTCACTAAGCTTCGTGCTTACAGTTTCAGTTTTGGTTTCAGGTACTTCCGCAAGCAAAGGGAAGAGTTCGGGATGATGGCATCGCACACACCACAGCTTCAGTTTTTGTCATGGGAGTCGATTCAGTTTCTTGATATGTTTGGATACAGTGGTGTTACAGTCTTTCTCACAGTATTTTATTATGGTTTTTGAAACACGCAATGTATGGTTTTATTATATACCCAGTTCATGGTTTTGTTATAATAAAAATTGAAATTTTTGGTCGTATTTATGGGTCGTTACAAGTTGGTATCAGAGCCTTGGTTTGAGGGATTCGGGTACACCTCCGGGTGCATCTGAACTCAAACTAAGGGAAAGATAAAAAGATTTTCAAAAAGAAAATGTTTTCGAATGAAATTTTGAAAAGCACTTAGAAAGAAAAGAATTTTTAAACAAGATAAGGGTGTGGTGCATGCGATCAGCCGAGCTCAAGTAAGTACTCTCAAATTACCCATACAAGTTTTATTATTATGATTAATTGTTCCAGTAGAACAGCATGCTAGTATAGGACTAAGGATCTAGGAGCATGCCTTATGTGCCTGCTATATGTGTTTCAGCTTTATGAGAATTGCATGCTAGTATTGAGTAGCCAGCAGTAGGATAGCCTGTTTAGGTTATGCCTGGTAGCGCGAGCTTAGCATTGTATGCTAGTACAGTTTCTCGTTATGAGAGTAGATTTGCTTGAGTAGTTTTCGGTGTCCGAATGCTGCTTGCTTCATGCATTGTAGAACTCTTGGTAATAAGAGTTAGCCGTTAGATGAGTACGCCACGTCACATGTGATCAGGGTTGAATAATCTCAGAGTATTGGATTTGGCCCTATTGCGCAGCTCTTGTTTGAGTCTAACCGTTGTAGGGACGAGCCTTTTACTCGAAGGATTATTCGAGCCTCATCACATGTGACGGTATTCAGGTGATGGCTAATTAGCATTACAAGGAGGCCTTCAGCTGCTGAGGACTGGTTTGAGTGGAGTCAGAGATTTCCCTAGGGCAAGCCTAGGGTGAGAGTAGCAGAAATCAGTAATAGTAGAAGTGACTTGGTGGAGTCAAGGCAATTCTTGAGGAAACTACGGATAGATGTGGAAGGTAGTATGGGCCCGTACTACTGAAAGCAGAGGATCCGTACTCGAATCAAGGAAGGCCGAGACAAGACCAGGAAGCTAGTATCAATGATCCCTTGAGATATTTCAGTTTTCTGATGTTGCTATGATGTGTTTCAGAATGGTGGTTTTGCGTACTAGGCCAGCAGCCGGCAATGGAGGTGCCGGGAAGGGATCAAGATCAGGCTCGGGGGACGAGCGCATGGATGAGCAGACCAGAGAGTTTCTTTCTTCAGAGATTACCTGTATCATTTTGGAGCAGACTCATGTGATCTTCGGTTCGATCAAGGAGGGTATCCTAGAGCTGATGGATGAGAGGTTGGGCACCTTCCGTGCCGAGGTGGCGGCCATGATGGGGTCGCGCACACTTACGTTCAGGGAGTTCAGGGCATGTGGAGCTCCAGATTATCACGGGGCGCTAGACCCCATAGCGAGTACTAGATGGTTGGCGGATGTGGCCAACGCGTTCCGCACGAGCAGGTGTCCCGAGGGGGACAAGGTTAGATTGGCGTCCTGTCTTCTGAAGGACAGGGCACGGGATTGGTGGGAAGAGGTCAGACATACCATAGGAGACGATGTAGCGTTGGATGCCATGACCTGGGCTGATTTCTCTACCAGGTTCAGGGCAGAGTTTGCACCAGTTATTGAGGTGCAGCAGTTAGCCAGAGAGTTTCAGGACCTCACCCAGACTACAGGGACCGTGGCGGAGATCACCGCCAAGTTCAGGGAGAGGGCTCTTCTTGTTCCTCAATATGCAGCCGATGAGGAGATGAAGAAGGCCCGTTATCATGAGATGTTGCGGAGCGATATCCGCCAGTTTGTGAGCCGGTCCAGCTGTAAAACACTAGATGACATGATTGCTAGGGCTCGGGAGAGGGAGATTGATCTTGAGATGGAGAAGAAGAGGAAACCGGAGGCGGTTTCGGGTACAGGCAGTTCGGGCAAAAAGCCCAAGGTTTCTGATCACAGATCCAGGAGTCAGCAGAGCCACGGTCGATGTGGCAAGTGTGGGAAATTGCACGATGGGGTGTGCAAGGCAGGGAGTTCCGGCTGCTACAAGTGCGGTCGGACTGGGCATTTAAGCAAGGATTGTACGGCCCCTGCTACTGCCGTTGCGGCATCAGATCTGATTTGCTTTCAGTGCAATCAGAGGGGACATAAAAAGTCCCAGTGTCCGAGTTTAGCTACAGTAGGGAAGGTGGCTGCACCTGCCCCTGCTACTTTGAGGATTACAGATGGCCGGCAGGGCCGAGTCGAGGCGCCAGTGGCGAAGAGTAAGGCGTTTCAGATGACAGCAGAGGAGGCGCGAGCGACTCCTGATGTGGTGACGGGTATGTATCTTCCCTTCATCTCTATATTATTATTGATTGATTATTGCTTATGATTGTATGTTTTATATAGGGTCGTTCTCTGTGAACGGCATTTCTACTATGGTATTATTCGATTCGGGGGATACCCGATCATTTGTATCGCTTGCGCTTAGCAAGAGATTTAGTAGAGCTCCAGGGGAGATGGATTGTCCACTAGAGGTTGAGATAGCAGATGACAGGACCGTGAGGGTCGCCAGAGTGCATAGAGGGTGTTCTCTTTAGTTGTTCGACGAGCAGTTTTCGGTGGACCTGGTTCCTATTCCCCTGCGAGGGAATAAGGTTATAGTAGGCATGGATTGGTTGAGTCCCAATGGGGCGGTGATTGATTGTGAGCTGCAGTTAGTGAGGGTTCGCACTCCTAGTGGGGGAGAGTTAGTGATTCAAGGCGAGAGGCCACAACGCGGACCAACCTTTTGTTCCGCCGCGAGAGCGAGACGCTATTTTCAGCAGGGTTGCGCGGGTTATGTAGCTTATGTCTTGGATGCCCGGGAGAAGGGCAAGACGACAGTTGATGATGTTCCGATAGTACGAGATTTCTCGGATGTATTTCCTAAGGATTTACCCGGAATACTTCCTGAGAGGCAGGTTGAGTTTATGATCGACCTGATTCCTGGTGCGGCTCCGATAGCCAAGGCACCGTATCGCCTAGCTCCCCCTGATATGCAAGAATTGTCTACGCAGCTGCAGGAGCTGCTAGACAAGGGTTTTATTCGGCCGAGCAGTTCGCCTTGGGGAGCGCCGATCCTGTTTGTGAGGAAGAAGGATGGGTCGCATCGTATGTGTATAGATTACCGGGAGCTGAATAAGGTAACGGTGAAGAACTGTTACCCACTTCCGAGGATAGATGATCTATTTGACCAGCTTCAGGGAGCATCTTGGTTCTCCAAGATCGATCTACGCTCCGGGTATCATCAGATGCGGTTTAGGGATGAGGATGTGCAAAAGACTGCTTTCAGGACCAGGTATGGTCATTATGAGTTTGTGGTGATGCCGTTTGGGCTCACCAATGCTCCAGCCACGTTCATGGATCTCATGAATCGCGTGTGCAGGCCGATACTGGATCGGTCAGTGATAGTATTCATAGATGATATCTTGGTGTATTCCAAGACGTAGGAGCAGCACGAGGATCACCTGAGGGAGGTGCTGGAAGTTTTGAGAAGGGAGAGACTTTTCGCAAAGTTCTCCAAGTGTGAGTTCTGGTTGCGCGAGGTGCAGTTCCTTGGTCACCTCATCAACCAGAAGGGTATTTTGGTAGATCCGGCCAAGATAGAGGTCGTGATGCAGTGGGAGGTACCGAAGTCTCCATCCGAGATTCGGAGCTTCCTAGGGTTGGCAGGGTATTATCGGAGGTTCATTCAGGATTTCTCCAAGATAGCAGTGCCGCTCACCCGATTGACCAAGAAGTCGGTGGTATTTCGTTGGGGGCCTGAGCAGCAGGTAGCGTTCGAGACCCTCAGACAGAGATTGTGCGAGGCTCCGATCCTTACCTTGCCAGAGGGAGTTGAGGACTTCGTAGTCTACTGTGATGCCTCAATCACTGGTATGGGAGCAGTGTTGATGCAGCGAGGCCATGTGATAGCTTACGCCTCGAGGCAGTTGAAGCCTCACGAGGCTAACTATCCTACCCATGATTTAGAGCTGGGGGCGGTTGTGTTTGCCCTCAAGATTTGGAGGCATTATCTTTATGGGGTCCGTTGTACTATCTACACGGATCACAAGAGTTTGAGGTACCTTATGGATCAGCCGAGTCTGAACATGAGGCAGAGGAGGTGGTTGGATGTGCTGAAGGATTATGATTGTGAGATCCTTTACCATCCAGGGAAGGCCAACGTGGTGGTCGACGCCCTAAGCCGTAAAGTGTCGACAGCCCCTATCAGAGATTTGTGTTTGAGGATGACAGTGATTGCTCTGTTGTTGGAACGGATCAAGGAGGCTCAGGTTGAGGGCCTCAAGGAGGAGAGGAAAAAGTGTGAGAGGATAGTGGGCCGAGTAGCTTCGTTTGATTATGACAGTCGTGGATTGCTGACACTTCATGGGAGAGTGTGGGTACCGTACTGGGGAGGGGTACGGCAGGTGTTGATGGATGAGGCTCATAAGTCTCGATTTTCCATCCACCCAGGGGCGACGAAGATGTATAGAGATCTTCGACCAGATTATTGGTGGCCCTGCATGAAGCGGGATGTCGCTTGGTATGTTGAGAGATGCCTGACCTGCAGGAAGGTCAAGGCGGAGCACCAGAGGCCTCACGGAAAGATGCAGCCGTTAGACATTCCATTGTGGAAATGGGAGGACATCACCATGGATTTTATCACCAAGCTTCCCAGGACCGCACGAGGGGTAGATTCTATTTGGGTAGTAGTGGATCGGTTGACGAAGAGTGCTCATTTTATCCCGATCCAGGAGAGTATATCGGCAGAAAAGTTAGCCGATATCTATGTGCGTGAGATCGTGGCACGTCATGGAGTGCCGGTATCGGTGGTGTCAGACCGAGATGTCCGTTTTACATCCAGGTTCTGGAAGCGGTTTCACGACGAGATGGGTACTCGTCTTCATTTCAGCACCGCTTTCCACCCTCAGACGGACGGGCAGAGCGAGAGGACGATTCAGACTCTCGAGGACATGCACAGGGCATGTGTTCTAGACTTCGGTGGCAGTTGGGATACGTATATTCCGTTAGAGGAATTTTCGTATAACAACAGTTATCATGCGAGCATTGATCGACCTCCCTTTGAGATGCTTTATGGGAAGAAGTGTAGGACCCCGATTTGTTGGGGCGAGGTCGGTCAGCGAGTCGTTAGGAGCACAGAGGTGGTTGATATGTGTATTTTTATATATATTTTTATGCACTTTATCTTAATATTTTGGCCTTATTTATTCTATTTTAGAACTAAAAAGTACTCATAATGCTTTGAATTATGTTTTGCAGCTATTCGATGCCGATGAAGCACAAAAGAAAAGACTGAAGCGGAAACCAGACTTCGAAGCTAAAAGAAATCAAAATTGTTGAAGGAGTGATTACGCCCCACGTCCAGAGTGATTACGCCCCGCGTACACGCTTGCACCGGATAGACTTGATCGCGAGTAATTATCTTGAGTACGCACCGCGTAATCCTAAGTACGCCCAACGTACTTAGGTCGGCTACAAAGACTATAAATGTCGATTTTCAGCTAACTAGGAAGGGGGGATTCGACTTCTAACCTAATTTAGTCGACAATTAACTTCTGTTAAGCCGTTTTGAGGGCCTAGAAGGCGGCCGGAAGGCCGTTAAGCTAACGGGAGCAGAGATTGGAAGGATTGGAGAGCGGATACATGTCGGTAATCATATGGATTGCTAACGTGACCATGTTTAGCATTCCATTGTGGTACTTTTCTGTATTTAGTTTCTGATTTGGGTGTAAAAACCTTTTACTTTGTGTTTATGATTGAATGAAGCTTTGATTATTAGACTAATTGCTATATTAAAAAGTTTATTTGTGTTTAATTTATCTTGCCAAGCTTGTTTAAAGATCCTTATGTGTTAATGATGATTATTTTCTGTTAATTGTAAAGTGAATTAAGTTGTATGAACATGTGCTTGATTTGCTTGTCTCTTATGATTTTTGATGACCATCGAGATTATAAGACTAGAAATAACGAATGTGAAACTAGGATTAATTTGAGAATAAGTAAGTTAATGTGTGAGCCTTGTTTGATGACCATCAAAAAAAGGTTAATTAAATTGATTAACTATATTTACAAGTCATGCTCGATACGAACTGAACACTAGGAAGCATGTTAGTTTAATCAACTGATCACTGTTTGAATTGACTTGTTTGCTAAAGGATTAGTTATAGTGAACACGAATCTAATCATTTTAGGAATCGGTGAACATGAATAAATGAATTTGAGTATGCAATTGTCTATGTTTTAAGGTGTAATTTATCTAAACCAAAGTACCTGAAGAGATGTGCTTTCCTGTTAGTTTATCGAGAGTAGTTAATTACTTGTTAGTTTGAGATTATTTTCTTTGTTATTTTCGTGTGAACTGTAACCTATAATCAAATATTTTAAATTAATCCACCGTTCCCTGTGATCGACACCCGACTTACCTAAGCTATACTGTAATCTGACTAGGTACACTGCCTATAAGTGCATAGATAGTCTAAGTTTGTTAGGTTATAAATATTAAAATTAGTGGGTACTTTTGTGCACAACAAGTTTTTAAAGTCCCTAGATTAAATAACCAAAAAACTTGATGTGCACAAAAGTACCCACTAATTTTAATATTTATAACCTAACAAACTTAGACTATCTATGCACTTATAGGCAGTGTACCTAGTCAGATTACAGTATAGCTTAGGTAAGTCGGGTGTCTATCACAGGGAACGGTGGATTAATTTAAAATATTTGATTATAGGTTACAGTTCACACGAAAATAATAAAGAAAATAATCTCAAACTAACAAGTAATTAACTACTCTCGATAAACTAACAGGAAAACAAATATCTTCAGGTACTTTGGTTTACACAAATTACACCTTAAAAACATAGATAATTGCATACTCAAATTCATCTATTCATGTTCACCGATTCCTAAAATGATTAGATTCACGTTCACTATAACTAATCCTTTAGCAAACAAGTCAATTTAAACGGTGATCAATTGATTAAACTAACATGCTTCCTAGTGTTCAGTTCGTATCGAGCATGACTTGTAAATATAGTTAATCAATTTAATTAACCTCTTTTTGATGGTCATCAAACAAGGCTCACACATTAACTTACTTATTCTCAAATTAATCCTAGTTTCACATTCGTTATTTCTAGTCTTATAATCTCGATGGTCATCAAATATCATAAGAGACAAGCAAATAAAGCAGATATTCATACAACTTAATTCACTTAACAATTAACAGAAAATAATCATCATTAACACATAAGGATCTTTAAACAAGATTGGCAAGATAAATTAAACACAAATAAACTTTTTAATATAGCAATTAGTCTAATAATCAAAGCTTCATTCAATCATAAACACAAAGTAAAAGGTTTTTACACCCAAATCAGAAACTAAATACAGAAAAGTACCACAATGGAATGCTAAACATGGTCACGTTAGCAATCCATATGATTACCGACATGTATCCGCTCTCCAATCCTTCCGATCTCTGCTCCCGTTAGCTTAACGGCCTTCCGACCGCCTTCTAGGCCCTCAAAACGGCTTAACAGAAGTTAATTGTCGACTAAATTAGGTTAGAAGTCGAATCCCCCCTTCCTGGTTAGCTGAAAATCGAAATTTGTAGTCTTTGTAGCCGACCTAAGTACGCTGGGCGTACTTAGGATTACGCGGTGCGTACTCAAGATAATTACTCGCGATCAAGTCTATCCGGTGCAAGCGTGTACGCGGCGCGTACCATTACATTACGCGGGGTGTAAGTCGCTTTGGTCATTACGCGGGGTGTAATCACTCTGGACGCGGGGCGTAATCACTCCTTCAGCAATTTTGATTTCTTTTAGCTTCGAAGTCCGGTTTCCGCTTCAGTCTTTTCTTTTGTGCTTCATCGGCATCGAATAGCTGCAAAACATAATTCAAAGCATTATGAGTACTTTTTAGTTCTAAAATAGAATAAATAAGGCCAAAATATTAAGATAAAGTGCATAAAAATATATATATATATATATATATATATATATAAATACACATATCAGTGGTGCTCAAGACGACCGAGTTGATTCAGCAGGTCCGTAGTAGACTGCAGACTGCGCAGAGTCGGCAGAAGAGCTACGCCGACAGGACACGTTCAGACTTGGAGTTCCAGGTAGGCGATATGGTCCTTCTAAAGGTCTCACCTAGGAAGGGTGTCATCAGGTTTCAGAAGAGGGGCAAGCTGGGCCCCAGGTTCATTGGTCCTTTCAGGGTTTTGGCCCGAGTGGGTCGGGTTGCTTATCGGTTGGATCTTCCAGTAGAGCTTAGCCAGATCCACAACACTTTCCATGTGTCTCAGTTGAGGAAGTGTTTGGTGGATGAGTCAGCAGTTGTTCCCCTAGAGGATATTCAGGTTGATAGCAACCTGAATTATATTGAGAGGCCGGTCGCGATTCTGGACCGGAAGACAAAGACCTTGAGGAACAAGGCAATTCCGTTAGTGAAGGTGCAGTGCATCATTTAGCAAACCCTATTTAAACCACCTTATGAGCCCCCAAATTCGTCCCCTTCACCCTCAGAGCATCATTTAGCAAACCCTAATCATTTCCTTGATTATTTGTGCATTTCTTGTGTGAATCTTGAAGTTTTGAAGAGATGAAGGAGGCTAGATCCAAAGGAGAAGAAGAAGATTCGAAGTCTTGCTCCCATTTCAGAGTTCATTGAGGTATTAGCCGAATTCCTGCTGTTTCTATGATTGATTTCTCTTTAACAAGCATATGTAGCCTCTTTTAGCCCTTTCTTAGCTTGTTCTTAGTAGAGATCACATTGGATTGATTAGCCTTCGGATCTAGCCATGTTTCAGTCCCAAAATCGTAGATCTATCACCTTTATGGAGCCATTTTGCATGATAGCCCTAGATCTACTCTTTTAAGTGCCTTTTTAGCCTTTATATCCCTTTTCATGTGTATGTACACGTAAAGTTGGAAACTTTACGTGGTAAATCAACCTTAGAAACTCAGATCTATAAATTGTATGCGGTGGTTTTGATCAGAATCGAGTTTTTAGGATCTGCATGCATGTGACTCGGCGAGTCGTTCTTCGGACTCGGCGAGTCAGGCCGCGAGTCCCCGATTTTTACCCCCTTTGACTGATTCCGAGTGGAGGTCAGTGAGCAGTAGGATGGACTCAGTGAGTCGGAGGTTAAACTCAGTAATGGAGGGACTCGACGAGTTGTTCATACAACTCGGCGAGTCCAAGGCAATCTTCTTAGCTCAAGAACAACTCGTCGAGTTGTTCATATGACTCGGCGAGTCGGATGCAGATTGTCTGAGTTCTTGAATCGAGAGGATACTCGTCGAGTCGATGTCATACTCGACAAGTAGCCACGAGTAGGGTTGAGAAGTGAGACTAGAGACTCGGCGAGTTGGCGGCCCAACTCGGCGAGTCAGGTCAGTTGTAGGTTGACTTTGACCGGGAGTGTTGACTTGACCAAGGGTGAAAGAGTCATTTTACCCCAGTGCAGTGATTAGCATTTAATTGAGTGTGTTTATGGATTTGTAGCCGGGGAGATACCGGAGCAGCAGCAGTTAGCTTCCAGAGCCATACACTCAGCAGCCAGTTCACGAGGTGAGTTTCCTTCCAGTAGGAACGGGTCTACGGCCACAATGCCGGCCCGTTTAGTTAGTAGTAGTTCGGGACTTCAGTCCGAAGTAGTAGTTCAGTATGCTTGATGTCTATGTGATTCAAGTATGTTGGTGTGTTATATGTTCCGGACTTCGGTCCGATGCAGTATGCAGTATATGTGTCTATATTAGTTGATATGTGTTATACTATGCTATGATCAGTCAGTTCCGGACTTCGGTCCGATGCAGGGGACAAGGTCCCAGTCAGTTCCGGACTTCGGTCCGATGCAGTCAGTTCCGGACTTCGGTCTGATGCAGCTAGTTCCGGACTTCAGTCCGATGCAGTGGGCAAGGCCCAGTATGTGCTTTATATGTACTGTATGGCATGTGGTAGTTTGGGGGAGCTCACTAAGCTTCGTGCTTACAGTTTCATTTTTGGTTTCAGGTACTTCCGCAAGCAAAGGGAAGAGCTCGGGATGATGGCATCGCACACACCACAGCTTCAGTTTTTGTCCTGGGAGTCGATTCAGTTTCTTGATATGTTTGGATACATTTGTGTTACAGTCTTTCTCACAGTATTTTATTATGGTTTTTGAAACACGCAACGTATGGTTTTATTATATACTCAGTTCATGGTTTTGTTATAATAAAAATTGAAATTTTTGGTCATATTTATGGGTCGTTACAGATTGACACGTTATTATTTTTATTTCAATAAACTCCTTGTCGCTCTTTCAATCTTTTGGAATTTATAATTTTCAACTAGGGATGAGCATATGGACCAGGGAACCGGCCGGAACCGGAACCGGAACCGGAACCCGATGGAACCGGTCGGGCCAGGACCAGGACGTTATTTTTATAGATTTTTGGAAACGGGAACCGATATAACCGGAACCGGTAGAACTGGCAAAAACCGGAACCGTATGATACTATTTTTCGAGGACCGGTTCCAACATTTGAACACGACAAGAACCGGAAACCGGTAAAACCGCTAGGCCGGTTCGGTTCTTGATGTTGGCCGAAGCCAGTTCACAGTTCGGGTGCAGTTCGGGTCGATTCCATCCGGTTCGGTGCTTTTGCTCATCCCTATTTAAGCGTAAAAAATGATCTCACAAGTCGGTTCAGGGAGAAAGCCGTTTCGCTTTAGCTACCCGTATAGAGAGAAGTGAGGCAAGCAAATAGTCCCGCTCTGGTCAATGAAAAGACTACGTCGACTGATAGCTATGAGACTGCTAGTGGACGGAGAGGACTGAGTGCCCGTTAGCTTGAAGCCTATAGCTATTGAGTTTGATTGATGGCTTGAAGCGCAGCGAAGTTCTCTATGTGTCCGATAGATCGCTTGTTCGAATTTATATTTCTTGTAGGATTCCCGGCTAATCCCCTTCCCTTATCATTCTGGTCTTGGATACATACAAAAAACTCAATATATGGCGATGTCCGTTTAACCAATATTTATCAATCATTTTCAATTTGAATGTACTATTGAAGTTAGGTGTTTAATCTTCTTCTTTTTCTTCTTACCTTAGTCTTGGTTGGAGAAGAAATTAATTGACCTACGCTCTCTTTTGAGTAAACTATTTTGAGTTATTATTATTTTTTAAATTTTTTTATTTTATTATTATTATTTATTTTAATTATTATTATTATTTATAAATTGGTCAACAGTTCAACGATTTAAATGATAACTAGAAAGATTAAATAATGCATTCATTACTCATTGGGTTAATAGCTTAAAAACCATTATTTATATACCATGATTTCAATTTAACCCCAACTTTATTTTTTGTTCTTCACTTGTCATTATATTTTAAAAAACATTTCATTTTCGGACCATTGACCGGTCATCAACAGGTAACGATGACGTATCGGTTTTTGCATTTTTTTTCTGTTTGCATTTAGCCTCAACATTTACATATAAGTTTGCGTTTAGCCCCAATATTTTTTTGTTCCCCATTTGCCATTGTTTTTAGACAACATTTCATTTTAGCTCTTGGTCAATCACGAATATGTATTTTAAAACATAATAACTTACAATGAAAAAGGAAAAAACAGAGGTAAGAGTTGAAACTGCGACTTCTCCTTGAGGGCAAGACATGTTACATAGTAAGCCGATGAATTTTTTTTATATTATCAGTATTTGTTGTATTTAATTTACACATGTATTTTAATATAAAGGAAAAATATCTAGTGTAAGTCTTGAGTCTGTAACATCTAATAAACAATATGACATAGTAATCTTTAAACTAATCAAAATTGTTAATTCATTCGTAACTCATCTAAAAACAATTGGTTATTTCTACTTGTATATTTGTTGAGAAATCGTATCTTTCTAAAGAGTCGAAAATATGTTTTCTCTTTAAGGGACGACATGTTAGCTGGTAAGTTAATGGTTTTTTTTTTTTTTGTATTATCAGTGTTTGTTGTAATTAATTTAATGTACACATGTATTTTAAAATGAAGAAAAAAGACCTAGTATACGTCTTGAGTTTGTGACATCTAATAAACAGTATGACATGCTAATCTAAAATTGTTAATTCGTTTGTAACTCATCCAAAAGACAACTTATTATTTCTAATGACATATTTGTTAAGAAACCAAATATTTTTAATGACATATTTGTTGAGAAACCAAAAAAATGAAGATAGTTATTAATGACTGGCCAAGGGCTAAAATGAAAGTTTTTTTCTAAAAAACAATGGTAAATGGGAAACAAAAAAATATTAGGGCTAAATGCAAACTTATAAGTAAATGTTGGGGCTAAATGCAAACTGATTTATATATGCAAAACCGACACGTCATCATGACCTGTTGGTGACCGGTCAAAGGCCCGAAAGTGAAATGTTTTCTAAAATATAATGACAAATAAAGAACAAAAAATAAAATTAGGGTTAAATCGAAACAATGGTGTATAAATAATGGCTTTTAAGGTATTAACCCTTACTCATAAAGAATGTGACCAAAGGGCTTCTAGCCCAGCGGTATCAGATGGTGTCCTCCCTCCTTGTAGTCGATGGTTCAAGTCTCGTCGTGGACCTAGGTGGATTTAAGTATTGGTTTAGGAGTAGATTATATATTATATTTGTTGGTTCAAAAATAAAAAATAAAGAAATAAAGAAAAAAAAACCCTATAAAGCGTGGAAACTACAATCTTATACCAAGTACTAACGATTAGAGTTACAATTTTCTTTCTTGCAGCCATTACATAGTACATAGTGCACTAATTAATAAGCTAAATACAATTCTTAAATTTCCAAAATTTTATGTTGTAATATATATATATATATATATATATATATATATATATATATATATATATATATATATATATATATATATATATATATATATATATATATATATGTGTGTGTGTGGGTGGGGGGGAAGCGTGGAAACTACAATCTTATACCAAGTACTAACGATTAGAGTTACAATTTTCTTTCTTGCAGCCATTACATAGTACATAGTGCACTAATTAATAAGCTAAATACAATTCTTAAATTTCCAAAATTTTATGTTGTAATATATATATATATATATATATATATATATATATATATATATATATATATATATATATATGTGTGTGTGTGTGTGTGTGTGGGTGGGGGGGGGGGTATCGTTATTCGATACTTTTTTCTTTGTATATATATATATATATATATATATATATATATATATATATATATGTGTGTGTGTGTGTGTATGTGGGGGGGGGGGGGGGGGGGAGGGGGGTATTGTTATTCGATACTTATAAAAGTAATATTTTCATTTCCGGACATTGGGTTACTCTTTTTTTTTCTAAATAACTTTTGTTTGAAAATGAGGATGCGTGTTTTCACCTTATCAGTACATATCTAATAAATGTACTTTCGAAAGTTGTTCAATGCTACTCACATAAGGTTGTCCGGAGTATCGGCAACGAAGGGGCTAGTGGTCTACGTGGCCACGAGCGTTTTCCGTACACACCAGCCCGAACCTTCATGGTCGGGCATGGTCGTGGTGATTTGTGGTGGGAAGGACGAAGCACAACGTCCAATCTTTTTCTTCTGTCTCTTTCTTCTTTCTTTCTCTTCATTCTACGGTTGTAGTGGGGTGGTTTGTGGTTGCTCAAGGTGACTGATCTAACGGTCGTGGAGAGTATTGAAGATTGTCTAATTAAAAGTTATTTGACTTTTTAGGTCTTTTTATTGTTATTTTATACGGCAGGCCTACGTTGTTTTGCATTATACTTTTCATTTTTAATCGTCGAGGGTTCTTAATTTCAACCTATAACTTGATTTATTTCAAAAAAAAATTGGAAATTTGTCATTTTTGTATCTCTTATATCATTTCATTTTCAATTGTAGTATATATAGCCCAGTAGCTATTCGACAAAAAAAAACATAATTTAGTAGGAAGATAAAGGTGAACTTCATAAATGTTTCTAAATAAATCAAGTTATGCGTTGAAGTTTAAGAGTTTGGACGATTACAAATACAAATATGATACAAAATGATGTAATATGACGGGAATAGATACTTACGCTTATGTCATGCTTTAAGGTTTTACATGTGTGTGTGTGTGTGTGTATATATATATATATATATATATATATATATATATATATAGAGAGAGAGAGAGAGAGAGAGTTAGGTTCATGTGAGACGACCTAATTTTGTGAGACCGTGAGACACAATCCTAGCTACTCATTTAGTAGATAAAACAAAAACATTTTTAAAATGCAAAATAATCGAAAATTTTCAAAAAAAATATTTTCCAATATTATTTTCGAAATATATATTTTCCAAAAAAATAAATAAAATAAATACAAAAAAATACATTTTTTACATATTTTAGTAGAATATTTAGAATATTCTACATATCTGGCAAATCTAGTAGAATATTCTAAACATTCTAAAAATCATATTAGAAATATACAGTTTAATATTCTATTAAAATATTTCACGTATTTTTCAAAAAAAAAATGGTAATTTTTTTTATTATTTTTTTAGGTAAATAAAGTTCCTAAAATAATATTTAAAAAAAGAATTTTTGGATTTTTCCTTTTATTTTGCATTTTAAAATTATTTTTAGATTTGATCTCACGGTCTCACAAAATTAGCATGCTCTCAAATGAACTTGAACATATATATATATATATATATATATATATATATATATATATATATATATATATATATATATATATATATATATATATATATATATAGACTTGGGTTCAAATGTTTTTACTATCTATTGTGTGCATGTATGATTAATTCTGGACCAATCATTTTAGTTATTTTAAGAAAGTAATTAATGCATATTAAATGTTGAAGATGTAATTAATATCCATTATATCTTCAACATGTAATATGCATTAATTACTTTCTTAAAATAACTAAAATGATTGGTCCAGAATCAATCATACATGCACACAATAGATAGAGAAAACAAAATAACCTAACCCTATATATATATATATATATATATATATATATATATATATATATATATATATAGAGAGAGAGAGAGAGAGAGAGAGTTAGGTTCAAATGTTTTCCCTATCTATTGTGTGCATGTATGACTGATTCTGGACCAATAATTTTAGTTATTTTAAGAAAGTAATTAATGCATATTAAATGTTGAAGATGTAATTAATACCTATTATATCTTCAGCATTTAATATTCATTAATTACTTTCTTAAAATAAATAAAATGATTGGTCCAGAATCAGTCATGCATGCACACAACAGATAGTAAAAACAAAATAACCTAACCCTATATATATATATATATATATATATATATATATATATATATATATATATATATATATATATATATATATATATATACTTATAAAGCTAGCATTTTTTCTTGAATATCATGCATTTGAAACCCCTTTTTTTAACTCCCTTTCACCACATTCATTTGAAGCTCCCATGACTTTTCAATTTCTTTACAATAATATTATAAATAAGTTAAATAATGTTCTATAAACAAAAAATGGTGTTTTATTACAATATCTTCATCCCACATCGATGGTGAGATTAACAAGAGAATGTTTCCTCTTCTATAAATATGAAAGGTTGTGAAATGTTTCAAAGGGACCAAACCATGAGAACTTCCTCATGCCTACCTTTGTAGGATTTTGAAGGTATTATTTGGTGAGATTGTCTATATTGGAAAGTGTCCAGTTAAGTTTTAGAATTCCAAAAATGGTTTTGAACCAAATTTTTTCAGGTTTAAACAGTGTTTCAGTTAGAAAAAAAATTATGTAGTTGGGTATATTGAGTTGAACCTGTAACAGCCCGGATTTCCAGGTATCTTTTATTCATATATTTTTGGTGTTTTGTGAGGGGACTCGGCGAGTTGGAGCTCAAACTCGCCGAGTAGGATCGCGGTTCTGGACACGGGTTCGCGCCTGGACTCGGCGAGTCCGCGCTGTTTAATGAAACCCTAATTTCCCAGTCCTAAGCCCTATTTAAAGGACCTTATGGCCCTTCATAGCGGCTACCTTGACCTTGAGAGCACCTAAACAGCTGAGGGTTCTTGTGAGTGAGATAAGAGGCCATTATTCACCAATTTTGTGTGTATTTGCAAGAAAGGAAGGGGGAAATCAAGCTAGGAGAGTTGGGGAGCTTGGATCTACTTCCATTTCGTCAGAGGAAGCTTCTTGAGGTATCATTCAGAGCTTATTCTTGTATTTTTGTTGATATGGTGAAATCTAGGGTTTCTTCATGCCTTGTTTGCCTTGTATTTGGAGTGTGAGAGGTCCCATGGGGATATGGTACCTAGATCTGGACCTTAGCAGGTCCAGAGAGTCCCAAATGCCATGCTTTATGTCCTTCCTTTTGGGTTGGAGACTTAGGTTGCCATCTTAGAGGTCATTTCTTCAAAAGGAGCCTTGTAGGTGTTGCATGGTAGCCAAGACTGTGACTTTACGTGATGAATGAGCTTGGGAGGGCCAGATCTATGAGTTGATGGAGCGGATCTGACCTCAGAAGCGAGATTGAGTTGATGCATGGCATGGACTCGCCGAGTTCGAAGAACAGACTCGGCGAGTAGCATGAAGATTGTCCTTAACCACTCAGCGAGTAGTCTTGCCGAGTTAAGGGTTGACTCAGTGAGTCAGGGAGAGTTAGAGAGGGTTGACAGGTGGACTGATTCGAGCTGGAACTCGCCGAGTTGTTCTTGAGACTCGGCGAGTTGAGTCGTGATGGCCCCGCGATTCATGCCAGGTGGGACTCGTTGAGTTGGGGGTGTACTCGACGTGTCAGGAGAGGATCCTAGGGAGTCAGTGATGTCACACCCCCGAACCAGACGACGGAAACGTTCGGGAGCTGTCGTGACTCAATTGAATACCATAACATTGAATATATATGAAACGTAACAACATTCGTCACCATGCATTAATATAGTACAACCAATAAAGTTTACATGAAGTACATTGTTTAAACATTACATTCCCAAAAATAAATTGTTCGATTCGTTAATAAGTAAACTGCAAGCCATCACTGAGTACATTTTCCTTTGATTCACTGGTTCCCTGAGAATACAAGTATTTTGAAAAACGTCAACATGTGAAATGTTGGTGAGTTCATAAGCGGTATTTGAAAAACAATGTTTCGTATCGTTTGAAATCCACCAGAAAATCCGATATTTTCTGAAAAGAAAAGCTTTTGAAAACGTTTGTGAAGATCCATAGGTATGCTTGTTTATTTCTATACTTGTAAAAATTGTTCATTAAACTTGTATACATTTCGAATCCGTATGTATTGAAAAACCCTAGGAAAACCCGATGTTTTCCTAATTCTTTGAATTCCATGAAATTAAAATGAAACCATTGTAACGCGTGAAGTTATCAATTCCAGGCGACGTCGGATTATTTTTGAGCATGATTAATTGCTACAAACACGCGTTACACAAACGACCAGTTTATAGCTATACTAACGATCCCGTAGGCGTCGTCCGTACTAATCACGTTATCCAACCGCCGTGACTTCCCCACATCCGAAGAGAAAGAGGACACGAAGACCCCGATGACTCCATTAACCGGTTGGGGATAATAATAAAAAGGTACGAGGGGTCCCTGACCCGCCTCGCATGAAATACCGACTTTTCTAGCAATACCAAAGGACCCTTGGGGACCGATAGTATACAAGCCATTGAAAGTCCTTTTACGTTGTGTTAGATCGGTAAGACCCAACACCTCGTAAGGTAAAAGTCTTCGGGCCTTAAGATCAGGTCATTGGGCTAGCTAGGCCCAACAAACAAGATTCTACACTTTTGGGGCCCAAAGATGGTGCGTAGACGTCTGTGCACTCTCACGTGTATATTGAATTCCCAATTGTTACTTGTATGAGTCGAGGTATCGTCGCGTTAGTAGTTTCGGATTTTTATTGGTTCGAGACCGAACCAATTCGTTTAACAACGACTTTTGGTATTGTTGTGTATTGTATTTCGTCGATAGTCGCGGTGCCATTATTTGATCAAATTGCGTGTATTGAATTAGCCTTGAAATTTTTCTGTTTTCAGCCCCTCATTGTTTGTAAAATTTACTTTTTCAACCCTTTAATTTAATAACTTTCCGGTTTGGTCCTCAAATCATTTTTCTTGACATTTTAACACCAAAAATTATTGAAATTAATATTTTTCAGCATATTTTTCATTGAAAACAGTTTAAGTCCCTGAAAATGCAGTTTTCTCGGTTATAACCCCTCTTTTTCGCAGTTTTGACAATTTTGGCCCAAATTGTAAAAATTTTGCAACTTTGGTCCTTTTTAAATTTAAAAAGCATTTTCAACCTTTGAAAAGTATTTGGAACACTAATAGTCCACTGTTTTACAGGAAAACACAGTTTTGGCCCTCCAAAACAGAAAATTTTGCATAATGGGCCTTGTTGGGCCGAAAATGTCATTTTTAGCCCATTAAGCTTGAAATTTATGTTTTTAATCCTCCAACAAATATATTTTCAGAAAATACATTATGGAAACTGTTTTGACTCATCTCCCCCATCAGATTTCGAAATATTTCAATTTGGGCCCTTTAACTTTATATTTTTAGCATGTTATGTCCAAAAATTGAGTTTTTAGCCCAAAGAAAATGTTACTAAGCCATTTAGCTATTTTTCTTGGAACACTTTGTATGTAGAAATATACTTGATGCTAGTATCATTTAACATAAAGTATATCTCGGTTTTTAGGGGTTTTATGGCTAGATCCAACGTTATAACACACAAAAACACACATATAAGCATAAAAATCATACAAGGCATACAAAACACATATAGATCTACACTTGCACTTGTATTTCCCCCCCCCCCCCCCCCCACAAAACTCATAAAAACATAAAATAGGGGGGGTATGAAGCTCACCTTGTTTGAAGCTTTCGGTTTTTGAAGGAAAGGATGGAAGAAAGCTTGGTGATTCTTGACCCTAGCACCTCTTGATGAAGATTTCGAGTTTATGGAGTTCTAAGACACAAGTTTATGATTTCATGAGAGTTAAGAAGAGATTTTTGGAGATAAGAAGGAGTCCAAAGCATGGATCCAAGCATTAACTTACCTAGATAATGATTTTGGTGATGGATTCTCCTTGTGAAGCTTCTTGATTCACGAAATTTTTGAAGGAGGGGGGAGGATTGTTCTTCAAGACTTAGAGAGTTTGGAATAGATTTTTGTGGTGTGTGTGGGTGTGTTTCGGCCGAGAGTGAGGGGGGGAAAAAGGAGAAGTGATTTTTGAGGTGATATGTTCCTAGAAGTATGAGATGTGCATGGAAACATGTTGGATATAGATGAGGTGGCAAGCAAATAGTCAACTCTTCCATTTCTTCTTGGACTTGGGCCTTGGGCCGAGAACCTTGAAGGAAAAAGGAAAAATTTGGGCTTTTTGCCCCTAAGCCCAATATTAGAGTTTGTTTGGGTATGTTTTAAACCTAAAAGAATGTGGTAGGATTTTTACATTTTTGTTGGACTAGTTTAGGTTATTCATGGATTCAAAGCTTTTAATTTATTTCATTCTAGGCCCAATATGGCCCAAAATGTTGAAATAAATTAATGTGGGTCCAATTAGAGCCCATTTAAGGGTTCTAAGCCCATGATAGTCAAATTGAAAGCTTATTGGTCCATTGTGTCCAATAAGGAAGTCCTAGTCCAAAATGGACTTAAACAAGGACTTCTAGGGTTTCCAATTGCTTGATGACTATTTGTAGTACTTGTATGATGTATTTGATTGAAGTTTTTGATGTCATAATAATAGGTGTCAACATGTTCTTAAGTTTTTGATTCACATTAACTTGAGTGTATAGATTACATGACACAAAATTTCCAGTTGTGACATCATCCCCCCGTTAGAGGGAATTTCGTCCCGAAATTTTGTTTGAAAGCTAGATTTGAGAATGCTAGAATAGGTGAGGGTACTTTTGCTTCATTTGGTCTTCGCGTCCCCACGTGAATTCTGGCCCACGCTTTGCGTTCCACCGTACCTTCACGATCGGGATGCGACTTTGCTTAGTACGCTTCACCTCCCTGTCCATGATTTCGATTGGTTCTTCGACGAACAGGAGATTCTCATTGATTTCGATTTCGTCAAGAGGAATGCCAAGGGTTTCATTTGATAGGCACTTCTTCAGGTTAGAGACATGAAACACGGGGTGTACACCGTTTAGCTCCGCGGGTAGTTGCAGTCTGTAGGCTACCGGACCTATTCGGGCGAAGATTTCAAAAGGTCCAATGTATCGCGGGTTCAGCTTTCCCCGTTTTTCGAAACGTATAACCCCTTTCCAGGGTGAGACTTTCAACAGTACTCGATCACCGACCTGGAATTCTAAAGGCTTTCGCCGTTTGTCGGCGTAGCTCTTTTGTCGGTCACGCGATGCTTGTAATCGAGCTCTGATCTGGACGATCTTTTCTGTGGTTTCGCAAATGATCTCCAGTCCCGTTAGTGCCCTGTCCGACGTATGTGTTCTTGCTAGTTGGGTGTCACCTACTTCAGCCCAACATAACGGGGATCTACATTTACGCCCGTACAGTGCTTCGAAAGGAGCCACCTTGATGCTCGAATGGTAACTATTGTTATATGAGAACTCGATCAACGGTAGGTGGGTATCCCAAGACTTCCCAAAGTCTATCACACATGCACGAAGCATGTCTTCAAGTGTTTGAATGGTTCGTTCACTTTGACCGTCCGTTTGTGGGTGATACGCGGTGCTCATGTCGAGATGAGTTCCCATTGCCTTGTGGAGTGATTACCAAAGCGCGATGTGAACCTACTGTCCCTATCCGAGATAATAGATTTTGGCACTCCATGGAGTCTCACGATTTCTCGTAGGTACAACCGCGTCAGTCTCTCCATCTTGTAGGATTCTTTGATTGGCAGGAAATGGGCAGATTTCGTCAGTCGGTCGATTATTACCCACATGGTGTCCAGTCCGTCCGACGTCTTGGGCAGCTTGGTCACGAAATCCATAGAAATCCCCTCCCATTTCCACTCAGGGATTGCCGGTTGTTGTAACAATCCTGAAGGTTTCTGGTATTCCACCTTTACTTTGGCGCACGTAAGGCACTTACTAACATAGGTCGCGATTTCCGCCTTCATGTTAGGCCACCAATAGTGTTGTTTAATGTCCAAATACATCTTGTCCGAACCGGGATGAATGGAGTATCGTGTCTTGTGGGCTTCCTTCATAACGGCCTCCCTAAATCCTCCGATTTTTGGGACCCAAATACGGTTCATGAAGTAGTATACCCCATTCTCCCTTGCTTCTAGGTTCTTCTCCATCCCGCGCAATGCCTCGCTAGCTCTATTTTCCGTTTTCATAGCCTCCGACTGGACTGATGCAATTTGAGTGGCCAGATGAGATTGAATGGTTATCGAGAGAGTTTTCGTACGGCGATTAGAGTACTCCTTCCGACTTAATGCATCAGCTACCACGTTGGCCTTGCCTGGGTGGTACTTGATCTCACATTCATAGTCGTTTAGTAATTCCACCCATCTTCGTTGTCTCATGTTCAGCTCCTTCTGATTCAAGATGTGCTAGAGGCTCTTGTGGTCCATGAAGATGGTGCACTTTGTACCGTACAGGTAGTGCCTCCAAATTTTCAGAGCGAAGACCACGGCTCCCAGTTCTAGGTCATGGGTCGTGTAATTTACTTCGTGCGTCTTTAGTTGGCGGGACGCATATGCTATCACTCTTCCACATTGCATGAGAACGCAACCTAAGCCCTGATTCGACGCGTCGCAGTAGACCACAAAATCTTCCGTTCCTTCAGGTAGAGATAGTATAGGAGCGCTACAGAGAGCTTGCTTCAAGGTTCGAAACGCAATCTCTTGTCGGTCTGTCCATTTGAATGGTACGCCCTTTTGTGTAAGCGAGGTAAGCGGCTTGGCGATCTTAGAGAAGTTTTGAATGAATCTCCTATAGTAGCCTGCTAGCCCTAAGAACTGACGAATTTTTGTGGGCGTGGTCGGAGTTGCCCATCCTTCCACAGCTTTGACCTTAGAGGGATCCACATGAATTCCGTCTTGGCTAACTACGTGGCCTAGGAAATTCACACTCCGGAGCCAGAACTCACACTTGGAGAGTTTGGCATAAAGCTTTTCCGATCGCAGAGTGTCTAGGACTTGTCGGAGATGTTGGCCATGCTCCTCTTTGCTTCGAGAATAGACGAGGATGTCATCGATAAACACAATGACGAAGTTGTCAAGGAACGGTCGACAGATTCGATTCATTAGGTCCATAAATGCGGCAGGTGCATTTGTTAGACCGAAGGGCATTACGACGAATTCATAATGTCCGTAGCGGGTTCGGAAAGCGGTTTTAGGAATATCCTCTTCCCGGACTTTGAGTTGGTGGTATCCGGACCGTAGGTCTATTTTAGAAAAATAACTAGCTCCTTGGAGCTGGTCGAATAGATCATCGATTCGTGGGAGTGGGTAGCGGTTTTTAACAGTGAGTTTATTTAACTCTCTGTAGTCGATGCACATTCTGAAAGATCCGTCCTTCTTTTTGACAAGGAGCACCGGAGCTCCCCATGGCGAGTAGCTAGGTCGGACAAATCCCTTGTCCAGAAGCTCACTGAGTTGGCTGGACAATTCCTGCATTTCAGCAGGAGCCAACCGATAGGGTGATTTAGCGAGAGGAGTTGCTCCTGGAACGAGGTCGATCCGGAATTCAACCTGTCTCTCTGGGGGTACTCCCGGAAGATCTTTAGGAAACACGTCTGGAAATTCACACGCTACCGGAATATCTTGGATGTTAGTTTCTTCTTTGGTCTTGTCCACTATGTGAGCCAAGAACGCCAAGTTGTTCTTTCGCAGATGTTTTTGTGCCTTGATGCACGAGATGAGACGAAGATTCGTGTTGGGTTTGTCTCCGTAAATTACTAGGGTTTCGTGATTTGGGAGACGAAGGCGAACGGCCTTCTCGTGGCACATAATCTCAGCATGGTGGGGGCTTAACCAATCCATGCCGATAATCACATCGAAACTCCTAATTGACACTGGCATTAGGTCTATTCGAAAGACGTGTTGGTTAAGGGTTAGGGTACATCCGATGTAGATCTCCCCAGTGGATTCGGTTTTCCCATTGGCCATTTCCACCGTATAGGTTTCATTTAGCTTCTGGGGTTGTTGTTTTAATAAATGTTTAAACTTCTCGCTTACGAAACTTCGCTCCGCTCCGGTGTCAAACAAGATGCATGCATAAGTGTGGTTTAGGGGAAACGTACCGGTCACAACTGCGGGGTCCGGAACTGCCTCACCCTGACCCATAGTCAGCATCCTTCCTGCTCCTCTGTTTCCTGAATTGTTGTTGTTAGGGCAATCTCGGCGCAAATGCCCCGTCCTTCCACACCCGAAGCAGGTGTGGCTAGGCCCTGCATTGTTGCCGCCGACATTGGTGTTGTTGTTATTGCGGTTGTTGTTGTTGTTGTTGTTGTTGTTGTTGTTGTTGTGGTTGTTTCCCTGACTTTGGTTCTGAGGAGGGTAAGCCCTGCAGAACCTTGCAGTGTGTCCCCTTCAGTTGCAACTGGTGCAATGGAATTCCCTCCATTCGCCGTGATGATGGAGACCGCACTTATTGCATTTGGGAAGATTACCGGAATAGGGTCTTGAAGCATTTGAAGCAGCTGAGGCTGGAGCATGTGGTATGGCTGGAACCGGTGCGGTGATAGCGTTAACTGCCACTGTCTGCTGCTTTTTAGAGGTCTCGGGGCCTTGACGCCCCTTTCTCTTGTTGTTCCTCCCTTTCTTGCCATCACCCTCCTTTTTCTTCTCAGCCTCCACTGGCTTCTCGCCCTTTTTGTTGTTATGATCATACAACCTTTTCGCCAATCTCTTCGCACTGTCAAACGTTTCAGGGTTCGCAGCTATCACATTCCCTTGAATGGGTGATGTTAGTCCCCAAATGAATCGTTCAATCTTCTTTCCTTCTGATGTGATCATACCCGGGCACAGCAGAGATAGTTCGCTAAATCTCGATATGTAGGCATCGATGTTCGCATTCTGCACAATGAGGTTCCATAGCTCTTGCTCCATCTTCTGTATTTCGCCTCGTGGGCAGTACTCAGCCATCAACATTTCTTTCATTTCTGTCCATGGCATAGAGTTGGCTACAGGGAGCGTCATAGCTTCTACGTGTCCGTTCCACCAGGTGAGCGCTTGATCGACAAGAGTGCATGCTGCGAACTTCACCTTCATCTGCTCAGGGCATTCGCATATCTCGAATACCGACTCCACCTTCTTGATCCATCGCTTCAGAGTGATCACCCCTCCAGTGCCGTTGAAAGTTCGTGGTTTAGCGTTTGTGAAGTCCTTGTAGGTGCACGTTTTAGTGGGTCCTTGATTCGTCCCATTGTTCGAACCTCCGGACCCTTGCCCGTTGCCTCCTCCGTTGTTCCCTCGGTGAAGTTGTGCCATAGCTGCAGTGACCGCAGCAGACACGGCTGCCCGGAAAGCAGTGGAGTCAACTTCGGGCGGGGTTGGTTCGGGATTTCTGCGAGTAGCTCGGCGAGGCATCTTTCTGTCATGAAACGGAAAGATGTTGAGTGTATGTGGTTTCTGTGAGGTTGTGATCCTACTAACTAGGGCCATGGTACGAACTTAGACATTGCTACCATCTGACATACAATCATAACGTCTCAACACATAACAACTTGTAATATCATAGCAAAACACATAAAAGTTCATTAATATTATCCGCATTTAATACAAGAAAATTTTGCTCGTAAGAGCATACATGAGTGACACTAATTTGACAGCATAACGGCTCCATGAGTAGTGTAGTCACTTAAACATAGAGCCGGAGTACATAGCATAGTTCCTAATGACCTATTATGATAAGTCTATCCCTAACCGTGATAAGCTGCGTCTGGAGGTGGTGCCGAAGATGTGGATGCTCCCTGAAGACGAGCCACCAAGCTTTCTGCGTCCTGAAGTCGAGACTCCCACCTTACCTGCCTCATGTGAAACTCCCGAAGGACATCACGCGTCTCCTGTTCCGCACGCTCGACCCTAGTCCACAACTGGCGTACTTGATCAGCAGTGCCCTGAGCAAGGTCGCCGGTGTCCCGCAATCGTCTCACCATGACCGGTAGGGCTCGGTTGGCCGGTCCTCCGTCCCTCAGGTCAAAGAACTCACGTGACATGCCAAACGGGGGTCGCTGTCCCTGATGTCTGCTCCATCTCCAAAGATCGATGCCCCAAGGAGGGGTAGGGCCAGTAGGGCCCACACGATACGCAGGCACCCTGATCGGGTAAGGGGGGTCGATGACCTCGGACTCCGCGTCCGAATCACCCCCTTCGCTGTCATCGAGCTCCTCTTCGAAATGCTCTTCGTCTTCTTCGGGTTCGGTAGGCTCGCCCTTGACTTCTGCCTCCGGTTCCCCGTCGGACTCCTCTTCGGGGTCTTCCTCAGGTTCCTCTTCAGGCTCTTCCTCAGGCTCCTCCTCCTCTAGCCATCCGTTGTTCCCCTGATTAGGGAAATAGGGGTCTCCGGGGTGATGAAAACCAGCCATGCTGTCTGCGCGAGTATGTAAATATGCTAACATTATTCCTAGGGTGCTATGACTATTGTACGGACTAAGCAAACATTCTCTTTTTGGTGATAAAGGGTATAGTTTTAGGTTCCCTAGCTAACCCGATCTCATCAAGACGTGTGTTAGTTTTACATTGGAGAGAATGTAGTTGATCAGGCTACATTCACTCCTTGGTATCACTAAGAACACTCCCGAATTAACCGAGATACCAGCATTATTGTGTTTGATTCGGCGTTATGTTCTTATTCCTAATGCAAGCAAGCGTGTTTTATTTACTTGTTTTGTTCAGAGTTATGTTAGTCCCTCTTTTTGGTTTATAGTTGCATATCAATGTGTGGCTCGACATGCTAGTTCACTATAAACAAAGCTCTGATACCAACCTGTCACACCCCCGAACCAGACGGCGGAAACGTTCGGGAGCTGTCGTGACTCAATTGAATACCATAACATTGAATATATATGAAACGTAACAACATTCGTCACCATGCATTAATATAGTACAACCAATAAAGTTTACATGAAGTACATTGTTTAAACATTACATTCCCAAAAATAAATTGTTCGATTCGTTAATAAGTAAACTGCAAGCCATCACTGAGTACATTTTCCTTTGATTCACTGGTTCCCTGAGAATACAAGTATTTTGAAAAACGTCAACATGTGAAATGTTGGTGAGTTCATAAGCGGTATTTGAAAAACAATGTTTCGTATCGTTTGAAATCCACCAGAAAATCCGATATTTTCTGAAAAGAAAAGCTTTTGAAAACGTTTGTGAAGATCCATAGGTATGCTTGTTTATTTCTATACTTGTAAAAATTGTTCATTAAACTTGTATACATTTCGAATCCGTATGTATTGAAAAACCCTAGGAAAACCCGATGTTTTCCTAATTCTTTGAATTCCATGAAATTAAAATGAAACCATTGTAACGCGTGAAGTTATCAATTCCAGGCGACGTCGGATTATTTTTGAGCATGATTAATTGCTACAAACACGCGTTACACAAACGACCAGTTTATAGCTATACTAACGATCCCGTAGGCGTCGTCCGTACTAATCACGTTATCCAACCGCCGTGACTTCCCCACATCCGAAGAGAAAGAGGACACGAAGACCCCGATGACTCCATTAACCGGTTGGGGATAATAAAAAAAAGGTACGAGGGGTCCCTGACCCGCCTCGCATGAAATACCGACTTTTCTAGCAATACCAAAGGACCCTTGGGGACCGATAGTATACAAGCCATTGAAAGTCCTTTTACGTTGTGTTAGATCGGTAAGACCCAGCACCTCGTAAGGTAAAAGTCTTCGGGCCTTAAGATCAGGTCATTGGGCTAGCTAGGCCCAACAAACAAGATTTTACACTTTTGGGGCCCAAAGATGGTGCGTAGACGTCTGTGCACTCTCACGTGTATATTGAATTCCCAATTGTTACTTGTATGAGTCGAGGTATCGTCGCGTTAGTAGTTTCGGATTTTTATTGGTTCGAGACCGAACCAATTCGTTTAACAACGACTTTTGGTATTGTTGTGTATTGTATTTCGTCGATACTCGCGGTGGCATTATTTGATCAAATTGCGTGTATTGAATTAGCCTTGAAAGTTTTCTGTTTTCAGTCCCTCATTGTTTGTAAAATTTACTTTTTCAACCCTTTAATTTAATAACTTTCCGGTTTGGTCCTCAAATCATTTTTCTTGACATTTTAACACCAAAAATTATTGAAAATAATATTTTTCAGCATATTTTTCATTGAAAACAGTTTAAGTCCCTGAAAATGCAGTTTTCTCGGTTATAACCCCTCTTTTTCGCAGTTTTGACAATTTTGGCCCAAATTGTAAAAATTTTGCAACTTTGGTCCTTTTTAAATTTAAAAAGCATTTTCAACCTTTGAAAAGTATTTGGAACACTAATAGTCCACTGTTTTACAGGAAAACACAGTTTTGGCCCTCCAAAACAGAAAATTTCGCATAATGGGCCTTGTTGGGCCGAAAATGTCATTTTTAGCCCATTAAGCATGAAATTTATGTTTTTAATCCTCCAATAAATATATTTTCAGAAAATACATTATGGAAACTGTTTTGACTCATCTCCCCCATCAGATTTCGAAATATTTTAATTTGGGCCCTTTAACTTTATATTTTTAGCATGTTATGTCCAAAAATTGAGTTTTTAGCCCAAAGAAAATGTTACTAAGCCATTTAGCTATTTTTCTTGGAACACTTTGTATGTAGAAATATACTTGATGCTAGTATCATTTAACATAAAGTATATCTCGGTTTTTAGGGGTTTTATGGCTAGATCCAACGTTATAACACACAAAAACACACATATAAGCATAAAAATCATACAAGGCATACAAAACACATATAGATCTACACTTGCACTTGAATTCCCCCCCCCCCCCCCCCCCCACAAAACTCATAAAAACATAAAATAGGGGGGTATGAAGCTCACCTTGTTTGAAGCTTTCGGTTTTTGAAGGAAAGGATGGAAGAAAGCTTAGTGATTCTTGACCCTAGCACCCCTTGATGAAGATTTCGAGTTTATGGAGTTCTAAGACACAAGTTTATGATTTCATGAGAGTTAAGAAGAGATTTTTGGAGATAAGAAGGAGTCCAAAGCATGGATCCAAGCATTAACTTACCTAGATAATGATTTTGGTGATGGATTCTCCTTGTGAAGCTTCTTGATTCACGAAATTTTTGAAGGAGGAGGGAGGATTGTTCTTCAAGACTTAGAGAGTTTGGAATAGATTTTTGTGGTGTGTGTGGGTGTGTTTCGGCCGAGAGTGAGGGAGGGAAAAAGGAGAAGTGATTTTTGAGGTGATATGTTCCTAGAAGTATGAGATGTGCATGGAAACATGTTGGATATAGATGAGGTGGCAAGCAAATAGTCAACTCTTCCATTTCTTCTTGGACTTGGGCCTTGGGCCGAGAACCTTGAAGGAAAAAGGAAAAATTTGGGCTTTTTGCCCCTAAGCCCAATATTAGAGTTTGTTTGGGTATGTTTTAAACCTAAAAGAATGTGGTAGGATTTTTACATTTTTGTTGGACTAGTTTAGGTTATTCATGGATTCAAAGCTTTTAATTTATTTCATTCTAGGCCCAATATGGCCCAAAATGTTGAAATAAATTAATATGGGTCCAATTAGAGCCCATTTAAGGGTTCTAAGCCCATGATAGTCAAATTGAAAGCTTATTGGTCCATTGAGTCCAATAAGGAAGTCCTAGTCCAAAATGGACTTAAACAAGGACTTCTAGGGTTTCCAATTGCTTGATGACTATTTGTAGTACTTGTATGATGGATTTGATTGAAGTTTTTGATGTCATAATAATAGGTGTCAACATGTTCTTAAGTTTTTGATTCACATTAACTTGAGTGTATAGATTACATGACACAAAATTTCCAGTTGTGACAAGTGAACACGTATAGACTCGCCGAGTCGCCCTAGTGCACTCGCCAAGTCCGGTCAAAGTTGACCGTTGACTGTTGACCAGAGTTGACCAGTGTTGAATTGATAGGGGTAGTCAAACTTAGTGGTAAAAGTGTTAATTAGAGATATATGATGTTATAGGAGGATTATAGCTCGGAGGATCGAGCACGAGTGATTTCCAGGATTCACGAGTTATCGAGATATACAAGGTGAGTCTTCTCACTATACTTTACCTTGAGTAGGTAATCAGAGTTATGTGACAGAGTATTTGTATGCTATATGTATGTTATGTGTTGTACTGCATTATTTCTATGTGATTTATGTTGTGCATGTTTATAGAGTTGGAACCGGAAGGTTCCCAGAGTTAGAACCAGTAGGTTCACAGAGTAGGGTCTACGGACCCACATAGTTATAGCCTCGAGTGGCTAATATGTGTTATGTGTGGTATATTGGGGAACTCACTAAGCTTTGTGCTTACAGTGTTAGTGTTGTTTGTTTCGGGTACTAGTGATGACCATGGGAAGGCGCCGGCTTGATCTGTACACACGCATGGGATTTTTATGATATGTGATCTTGGGATTTTGTATGATATGGATTGAAGTTTTAAACTTGATGTTTTATGAAAATTAAATGAAAATGTTTTTATATTATGCGAAAAATTATTTTGAAATTCATGGTGTTACAGAACCGGAGCTAGATCAATTTGGACCGATAAGGAATCATTTTCCTTTCACAACAAACATTTGAAACTCCTATGCATGATTTTTCATATTATTTCTAATAATATTATAAATAAGTTACATAATTTTATATAAATATAAAAAAGCATCTACCTAAACCTAAATTTATAACTGTTTGGAAAATCACTTTGATTCAAAAGCACGAAATATATACAAACCGGGTTTCACTAGAAAAAAAAATATGTAGTTTGGTATATTTAGTTGAATCGGTCCGATTTTGATCTATTTGGACCATAAAAGAAGCATTTTCCTTTCACTACATACATTTGAAACTCCGATGATTTTTCAAATTGTTTCCAATGATATTTTAAAAAAGTTGCATAATGTCATATAAATATAAAAAAACATCAACCTAAAAATAAAAGTATAATTGTTTGAAAATTCGATTTGATCAAAAGCACGAAATATATACGCAGATTATATTTTATAAATAAATTCTTTTTATAATGAACTTTTGAATCTTGAAAATACATATAAACAAACTTTCTATATTAAGTACATAACTGAATTTATGATTTTAGAATTGAACAAAAAGTTATTCAATATGAACTTACTTTTTTGGATAGCAACTTACGAGATTATAGAAAAATTGAACTATTGAATAATAAAGAAAGGGTAAACAAGAGAAAGAGCGTTTTACTAAATAAGTTGAATAATGTTTTATTAACAAAAAAGTGTGTTTTATTACAATGTCTTCATCCCACATCGATGGTGAGAGTAAACAAGAGAACGTTTCCTCTTCTATAAATAGGAAAGGTTGTGAAATGTTTCAAAGGGACCAAACCATGAGAACTTCCTTATGCCTACCCTTTTAGGATATTGAGGGTATTCTTTGGTGATATTGTCTTTATTGGCAACTGTCCATTTAAGATTTAGAATCCCAAAAATGGTTTTGAACAAGATTTTTTTAGGTTTAAACAGAGTTTCAATTGAAAAACTGTTATGTAGATTGGTATATTGAGTTGAATCGATCTGACATTGATCAATTTGGACCGATAAAGGAAGCATTTTCCTTTCAGCACATACATTTGAAACTCCCATGATTTTCAAATTGTTTAATATTATAAATAAGCTACCTAAACATAAAGTTATAATTGTTTGAAAAATAAATTTGATTCAAAAACACAAAATATATACAAACCGGGTTTCAATAGAAAAAATGTTATGTAGTTTGATATATTAAGCTGAAGCGGTCCGAGTTTGATCAATTTGGACCGACAAATGAAGCATTTTTCTTTCACTACATACATTTGAAACTCCCATGATTATTCAAATTGTTTATAATAATTTTATAAGTTACATAATGTTATATAAATATAAAAAAATCTACCTAAACATAAAATTATAATTGTTTGAAAAATCACTTTGATTCAAAAGCACGAAATATATACTCGATTATATTTTACAAATGAATTCATTTTATAATGACATTTTGAATCACGAAAATACATATACACAAACTTTCTATATTAAGTATCTAACTGAATTTATGATTTTAGGATTTAACAAAAAGTTATTCAATAAAAACTTGATTTTTTATAGCAACTTACAAGATTACTGAAAAATGGAACTATTGAACAATAAATTTTCTGGATAACGTTTTATTTTTATTATTTAATATTTTATTTAACAAAATGAAATTATTGGCAAATAAAGAAATGGGTTTAATTAAAATGTCTTCATCCCACATTGATCGTGAGAGTAAACAAGAGAATGTATTCTCCTCTATAAATAGGAAAGATCGTGAAATATTTTAAAGGGACTGAGCCATGAGATCTTCCTTGCATCTAACTTTGTAGGACGTTGAGTGTATTCTTTGGTGAGATTGTCTTTGTCGACAAGTGACCAATTATATTTCAGAATTTCAAAAATGATTTTGGATCGTATCTTTTAGATTTGGATCGAGTTTAATAAGGATCCGAGTGTCTTTTGGCTGAGTTAGACAAACTCGCTTCCACTGGAGGCCGAGTTTAAGTAACATGTCGTGTATTTGGTTGTGTTAGCCAAGTTTTACAACCTTGTATGTAATACAATTTAAAGTTTTAACCTTATAAAAGACGTCACTATTATCATATGTTCTACATAATTATGGTAAAATTTATGATACAAAACATTTTTTTTACTATTTAAGATAAAAAAGTTGAACATATTATCATATGTTGTACACAATGATAAAATTTAAGATAAATAAAAAGATGTCTCTGTTATCGTATTTTCTACATAATGATAATATTTAATATAAACGTTTTAATTTAATAATAAATTATTATTTAATAGATAACAATAACGATTTATTTATTTTTAAAAATTAATTTTTTTCTATTTTAATCATATAACTTTGTATATGCAAAACAACTTCAAGTTCCAACCATATCTCTTATAATATAGTTCAACATAATAACAATACTAAAAATTATTTTTTATATTTTTATTATTAATAATAATGATTTAGTTATTTTTAATATAAAATATTTTTTATATCCCACGCAACGCGCGGGCATTCGCCTAGTACATATATATATATATATATATATATATATATATATATATATATATATATATATAGAGAGAGAGAGAGAGAGAGAGAAAGAGATAGGTTCATGTATTCTAACTAGTTATTGTGTGGATGTAGGATTGATTGTGGACCAATCAAAATTAAAAAAATAATAATAATAAATAAATGAGGGTATCTAAGTAATTTGATAAATAACTTCTAAAAATACTCCCTATAATCATTCTACTTACATTGACTTTAAACCTAATTTCTTGCCCTCTTATTTACATCTATGTCGGCGCCCATTCAGCCATACCAAGAAATCCCGATACCTTCAAACTTTGTTTCAAAATGACTGCTTCAACATTCGATTGGCTCTCACCCTCCTTGAATCGTTGCTCGAGTGTCGTGACCCAGTCAACTCTCCCCTAAATCTTCCTGTCGGTCGTACTAACCCTAGCCCACCCTTCCGCCATCATATCTCTCCTCTTGCCTGGTCCAGGTGTTTTGAGGATGGGAATAGGAATTGGAGTCGAAATTAGAATGAGGGAAGGTGGTGAGTAGTTGGACTGGTGGTGATGATTCAACAGGAAACAAAATCACTCACCAAACAATGGTGTGTATGTTCGAACAATTTCACTATTGCCTAAGGTGATTAATTTATTAATTAATCTATCGAGTGAATTATACTAAGAAGGCGAGCAACTTGGAAGTTGAAGGTGAACCTCACTTTCGGGTAACCTCTCTTATCGGTTAATTATTTATAAGCATTTGAAATTGGAGTTCCTTCATTACCCTTGTGTTATATATCTAGATCATATACTCTAGGCTAAGACTCTTTGTGTTATCATTTTCTTGGTTGTCTACTTACAATTGTGTGTTGCATTAGTCTCATATAACCAAACTACATATATAATGCATTAGTCTCCTCTTGCTAGATCTAGGTGTTTTGAGCATGAGAATAGGAATTGGAGACGAAATTGGAATGGGGGAAGGTGGTGAGTAGTTGGACTAGTGGTGATGATTCAACAGGAAACGAATTCACTCACCAAACAATGGTGTGTACGTTCGACCAATTTCACTATTGCCTAAGGTGATTAATTTATTAATTAATCTATTTGATTTTCCTTCAATTCAATGGACTTGATGTTTATCGATTAGTCAGAACGACATGAAAACTTTGAGTTTTGCATAGGTTAGGGATTTTTGGTGACGTAGAGTAAAACGTCTCTCTATTATCCTTACATTAGAATATATTTCTTCTAAAGCTGACCAAATGGGTTTCTCATGCTTAATTCACAGACCAAATGGTTTTCTTTTGCTTAATTCATGTTCATGATTACAAGATGAAAGTTTTACCATTTTGAATGTTAATACTATGGGTTGTTTACTTTTATGCATTTTTGGTTTAATTTGGGTAATTTATTAACCTCAAACTAATGAAACCCAACCTGAATTTTTTTTGCATTCATACGTTGCCTTGGCTACATGATTTTATGTCGGTTGTTGCTATGTTCAGAGGAAGTTATCAGGTTTTCCCCCCTATTTTGAAAGAATTCCTTCAATTTGGATGTGAGAACTGTAGCTACTTCAAGATGGAAGAGGAACATGAACATGTCAAGGATGCACTACCCCTAATATTACCGGGTAATGATTTATACCCCCAAAATCATAGGATGTTTCTTAGAATGCATGAAAGGCTATACGTATTTTGTATAGGACTGTGAGTTTAGTTAATGAAGATACATTTGGTTTAAAACATGATATGAAATATCCGTTTTGACTTGTACAAACATTAATTAATTAGGAAAGGATAAAAGTTGAAAGCTAGGGATTTGAATTTTTTTCACATAATGATCAGGTTAAGTAAAACTTATGAGGTAATTCCAACAGAATGCATACGGTAATTGAATCTTGAATTCCAATTCTATCAGAATGGAATCATTAATTCCAATTATGTTGGAATGGAATATGGATATTTTCTCATTGATTTATGCATGTTCTACAGTTCTTGGTTATTGGTTTTGTTGCAATTCACAAGTCCACATATTTTTCCAAAGGAATTTAGTTTTTTATTTTTCATTTGCTAATGCATTATTGGACTCTAAACTACAATTTGGTTTTGTTTTCATAGAAGTTGATGCTTGAGGAACAGACCACAAAATTGAAAATGATTCTTAGCAACAATATTCTGTTAGAATGTATTAGTGTCTTTGTTAGATTTTGATGTTTTCTTTCCTTATTTGAAAGTTTTTTTAGTTTTATTCTTTAACAATAAATATAATTCTTAGCACTTGTTACCCGTATTCTATAAGAATTAATGTAATTTTTTTTATTCTTCAATTGATGGTTCAAGAATTTGTTATTCTACAAAAGTTTTTAAAGTCATGATTAAGAAATAGGTTCAAGAATATTTTTATTATTTATGGTTCAAGAATATTTTTATTTTTGAATATACTCATAAACATATTCTGTCAGAATGTCCGAAGTAAAAGAATTATAATTCATAAAATCGGATTTTTAAAATTAATAGAATCTATAATCCCTTAAAATATGCAATTTTCCTTTATTAGATCTATATTAATTGATTAAAATACCCTTGTAATTAAATTAGATGATATTTTTTCAATTATATTTAATTGAATAATATGTATTAATCACTTTCTTAAAATAAGTAAAATGATTGGCTCACAATCATTCCTACATCCACACAATAATTAGTTAGAATACTATATATATATATATATATATATATATATACATACATATATACACACACACACACACACACACATATATATATATATATATATATATATATATATATATATATATATATATATATATATATATAGGGTTAGGGTACAATGTAGATGAACAACTATTGTACGAACGTGTGGATAGTGTTATTCTATGAGAATTACTAAGACAAAAGGTTGTTTAATAATATGAATACATTCAGCCTCACATAACTATTGTCGTGATCATGCATTCTCACAAATTCTTATTTACTTTTGTTTTGACGTATCGTTTTTCACTCATTTTTATTCTTATAGTGTAACATCCCGACTCCCATGTATGATAATTAATTATTTTATTTCTTTTGACTAGTCAACTCGACGAGTTGGGGAGCACCAACTCGCCGAGTAGAGACTATTATGGCCGCGGGATTTTTAGAGTCTACCCGACGAGTAGAGGACCCCGACTCGACGAGTAGGAGCTGTGCGAGGAAATCCTAATTTTTCGGGTTTGTGTCCTATTTAAAGGACGTTAAGCCCTTATTTCTGCCACCCTTGTCACCTTACTACACTGTGAGGAACCCTAATCGAGTTGTAACCTTGTGTGAGGGAAAGAGAGGCTAATATTGTGGGTTTTAGTGCATTCTTGGAGAGTTAAAGAGAAAGAGACCTTGGACGAGAAGGAGCTTCTGGATCCGGTGTTCACTCATCCTTAGCTTCTGCTTGGAGGTAAAAAGCTGCTATCTTGACCATTTTTTTGTTAGATCTCATCCTAGGGACTTTTATGGTTTTCTCCAATCCATCTTTGGGTATTGAGTCATTTGAGCATGTCATGAGATTGAAAACCTCATATATGGACTATAAGAGGTCCTTTGAGCCCAAAGATCCAAACGTTATCAAGCTAGAGGCAAGCCGTTATGCATTAAACCCTATAATAGAGCTTGTTTTGGCATTTCGAGCCCAAGATGCCATGCATGGACCTAAAGCTTGCAGCTTTACATGGTATTTCAGCCTTGGGAAGTTAGATCTAGAGTTTGGGACAATATTTCTACTTGGAATCGACTGAATGAGAATTAGTCAAGAGGGACTCGACGAGTGCATGAGCCAACTCCACGAGTCTGTTAGGGTTTTTCCCCGATAGGTTGGACGCGCTACAGCTCGGCGAGTTGACGAGACAACTCGACGAGTTGAGTTGGATTTTCCCGATTCCTCTGAGGACAAGAGAGACTTGACGAGTCACATAGGCGCACTCGCCGAGTTGGGTCAACAGGGACTGTTGACTTGAGTGTTGACTTTTGTTGACTTTTAGGGTTTGATCAAGACTTGGATTATGGAGACCATGGAGGGGTAAAATGGTCTTTTATGCATTCTAAGAGTTAGAGAGAGATGTTGACCGAATTTATTTGGATTTGAGGTTATAAGTGTTAATTAGAGATGATTATGACATGTAGGCGGAGATTAGACCGTTCGAGGGGTAGGAGGTTTACTTCTTTGCTTACGAGGTGAGTCTTCTCACTATAATTACCATGAGTGGTAACTTGTATGACAAGAGGGTCTTGTATGCTATTATTGAGTATTGTAATATCATGCATTATGTCTTTGTGATTTATGGTGTGTATTATTCTGAGCTTTACCGAGTTAGGACCAGATGGTCGAACCCGAGTTGTGGGACCCGAGGGTCTCCACTGAGACACATCGACAAAAGGGTCTTTATTGAGATATAGCCATGAGAGGCTAATGAGATGTGTGTGGTATTTTGGGGAACTCACTAAACTTTGTGCTTACCGTGTTATGTGATATGTGTTTCAAGTACTTCTCAAGATCGTAGGAAGGCGTCGGCTTGATTGTACACACGAGATGGAGTTATGTTTGAGGATCCTGGATTTTTAGTTAAACAATTATGGATTTGTGTTTTTTTGATAATTGACACTTTGGGGTTTTTGAGAAATGTCTTAATGAGAATTATGTGTTTTAAAAATGAAAATTTTGTTTGAAAATTTACGATGTTACAAGTTGATATCAGAGCCTTGGTTTGAGGGATTCAGACGTACCCTCGGGTATGTCTAGACTCAAACTGAGGGTTTGAGAAAAAATTTCTAAAAAGAAATGATTTTTCTAAAAACGAGTAAGAGATTTAAAGAGAAAACGAGACTGAGCAATGCGTACAATCAGTCAGAACCCGGACGGTGATTTCCCAAAATACCCATATTTGTTTACATTATGAGATATTTATGAGATATTAGGGATGCATGCTAGAGGATAGGCTGTGTATATCATATTTTAGGGCTAGAGTTGTCTGATTTGTGATGCCTTAGCCTAGGAGATGTTGCTAACTGTTATTTGCCCTGAGTATATGCGAAGTAGGAGTATCTGGCAGGAATCTCTTAGAAAGAGTTGAATCAAGAGATAATCTAGGAGATATACCTAGAAGAGAATGTGAGGATCCTAGTGAGAGAGTAGTTGATACTCGCAGGAGATAGAGTACTTGTGAATTAGGATCCTAAAATGAGGACTTGGGTGACCACGGGTTAGTGTGGAAGGTAGTATTAGGACCGTACTACTAAAAGCACCGGGTCTGTATGCAACCCAAGTAAGAATCCTTAGGATACTAAGGACCACGTAGGGACAGTAATCGAGTGTGAGTATTCTCGAACGAGTCTCTGATGATTTTTCATGTTGTGTTTTAGAGACATTATGGTGGGTACATGCCACAACCCCGAGAGCAGCAGTGTCAGTGACGAGGAGATCCGCAAGATCATTCATGAGGAGGTGGCCGCAACATTCAGGGAGGATATACCGAAGATGTTTGGGTCTATTAAGACCATGTTGATTGAGACATTCAATGAGCGTTATGTTGTTGTTACGAAGGCGGCTGCTGTTGCAGCCACTGCAGTCTTAGCTGCTGCTAGGCCACAAGAAGGTGACTCGTTGTTGTTCCAAGAGTTCAGCAACACGAAGCAACCAAAGTTTGACAGGACACAGGATCTGTTTACTACCATGAGATGGGTTTCTGACATTGAGGGATGTTTCTATACATATTCATGCCCATATCACCTAAAAGTTCGATTTGCACTGAACCAGCTTCTCTTGGGGGCGAAGGACTGGTGGAAGTTCGTGACTACTAGCTTTACTCATGCAGATCATGTTGTAGTGACATGGGAGAGGTTTACACAGTTGTTCCGAGATGAGTATGTTCCCCATGTGGAGAGGGAATGGTTAGCCCAGGAGTTTCTGTCCCTCAAGCAGAAGACAGAAACTATGACCGAGATCACAAGGATGTTCCATGAGAGGGCGTTGTTTTGCCCTGAGCACGTGTCTTCGGAGCAGGCACGTGTGAGCCGATATCTGAGCCTACTAAGGAAGGATATACGGGAGTTCATGGCGAACTCGTCATACCGGACATTGGCTGAGCCTCAGACCAATGCCAGGCGGAGGGGAATTGAGCTAGAGTTACAAGCTAGGGAGGAGGGACGGTCTCATGGGAGAGACCATAGACTAATGCATTCGCAGCCATTAACGAAGTGGGCTAAGCCCACTGATGCGAGAGCGGGAGGCCAGAAGGGCCACACTTGGCAAGTGCGGCAAGAGCCACGAGGGGTCTTGTCGAGCGGGGATTTGCTACAAATATGGAAAGGAGGGGCATATGGCGAAGGACTGCCCCAAGGGATTTTCGATATGTTTTCATTGCAATCAGACGGGCCACCGAACGGCTGAATGTCCCCAACTTACTCAGAGACCAGTTCATGCTTCCGCTCCTGCTGCCTTGCATACTACTGATATCCGGTTGGCGAAGGCCGAGACCCCGAGAGCTAATGGGAGAGCATTCCTATTGACAACGGAGGAGGTCCGCGCAGCACCTGATGTCGTGGCTGGTACATATTTTCCGTATTCCTATTATTTTGAGATTAGTTTATGATTATACTGTATTGTATACAGGTTCTTTTCTTGTGAGTTATATGCCTTCTTTGGCGTTATTTCACTCGGGTGCGAGTCGATCCTTCGTTTCCTTATCCTTTAGTTGGCACATTAGTGTTAGACGTGAGGCGTTGATTTGACCTCTGAGAGTTTCTATAGCTGACGAGCATGCAGTTTTTGCCACGGATGTGTTTCAGGGATGTGTGTTAGAGATTTTCGGTGTTGAGTTTCATGTAGATCTGGTGCCGATAGCGATGGGTGATGTCTGTTTCATAGTGGGCATGGATTGGTTGAGCCAGTTTGGAGATGTGATTGATTGTGAGCGTCAATTGGTGACCATACGAGACCCTAGTGGGCGAGAAAGAGTTTACAACAGGGATGTATGAGATATTTAGCTTATGTGACGGATACGAGATTTTCCACTGAGAGGCCGAGTTCTACCTCCGAGGTTCCGATACTCGTCGAGTGCAAGAACAAACTCGACGAGTAGCTTGCATTTGTTCATGGACTCGTCGAGTCCCCCCATGGACTCGACGAGTTCATACGAGTAGAAAACAGAAAATTGATTTTTTTTCAAGCAGTTTGCACAAAAATCAACAAACAAGCCTAGGCTCTGATACCACTGATGGGTTTTGAGCATTCTAACACTTCCTAAGTGTACATGCAACCCTAATAACCTTGGATCTATGTTTGTCTAATTATCATGCAAAGTTGAATTCCAAGGTTATATCCCTATCTAGCATACACGGGGAACATTTTTTAACTTGAATGAAAGATAGAATAGCATACCTTGTTGTTGCTTATGATCCTTGAAACCTTATGAGCCTAGCACCCCAAGTGTGATGCCTCAAATGCTTCACACAACACCAAATGAAAAGGAGTAAACTTTGAGAGAATCTTACACTTGCAAAATCGGCTCTAGCCCTCTTGTTTCTTACTGTAACCGATTTTGGTGGAGGAGATGGTCTTTATATAGTGTGACACATCTAGGGTTACACCATATAAACCCTAATGTGTCATGGCTCTTCATTTCCATGACCCATGGGTTTGTAACTCCCATGGAGCATCCTATGGGTTTAACCCAACTTGATAATCCATGGAGCCTTTTAGCCCACTATACAAGTTATGGATGATTTACATAATCAACCCATATATTTAATTAGTTATCTTTTGATCACTTAATTAATTCTAAATTAATTCTTGATCAAACTAATTAAATAATACTATTAATATATTAGAACTTATAATATATTAATAAACCACAAGTGTTATTTCTCTCATTTAGTCTATCCAATTACATGGTGCCATGCAACCCAAATGGACCATGCCGGGTCGGGTAAAGTACATACCAGAAATAGTTATGGACTTAGACACCTTATCCAACAGTCTCCCACTTGGATAAGTCTAATAACTATAACTGCAATACTTCAGGAACCGATCGGCAATCGTAACTCTTTCAAGGTCTCTCGGAACTGAGAAGATGCTGATACGCCATTTAAGATAAGTGATCATATAATCCTCTGTTCTAGATATCAACCGGACAAATACATGGAACAATGTCTTACTTCTTGTCCATCAGTTTGTTTCCCGATTTCTGATTTGTTTGACAAAGAACTTAATTGAACACATCAACTTAGTTCTGACCGGGCCCGGTACATAGGTCAAAAAAAAATCATTGAGGGGCCCAGATATCAGCTTCTAATCCAAGAAGGAACAGATAAACTTCGACTCATATGTTTGTTCTACTACTCATTGAACTATACACAAGAGCACGTTTTATAACATCGAGTTACCAATGCGTTTTCGTACAATCAATGCATAACCAACTCATAGGCACAAATCGTATCTCTAGGTTTGAAGACTTATATGATATTACCGTCTCACGATCACTCGAGATAAATTCCATGAAGTGATTCCAGTGAGTGTGGGTTGAGTCCAATGCTCAGAACTTATGAGCACTCATGAGTGTTATAGCCATGTCCAACAACTTAGACATCTGCAACCAATCATGACAGTCTTGATTCATACCTACTTCCGACATATGACCGACTGTGGAGGTTTGAATAATATGATATACCAAACATAATTATTCTGGAACTCAAAACATGCAAAAGAAATATAGTAAACGATCGACAAGAGATAGCAACACTTTACTCATAAATAAAACACCTTTTATTCATCATCTAATGTCAATTACACTCTATAAATTTCAAGGTTATCCAACTACTAAATCTAATATCATCCTTCAGCCCTATGCTCCGAGCATGCTGGAGATGCTTAACCCGAGTCAGTCCCTTCGTGAGGGGATCTGCTGGATTCTCATCCGATGATACCCTCTTTTCAACGAGGATTCCTTCTTCTATTCGATGTCTGATGAAATGGTATTTTCTGTCGATGTGTCTGGATCTCCCGTGATCCCTTGGTTCCTTGGCTAAGGCAACTGCACTTTCACTATCATAGAAAATTTCCATTGGCTCCTTAATAGCTGGTACAAATCCAAGGTCTCTAATGAAGTTCTTCAGCCATATCGCCTCCTTTGCTTCCTCGCTAGCTGCTATATACTCTGATTCGCAAGTTGAATCAGCCACTGTCTCTTGCTTGGAACTCTTCCAAGAAATTGCTCCTCCGTTTAAGGTAAAGACCCAGCCTGAATGAGAGCAGAAATTATCCCTATCAGTCAGGAAGCTAGCATCACTATACCCTACAACTCTCAAGTCTTCACTCCCACCGAGGGTAAGGGCCCAGTCCTTAGTCCTCCGTAGGTACTTGAGGATATTCTTTACCGTAGTCCAGTGTGCCATGCCAGGGTTCCCCTGATACCTACTAACCATGCTCAAGGCAAAGGATACATCAGGTCGAGTACACGTCATAGCATACATGATCGATCCTATAGCCGAAGCATAAGGTATTCGACTCATTTCTGCTATCTCAGCCTCAGTACTTGGGCTTTGTGTCTTACTCAACCTGGCGTTACTCTGGATGGGTAACTCCCCTTTCATGGAGTCCTGCATGCTGAATCTCTTCAGCACCTTATCCAAGTAGGTACTCTGACTAAGTCCAATTAGTCTTTTACTCCGGTCTCTTAAGATCCTTATCCCTAGAATATAGGCAGCTTCTCCTAGGTCCTTCATAGAGAAACACTTCCCAAGCTAGGACTTGACTTCCTGCAGAGTTGGGATGTCATTTCCTATGAGTAGTATGTCATCCACATACAACACCAAAAAGCTAACTATACTCCCACTAGCCTTGACATATACACAAGATTCATCTTCACTCATAGAAAAGCCAAATTCTTTGACTTTCTCATCAAAGCAAAGATTCCATATGTGAGGTGGTTGCTTTAATCCACAAATGGATTTCTCAAGCTTACACACTCTATTAGGGTACTCTGTATTGACAAAACCCTCTGGCTGACTCATGTAAACATCTTCAGCCAACTTTCCATTAAGGAAAGCGGTTTTGACATCTATTTGCCATATTTCATAGTCATGAAATGCGCAATGGATAACAGAACCCTAATAGACTTAATCTTGGCCACTGGAGAAAAGGTCTCATCATAATCAACTCTCGGAGTTTGTGAGAAACCCTTTGCAACCAGTCGTGCCTTATAAGTCTGTACATTACCATCCATGTCAGTCTTCTTCTTGAAGATCCATTTGCACCCTACAGTCTTACGACCTGGTACATTCTCAACCAAGTTCCAAACTTGATTGTCATACATGGATTGTATCTCATTGTCCATTGCCTCTTTCCACTTGGCTGACTCAGGGCCTGTCATGGCATCCGCGTAACTGTTAGGTTCATCCAGACCTATCAGTGTCTCATCAATGATAAGTGTATCACCTTCTGCAGTAATATAGAATCCATAGTAATGCTCAGGTGCATTCCTAACCCTTGTGGAACGCCTCAGAGGTACATACTTGTCAATTGGCTCAACAGGAGTTTCCTCCTCAGGTTGAGTGCTAGGGTTTGAAGTTCCTTCACCACTTGACTCTTAAATTTCTACAAGGTCAACTTGCCTCCCACTGTCTCCTTGGCTATGAACTCTTTCTCTCTCTCTCTCTCTCTCTCTCTCTCTCTCTCTCTCTCTCTCAAAAGACAGCCCTCCTAGCTACAAAGACCACATTTTCATTAGGTCTGTAGAAGAGGTAACCAAAGGATTGTTGTAGGTAGCCGATGAAAATACACCTCTCGCTTCGGGGTTCAAGCTTATCATGAGTCTCGCATCTCACAAAAGCCTCGCAACCCCAAATCTTGATGTGGTCTATTTTGGGTACTTTACCAGTCCACATCTCATGAGGAGTTTTGGCAACTTTCTTTGTAGGGACCAGATTAAGGATATGGGCGGCAGTCTCTAAGGCATACCCCCAAAATGAGATTGGTAGCGAAGCTAGACTCATCATGGAACGAACCATATCCAACAAGGTTCGATTACGCCTCTCAGCTACACCATTCAACTGCGATGTCCTGGGAGGTGTCAATTGTGAGATAATCCCACATTCCCTAAGATAGTCGAGGAACTCTGAACTAAGATACCCACCACCTCGATCGGATCAAAGTATCTTAATGTTCCTACCCAATTGATTCTCGACTTCCTGTTTAAACTCTTAAAACCTCTCAAAAGTCTCTGACTTATGCTTGATTAAGTAGACATATCCATATCTACTGTAATCATCAGTAAAAGTCAAATAATAACGATTAGCATCCCTTGTGGCATGTTTGAAGGGTCCACACACATCCGTGTGTATAAGATCCAACAAACCTTCACCCCTCTCACAAGAACCTGTGAAGGGTGACTTTGTCATTTTTCCAAGTAAGCATGATTCAAAACTATCATCTGACTTTAGGTCAAATGACTCCAAGACTCCATCCTTTTGGAGTTAGCCTATGCGTTTCGTGCTTATATGTCCAAGACGACAATGCCATTATGATGCTTTATCCAAGTTATTATCATTAACAGAATCAATACACAATACATTATTTCCTAAGTTATCAACCATAGATACACTTTCATACACACCATCACAAGGTAATGGTTTAAAATGAAGAACATTATTAAAGAAAGCATTAATCGAACCAACTTCATTATCAAATGAAAAGGTGAAACCTTGTTTATACAATGCATGAAAGGAAATAATATTTCTTGCCATTTCTGGCGAGTATCAACATTTATTCAAATCTAAACTAGACCCACTACTTAGCGATAAAGTATAAACTCCAATCTTGGTGACAGGTAAAACTTTCCTATTCCCCATGATTAAGTTTATTCTTCCATGCTCCACATTCTCACTTCTTCTTAGTCCCTGCAAATCAGAACATATATGAATACCACAACCGGTATTAAGGACCCAAGAGTTAGAATGGGGTGAGTTATTAGATAAGATGTGTAAATACCTGCATGGTTGGGTTTAACTTTCCCATCCTTCACATCTTGCTGGTACTTTGGGCAGTTCCGCTTCCAATGTGACTTTTCATGGCAATAGAAGCATTCAGCCTCTTTTGGGTCAGAAAAAGGAGTGACGAAAACTTTCTTGGTTCCACTTGAAGAAGAGCCATCAAGGGTCCTAGCCTTGGTACCCTTAGAAGAGCTCTTCCTCTTCTTCCCTCGACCTTTCCCGATTGCCAAAATCGGGGCAGAGTTTGGAGTAGGAGTGTTAACAACCGACTTACCCTTAAGACCTGTTTCTATGATCTTGAGGAGTCCCTGAAGTTTGCTGAGTGTGACCTCTTCCATATTCATGTGATATGTCATGCGAAATTGATCATAGCACGATGGTAAGGAGTGCAAAATGATATCTATTGCAAGCTCCTCAGGGAAGTTCACATTAAGCTTCAGCAACCAATCCACATACCTTTGCATTTTCTGCATGTGGCTCGTGACGGATTCCCCGTCCTGCATCATGGTTGTTATGATAGAGCAGATGATTTCATACCTCTCTTGTAGTGCACTTTGATGGTATCTTTCCATCAGATCTTGGTGCATTTCAAAAGGGTAGAAGTCCTCATAGGACTTTTGGAGTTCCGTTGTCATCGTGGCCAACATGATGCATGCCACTTTTGTAGCATCCCTTTCATGTCCCTGGAAGTTAGCGATCTCGTGGGGAGTTGCTATGGTCTCATCAATCTCCTTAAGCTCCTTGTCAAGGACATATTCTTTGTCCTCGTAGCGGGTAATCATCCTGATGTTTTTGATCCATCCATTGAAGTTGGATCCATCAAAAGTGACTTTCCCACACAAGTTCATATGGGTAAAGGAGCCATTAGGATTAGAGCCAGAAGCAGCATTGTTTGAAGACATCTGAAAGAAGAGAACAGGATTAGTTTAGATATTAAGAGAGTCCTTAATAAAACACCCAAATGTAATATTAAAGCTAGGATCTAATCACAATATATTATAACTTAGAAGAGGTATGTCGTAATCCAAGCTATAACATATTTAAAAGGTAGGTGAATGACGATTCACCAATTTCCACCATAAAAAAAAACGAAATATAGATATTTGGTTTTTAATTGGTTCTTAGAAATTCCTAGATTCTTTTGAGATTCAATGAACTTTTCAGATGCATGTTTCAATCTCGAGTGTGCCCTCCAAGTTTTGTGACTGGGATATCGAGGATCACAAAACGAGGTGTGAAGTAACCATGCAAATCACTTGGTACCCTTATAGTTTATCACTCAATCGATGTGCCGGTAAACCACACACGCTCCACCGCTACTATGATAAACCTTAAGTCACCCTTTACCTACCTTGTTAAGTCCAAGTTAGTGTGCCGGTTAACCACACACGCTCCACCAACAACTTAAACAAAGTGTAAAGTGTAATTTCATGGATTAGCACCTTATTCACATTTTTCGTAAAGTAACTAAGATTGGGAATTTAATAAAAGCACTTAGTTACTTTATAATATTCATCATACTTTTAATGAAAATTTATAGGTCCTTGTCCTACCCGTTCGGCTAACGACCCTCCACCGATCAAGGAAGCGGTGGGTGAGAGTGGACACCCATTAAGTTGCCATTTTATAGGCAACAACCTTATACCCCCCCTTATAGACCGACTTCGTGAATGAGGTGTACTAGCGGTAAGACGACTTGATCTTATACATATATATATATATATATATATATATATATATATATATATATATATATATATATATATATATATATATATTATTAACTTATAATATTATAAAGTATAAGGGTTGAATTTTAACTTTTAAAATTCTAAGGGTTGGAACTAAAGTTTTAATCGAGACTTTACTTGTTCCAAAACTTTTCATTTCTTATAACTTATGAATTAATTGAGTAATAAAAATGAAGACTCTTCATTTTTATAACTCTTGTGTTCTTTTAATGGCTTTAATAAAAGTGAGACTTTTGGTTTTCCATAACTTGAGGACAAGTTATGGACTCCATTAAAACACATTATGATCATGAATTAAACTACCATGAAGGCTACAAACAATTCCTATGATCATCTAATCTTCATAAGTTCAAGAACATGAATATGAACACTTTCAAGAATCAAAAATTACACTTAAAAAACTTGTAATTTTGATAATTGCCATTGTAAATGGATTAGCATAAACATTACACCATCTAAAAAAAGTTTTAAAACACCAAAACAGTTTAGGGTAATGTTTCTAGTCCATTTCCAGCAACAAATGTCGAAATTCTGAAAACTGCAGCCTCTACTCGTCGAGTGCAAGAACAGACTCGACGAGTAGCTTGCATTCGTTCATGGACTCTTCAAGTCCCCCCCCCAATGGACTCGACGAGTTTATACGAGCATAAAACAAAAAATCGATTTTTTTCAAGCAGTTTGCACAAAAATCAACAAACAAGCCTAGGCTCTGATACCACTGATGGGTTTTGCGCATTCTAACACTTCCTAAGTGTACATGCAACCCTAATAACCTTGGATCTATGTTTGTCTAATTATCATGCAAAGTTGAATTCCATGGTTACATCCCTATCTAGCATACATGGGGAACATTTTTTTTTAACTTGAATGAAAGATAGAATAACATACCTTGTTGTTGCTTATGATCCTTGAAACCTTGTGAGCCTATCACCCCAAGTGTGATGCCTCAAATGCTTCACACAACACCAAATGCAAAGGAGTAAACTTTGAGAGAATCCTACACTTACAAAATCGGCTCTGGCCCTCTTGTGTCTTAGTGTAACCGATTTTGGTGGAGGAGATGGTATTTATATAGTGTGACACATCTAGGGTTACACCATGTAAACCCTAATGTGTCATGGCTCTTCATTTCCATGACCCATGGGTTTGTAACTCCTACGGAGCATCCTATGGGTTTAACCCAACTTGATAATCCATGGAGCCTCTTAGTCCACTATACAAGTTATGGATGATTTACATAATCAACCCATATATTTAATTAGTTATCTTTTGATCACTTAATTAATTCTAAATTAATTCTTGATCAAACTAATTAAATAATACTATTATTATATTAGAACTTATAATATATTAATAAACCATAAGTGTTATTTCTCTCATTTAGTCTATCCAATTTCATGGTTCCATGCAACACAAATGGACCATGCCGGGTCTGGTCAAGTACATACCAGAAATAGTTATGGACTTAGACACCTTATCCAATATTATCCTCACAGCTTCAAGAGCTGTGGGGAAGGGGTTTATCAGACCGAGTAGCTCACCGTGGGGAGCACCGATCCTTTTTGTCAAGAAAAAGGATGGTTCACACCGGATGTGCATCGATTACCGGGAGTTGAACAAGCTGACGGTCAAGAACCGTTATCCACTACCGAGGATCGATGATTTATTCGATCAGTTTCAGGGGGCGTCTTGGTTTTCCAAGATTGATTTGATATCTGGGTATTATCATATGAGATTTTATGAGGAGGATATTCAAAAGACGGCCTTTAGGACTCGTAATGGGCACTACGAGTTTGTGGTGATGCCTTTCGGGCTCACCAATGCACCGACAACGTTCATGGATCTCATGAACCGGGTGTGCAAGCCCATGTTGGACAAGTCGGTGATCGTGTTCATCGACAATATTTTTGGTGTACTTGAGGTTCAGAGAGTAGCATGAGGAGCATCTATGGGAGATTCTTGGGGTATTGAGGGCGGAGAGACTTTATGCTAAATTCTCCAAGTGTGATTTCTAGTTACGAGAGGTCCTATTCTTAGGACACCTCATTAATCAAAATGGGATCTTGGTCGACCCGGCCAAGATTGAGGCATTTATGCGATGGGAGGTGTCCAGGTCCCCATCCGAGATCAGGAGTTTTCTTGGATGAGAAGGAGCTTCTGGATCCGGTGTTCACTCATCCTTAGCTTTTGCTTGGAGGTAAAAAGATGCTATCTTGACCATTTCTTTTGTTAGATCTCATCCTAGGGAGTTTTAGGGTTTTCTCCTATCCATATTTGGTTATTGAGTCATTTGAGCATGTCATGAGATTGAAACCTAAGATCTAGATTATAGGAGGTCCTTTGAGCCCAAAGATCCAAACTTTATAAAGCTAGAGGCAAGCCTTTATGCATTAAACCCTATAATAGAGCTTGGTTTGGCATTTCAATCCCTAGGTGCCATGCATGGACCTAAAGCTTGCAGCTTTATGTGGTTATTTTAGCTTTGGGAAGTTAGATCTAGAGTTTGGGACAATATTTCTGCTTGGAATCGATTGAATGAGAATTGGTCAAGAGGGACTCGACGAGTGCATGAGCCAACTCGACGGGTCTATTAGGGTTTTTCCCCGATAAGTTGGACGCACTACAACTCAGCGAGTTGACGAGACAACTCGATGAGTTGAGTTGGAGTTTCCTGATTCCTTTGAGGACAAGAGAGACTCGACGAGTCACATAGGTACACTCGCCGAGTTGGGTCAAAAAGGACTGTTGACTTTTAGGGTTTGATCAAGACTTGGATTATGGACACCATGGAGGTGTAAAATGGTTTTTTACCCATTCTAAGAGTTAGAGAGAGATGTTGACCGAATTTATTTAGATTTGAGGTTATAAGTGTTAATTAGAGATGATTATGACATGTAGGCAGAGATTACCGTTCGAGGGGTACGAGGTTTACTTGTTTGCTTACAATGTGAGTCTTCTCACTATACTTACCCATAGTGGTAACTTGTGTGACCGGAGGGTCTTGTATGCTATTATTAAGTATTGTGATATCCTGCATTATGTCTTGTGATTTATGGTATGTATTATTCAAAGCTTTACTGAGTTAGGACCGGAGGGTCCAACCCGAGTTGTGGGACTCGAGAGTCTCTACCGCCCTAGGGATTGTGCCCCGGGAGCAGGCTCTGATGATTAAGTTAGATTGGTTGGTAGAGATGAGATGGTGAACCATCTTGGTGTTGGAGATGGTGTATGGACATGGCAGTTGATCTCTGAGGGTGGCGGCTGAACCATCATGAAAGAGTCTAGGGTGGTAGCTGAGCCACTGGAGGAAGTCCTTCTCCATGGAGGAGGTACTCTTCACTTTAAAGGGGACAATTAGATCAAGGGGAATCAAGTCTAGCCTTAGGTCATCCCAATTCAGGCCCAACTAGCAAGGAGTTGGACAAAGCCACCCGAGGGAGTCACACGAGCGTCAGGTGTGACCAGAGCGTGCAACAGGCGAGGCTGGTAGGCGAGCGCCAGACAAGGCTAGCAAGGGAGCGCCAGACACGACTGTCAAGAGAGCACCAGGCAAGGCTGGCAAGGGAGTGTCAAGTAGGACTGAAAGGTGAGCGTCAGGCAAGGCAGGCGCACCAGAGCTGTCTAGGCCATGCCATTGGACCTAGTGTCATCAAGTCCCCCCAGTCTGATGTGATTGGTACACGACCAATAATATTGGACTAGACTCGGTCATTTAGACTGTGCGTCGTCAATATATATATATATATATATATATATATATATATATATATATATATATATATATATATATATATATATATATATATGCTATAAGAATTTTTTGTGGTAGGAAGGTAAAAAACGACATGTTTTTTTGGTGAATAAAACAAATGAATCAGTAGATAAATAAAAAATAACATGATATAAAAAAAATCCCGAAAAAGCATTTTGATGATTCATTATTACGATGAGTTTTTTGATATCCACTAAAATTATTATAAAAGTGATTATTTTTTCTTTATTTACTTAAAATTGAATCATGAAGGTGCTTTTTTGATATATATATATATATATATATATATATATATATATATATATATATATATATATATATATATATATCAAGGTTCTAAATGGCATGAGGCGTGTCGTGGCGGCAAGGCCAAGTCTCAAGCTTAACGAGCCATGGCGAGCCATGGCGTTTTTCAAGGCGTGATGTAAGGCGACAATTTGTATTAATTTAAAATTATATTACCACATAAATATAAATTTATATTAAATATAACTACTTTTTAGAAGTGTTAGATCAATAACTAATAGCAAAAAGTTAACAAAAACCACAATATTTGTATCTCCGATTTGAAAGGACATAACAAAGAGCAAAAAACTGTGTCTCACACGAAAAACACGCGCCATAACACGCCATAACGTGTCATGGCACGCCATATCACGCATTGCCACGTGCCACGCCTAACAGCAACGTTATGAAGCTTTTCGTAACGGTGAAGTCACGCCTCACGCTATGGCGCACCTTTTAGAACACTGATATATATATATATATATATATATATATATATATATATATATATATATATATATATATATATATATATATATATATGAATCATCTTACTTTTGAATCATATAATGAATCATTTCGTCTCTTTGCTAAAAAATATGTGTATAAAAAATTTCTTACGTTCCTCCCAAATTTTCCTTCTTATTTGCTCTTTGATTATATATATATATATATATATATATATATATATATATATATATATATATATATAGGAGTATGATCAAATGAGAACACCTAAAAGGTTGAGAACGCGAGAAAAGATCTCATCCATCTATTATCTTAGATCTAAGGCTATAATTAAATATAAATTTAGTTATTAGTAAAATGTCTATATTCAATTAATTTGAATTAAAAATAAGAAAAGGGTATAATGATAATTAATCATTCCCTTATTTTAAACAACTCCTAAAATCTCTCAATCTCTCTCTGTATAAACCTACGATTTCATCATTCACTCCCCCATTTTCGGCTTCATCTTTCTCTCTATACCTAGGGCAAGCCTCCCTCATCTGCACATCAGTCTCAATAGATCAGTCTAAATCAGACCTTCCTGGTGGTTATTCTTGGCAGCGAATGAAGAACAACATAGGGAAAAATGAGGGTTCGGTGGTGGCAGATTGATCGTGAAGAGGAGGGGAAAAAAAGACCATCAGTTCTCGGTTCGATTAAAGAAAGGAGAAGGATGGAAGCAACAGAAGGAGCAGAAATTAGTCAAATTAAACATGATCAGGTTATAATGGGTTTGGTCGATCGGGAATCAACGAGACACACACATACACACACGCATATTCAATGTGTGCCAATCGTGGGGGTGAGCACGACAGATCCTGAGAGAAATTAGATGTAGTGGGTTATTAGACAGAATTAGAAGATGCGGGAAAGAATGGGTGTGACTGAAAGAGAGATCCAGAAGGAGGAAGATGTAGCAGGGGTGGCGATACGGTGGTATTAGGGCAGGGTAAGGATCCGACGGCGGACCTGGTTGTCGGAAATAGTTTGTGTTCCTACTATTTCTTTACATACAAGTGAAATGCATTCAAGAAGTGAAGTAATCTATGGGAAATCGATGGGAGTTCTCCCTCTTCGTGTTGCAATTGGTTTCCGATGACAAAGCTTCGACATTTGGTTGTTTGGTGATCGAGAAGGGCTGCACCGATTCAACAACAGGTAAGGGTTCCTCTTTTTTTTGTTCTTGTGGGTGTTTGTTTGATTCCCTTTTTTATCTTCTGTTTTGACTTAAATTTGTGGAGTTTGATGTGGGTTTTTGGGTTTGCTTTTTAACAGAAATAGATGAGCTTAATCAATAGATTTTGGTGTTGTTTAGTTGCTTGAAATGAATAGGAGGAAGATGAAGAATGCAATATTTTTTGAGTTTAATCATTAAGGAGGTTTACTTCTTTAGTCTATAAGAGGCGTTTGGAATGTGATTTATGATGGGTTTTAGCCATAAGAACTTTCCTATGTGCGCATGCAAAACCCTAATGCTTGGATCTAGGCTTTCTAATTAAACATGCTTTGAATCCAAGACTTCTAATGACTATTTAGGTGTAACAACAATATTGAAACAGATCTAGAATCATACCTTTGAATTCCTTGTTGATCTTGTTGTCTTGGAGCTTCTATAGTCACAATTGTCACTTCTCTAATGGCTTACAAACACCAAATAGCAAGGAGGATGATTTGGGAGAGAGGAGAGGGGAGGAAATCGGCCAGGGTTCTCTTACTTTAGATGAAGTGCCGATTTCCCTTTGCCATAGGGTCTATTTATACTTGTAGACTCCTTAAGGGTTACAACCTAAACCCTAATTGGATAATCTTCTCTTAAGGCTATCCAAATCCATTCCTTAGATAAGTAATGGACGATTCAAGCTATCCTTTAGCTTCTAGAATCCGTCCAATCCATATCTATATGGATTTACAGTCTAAAGTTTAACTATCAAACAATTGACAGTTTATACCCTCTTATTTAATTAATCTCTTTAAGTCACCAAATTAATTCCAATTAATTCTATGACTTATATTAATCAAATAACAATATATTATTCTTTATATTATTCTCATAATATACTAATAGTATTTACTCTCTCTTAATAAATCATCCTATCAAGTTGCTATGGTGAAGGCAACCCAAAAGGACCATGCACAACCGGGTCAATTACTTGCCTAATATAGTTGCAGCCTTAGACACTATTCCAACAGTCTCCCACTTGGATAAGTCTAGTAACAATATGCACAAGTACAATTCGGTTTGCAATCGTAGCTCTCAAAGACGCTGTCAAACTCTGATCTAATCAATCTTGTCCTCTAGATAAGGGATCGTACAGTCCTCTGTTAGATATCATGCTGATAATCCTATGGAATGGTTAGTCAAGCATTTAGGTTTCTCGATCTCTGATTTATTCGACATAGAAATTAATCGAACACATCAATTCAGTTCTAACCGGGCCCGGCACATAAGTCAAATCATATCATCGAGCGGCCGAGATATCGCTTTTACCTTCTTAGATAAAAGTTACAGATAAACTTCGACTTATATGCATTTTACTTATTTAATAATCAACTATACACAACAATGCGTTTTATAACATTGAGTTACCAATGCGTTTTCGCATTATCAATGTACAATCAATTTGCAAATAACAAACCATATATCTAGGTTTTAAGACTATATGATATTATCGTCTCGCGATCACCCTTTTATATCATATTCCATAAGGTGATTCTAGCAAGCGCGGGTTTGTTCCAATGATCAAAACCAGTTCATAAGCACTCATGAATGTCGCAGCAACCCTTTGCTATGTCTAATACCATTTAGACAATCTACGCACCGATTCATGACAATCTTCATTCATATCTACTTCCAACATATGAACGATTGTGGACAATTTGAACAATTCGATTATTCCTAATAAACTCAATTATTCTGCAAGTCAAAATATGCAAAGTGAAACAATAGCTAAACAATTAACATAAGATAGTAACACTACTCATAAATAAAACTCCTTTATTTAATCATCAAATGTTAATTACATTTATCTATTACACGTTTCTAATACTATCTAATCTATGCTAATATCACCCTTCAGCCCAATACTCCTAGCATGCTGCAAGTGCTTAACCCTACTCAGTCCCTTGGTAAGCGGATCTGCTGGGTTATCTTCTGAAGATATCCTCTTCACTACGAGTTGTCCTTCTTCTACACGATGTCTAATGAAGTGATATTTTCTGTCGATATGTCGTGATCTACCATGATCCCTCGGTTCCTTGGTCAAGGCAACCGCTCCTTCGTTATCACAGAAAATCTCCATGGGCTCCTTTATGGCAGGTACAACTCCAAGATCACCGATGAAGTTCTTCAGCCATATTGCCTCCTTTGACGCTTCGCTCGCTGCAATGTACTCTGATTCGCATGTTGAATCAGCTACGGTTTCCTGCTTGGAACTTTTCCATGTCACTGCTCCTCCATTCAGGGTAAAGACCCATCCCGACTGCGAACGGTAGTTGTCCCTGTCGGTCTGAAAGCTGGCGTCACTATACCCTCGCACCTTCAAGTCATCACTCCCTCCGAGGACTAAGAACCATTCCTTTGTCCTCCGAATGTACTTAAGGATATTCTTCACCGCAATCCAATGTGCTCTGCCAGGATTCCCTTGATATTTGCTAACCATGCTCAAAGCAAAGGCTACATCAGGGCAAGTACAAGTCATAGCGTACATGATTGAGCCAACTGCGAAAGCGTATGGAACTCGGCTCATTTCTGCTATCTCAGCTTCGGTACTCGGACTTTGAGTCATACTCAACTTGGCATTACTTTGTATCGGTAATTCTCCATTCTTTGAGTTTTCCATACTAAAACATTTTAGTACCTTCTCCAAGTAAGTGTTCTGACTAAGTCCAATTAGTCTCTTACTTCTTTCTCTTACTATCCTTATTCCCAAAATGTAAGAAGCCTCTCCGAGGTCCTTCATAGCGAAGCACTTCCCAAGCCAGGACTTAACCTCCTGCAGAGTCAGGATGTCGTTTCCTATGAGTAATATGTCATCGACATGTAGAACGAGGAAGCTTACTATACTCCCACTGGCTTTGACATATACACAAGACTCATCTTCTCTTCGTACAAATCCAAACTCTTTGACTTTCTCATCGAAGCAAAGATTCCATCTGCGAGATGCTTGCTTAAGTCCATAAATGGACCTCTCAAGTTTACACACTCTATTCGGATGCTTCGGATCCACAAACCCCTCTGGCTGAGCCATGTAAACATCCTCAGCCAACTTTCCATTAAGGAAAGCGATCTTGATATCCATTTTCCAAATCTCATAATCATGAAATGCGGCAATCACTAGCATCACTCTAATAGATTTTATCTTCGCAACTGGTGATAAGGTCTCATCATAGTCAACTCCGGGAGTTTGAGTAAAGCCCTTCGCAACCAATCGCGCCTTATATGTGTGTACCTTTCCATCCACGTCGGTCTTCTTCTTGAAGATCCATTTGCACCCAACGGTCTTACGTCCGGGCACATAATCAACCAAATTCCAAACTTGGTTATCATACATGGATTGGATCTCGCTATCCATTGCCTCTTTCCATTTCGCAGACTCCGGGCCTGCCATGGCTTCCTTATAGCTATTAGGTTCATCAAGATTTATTAGTGTACCATCACTAATATACGTGTCCCCTTCGGTAGTAATATGAAAACCATAAAACTGGGGTAGAACTCTAACTCTATCGGAACGTCTAAGAGGTAAGGATTCTTCAATCGGTTCAACCGGAGTTTCCTCCTCGGGTTGAGTGGCAGCGGTAGAGGTTCCTTCATCTATCGACTCTTGAATCTCTTCAAGCTCGATTTGCCTCCCACTGTCTCCTTGGCCAATGAGTTCTCGCTCTCGGAAAACTCCTCTCCTCGCAACAAAGACAACATTGTCCTTCGGTCTATAGAAGAGATATCCAAAGGATGTCTGCGGGTAGCCGATGAAAATACATCGCTCACTTCGGAGTTCGAGCTTGTCGTGAGTATCTCGTCTTACGAAAGCCTCGCAACCCCAAACCTTGATATGTGCCAACGAGGGAGCTTTCCCTGTCCACATCTCGTGAGGTGTTTTGGCAACCTTCTTAGTAGGGACTCGGTTAAGGATATGGGCGGCAGTCTCTAAGGCATACCCCCAAAAAGAGATAGGTAGTGAAGCACGACTCATCATAGAGCGAACCATATCCAATAAGGTTCGATTACGCCTTTCTGCCACACCATTCAACTGCGGTGTCCTAGGAGGCGTCAATTGCGAAACTATTCCACACTCCTTGAGATAATCGTGGAATTCAAGACTTAGGTACTCTCCTCCTCGATCGGATCGAAGCATCTTGATTTTCCTGCCCAATTGATTCTCCACTTCATTCTTGAACTCTTTGAACTTTTCAAAAGTTTCTGACTTTTGCTTGATTAAATAGATATACCCATATCTACTATAATCATCGGTAAAAGTCACGTAGAAGCGGTTCCCATCCTTCGTGGTTGATCTAAACGGTACACATACATCGGTATGTATTAAGTCCAATAGACCCTCACCCCTTTCACACGTACTCGTGAAGGGCGACTTAGTCATCTTTCCAAGTAAACAAGAATCGCATGTGTCATCTTCCCTAAGGTCGAATGACTCCAACACTCCATCCTTTTGGAGTTGGGCTATGCGTTTCTTGTTGACATGTCCAAGACGACAATGCCACAAGGATGCTTAATCCATACTAGTGGAAGAATCTATGTTCAAAACATCATTTCCTAAGTTATCAACAATCATAACAGTTTCATAAATTCCATTACATGGTATAGCTTCAAAGTAAAAGACACCATTTAGATAAGCCAAAATAGAACCATTCTCATTATTAAAAGAGAATCTAAAACCTTGTCTATATAAACCATGAAATGAAATGATGTTTCTAGCCATTTCTGGCGAATAGCAACAATTGTTCAAATCTAAACATAAATTATTCCTAAGCACTAAAGAATACACTCCAATCTTGGTCACAGGCGACGATCTTCTGTTCCCCATGATTAGATTGATTCTTCCTTGCTCCACATCCCCACTTCTTCTTAGTCCCTGCACATTAGAACAAATGTGATAACCACAACCGGTATCAAGAACCCAAGAAATAGCATGATTAGAATCGTTAGATTTGATTGTATATATACCTGCGAAAGATGGCTTGATCTTTCCTTCCTTGATGGCTTGCAGGTATTCCGGGCAGCTTCTCTTCCAATGTCCTATCTTGTGGCAGTGGTGGCACTCTGCCTCCTTCGGGTTAGGGCAGGGCTTAGCGGGATCAACTTTGGTCCCACTAGAAGAGGCACCATCTCAGGCTTTAACTTTGCGATAGTTATTAGACGAAGCCTTCCTTTTCTTTCCCTTTCCTTGACCAATAGCCAAGACAGGAGCAGCGGGTGGATTGGGAGTTGGTGCAACAGACTTGTCTTTGAAGTTGCTCTCAGCAACCCTCAAGAGACCTTGGAGTTTGCTTAGGGTGACCTCTTCTTTGTTCATGTGGTAGGTCATCCTAAATTGATTGTACATCGGAGGCAAAGAGTGAAGCACCATGTCGACCGCCAAGTCTTCCCTAAAGTCAACATTTAACTTGCGAAGGCGGTTGACATACCTTTGCATCTTTTGCAGGTGCACGGTAAGAGATTCTCCATGACCCATCTTAGTGGAAATCATGTTAGTGAAAATCTCATAACGCTCTTGTCTCGCGTTTTGGTGGTATCTCTCCAATAATTCTTGATGCATCTCGTACGGATACATGTCCTCGTAGGACTTTTGGAATTCGGAGTTCATGGTGGCTATCATGATGCAATGTACCTTCGTTGCATCTCGCTCATGAGTTTCAAAAGCGGTAATTTCAGCCGGAGTGGCAATTTCAGGGTTGATTTTCTCGAGCTTCTCATTGAGGACATACTCCTTATCCTCATAGCGAGCAATGGTGCGAATGTATCTTATCCATTCGCTAAAGTTCGTTCCATCGAAGGTGACCATTTGGCAAAGGCTCATCAACGTGAAAGAACTAGCAACAGTGTTGTTGGCGTTCGACGTCTACAAATAGAAAGGACAAAGATAGATTAGAATATAAATCCCTAATTATCACCCAATAAGAAAAATTAGGGCTAGGATCCAACAACAACATTTACATATTAGAAAAGGGATGCCGTAATCTAACATGCAAATAAATTGAAGGTAGGTGAATGACGATTCACTAATTCTCCACCATAAAACCTAACTATTAGTCCTAAATGTATTGAGAATTCCTAGGATCAGATGAGATTCATTGAAACTATTCAATGGCATGTTTAAATCTCGATATGCCCCTCTAGTTTGTGACTGGGATACCGAGGATCACAAAGCGGGTGTGAATTACCATGCAAATTCACATGGTGCCTTCATTGTAACGATCACCTATTCGATGTGCCGGTAAACCACACACACTCCATCGAACTATGATAAACAATGAATCACCCTTTGCTACCTTTGCTTAGAACCAATTAGTGTGCCGGTAAACCACACACGCTCCACTAACTTCTTAGCAAGGGTGCAAAGTGTAATTTCATGGGATTACATCAATTCACTTTTCCTAAAGTAACTAAGATTGGGAAATTTTAAAAATATGTGTAGTTACTTTGTATTTCCTATTATACTTTTAATGAGAGGATGAGGTTGCCCTATCCTACCCGTTCAGCTAACGACCCTCCACCGATCAAGCAAGCGGTGGGTGTGAGTGTACACCCATTAAGCGCCATTTTATAGGCCGCAACCTTATACCCACCTTATAGATCGGGTTCGTGAATGAGGCCTACTAACGGTAAGACTAGCATTTTAGTTATACATATATATATATATATATATATATATATATATATATATATATATATGTAACGCCCGCAAATCTGGGCTAGTCAAATTAGAGGCAATAGGGGTCGAAAACGACTTTTCGACAAAATATTATTTAGAATAAATAATCTTAACCAAGTTGTAGAGTATGTTACAAGGTTTTCGTACATATAAAGAACGCCGAAAACCGAGTTATAACGAAAAAGTTATGACCCGTTGAAGTTTCGCGATGGAACCGGCACGATACCGGGAAGCGTAAATAGTGAATTTACGATAGAGCGAGATTTAGCCTTAGCGATCTAAAAGAAAGTCGTAGAATATGTTAAACTAAGAACATCGATAAATAGAATGCCCAAATATGACTTCGTATGAGGAAGTTATGATTTTTCTAAGATTTAGCATAGCAGTGCACAGCCCGAAATCTGAATTTTAGATCGGTCGATTTTTAGCCGACGGGATCTAAATGAAAGTTGTAGTACTCGTAAATACCAACGCGTGGATATAAAGAACGTCGATAATAGAGCTCGTATGCAAAAGTTATGGACGAAGCTTAGTCCCTACTTTTCGAGCGCGGCGAATTCGATACAGTTTCGTAAATACGAGATAGAATGAGAATTAGCCAACGAGGTCTAAATGAGAGTTGAAGATCTAATTAATAGGAACTCAACGGTAAAAAGACAGACAAAAATGGAGCTCGTATGCGAAAGTTATGGACGAAGCTTAGTCCCTACTTTTCGAGCGCGACGAATTCGATACAGTTTCGTAAATACGAGATAGAATGAGAATTAGCCAACGAGGTCTAAATGAGAGTTGAAGATCTCATTAATAGGAACTCAACGGTAAAAAGACAGACAAAAATGGAGCTCGTATGCGAAAGTTATGGACGAAGCTTAGTCCCTACTTTTCGAGCGCGGCGAATTCGATACAGTTTTGTAAATCCGAGATAGAATGAGAATTAGCCAACGAGGTCTAAATGAAAGTTGAAGATCTCATTAATAGGAACTCAACGGTAAAAAGACAGACAAAAACGGAGCTCGTATGCAAAAGTTATGGACGAAGCTTAGAGACTACTTTACTATAAAACTCCTATAAATACAAGGGTGAACTCCTCATATTTTCTTCACACCATAAGCCTCTCTTTCTCTCTCTAACTTCTCTCTAGCCTCCCTAAACCCCTCCCAAGTCTACGGAACCTCCCTAGCACGAGAAGAAATCCCCGGAGCGCCCGACGGCTCCGAGAAGAAAAGCTTTCGGCTTGGAAACGCTGCTCCAGCGAAGCCCGTTTTTTAATAAAAACTCGCTGTAAGTGAGCTACGCCTATACTATATTTAATATAGATTTTATTTAATTATAGTAACATTATTAGGACCTTAAAATAATTATTTGGGCTATTATTATGAGTTATATTGAGTGTTATTTAACGCTTATATAATAGTAATAATAGCTAGACTATTAATTAGTCGTGATTAACGTTAAAAACTAAACCCTAGTGGTATTGATACTAGGTTTTGTCGAGGAAAATTGTTTTGAGATAACGAAGTGCTGTCTGAGTTCGGAATCACCACCTAATCAGGTGAGTGCATAGTTACTTTCATCTTACACATAGATATGAAGTATTTTATTATAAATTTACGTGCTATGTGTGCATATTGTCTAAATACTTGTTGTCTATGCTGGTGAAAGATTTTTATACATGTTTTAAATGATGTAAACTGTATAAAGTATTTTATATCTACAAGATATGTTGGGTAAAACATGGGTAGATGAATGATGATGGATAAAAGCTGAAATAGAGGAACATTAGTAGTACGGACCTAGTGCCCTATAGGTATACATTGGCAGCAGTGGACCTAGTACCCTATAGATGAGCACTGGCAGCTGCGCCACAACCCGTAGATGATTTAGATCTACGGTAAACGTCCTAGCAGCTGCGCTCCAAGGATAGTATCGGCAGCTGCGCCTAATAGGGAGCCTTATGACCATGACAGTAGTGTTTAAAGGTCAATACTGGCAGAAGCGCCTCATAGAAAATGTCCTAATTCTGGCAGCTGAGCCTAAGTGACAATATTAGCAGCTGCGCTTGACCAATGTGTCATTGGCAACAATGGACTTCATGTTGTTTCCTTAGGATGATCCTTAGGAATGAATGAATGAGAAATAGCTGATTCTTAGGGTAGATCCTTAAGAATAAAGAAGATAATGGGGATGGGTAATTGGGTTGATTGTTTGATTGTTTAAACATAATAATTATATTATTGTGGGTTGAAAACCCTATGTACTCACCAGGTTTCCCAACCTGACCCACTCAGTTTATTTATATCACAGGTGTTGATATGAAGTGACATTACACTGAGAGATTTAAAGAGATGTAGATCACTAGTGTAAATAATTGTAAGTTCTGTTTATGCTTATGTTTCTGTATTAACGATCACATCCCAAACGTTTTAAAATGAAATAAATACGTTTCTTCGAAAATGTTTTAATAACGTATTTACCATGTTTTTCTGGGAACAAATTCCGCAACATTTTTATAAAATGAAGTACTCTGATTTTTATAAAGCATAAACAACATCGGTCTTTTTTGGCCGTGAAAATGGGGATGTCACAGTTGGTATCAGAGCATTAGTTTAAGCGAACTAGGAATATGGATTTATTTCTAGACTTAAACTTAGAATGCTAAGCGATGATTGTGAGGTGTGAGCACTAGCTTATTTTAGGAATTATGCCTAAAATGCTTTTATGTGCTAAATGCTTTATGCCTTATATGCTGTTATTTATTCGGATCTATGCTCTGTTGCCGACCGGATCTGAAAACCTTATATGTTTAGGATTCTAAACGTACAACTACGATATTAGAACTAGCATATAAACGTTTCGGAGTGATAAGAATGATTTAAACGTCAATCCTAAGTAAAGGTCTAGATTCACCTTATTCGGCGTATAGATCAAGATGGCAAGAACCCGTAGCGGAAACGTGAATGCAAATGGGAACCGAGATCAACCCCCAGCGATTGAGCAAATACCGGTTGTGGTAGCCGCTGCTGAGCCAATAACGATGGCAGGAGTGCAAGCGATGATCCAAGCAATGTTGGATCGTCAAATGGAGGAAACCAGACGTTTGCTCCAGCAAAATCGAGAGGAAGCGACTATTCAGATCGAACAGCCCAAGTTGAACGAAGGGCAGACTGAGGAAGGAAACTACAGTGGGACTGTTGGTCAAGTCAACCCACCAATAGTTCGACAAAACAACCAAGATGACGAAGTCGAGAGGAATGGATGCAAGTACAAGGATTTTCTGACTTGCAAGCCATCGACTTTCACTGGAAAGGAGGATCTGATCGGGGTCATGGATTGGATCTCGGAGATGGAATTAGCTTTCATGACGTGCAGTTGCAAGGGAAAACAACAGACCACGTTTGCAGTGCGTCAGTTTCGAGGAGGTGTTGTACGATGGTGGAATACCTTGGGAAAGACGTTGAGCCCCAATGATCCCCTGCAACTAACATGGGTAGAATTTCTGGTGCATTTCAAACGTAGGTACTGCTCAGCCCAAAATCTGCTCGAGCTAGAAAACCAATTCCTTACCTTAAAGAAAGGAAGCATGTCTATTGATGAATACACCAACAACTTCACAGAGAAGATGGAGTTCGCCTTACGTCTTGTTCCGGATGAGCTGACAAAAATTGACAAGTACGCAAAAGGACTTCCATGGGAATATGCAGTGCCAGTGCGTCAAGCACCTACTTTGGAGGCAGCTATCTGGGCTGCCAAGTCGGTTGAGGAGATGATCAAGGGAAGAGCCGCCAACAAGACCGAGGTTGGCGAAAAGAGGAAGTTTGAGGGGTCTGCGAAGCCCGATGAGAGAAGCAAATCAAGTACCAGGAAGTTTAGAGGAGGAGGGAGTGAAGAAAGATGGTGCGAGAAGTGCAAAAAGAAACACTCTGGAAAATGCAGTGAGGAAGTAACTTGTTTCAAGTGTGGGAAGCATGGGCATTATGCCAACGAGTGTAAATTCAATAAAAGGGTGTGTTACGAATGTAATGAGGAAGGACACTTCAAGCAAGATTGCCCAAAGAGAGAGGGGGCTACAAAGCCAAATGTGCCGCCAAAGCCAAAGGCGAGAGCATTTCAAATGATCCTTGACGAAGCAGATGACAATGCGAGGATTCAGGAGTGACAACTTAACATCCAAAGATCGAGTTATGAAGTAGCCATAGAATCGTATGATGTAGCCTGTTAGAGGCATAGTCTAGGGTGAACTTGAACACCTATGTAATAGTTTCAAGGAATAATAAAAACCTTCATTTTGATATCTGATGTGTTAAGCTGTTATATGATTTTCTTGTGTGGTGACTTGGAAAACTGTGGGACAATACCTGAGACGAGTATGAGTAGGTGTGAATGGTAGTAGAGGCCTATACTACCGGAAGCACAGGACTCACACTTGGATCAGGGAAAGTCACAAGGTTACCAAGAAGCTAGTAATTGATTTCGTTTTATTCAAGTGTGTTGTTACCATCGTTTCGGTAATGACTAAGAAGATTGTTGATATTCCGACCCTAGTGGTCATATCGAATCAAGTCCGACTACGATGAGTATGTTGTGTGGTTCAGAGAACCAAGTTTGATGTAGCGTCCGACTTAAACCAAACGGTTGAAATCAAAGCGATCAATAGAAGTATCGCACTCGTTGTTAAAGAAGTTGGTGGCTAGAAATGCCTAATGTTAAAGTGTGATTATATCACATTAGAACATGAAGGAAGGCATAGTCTGTTTTAGAATTTAACTCTAAGAGACCTAAGTCTAAGTGTTGCAACATACGATGATAGGTCATTAGAATATGATACATCGATCTATATTAGTAATAAAAGAACTTATCTCAAGTCCCTATCCAGCAGGGATCGAGATTGTGACTTGAAGGTCATAATTTGGAGTCTAACCTGAGGTAGAGAGCAGGTGCACGATCGAGTACACTTACAGTCAATGAGTTTAAGAGATAGAATTGAAGGAATGTAGAAGTTATAATTATTACCTAGGATGAAGAGATGACGTATGGAGTCATTATACGACCCTGTTTTGTTGATGATTCCAGGACGTAATCATCCTAAGGGGGAGATAATTGTAACGCCCGCAAATCTGGGCTAGTCAAATTAGAGGCAATAGGGGTCGAAAACGACTTTTCGACAAAAGATTATTTAGAGTAAATAATCTTAACCAAGTTGTAGAGTATGTTACAAGGTTTTCGTACATATAAAGAACGCCGAAAACCGAGTTATAACGAAAAAGTTATGACCCGTTGAAGTTTCGCGATGGAACCGGCACGATACCGGGAAGCGTAAATAGTGAATTTACGATAGAGCGAGATTTAGCCTTAGCGATCTAAAAGAAAGTCGTAGAATATGTTAAACTAAGAACATCGATAAATAGAATGCCCAAATATGACTTCGTATGAGGAAGTTATGATTTTTCTAAGATTTAGCATAGCAGTGCACAGCCCGAAATCTGAATTTTAGATCGGTCGATTTTTAGCCGACGGGATCTAAATGAAAGTTGTAGTACTCGTAAATACCAACGCGTGGATATAAAGAACGTCGATAATAGAGCTCGTATGCAAAAGTTATGGACGAAGCTTAGTCCCTACTTTTCGAGCGCGGCGAATTTGATACAGTTTCGTAAATACGAGATAGAATGAGAATTAGCCAACGAGGTCTAAATGAGAGTTGAAGATCTAATTAATAGGAACTCAACGGTAAAAAGACAGACAAAAATGGAACTCGTATGCGAAAGTTATGGACGAAGCTTAGTCCCTACTTTTCGAGCGCGACGAATTCGATACAGTTTCGTAAATACGAGATAGAATGAGAATTAGCCAACGAGGTCTAAATGAGAGTTGAAGATCTCATTAATAGGAACTCAACGGTAAAAAGACAGACAAAAATGGAGCTCGTATGCGAAAGTTATGGACGAAGCTTAGTCCCTACTTTTCGAGCGCGGCGAATTCGATACAGTTTTGTAAATCCGAGATAGAATGAGAATTAGCCAACGAGGTCTAAATGAAAGTTGAAGATCTCATTAATAGGAACTCAACGGTAAAAAGACAGACAAAAACGGAGCTCGTATGCAAAAGTTACGGACGAAGCTTAGAGACTACTTTACTATAAAACTCCTATAAATACAAGGGTGAACTCCTCATATTTTCTTCACACCATAAGCCTCTCTTTCTCTCTCTAACTTCTCTCTAGCCTCCCTAAACCCCTCCCAAGTCTACGGAACCTCCCTAGCACGAGAAGAAATCCCCGGAGCGCCCGACGGCTTCGAGAAGAAAAGCTTTCGGCTTGGAAACGCTGCTCCAGCGAAGCCCGGTTTTTAATAAAAACTCGCTGTAAGTGAGCTACGCCTATACTATATTTAATATAGATTTTATTTAATTATAGTAACATTATTAGGACCTTAAAATAATTATTTGGGCTATTATTATGAGTTATATTGAGTGTTATTTAACGCTTATATAATAGTAGTAATAGCTAGACTATTAATTAGCCGTGGTTAACGTTAAAAACTAAACCCTAGTGGTATTGATACTAGGTTTTGTCGAGGAAAATTGTTTTGAGATAACGAAGTGCTGTCTGAGTTCGGAATCACCACCTAATCAGGTGAGTGCATAGTTACTTTCATCTTACACATAGATATGAAGTATTTTATTATAAATTTACGTGCTATGTGTGCATATTGTCTAAATACTTGCTGTCTATGCTGGTGAAAGATTTTTATACATGTTTTAAATGATGTAAACTGTATAAAGTATTTTATATCTACAAGATATGTTGGGTAAAACATGGGTAGATGAATGATGATGGATAAAAGCTTAAATAGAGGAACATTAGTAGTACGGACCTAGTGCCCTATAGGTATACATTGGCAGCAGTGGACCTAGTACCCTATAGATGAGCACTGGCAGCTGCGCCACAACCCGTAGATAATTTAGATCTACGGTAAACGTCCTAGCAGCTGCGCTCCAAGGATAGTATCGGCAGCTGCGCCTAATAGGGAGCCTTATGACCATGACAGTAGTGTTTAAAGGTTAATACCGGCAGAAGCGCCTCATAGAAAATGTCCTAATTCTGGCAGCTGAGCCTAAGTGACAATATTAGCAGCTGCGCTTGACCAATGTGTCATTGGCAACAATGGACTTCATGTTGTTTCCTTAGGATGATCCTTAGGAATGAATGAATGAGAAATAGCTGATTCTTAGGGTAGATCCTTAAGAATAAAGAAGATAATGGGGATGGGTAATTGGGTTGATTGTTTGATTGTTTAAACATAATAATTATATTATTGTGGGTTGAAAACCCTATGTACTCACCAGGTTTCCCAACCTGACCCACTCAGTTTATTTATATCACAGGTGTTGATATGAAGTGACATTACACTGAGAGATTTAAAGAGATGTAGATCACTAGTGTAAATAATTGTAAGTTCTGTTTATGCTTATGTTTCTGTATTAACGATGACATCCCAAACGTTTTAAAATGAAATAAATACGTTTCTTCGAAAATGTTTTAATAACGTATTTACCATGTTTTTCTGGGAACAAATTCCACAACATTTTTATAAAATGAAGTACTCTGATTTTTATAAAGCATAAACAACATCGGTCTTTTTTGGCCGTGAAAATGGGGATGTCACAATATATATATATATATATATATATATATATATATATATATATATATATATATATATTAATCTTGTAATATTATATTAGTATAGGGTTGTATTTTAAACCTTTTAAAATCTAGGGTTTGAAATTTAAATTGTCCAAATTAAAACTTTTAATCACAAAATATAAATTTCAAAACTTGAGGACAAGTTTTAAACATTTAAAACATGGAGGATCAAATAACAAATAATTTTAATTAACAATTAATTTCCTAATTATCTATATTTGATTTATTCAAGATTTCTTTCAAGATAATTACCAAAATAATCAAAATAATTAATTAATTATCATATAAGGAAATTAAATATTTTATTAGTTGATAAATATCTTTAATTAGATCAAGATAATAGTCATATATATCAAAAAATCGGATTAGGGTTGATCTAATATGATTAAGGTAAGTTTCCATAAGATAATCATGAAGAAATCCTGAATCTGGTCATTCCTGACACTTGGACTCGCCGAGTGCACCAAGGGACTCGTCGAGTCCATGACTCAGAAACACAAAAATCGAATTTTGCAGTTTAGTTTCAGACAATTAAGCAACAATTTAATGAAAACCAAGCTAAGCTCTGATACCACTGATGGGTTTTAGCCATAAGAACTTTACTATGTGCGCATGCAAAACCTTAATGCTTGGATCTAGGCTTTCTAATTAAACATGCTTTGAATCCAAGACTTCTAATGACTATTTAGGTGTAATAACAATATTGAAACAGATCTAGAATCATACCTTTGAATTCCTTGTTGATCTTGTTGTCTTGGAGCTTCTATAGTCACAATTGTCACTCCTCTAATGGCTTACAAACACCAAATAACAAGGAGGATGATTTGGGAGAGAGGAAAGGGGAGGAAATTGGCCAGGGTTCTCTTACTTTAGATGAAGTGCCGATTTCCCTTTGCCATAGGGTCTATTTATACTTGTAGACTCCTTAAGGGTTACAACCTAAACCCTAATTGGATAATCTTCTCTTAAGGCTATCCAAATCCATTCCTTAGATAAGCAATGGACGATTCAAGCTATCCTTTAGCTTCTAGAATCCGTCCAATCCATATCTATATGGATTTACAGTCTAAAGTTTAACTATCAAACAATTGACAGTTTATACCCTCTTATTTAATTAATCTCTTTAAGTCACCAAATTAATTCCAATTAATTCTATGACTTATATTAATCAAATAACAATATATTATTCTTTATATTATTCTCATAATATACTAATAATATTTACTCTCTCTTAATAAATCATCCTATCAAGTTGCTATGGTGAAGGCAACCCAAAAGGACCATGCACAACCGGGTCAATTACTTGCCTAATATAGTTGCAGCCTTAGACACTATTCCAACAATTTATTCATTTGCACATATTTTTTTTTGTTTGTTTTTTAATATATATTTATTTCTTGTCGATGATTATAATCGTTCTTTATTAATTTTTATTAAAAGTGTATGTGGTTAATGAGTTAAGCACGTTGTTGACAATAATACAAAAAATTTCTTTGATTTCTTGTAGATGGGTCGAGTAAATACAGATGACCTAAATGATTGTAATGACAAAGGATGAATGAACATCTTTAACAACTTGGAAGGAATAGAAATGTATTTTATTCAACAGGTAAGGGTTCCTTCTTTTTTTTCTTCTTGTTTGATTTGGCAGCGACAGTAAAGGGAGTGACGGGAAGGAAGCCTTCAATCCACCTTGGGCTACGATGAACTCAACAGTACCGATTCACTCTTGATGTCGTTGTAGTCGATCGACAATAAAAAACAGATCATGAAGGGGGGTGCATGAATGGTTGTATTTATTTATGAATAACATGTGTATTCATTTATGAATAACATTGTAGTTATGTGTGAATAATTGTATTCATTTATTAATACTTTAATAGTAGTGTATTAATGTGAATGAGTATATTTATTTATGATTAGATGTATTCATTTGTGAATTACAATATATTCATGTGTGAATGATTGTATTTATTTATGAATAGTAGTGTATTCATTTGAATGGGTATACTTATTTATGATTAGACGTATTCATTTTATGAAGAAATGATAATTTTTACACTATTTTTATTTTCAATTGATGAAAAATGCATTGAATTTTTTGGGATTAGATTTCTATTCATTTTTAAAAAAAAAACAAAAACATGAAATAGTAGAAAATAATAATTTTTTAAAAATTTTCTTTTCAAATTTAAAATAAAAAGAAATATTAATTTTTTTAGGTAATTTTTTGAAACGGTCATAAATTATTTTTGTGAAAAATCATAAGAAAAATATATTTATATATATTTCATTAACTAAAAGGAAATATTAATTTTTTTAGGTAATTAAAATCATTATCCCTAGATTTTATGAAATCATTAATTAATATTTATATAAAGTTACTAATATACCCTTATAAAATGATTGGTCCAGAATTATTCTCGCGTTCTCAACCTTTTATGTATTCTCATTTGATCATCTCCATATATATATATATATATATATATATATATATATATATATATATATATATATGTGTGTGTGTGTGTGTGTGTGTGTGAAATTCTGTAGTGTGACACACTAAAAACCCGTGCAAATGTTCTTTGTATAAAAAATGTCAGTATACAATGATGATAAAGTAGAGTGTGTGTCTGAATAAAGGTTTTGAAAACGCAAAACATCTGCAAGTAAAGAAGGGCGAGGATCAGCAAGTAAAAAACATGATTAAATACAGAAAAGAGAGACAAATAGAAGTAAGTCGAGAATAGAAACTAACTAGGTGAAATGGTCAACAATATATAGGGTGTCTTCGACAAAACTAACTAGTAGCGGATAGCTTGTAGCTAATAGCGTTTTGTTAAATGTTACATAAAGTAGCTTTTGGATTTTGAACGTTTTGTTTAAACTAAGGTGCTGTTTGTTTTTCTATAAAAATCTCTTCAAACCACTTATTGCTGCGCGGCGCAGCACACGCGCAGCACTTTCCCTCTCGCAGCAGTTTGTTTTTTGAAAGACTTCAGACTACAAAACCTCTGCGCGTGTGCTGCATGGCGCAGCACTTGACTTGCCTCTTCTAACCTCTTCAGCTTTTATTTTTTCTAAATGTTTTTTTAAGATTTTTTGTATAACTTTTTTTTTATTATTATTTTTTTAAACTTTGATTTTCTTAAATTTTTATTTACAGATGTGATACAATTTATTTTTATAATTTCCACGATTTTTTTAATTTTTTTTACCGTTTTATTAATAATATTTTCAATTTCAGTTATATCTTTTTTAATGTGTGTAATTTTTTACGAACTTTGTAGACAACGTTTGCAATATTTTCTTAATTTTTTTATTATTTTCTTTTTTAATGTTTTTTAAAATTAGTTTTTTTTTTCTAGAATAAAACTATTAGCTTCTTTTACATTTTTTTAAGTTTTTATTTTTAAAAAAAGTTTTATATTTTTGTTTTTTTACATGTTCTTGTTATTATTATTTCAATGTTTAAAACTAGAATTATTAAGTTTCAGTGTTGAGAACTATTTTCAGTTTATAAAATTAGTTTATTTAAATTTTAGTTTACTGCAGCAGTCTGCAGATGTTAAAAAACAAACATGTTTTTTATTATAGGCTGTAGTCGTTTGTTCCACCTCTTCTGCTACAGAGGATTGCAGAGGTGGTCTGCAGACTTCATGAATTTCCTCTTCGAAAAAACAAATAGCACCTAAATGTTAAAAGCTTATGGTGTCAAACGATATTTTTTGTTTAAAACAAAATGTTTTGTTAGACTCTAAAAGTTAGAAGCTCACAAAAACTCTATGCCGAACACAGATATAAAAATAGAAGTCATGGCCCAGACATGTAAATAATAGAGAGTGACAAAGATCAACACGAAAATCATGAATAAATACAAAAAAAAAATACCGAAACAAATACAATTAACCAAAGAATAGGTACAAGATGGGTAAACACATTGCCGACATCACATAAAAAAACAGTATTTCAACTTCTTACAAAGTACAATATGTATCGAATGAATTTTGGTATTTTTATCATATTGACAAAATGACTAGATAAAATCAAAAAGTTCTATTAAAAAATTGACACCTTTTGAAACGCAAGATAATCAATTATAAAAATAATAGTAATAAACTTTTAGGACTCAAAATTGGCGCGTGTAATTCACGAAGTTTCTCCTGTAATTAAATTGCGAGCGGTTCTAAAATAGCCGAATGTCCACGTCATCGTTCCAACATATGTGAGCGGATAAAGCCGCGTTGCTTCTCATTTTACACAAACCAATTCCGCGAATTCTTCTCCAAAACCCACCGGTACAACCGCCGTTAACCACCGTCAACCACCATATCTACTTCTTTCCCATGGGTGCTAATTCATCACTACTAAGTCCCGACAGTTCAGATGGGTCTAACCATCCATCAAAGCTCAAGCTCGGCGACATCCCGGAATCCTGTGTTGCTCTGGTCTTATCATACTTAGATCCGCCGGAGATTTGCAAATTGGCGAGACTCAATCGAGCATTCAGAGCTGCTTCCTCTGCCGATTTCATCTGGGACGCTAAATTGCCCTCCAATTATCATCATCTGGTCGACGACTACCTAATTAAAAACCCTACCAAATTGGGGAAAAACGAAATTTATGCTCGCTTATCCCGACCGGTTCCTTTCGACAGCGGAAACAAGGTTCGATTTCTCTGATCCTTTTTCACTTGTACAAAATTCAACTCTAGACTAGTCAAAATCCGTCGCGATTTCGACGCCATAACTTCGAGTTGTTGGTTTTTGAATTAGTTTTGTTGAGTGGATGTTCATGGAAAAGTCAACCTTGTAATTGTTTCTAATTTAGGGGTTTTCGTTACAGGAATTCTGGTTGGACAAAAGAACAGGAGGCCTATGTTTGTCGATTTCTTCCAAGGCATTGGCCATCACCGGAATTGATGACCGGAGATACTGGAATTATATTCCCACAGATGAATCAAGGTAAATTTGATTGTGATTGGTGTGAATTTTTTGTGTTTTGGTATCTTCCATTAACGACTTATACCTTCCATATACCAGATTTCACACGATTGCATACCTGCAACAAATTTGGTGGCTAGAGGTAGAAGGAGACATGGAGTTCCAGTTTCCGGCAGGGACATACTCGTTGTTGTTCAAACTCCGACTCGGGAGGTTCACGAAAAAACCGGGCCGTAGGGTGGCTACCCACGGCGGCCATGAGAGCGTCCATGGGTGGGACATAAAACCGGTTCAGTTCCAGCTCACAACCCCCGATGGTCAACAGGCCATTTCCAAACGTTTCTTGGAAAACACCGGGAATTGGGAGTACCACCACGTCGGAGATTTTGTTGTTGATGATCCAAATACGCCCACAAAGATAAAGTTTTCATTGACTCAAATCGATTGCACACACACAAAAGGTGGTTTATCCATTGATTCGGTTCTCATATGCCCTAGTGACTTGGTTAAAAGTTTTAGAGCTATATTATAGCCACAATGCTCCCCTCCCTTTTTCTATTATGAATCGGCCGAGACACAGACACTGTATAAATAAATCAGACATAAGAGTCCAGTACCTACAAAATGGCCAATTCACATTGGAATTGAAATTCTTGTTAGACATGATTGTAATGTCTTAATGGTCGGTTTTGAACACATTTTTGGTGATTTTTAGAGCTTAGGGAGAAATTGTTATTAGTTTGTTTTTTTAGAGTTAAATTGGGTAGAACGATTGTAAATGTGTCACAATAGTGTCAATTTGATGTTGTAAACATTGTATAGTTCTTGTCGACTATTTTTGTAATCAGAAAAGACAGTGAGGTGATACGTGTTCTTTTTCTTTTGTCGGAATCATCCTATATTTAATTCCTCCACAATGATCGATCGTATATAAATTCTCTTCTTTGAAAAGACCTTACAAGACAAAAATTTATTGTTTATATCATAATCGACTTTTAAAGTTAGGTAACAACGGAATTACGTTTTGACCATAATAGTAACGAATTTAACTGGTTTAGGCAATGTGCAATATTTTGGCGTTTGGTTTTTGGTTGAGTGTGACTTGTCAACTATGTATACTGAATTGAACATTTTATTTGGAAATACATACAAAGATTTAATTTTTCTGTCAAACATTCTCCTAAAATAACCATCATTTTTAACCAAACTAAAACTCGAATCCAAATTAATTAAATCGTTAATTTAGTACTTAGAATCATCGAACCAATACTGAATAGAAATCAAGAACCCCAAACCAAGAGACAAGAGGAATTTACGGAATTTACGTATACATTGATCATCCAAAAAACCTACATGGATCATTCAAACAACCCAACTCGTTGAGCCCAATCCTGGGTTTCATGTTAGTAAATGCGCATGGTTGAAAAAAATGTCAAACATTAATGTAATGTAAAATCCCAATGATTAGTTTGTAATCTTTGACAAATCACAATGATTAGTTTATGATCTTTTGACAAATAAAACTCAGATCTTCTAGTATTTTGAGATCAAAACAACCAGATTTTCATAAGTTAATAAAGAATCATCGCTACACATTATATTTATTTTTAAATTAATCAGATTGTAAGAACTAATTATCTAACTATATATGTCAAACAACATGAAAATCACCTTGCACACACCTAACACCCTATTAATCTACACACAGTGCTAAACGTTGTTGTGTCTATTTTAACATATGGAAGTTGTTTATTTGTAAACTTAGATTTTACACAATTCTCTCATTTATCAAAATCTTTGTTGTCATATTTTAAGATTCGTTTTCTTTGCATTTCTAGATTATTTTCACATTTGTGTGTGATAAACATGCATGCCGTAAAAAAATTAAACAAACAGAAAAACCATAAAATGTTATTACATTTGAATTTCCAACCATTAACATTATTACTATCAAAAGTAAACGCTAGGCTACAAACATCCTTCATTACACCCGACCTATCATCATCACTAAGACATACCCCCACAATTGTTCGTCTTCTCAACATAAATAATGCCTCTAGTGATATCGATCCTCCCAAACTCCATCTTGAAAACTATTTTATCAAACTTGTCCATAAAACACAAACCCGTTGATATAACTAGAACATGAAGAACATCTCAAAGGGTAACCCCTGGACCACGCCTGAATTATTTCAGGTTCATGTCACTTCTTACAAGTACTTCAGCTCGGTGGTCGGCCACACAAACCACAACTGTCTCTCTGGTGATGCAATATGATAAGTGCGGGAAGGGCCGACCCAAGGGATGTTCAGAAGGTGCCCATGAACAAGGCCCACTGAAATCTAGGCCCAAAAATTTTACCAGATTTTATATTAGCATGAATTTTTTTGGGCTCAAATGCTCAAATAGGTTAGCGAGAAAGGAAACGATACATAGACAAACGCATGTCCTTAAGAGAGAAGTATGAATCATATTTCTTCTGGGAAAAAGAGATGACGTTTTGGTTCCTTCATCCTCGTTGTGAAGAAATCTTAATTGGTGCTCGACCAATTAACAATTGTTGATTGCTATTGGAAGTCACCAAGTCAGCAACGATTTTATTGATCTTTTCTTCTGTGCTTATATCTTGAACCCAAAAAACTTATTCAAAAGAAATCCATCAATACTCATTCAACCGATTCATGCTTTTTTCTCCCTACTTCTTTTTTCATAGATCACAAGAAAATCACTCAATAATCATAACTCATTCAACATTCACCTACAACAATATTCTTTTTGATGGGTTTTATAGGTTATAATTAAAAAATGTGGCGTAAAAATTTAACCCTCAAGTTCACATACAACCTATTTGGATCTAAGTTTTCTCTATTGATATCAATAACCTCTAAACATCAAGAACCCTAAGGGAACTCTGTAATAATTGAAATTTAGGGTTTACATACCTCTTGATTATTGTAGCAAATAATCACACCAATATCCTTCTTGAAAACCTTGGAAAGCAAGCACCAGAAATCTCGTGCCTCTGATGGCTCACACCCAAAAACACTAAAAACCTTGGAATGAAGAGGAGAGAGAGGATGTAACGCCCCGATTCTCAGGTATTGTTTAAATAAGATTTATTGGGTTAAGCCCTACTCGACGAGTTGGTTGACCTACTCGTCGAGTAGCAGCGGGGTGGGATCGCGTGTTTAGTGACCTACTCGACGAGTCCATATTGGGACTCGGCGAGTAGGAGCTGGCAGATGAAACCCTAAATCCCGGGGTTTGCACCTCTATTTAAAGGAGCCTCAGCCTCCTTGGGCCTCTTTGCAGTCTTTGAGAGCCCCTTAAAACCCTAATACGTGTGTGTGTGTGTGCCAATTGTGTGTTTGAAGCTTGAAAAGAGGAACTTTGGAGGGAGAAGGCTTGGAGGAGAAGGAGATTAGAGCAAGAAGGGTGTGGGAATCGACTCTTATCTCAGTTATCATCTTCTGGAGGTAACCACATCGCCTTTTTCCTTGTGAATCTCTTCTATTGGTTGAGTTTTAGGGTTTTTGGTGAGATAATAAGTTGGAAAGATGAGCTATGGGCTAGATCTGAGGTTGTAACTTTAGATCTGGACCCTCCTTGGATTCTAGAAGCATAAAGTTACAGTTTTGGTCATGATTAAGGTCCCTTTTGAGCATGAAGCTCCATTAAGAACTTAAAATAGGCATTTAGAGCCTTTATAGCCATGCATGCACGTAAAGTTTGCAACTTTACGTGATAAGCATCTCCTAGAAGCTTGGATCTGTGATTTGGAGCCGCTGCATGACTCAAAACAAGTCTGTATGGAAAAAGGACTGAATGGACTTGGCGAGTCACATGAAGATGGTCGTGAACTCGACGAGTTGGATGAACAACTCGGGGAGTCCGATGAAGATTACCATAAGACTTGACAAGTTGAAGAACAACTCGGCGAGTCGGATGAGTTTTCCCTAGGATATGTATGCATGTGAATCCGTCGAGTTGCAAGGAGGGAACTCGGCAGGTGGCCTTAAAGTTCGAACGAGAATCGAAGGAACTCGACGAGTCACCCCGATGACTCGGCGAGTTGGAATGTACTTCAAGGAACTCGTCAGGTAGCCGAGGGTACTTGGCGAGTTGGGGTCAACATGGGTTGTTGACCTTGACTGAGGACTTTGACTTTGACCAGGATTTGACTGGTGGGTTATGGAGTACCTTATAAGGTTAAGGACTTATGAGTATATTGTACTATGATCATAGGTGGTGGAGCCTGTGTCAAGTGATCCGAGAGTTGGAGTTTATCTTCCGAGTCGACATCTGCAAGGTGAGTTATCCTCACTATATCGATAGGGTCTACGGCACCAAGGCCGGCCCTATAGTTGTTATTGTTATCGTATGCTACATGTGGTTATGATCTGTTAGATCGAAATCAGGGTAGACAGTATGTTATGCTCTTATGATCCGTAAGGATTGGTATGTTAGTGACCTGCTAGGTCGGTACTCTAGTTACGAGAGAATTCTATGATTGATGATCAGTGTGATAGATATGTTTCATGTTTGTATATGCCAATATATGATAGTTATGCGTACATGGTTATTTGCTTGTTGGTGGTCCGGGGAGACTGCAGGCCCACGAGGCGGACCAGTCATGCCGAAGGCTCGGGATAGATTCAGATAGACTGTAGGCCCAGTAGGGCGGTCCAGTCAGGCCGATGGCCAATATGCATGTTGATTGATTGATTGTTACTGATATGGCATGGTCAGTGTGGTAGTGGTATTTCGGGGGTAGCTCACTAAGCCCTCGGGCTTACAGTTTCAGTTTATTGTTTCAAGTATTCCAGGAGATCATGGCAAGGCGAATGCGTGACTGTACCGCTCCTCATCCTTATGTTATGATTTTGGGACACTCTGATGGATATTGATTTCAAAACATTTTTGTAAACAATGCTATTTGATTTTTATTTACAGAGGAAGAAGAAGGAAATTTCATTCCTAATACTCTTAGAAATGTCATGAACGAAAATTGATGGCTGTGGGGGTCCTATTTATAGTTTAGGTAACTTGCAAGCAAAGTAGAATCTGAATTGATTAAATAATATATTTAATCCTACTTCAAATCCTTTTCATTTATGCAACTAGGAGGCTTCTGGAAACCCTAGAAAGACTCCCAATTCCGCTCACCCCTTGGACGATTCTAGAATTGCTTCTTTTGTTCAATTACAATTCACCCCTTGCACCTTTAATTAACTCCAATTAACCCAAAATTAATTCCAGATTAATTTTGATTATTAATTAATTAATTCTAATTGATTTCTTATTAATTTATTAACCATATAAATTAACAAGTCAATGATTTAACTATTGATCACATGTTAACAAATTAACATATCAATTATCTATTCCCAATTTAATATATTAATCACATAATATGTTAACAAAAAATTTCTCTTACTCTCTCTCCTAATGTCATTTCTAGCTATTTTTGGATATGAGGGCAATCGAAAAGTACTATGTTTTTTTAATTCAAGTATATACCAATTTAGTTATTGGCTTAGACACCTAATCCAACAGCCTCCCACTTGGATAGGTCTATAACTACAATTGCAAGTATAGCTATTGAAGTAACTAGCAAAGAGTGCATTCCAAAGCCACTGCCGAACTCTGACTAAATCAGAAATTGACCTTGTAGACCTCTCATACCTGGAGAGCCTCCCATACCCGGAGACCCTCTCACACTCAGAGACCCCCCCCCCCCCATACATGTAAATCTCTCATACCCGGAATACCTCACACACCCAGAGACCCTCTCCAAAATATGAAAAAGAAAAGCCTGCTTAAGTAGCTAAAGTCCTCTGATACCCGGATACCCTCTCATACCCGCAGACCTCTCATACCCGGAGACCCGCTCATACACGCAAAACTCTCATACCCACAAGCCTATCATACCCGGAGAGCCTTTCATACCTGGAGAGCCTCTCATACCTGTAGACCTCTCATACCCAGAGACCATCTCATACGCGCAAACCTCTCATACCCGGAGACCCTCTCATACCCAGATAGCCTCTCATAACTTGCAGACCTCTCATACCCGGAGATCCTATCATACCCGGAGAGCCTTTCATACCCGGAGACCCTCTCATAACCGCAGACCTCTCATACCCGGAGAGCCTCTGATACGCTCAAACCTCTCATACCAGGAGAGCCTCTCATACCCGAAGATCCTCTCAAACCCAGGGAGCCTCTCATACTTAGAGAGCCTCTCATACCCGGAGAGCCTCTCAGACCCACATACCTCTCATACACGGACACCCTTTCATATACGCAAACCTCTCATACACGAAGAGCCTCTCATGCCCATAAAGCCTCTCATACCCGAAGAGCCTCACATACCCGCATACCTCTCATACCCAGAGACCCTCTCATACGTGCAAACCTCTCATACACGGAGAGCCTTTCATACCCAGAGAGCCTCTCATAACCGGCAGAGCACTCATACCTGGAGAACCTCTCATTCCCGTAGACCTACTTATACCCGCAGACCTCTCATACCCGGAGACCCTCTCATACGCGTAAACCTTTCATACTCGGAGAGCCTCTCATACCTAGAGACACTCTCAAAAATATGACAAAGAAAAACCTGCCCGAGGAGCTAAAAGCCTCTCATACCCGGTGACACTTACATACCCGCAGACCTCTTATACCCAGAGACCCTCTCTTAAATCTGACAAAGAAAAGCCTGCCCGAGGATCTAAAAGCCTCTCATACCCGAAGACCCTCTCAAACGCACAAACCTCTCATACCTACAGACCACTCATACCCGGAGAACCATTCATACCCAGAGAGCCTCGCATACCCGAAGACCCTCTCATACGCGCAAGCCTCTCATACCCGGAGAGCCTCTCATAACCCGCAAACCTCTCATACCTGGAGAGCCTCTCATGCCCATAAACCTCTCATATGCTCAAACCTCTCATGCCCAGAGAGCCTCTCATAACCCGCAAACCTCTCATACCTACAGAGCCTCTCATACCCGGAGTGCCTCTCATACCCGAAGACCCTCTCATACCTGCAAACCTCTCATACACAAAGACCCTCTAATACCCGATGATAGTTTCATTTTATTTACTTATTTTTATAGTTTATTTTAGCAAATTTCATCCATAATTTAGTTAATTTCTATTCATATTTTCCTTTTTGTTATTTTATGACCATTTCGGGTACTTTCTAGTTTTCTGAGCATTATTGCAGATTTTTTTGGAGACTAGCGGAGCGGGATTTTTAGGAGCCAATTGGACTTTAAGGGCAATGGGCATTTCTAGCTTGATGGCTATGGAGGTGATTCATGGAGTGGGCTTGTCAATTTCTTGAAGGCTTGGAAGATTTGAAGTTAAAATTAGCAAGGCGCGAGAGAATTTTTGAGTGTGCGGAGATCGATGTTCGGGAGTTTGCAGAAGCTATGAGTGATTTGGAGAGGCAAATTGGGCTCAAATTGAAGAAATCTTGAAGAAAAATGGTCTAGGAGCTTACTGGACTCGAACAGGGCCAAGTGGAATATGCTATGGAGGCCCAAGCCTCAAAGTGCCCACAATTTGACACCACCCGCGCAACCCACCTGCGCAACAGCGCGCGGGTCGCGCAAGGCCCTGTAGGGGTAATTTTGGAAATCCATTTGGAAGCCTATTTGAGGAAGGTTGGTGCCCATCTTTTGGGGACTCTTGGACATCCGATTTATGATCATTCTCTCTGGAGTGTTAAAGACTTTTGAAGGCCAAGAACACCTCAAGAACATCATCTTTTCATCTCTTGATTCTTGCTAAATGTTTGGTACAATCTTTTCTAACTTTGTTTCTTTGAGTTTAGCCATGCTTGGCTAAAATAAAATTGGTTAGACTTTTTTTGAGTCCTTTGAACTTTTGTAGAATGTTGAAGAATCCATGAACTTTTTCTTAAATCTTTATGGGAATGTTTTGTGTTTTAACATATTATGACTACTTGTATGTTTTTATTCATGAGTTTAAATGTGTTTGTGGTGATTAGTTGGCTAATTTCTTGATTAAGTAAAGAATCCTCAAATTAGCAAGCAACACATGATCTTTGTGTTGTTTTTGCTTCACACAATAATAAAAACATTTCCTCCAACACGGTAGTGAAAGCATTTGACTCCTTTTGGATTTGGTGACTTTTTGGTTCTTAATGCTAGTTGACTTTCACTAATTACATGTTTAATGGAAATTGTGACTTTGACTAAGGAAATTGTTATGAGCTTCTCTAACCATTTTAACAAATAAGAAAAGTCTATGTAATCTCAATCTTCTTGGATTACTATAGCCAAATTAAGGTTTTAATCAAGTATTGCACTATTGGATTCTAATGATATGTTCATCAAAAGTCAAAGTGAGAAAACCTTAAGCCAACCATCATTCCCTTATTGATTTTACATCAAACTCTTGTTTTAGTTAAATTTTCCAATTAAATCTTAGTTTAGTTTTAGTTTATTTCAAGAATTTCGAAAGACCAAAACCCCCCATTTTTATTTTTATTGTTATTTAACAAGTATTTTTACAAAAAGATTTTCATAAAGTTATAAAATTGAACCAATCTCCGTGGATTCGATCCCTTTACTACTATACACTATTTTAGTGTGTAATATTTAGGGTTATTAATTTTGTTGGCCTCGACTACCACCACCCGAAAATATTTCATACCTAGAGAGCCTCTCATATGCGCATACCTCTCATACCAGAGAGCCTCTAGTAACCCGTAGACCTTTCATACCCGGAGAGCCTCTCATACCCGGAAAGCCTCTCATACCCGCATACCTCTCATACTCGAAGACCCTCTCATACGTCTCAACCTCTCATACTCGGAGACCCTCTCATACTGGAGAGTCTGGCATAACCTACAGTCCTCTCATAGCTGGAGAGCCTCTCATACCTGGAGACCCTCTCATACCAACAAACCTCTCATACCCAGAGACCCTATCATACACGTAAACCTCTCATACCTAGAAGACCTCTCATACCCAGAGACCCTCTCCAAAATCTAAAAAAGAAAAGCCTACTCGAGGAGCTAAAAGCCTCTCATACCCAAAGACCCTGTCATACCCGGAGACTACCTCATACGCATAAAACCCTCATACCTACAAACCTCTCATAACTGGAGAGCCTTTCATACCTAGGGTTGTTCATTATTCGGATAAAACCGAATTATCCAATTGGTTAATTTGGATTGGACTATTTGGTTTAGGTATTTGGATTTTTGGATTGGTTTTCAACAAAACCGAATTATTATTTTGGATTTCGAATTGGTTTGGGTTTATAAAATCATAACCGAATAGTCCAAAAAAATCAAATAAATATTTATAATTTATCTATTTATAATATATATCTATAGTTATTTATTAATTTTGTAATTTACTTTTTCAAATATGTTCAAAACGTTTCACCCGATACAAAAAAACATTAATATGCATTTTCTCTCAAAAGTTTTCTGTCTATAATATTTAACTATAATATACCTTCTTATTAGTTGTTTATAAATTTCAAATCACAACTAAATAATTTGTTTTTGCTTCTTATGTAAAGTTGGGTAATATTAGAATTATATGTCGTTTTAAAATGTTTCGGTTTTTGTAAACCGAATTATAAAAACCGATCTAACCGAATTGTAATTGGTTCGGATCGGATCGGATTTGAATTTAGTTTGGACTATTCAGATCCATGTTTTGAAAACCGAAATCAATTTGGATTCACTTGATTGGATTGGATCAAAATGATCCATCCAAAGGAACACCCCTATTCATACCCGGAGAGCCTCTCATACCCACATACCTCTCATACCCGGAGACCCTCTCAAACGCGTAAACCTCTCATACCCGCAGACCCTCTGATACCCAGATAGCCTCTCATAATCTGTAGATCTCTCATACCCGGAGAGCCTCTCATACCTAGAGTGCCTTTTATACCCAGAGACCCTCTCACACCCGCAAACCTCTCATACTCGAAGAGCCTCTCATACCCAGAGAGCCTCTCAAACCCAGGGAGCCTATCATACTCGAAGAGCCCCCATACTCGGAGAGCCTCTTATATCCACACAACTCTCATACCCAGAGACCCTCTCATACGTCCAAACCTCTCATACACGAAGAGCCTCTCATACCAAGAAAGCCTCTCATAACCCGCAGACATCTCATACCCGGAGACACTCTCATACCCGTAGATCTCTCATACCTGGGGACCCTCTCATACATGTAAACCTGTCATACCCAGAGAGCCTCTCATACTCGGAAGACCTCTCATGCCCGGAGACCCTCTCAAAAATCTTACATAGCAAAAACTTCCCGAGGAGTTAAAATCCTCTCATACCCAGAGAGCCTATCATACCCGGTGACCCTCTCATACCCGTAGACCTCTCATACCCGGAGACCCACTACAAAATATGAAAATGAAAAGCCTGCCCGAGGAACTAAAAGCCTCTCATACCCGGAAAGCCTCTCTTACCCACAAACCTCTCATGTCCGAAGACCCTCTCAAATGCGTAAACCTCTCATACCTGGAGAACGTCTCATACCCAGAAGACCTCTCATACCCAGAGACGCTCACCAAAATTTGACAAAGAAAAGCCTGCTCGAGGAGCTAAAAGCCTCTCATACCCGGAGACCCTCTCATACCCGCATACCTCTCATACCCGGAGACCCCTTCATACGCAAAAAACTCTCATACCCGCAGACCTCTCATACCCGTAGAGCCTTTCATACTCGGAGAGCCTCTCATACCCGCATACCTCTCATAGCTGGAGACCCTCTCATACGTGCAAACCTCTCATACCCAAAGAGCCTCTCATAACCCACAGACCTCACATACCCAGAGAGCCTCTCATACCTGAAGATCCTCTTATACTCGGGGATCCTATCATATATTCATACCCAGAGAGCCTCTCATATCCATATACCTCTCATACTTGGATACCCTCTCATACGCGCAAACATTTCATACCCGGAGACCACTCAAACCCAAGGAGCCTGCCCGAGGAGATAAAAGCCTTCATGAGGAGCTAAAAGCCTGTCTGAGGAGCTAAACGCCTCATATACCTGGAAAGTCTCTCATACCAGGAGAGCCTCACATACCCGGAGACCCTCTCATAACCGCAAAACTCTCATACTCGAAGACCCTCTCATACACGCAAACCTCTCATACATAGAGTGTAACGCCCGTAGATCCGGGCTAGTCAATTTAGAGATAATAGGGGTCAAAAACGACTTTTTGACAAAAGATTATTTAGAATAAATAATATTAACCAAGTTGTAGAATATGTCTCAAAGGTTTCGTACATATAAAGAGCGCCAAAATTCGAATTATAACGAAGAAGTTATGACCCGTCGAAGTTTAGCGACAGAACCGGCACGACACCGCGAATACGTAAATAGTGAATTTATGATAGAGCGACTTTTAGCATTAGTAATCTAAATGAAATTCGTAGAATATGTTAACCTGAGAACGTCCATCAAAAGAACGCCCAAATCTGACTTCGTATGAGGAAGTTATGATTTTTCGAAGTTTCGGCTTAGCGCTGTACAACCTGAAGTTCAAGTATTAGATCGAACGGTTTTTAGCCGACACAACCTAAACGAGAATCGAAGATCTCATTATTAGTAGCGTAACAATAAAAAGACAGACGAAAATGGACATCGGATGAAGATGTTATGAGATTTTAACGGAACAATCCTGTCCCGGTCTGTTAAAAATGTAACTTTAAAAATAAAGTTAAAATTAGCCGATGGAGTCTAAACGAAATTTGTAGAGTACGTCTCCACCTACGCGTGGATATAAATAACGTCAAAAACAGAGTTCGTATGAACGATTTACAAATTATAATAGCATATTTACGTATTAAAATAAAGTATAAATCATATATACATACACATATATATACGTATGTATATATCATCAGAAATGTATCGACGATGCGGTCATTATAAGACTAATGTTGAGTTCTTTCGACATTAGTTTAGTACAAATATCATTAAATCTATTTAAAATAGTATTATAAAGGGGTGTTTAGTTGTTTATATAACTATAAGATCATTAAGTAATTATGGAGGGTAGTTTTTGTAAATTCAATTACTATAAATAAGAGGCTTGGGCTCTCATATTTCTTGCACCATTCTCTTGATTCAAGAGTCTTTCTCTCCTTATCCCCCGAGCATTTCGGTCTCCCGTGATTCAACTTCTCTTTCTGTAGGTTTAGTATAGTAAGGTGAACGCTGAAGCGCTGCACGAATCTTTCTTAGAAAGATTCAGCGACGAATTTCTGCCCCTGCAGAGCCCGACTCTTAGCTAAAATCTCTTTGTAAGTAAGTTATGTTTACCCTATTTTAAATATAGTTTATATTTAAAATTAGTATTGTTATTATAAATTTATAATAAATATTTAAGTTATTATTATGACTTATATAAGTTTTGTTATAATATCTTTTTAACTACTCACGGTACAGGGAATCTGGTTGAAAGGGCCGCATAGGGTTGTTGGATTTCAGAAATGCTATACGCCAAAATGTTCCTACCCTCCGATTTTTTATGTCTAGCCCCTGTCTGTACATAGTGGTTGGAAAATAGTGTTTAAACGCTTATATAATAATAATAATAATAATAATAATAATAATAATAATAATAATAATAATAATAATAATAATAATAATAATAATAATAAGATAATAATTAGTCACGGTAAATATTAGACTAAAATCCAGTGGTAATAATATTAGGTTTCGTCGAAGGAAATTATTTTAAAGTAAACGAAGCGTTGTCCGAGTACCGAGTCACCACCTTCTCAGGTGAGTGCATAGTTACTTTCATCTTACACATAGATATGAAGTATTTTATATAAACTACGTGCTATGTGTGCATATTATCTGAATACTTGTTGTCTATGCTGGATGAACGTTTTTTATACATGTTTTAAATGATTTGAACTGTATACATATTTTAAATATACAGGTATGTTGGGTATGAGATGGTTAGATGAATGATGAGAGATAAAAGATGATGTGAGTAAACATTGGCAGCTATAGACTTAGTGCCTAACAAATAACATCGGCAGCTATGGACTTAGTGCCTATTGGACAAACACTGGTAGCTATGGACTTAGTACCTGTTAGGAATTGGTAGCTATGGACTTAGTACCTATTAGATAAACACTGGTAGCTATGGATTTAGTACCCAGCAACTATGGAATTAGTGCTTTACGAACGAGCATTGACAGCTATGGATTTAGTGTCAGTCCTATAACTCTGGAAGCAAAGGACTTCAGAATGAACGAATGCAGGATAGATGACTCTTAGGATAGATCCTTAAGAGTAAAGAAGATGATGGGGATGGGTAATTGGGTAATTGGGTCGATTGTTTGATTGTTTAAACATAATAATTATATTATTGCGGGATGAAAACCCTATGTACTCACCAGGTTTCCCAACCTGACCCACTCAGTTTATTTATATTACAGGTGTTGAGATGAAGTCACATTACACTAAGAGATTAAAAAGATGTAGATCACTAGTGTAAATAAATGTAAGTTCTGTTTATACTTATGTTTCTGTATTGACGATGACATCCCAAATGTTTTAAAACGAATTAAAAATACTTTTCTTTAGAAATGCTTTGATAATGTATTTATCATGTTTTACTGGGAACAAATTCCGCAACATTTTTATTAAAAGAGGCACTCTGATTTTTATAAAGCATAAACAAAATCGGTCTTTTCTGGCCGTGAAAATGGGGATGTCACACAGAGAGCCTCTCATACCCGGAAAGCCTCTCATACCTGGAGAGCCTCACATACCCGCAAACCTCTCATACCTAGAGACCCTCTCATACGCGTAAACCTCTCATAACCGAAGAGCCTTTCATACCCGGAGAGCCTCTCATAACCCGCATACATCTCATACCCAGAGAGCCTCTTGTACTCGGAGACCCGCTCATACCTGCATATCTCTTATACCCGGAGACCCTCTCATACGTGTAAACCTCTCATATCCGGAGAGCCTCTCATACTCGGAAGACCTCGCATACTCGGAGACCCTCTCAAAAACCTGACAAAGAAAAGCCTACTCGAGGAGCTAAAAGCCTTTCATACCCGGAGACCCTCTCATTCCCGCATACCCTCTCATATGCACAAACCTCTCATACCCGGAGAGCCTCTCATAACCCGCACACCTCTCATACTCAGTGAACCTATCATACTTGGAGACCCTCTCATACCCGCAGACCTATCATACCTGGAGACCTTCTCATACACGCAAACCTCTCATACCCGGAGAGCCTCTCATACCGGCAAAGCCTCTCATAACCGGACAACCTCTCATATCCGTAGACCTCTCATACCCGGAAACCCTCTCATAAGCGCAAACCTCTCATACATGGAGAGCCTATCATAACCATCATACATTTCATAGTCTGAGGAGGCTGCCCGAGGAGCTAAAAGCCTGCCCAAGGAGCTAAAAGCCTCTGATACCTGGAGACCCATTCACACTCGAAGAACCTCTCGTACCTGGAGACCCTCTCATACCCGAAGACCTCTCATACGCGAAAACCTCTCATACCCGGAGAGCCTCGCCTACCCGGAGAGCCTCTCACACCCGCAAACCTCTTATACTCGGAGACCCTCTCATACGCGCAAACCTCTCATACCCAAAGAGCCTCTCATAACCTGTAGACCTCTCATACTCGAGGAGCCTGACCGAGGGGCTAAAATCCTCTCATACCCGGAGAGCCTCTCATACCCAGAGAGCATCTCATACCCAAAGACCCTCTCATAACCGCAGACCTCTCATACCCGGAGACCCTCTCATACCCGCAGACCTCTCATACCCGGAGACCCTCTCATACATGTAAACCTCTCATACCAGAAAATCCTCTCATACCCATAGAGCCTCTCATACCCGGAGAGCCTTTAATAAATCGCAGACCTCTCATACTCTGAGGAGCCTGCATGAGGAGCTAAAAGCCTTCCCGAGGAGCTAAAAGCCTGCTCAAGGAGCTAAAAGTCTCTCATACCCGGAGAGCATCTCAGACCTGGAGACCCTCTCATTCCCGGAGACCCTCTCATATTCTCATACCTCTCATACCTGCAGACCTCTCATACGCATAAACATCTCATACTTGGAGAGCCTCTCCTACCCGGAGAGCCTCTCATACCCGCATACCTCTCATACCTGCGAAACTTCTCATTCGAGCAAACCTCTCATACCCGGAGAGCCTCTCATAATCCGCAGACCTCTCATACCCGAAGAGCGTTCCCAAGTAGCTAAAAGCCTCTAATACCCAGAGAGATTATCATACACGGAGACCCTCTCATACCCGTAAATCTCTCATACCCGGAGTGCCTCTAATACACGCAAACCTCTCATATATGAGTGTAACACTCAAAAGCAGGTATGACCTTATAGCCTTGAAGTATCTTGTTATTGGCATAAGAGACCATTAAGTACGTTGGGCATACTTAAGAGTACGCTTAACGTACTTGGTGAGGAAGAACATGGAGGAGCAGCACGTACGTTGGACTTACCAGGAGTATGATGGGTGTACGTGCCAGCATGTTCAAACCCTAAAAATCGGACTTGAGGCCTATATAAACATCCTTAACTCATTTGAACATCACCTTTGACAGCCTACTTCATCTTCAAACGTCCTTGAAAACCCTAATATCATTTGTGAGTGTAGCTTGAGCTTTAATAGTGCATTAGTGGTTCTTTTAGTGTTCATCCAAGAAGAGGAAGTTGCCAAGGAAGCTTGGAGTGTCACTTGGCTTCAAGAATCTGATTATTGTTGACCTTGAGGAGTTTCTGGAGGTATAAAGCTTGTACCTTTTCATTTTAATCACTAGATCTAGCTAGGGTTTCTAGTCTTGTCCCTTTATTTGATCTTGGACCCTTTTCTTGTGAGTTAACCAACTCCAGAGGAAGGAGATGACAGATTTGAGGTCCCTTAGTCCTTTTCCCACATAAAAATGGAGTCTTGGTGAGATTTTTGACTTCATGCATGGGTTAAGAGCTTCAAAATGGTCTTTATGAGGGTGTTGGGATCATTTGAGACATGCAAAGGCATAAAGTTGCCAACTTTATGCCTTGGGTCGTCTTAGTAGTCCTAGATCTGACTTATGGACGTAAAAGGATCGAGCATTAAGCACTTAATGGAAAAAGTGCTTAATATGTTGGTACGTCGGGTGTAGATCTGCGTACGCCACGCGTAAGTCCCCGAGCCCCAGTACGCTATGCGTACCAGGGTGGTACGCTGATCGTACGCGTTGCAGACGGGCTTGGACCTGTTTTGGGCTTTTGGGCTATTGGGCCTTACTTGGTTATTAGTCTTCGATTGCATTCTGTAAATTGTGGGTCATTTCATCTGTTATGGACATTGGATATATTGATTGGGTTTTAATGGGCCAAGAGGCCCATTAATGATACTGAACTTAGACTTTGGGCCCATTAGCAAGGAAGGGATAATTGGGCCTCATGAAGGGGTTGGAGTTTGGGTTTCTTTTGACTAAGTAAGGCCCTGACATTAATTTAGTGCTATTATTCAGCACGGGAGGTTTCAGACTGTTAGGAGAGTAGCTTTTGTATTTTAGAGGACAGAGGAGAGTCTTCTCACCATACCTATGGGTCTAAGGCACCAAGGTCGGCCTATTATGTGATTATGGTATATGTGCTAGTCATTATGTGTTTTGATATGCTATGTGGTTGTATGTTCTGCATGGAAGACCCCTGGGGGAGTCCGATGCATTGGGTGTAAGACCATGTGGGGTGGCCCATGGCATCCCTAGGTAAAGACCATGTGGGGTAGCCCATGACATTGGATGTAAGACCATGTGGGGTAGCCCATGGCATTCCCTCAGGTTTTATGTATGCATAGCTTATATGATGTGTTTGTAGCTTAATTGCTAATGGGTTATGAGTATATGATTGTGTGTGGTATGCTCGGGGGAACTCATTAAGCTTTTCAGCTTACCGTTTGTGGATTTGTTTTAGGTACTTTGGAGCCCAAGGGCAAGGGCAAGGCGTGATGATGTGGCGTGCACTATATCTCTCTTTCACTTATATGAATCGGGGACACTCTGGTGTTTTCTTTTAAATAAATTGTAATGAATGTGGATTTGAAAACAATTAAGATTGGGGCTTTATGATCTATGCAAAAATGATTGACTAATTAATATGTAATAAATTCTTTGTCAAAATTGGGTCGTTACAAGTTGGTATCAGAGCCTTGGTTTGAGGGATTCGGGCACACCATTGGGTGTTTCAGGACTCAAACTAAGGAAATGGTAAAATGGTTTAAAAAAAATAATAACATAAAAAGGGTTTTAAAAGAAACGAAAAGATGAGAGTGCAACGCACGTGATCAGTTGAGCCAAGTAAGTAGTTCCCCAATATGATTAGTTGTGTTATGCTGATGTTGAGTTGTGTTGATTATGAACTTGTTATGTGTATGTTTTTTAAATTTATATACGGTTAGAAACTTATAGCCTCAGAATGACTGGGTTAGCCTTATTTTCTATTCCTTTTTGGATGTGATCTTAGGGTAGAATCTTTTATTCGAAAGTCTATTTGATCCTTTTTGTGTATAATTTCCATGCATAAAGGCAACCTGTTGCAATTAATTTGATATATTCGAGTAGGGTGAATCTTAGGACAACCTGAGATCGTTATTGCGGTAGTTGTGGGTTATGGTTTAGTTGTGGGTCAAGTTGGAGTTAGCCGGTAGGGCAGTGGGGCAAGGTACAGGTAGGTGTGGAAGGTAGTATTGGGCCCGTATTATTGGAAGCACATGACCTGTACCCGAACCAGTGTCAGATCTGATGAATTCAACGAGGACCGGTGTGCGAAGCCCCCCCTCCCCCCCCCCCCCCCCCCCCGCTTTTTGTATATAAAATCCTGATCATTGTAACTTATAACATTCCAGTTCAGCATGGTGGTGATACGATTTGGAGCAGGAGGATCAAGATCGGGATCTGGATCTGGGGCTGGGTCAGGCGACCCCATTGATGTCTTTGATAAGAGGTTGCGCGATCTCATTGCAACCCAGGTTACCAGGGGCATCCTTGACTCTACCCTAGTCATTTTTGGGACAGTCAAGGAGGGTATTATGGAGATTATGGAGGAGAGGTTCAGGACATTTAGGGCTGAGATGGCGGCGGGTCAGTTGAGGGCCCGAACTCCCTCGTTTCGGGAGTTCAAGGCGTGTGGAGCACCAGAGTTCTTCGGGGTTAGGGACCCCATGTGACAACCCGAAATTTATTCCGTCATTTTTAAACCCTCCTTCCGTTAATAAGCCTCGCTTTATTAAACTGTCTGTTAACCTTTTGGATTGGTTAATTAATTTGGGATTTTTATAATGACTTAGTAAGGGCTAAAACAAATTAGAAACACCCTCATTAATCCCTTGAAAAGTTTTAGTTTCAACCAAGTCAAAATACGACCATTTAATCGGGTGCGGCCAAAAAGCCCCGTTTAACGTCAGTATCGGGTAGATTTCCACTGAGCCCTAACTCAAACCCCTATATAAGGGTGATTGGAGTCCATTTGAGACTTTCCACTCTCTCTCTCTACACACTCTCTCTACAACTTGTTTTCGATCCAAAAACGCCCATTCCGAGCCCCAAACTAGTAAGTAATCTATCCTAACTTGTTGTGTAGCTTAGTTAACATGCAAATTCGTGTTTAAGACATCAAATAGGGGCCAAATCATGTGTTTACGGCCCAAGAACACTCTTGGAACGTAAACACCCATAAGTGGGGTTTTGAAGCCCCAAAACCCTTCCAAATCACTCCTAGGGCTTAGATATGACTTGTGGACTTACACCTTCGAGCTTAGAACACTAAAACGTTGCATTTTGGAGAGTAAACATGATTTTACGGCCCAAGAACACTCTTGGACCGTAAACCCCTCTTCATAGGCCGTGAACACCCTTTAAGGTGTTAGAATTGCCCTCAAACACCTCCTATGGCTTGGGAAAATGTCTAGAAGCAACCCCCATTGAAGTAAAGGCATTAAACATCAATTAAACCAAGGATTTAGGAGTTTACGGCCGTAAACCCCCCTAGGATTGGTCCATGGGCCGTAAACTCCCAAAAGGAGGCCAAATGATGCCCTAACTTCTTCATTTGACTTGGAAAAATGCATAAAACTTTATTCTCTACCATTTAAGACCTCAAAACACAAAAGGAAGGGGCTAGTAGGAGCTTACGGCAGTAAACTCCATGTTTACTGCCGTAAACTCCCAAAAATGGTCCATGTGAGGCCTTAAACCCTTCATAAGCCCTAGATTTGAGCCTAGCATAATTTCACAAGTGATATAAGACCTTTTAGCATCCAAGAGCACACCACCCATGAGTTTACGGCCGTAAACTCATGGGGATATGGTCTTAGGGCTGTAAACTCTATAAAGAGTTTACTCTTGAAGAGTAAACTCCCTAACTAGACCATACACCCCCTTATTTGCAACCCAATAGCCTCCTAGCACTTGACCAAAGTGTTTTCCGCTGATTAGGATGCGTATACGTCTTTAATTAGTATTATAATTTCTAATTGTATGTAAAGATATGTCATCATATGTTAATAGGTCACTAAGTGTGTTCAAGTCTTCACTTGACACCGAGCACCCTACCGACACCTCCATCCGATCCACTTACAACAGGTGAGTTCGTACCCCTGAATTAACCTTTTAAATGTTTTTACATGCTTTTATGAGGGGGAATATAAGTTAAAACATGCTAGTTATCATATCAATCATATGTGATTAATAACCCGCATGCACAAGGATTTATCACACTTTCAGTTGTTTTACCAAGTATAATACTATAGATGGTTTTCCGAAACGTCTTTGCTTGTTAAATCTTTTCTCAAATTATTTCTCGTGCTGTATGTTTTACTTCTACACCAGTTACAGTAGTGTTTTAAACAAAGGTTTTCTTTAGTTATTTTGTGTTATCAAAGTATAAAACGTGTTTATAAACAGTTTTCAAAGCTTGTTCTACATAACGATATCAAGTCGTAAATTCTTATTTTTAAAGGTTTTCTAAAAGGTTTTACCAAAGTTTTCTTCTATACTTCTATACTTCTGTTTTGTTAAATGCATGCCTATACTTGTATAGTTATATAAATAATGTTTAAAAGACTTAGGAAAGCTAGTTGGCCCTATTTCCTTTTCCTCGTTGGGATGTGGTCTGGTGGGTATCGGATATCCGTCCGAAGGTCATTTAAACATTAATTATATATCATGTATACACGTATAGACATAAAGGTTTACATCGGCCAGTTCATTTCCCTTGGATAGCAAGGGCATCCTTCCATTCATCATTCATAAATCAGAGACACTAGTAACTATTATATGAATAGTTAGGAGGTTCTATTCACTCTTTCTAGTACGGGAATTCCACAGGAGTCAGTTCATACGCGAGTCTATATCATTTCTCCAACGCCTCTAATAGAATTCAGAATACGAGATGCATCTTCAAGAAATGGATCTCCCCGTCGTCGAGTTGGTAACCAGAGTCTCCTGTAGGGAGAGCGGGTATTGTGTGTATAGATCTATACGGGACTGACACTCCCGCACCCTGACTGCTAGCTACAGTCCACGGCCTACCAAGCCAAGGGATGACAAATGTCAATTTATTCCGACGCTTGCAGGGCGTCAAGTACTCTAGTGTCAATCAGTATGGTTACGAGTATCTCCATGTTTACCTTAGAATTCATGGCCTTAAGGTAACGAGAATCAAACACTGTATTCTTGAAACAAACCCACTTAGGATTTTCCCTTTGTTTTAGACCTTGCTAGCTGTATCTTTCATTTGATACTATCTGGGGTTTGTGTTTCTTGGTTTTAGACCTTGCTAGCTGTATCTTTCATTTGATACTGTCTGGGGTCTGTGTTTCTTTGTTTTAGACCTTGCTAGCCGTATCGTACATTGGATACCGTCTGGGGTCTGTGTTTCCTTTTGTTAGACTGAGCCAGGCGTATCATTCATTCGATGCTCTCTTGGAGTCTATGATTTCTTTTGCCTTAGTCAGCAGTATTTTCTGCTGAGGCATATGTTATTTTCCCTAATGTTTTTACTAGTGATATTCTCCTACTTTCTTTAAAGTCAAATACCGTATTTTGGTAATGATAGTATTTCAGGGAAAGCTTCTCTTTAAAACATAACACTGCCCAGGAAGGGCTTGATATCGCTTCCCCCCCTCCCCTTTGGGCAAAAGGAACATATAAACTTTGACTTATATTCTTGTACTATTTACTTATCAAATCACACACGACAATACGTTTTATAACATCAAGTTACTGATGCGTTTACGCATTATTAATGCACAACCAACTTGTAAACAACAACTCGTATATCTCAGTTTAAAGATTATATGATATTATCGTCTCATAATTACTCGTGATAAATTCCATGAAGTAATTCTATGAGCATGGGTTTAATCCAATACTTAAATCCCCATTTCAGAAGTACTCATGAACGTTGCAGCAAACCATTTCTATATCTAAACACTTAGGCAATCTACAAGCCAATTCATGACAGTCTTAATTCACTACTTACTTCCAAAGTATGATCGAATGTAGATGTTTTAAATAATCCAATTATTCGGGAAGTAAAACATGCAAAAGTGAAACACAATGATAAACAATTGACAAAGACAGTAAAAAATACTTATAAACAAATATCCATTTATTTAATCATAAAATATCAATTACATTTATTTTTTAGAAGTTTCTAAATATCTATCTAATCACTAAAATTAATATCATCCTTCAGACCAATGCTCCTTGCATGCTGAACGTGCTTAATCTTACTTGGACCCTTTGTGAGGGGATCGGCAGGATTCACTTATGATGATATGCTCTTAACGACGAGATGTCCTTCTTTTACTCGATGTCTGATGAAATGATATTTTATGTCGATATGCCTAAATCTTCCATGATCTATTGGTTCCATGGCCAAGGTAACCGCTCCTTCATTATCGTAGAAAATATCCATCGGCTCCTTAATGGTTGGCACAACTCCAAGGTCTCCAATGAAGTTCTTCAACCATATAGCTTCCTTTGACGCTTCGCTCGCAACTATATACTCTGATTCACGTGTTGAATCAGCTACGGTATCTTGCTTGAAACTTTTCCAAGTTACTGTCGCTCCATTAAGGGTAAACACCCAGCCTGACTGAGAGCGGAAGTTGTCTCTGTCTTTCTGAAAGCTCGCATTGCTATACACAACAACTCTTAAGTCATCACTGCCACCAAGCATAAGGACCCAGTCCTTAGCCCTTCGCAGATACTTAAGAATGTTCTTAACCATTATCCGATGAGCTTTACCTGAGTTTCCCTGATATCGACTAAGCATGATCAAAGCAAAATCCACGTCAGGGCGAGTACATGTCATATCATACATGATTGAGCCAACGACGGAAGCATATGGAACTCGACTCATCTCTGCTATCTCTGCATCTGTACTCGAACTCTGAGTCTTACTCAGCTTGGTATTACTCTGGACAAGTAACTCTCCCTTCTTTGAAACGTTTTAGCACCTTATCCAAATACGTGCTTTGACTAAGTCCAATTAGTCTTCTACTCTTATTCCTCAAAATCCTTATTCCCAGAATATAGGCAGCCTCTCCCAGATCCTTCATAGCGAAACACTTTCCAAGCCAGGACTTAACTGATGGGTTTTCGTCATAAGACATCCTATGTGCTCATACAAACCCTAAAGCTCGGATCTAGGTTTCTCTATTGTACATACTTTGAATCCAAGACTTAGAACCCTAATACTAGCATATGGAAATCAGAACTCACATGTAAATAGGTTTAAGAACATACCTTGATTGTTATATAGCAATAACAATCCAATTCCTCCTTGAATTGACCTTGGAAAGCAGAGAGTCACAAGTGTCACTCCTCTAATGGCTTACAAACACCATAAGCAAGTGGAGAAGGTATAAGGAGAGAGGAGGTAGGTTAGAATTCGTATTTAGGACCTCTTGGGAAGGGATACCCGAATTCATAACCCTAGGGGTGTTTATATAGGTGTAGAGATAGGGTTTCAGTCATTATCCTTATCTAGTTGCTTATCCACCAAGCAACCAATAAGATAATCCTTGAATCCTTATCATACTCGAATTCTAAGGCTCTATATCCTTAAATTCGTCCAACCTAATAATAAGATAACTCTTACCTTATTTTGTAACTATCACATAATTACAATTCAGCCCCTCTAGTTTAATTAATTACACTTGATCACAAAATTAATTCTTAATTAACTATTGACCAATATTAATTAAACAAATATGATTTCTCCTTTAATATATTATTCTTATAACATATTAATAAATCATATTATCCTCTCTCTCTTCATTCATTTCTCCAATCAAGTTGCTTTGGTGAAGGCAACCCAAAAGGACCATGCACCATCGGGTCAAGTACATACCAAAATAGTTATGGACTTAGACACTAATCCAACAGTCTCCCACTTGGATAAGTCTAATAACTATTCTGCATATGACTTCGGATCCCGATCTGCAATCGTAGCTTTCCAAAGCCGCTGTCAACTCTGATCCTATCAGATACGCGTGTCCTTAGATAAGGGATCATATATTCCTCCATTCTAGATATCGTATGAGATATGATTTCAAATCATTCTCTTTGTACTTCTTCTCGATTTCTGATTTATGACGACTAACTAACTGAACAAATCAAATTAGCCCTAGCCCGGCCGAGCATTTACGTTTGTCATCACTAAACCATCGAGGGGCCCAAAGATATTGCTTTTATCCTACTTTGAATAAAAGGAACAGATAAACTTTGATACAATGCTTGCTTGTACTCACGCACCGAATCACACACAACAATATGTTTTATAACACCAAGTTACTGGTGCGTTTATATATTATCAATGTGTAACCGATTTGCAAGATACAACTCACACATCTCGGTTTCAAGAATATAAGATGTTATCGTCTCACCAATCACTCGTGATACAATCCATGGAGTGATCTAAGTGAGCGTGGGTCTAATCCAATGCTCAAATCTCATTCATAAGCACTCATGAACGTTGCAGCAAACATTTGCTTATGTCTAATACTCTTTTAGACAATCCACACACCAATTCATGACAGTCTTTATTCATATCTACTTCCAACATATGAACGACTGTGGCCCGTTTGAATAATTCGATTATTCTTAATAAACTCAATTATTCTGGAAGTCAAAACATGCAAATGTGAAACACAAGAATAATACTAATCCCATATGGCCTCAAACCTTTGAGTATAAATAAAACACCTTTTATTTATCACCATATTGATTACTCATTATTTTTCGTTTCGGGTAATCAACTTCTTACTTGAATTCCAACACTTGTCTCATGCTCCTAGCATGCACACAATGTTTACCTATGGTTCTTACTTTGTGAAATAGATCACATTGAACACATTTCCAATCCTTCTCATTTCACAACTCCAAATCCGTTCTTCATAACTTAAAGAATATCAAATTCTTGCTACTTATAGAATATGCTAGATTCTAACATTCTATGCAACTATCCTTTCGTAATGTCACTGCACCAAAGTCACAAAGACTATTGCCAATGATATTACAAAGTCTTCTATCGTAGATTGTTACAAGACAATTCCATAGATGTGATGTCTCTCACTTAAAGTACTTTCTTGGAACATCCTTTTGCATAGAAGTTTCTAATCTAGTCATAGATTTCTCAATATTCAATTCCCAATATGGACACACTTCCATATGTTCCATATGTTCCATATGACAACTCATTCTTAATAGAATCTTATCTATTTGTAATGATATCGATATGGTCCATCCAATATGGAAACATTTCCATATTTTCCAATACTATACTTCCAACTACTCACAAGCGACCAATCCTCGTCGAACTTTGGATTGTCCCTTGATAGTTGTTTAATTGTTTTAGTTAAAACCAATTCTTGTCCTTTTTCCCTCTAAATGCGCTAGACATTTGGAAAATTTTAGAATGGTCAAACATTAAAGCATTTGCAATCGATCCTATACCCGAAGCGTATGGGACACGACGCATAATGTTTTATTTGCTATGTTCTCAAAATTCGAATATTGAAGAGGGATGCCGTAATCATAATCGAAATTTTAAGAACACACTTTGTACCTTTGACTAAATTTTATTAACATTTCTCAACCTAAACCTTTAGATTTGAAATGAAGCATAATATTCTCTCCCTTAATTATAGCAAAACAACCTTTCAACTCTTACAACTTTGCAAAGTATGACTCTTGTTTTCTATAATTAATATTGCTAACCTTGCAATACTTTTCTTAATAATCATACAATCATAACTTTTATGCTCCCACTATCATGATGATTATTATAAAACATAACACTTATGCTCCCACTAGCTTCGACATGTATTCATAAACATCTTAACTTTCAGAAAACAATGCTTATTGAATTTCTTAAGTTCATGTTTCTAATACTTAGTGCTCTGATAATCTTTTATCAAGGATTCTTTATACACCTTTGCCTTCGATAGTTCATATGTGTGTCTAAACAATTAAGACTAATTGCCAAATCTCACAATTCAAATTATGGAAAGGGATGTCGTAACCATAATTGAATTCGAGAATGCAATTTTACAATCACTATCTTCTTAAAATCTGTCTTAGTGAAAGAATTTCCTCACAATCATTTTCATGAAGGAGGAAATCTTATGACACTTAGATTTAAACAGTGTATTTGTTCCTATCCATGTGAATTTGTCAAAACCAAAGTTTACGACAAATTCAAACTCTTATGGATCGAACTTTCTTGATCTCGATTTCTTGCCTTTATGGTAGCACAGCTGCCCACCATGTCTTCCAAGTAGTTAAGCAGCTCACCCTTTCCTATCAATGTACCTTTCATTGATTAAGGTGCTTTGCCTTTTATGCGTTCAAAATGAGAACTCATAGAACTCACATGCATAATTAACTTGATTGGATTGGCACAGAATCAAAATAATGTCAACACGATAGGTTGTAAACCTCAACTCGTGTGCTAGTGATGATCGATAAGGTTTATTTGATTTGTTCTTGAAACCTTTCAAGATCATTAAGACTCCCACTGACTCCTTGACATATAAGATTCTCTTGTCAAAAACCATTTCTTGACAAACAAATATTCAAGAGTTAGTGTAGCTTTTATCAAAACTCTTCATAAATTGGTCCTAGTTGGTCTTTGTCTTATCCAAGACATCACAACTTTCCACATTTGATGAATGTTTCAAACCTTCTTAAGACTTTTCACTCAATGTCACAATCTTAACTTTAAGACTTGTTATTGGAACGAAGTATGATTGACTTATTGATTTAACGATTTCTTCAATTCTTTGATTCCTCTTCTTGGACATACAATTGTATTAAGAATCACTTAGAGGATCAATTGAGATATGGTTCTTAATCATTAAGACCTATCATAAAGCATAAAAGGTACTCTCCCTTCATCTTAGAATGGAAAAACTTTTATCTTTCTGCCTACTTGATTCTTCTTATTCGTTCTGCTATTGATCTAAACCCTTTAATCAATTCAGTATTACACTTAATCTTGTAAGTATAATCATATTTACTAAACCTTTAGTAAATCATGACGAATATCTTTGTTACTCTTATGGTGGACTTGATCAACACGCAACTTTGTGTGCTCGATCTCTTAGTCCTTCACTTGACACTTTGTCAACGAATCAGTCCAATTTCCAAATATGAAATTTCTCATTCATCGTGCAACCAAGTTGCATGATTCCAAGTTTCTATCCAATTGAAACTTTGGGCGATGAGAAACTCTCCCTATTTGGTAAATTCTTGACATTTCCATAAATAGCATAACTAAGAATCATATCCATTCGTTGTAGAAATATTCGAACATCAATTTTCATAACGATTTCATTGTAAGGAAATAAATAAATAAATAAGTCAAACAAAATTTATTTTATTTATAAAAGCAGCGGAAAAAATTTGTCCTTACAATGCAAAATCCATTGAAAACTATGTACAAAAGAAAATTTCTAACAACTCTATCATAACTTTCTAAGCTCAAAATTTAATCTTCAGGTCCATGCGATCGAGATCCATCTCTTGTGATTAGATTCATCTTGCTCTCTTATCAAGCTTCCTTTCTTTTCACCGACCCTACAAAACACTCAAATGTAATCTTATTACATCATGTATTAAGAATCAATGAATAGGAACTTAATGGAGTTAGATAGTGGATTTTTTTTTTTTTTTTTTTACCTAAAGCGTAGTCATACCTTTGACTCTCCCATCTCTTAGATCTCTTAGGTAATTAGGGCAACTTCGTCTCCAATGCCCCTTCTCTTGGCAATAAAAGCAAATTGACTCTTTTGGAATAACACATGGAACTACTTCAGACATCGCCTTTCTCTTATGATCAAACTTTTCGATCATTGCATGTCTTTCATTGCCATTGTCTATATCCATAGAGGTCTTGAAGGCAGATTCACCAATCAACTTTGCTTTTCTATTGCGCCAAACCATTGCTGATTCGGCAGCAATAAGCATATAGGTGAGATCTATAAGGGTCACGTTGTGGTTCGTCATATAGTACTCTCTTACGAACTCACTATATGAGTTGGGAAGTGACTGAAGAACCCAATCAACAGCCATCTCTTCACTAACAACGGATCCCATCATTCTTAGTCTATCAATGCGCGACTTCGTCCCTAGGACGTGTGCACACACCGACTTTCCTTCTTTATGTTTACTTGCCAAAAGGGCTTGAGTGATATTGAACCTTTCAATTTTACAATCTTGTAGGTTAGGGAGAATAATTGGAGGAGGAGGAGGAAGTGAAGCATGATTTCTTGATCCTCGATCGAATCGTGGAATATCATCTTCATGTGGAAAGCTTGTTCCACGGGATTTGGGAAAACCATAGTTGTCGAACTTTGACATCTACAATACGGGAGAAAACGAATTCAAGTTAGTTGATTGATTGGGTCCTTAGTAAATCACCCAAATGAGATACTAAGGCTAGGACCCAACACAATATTCCACAACTCGGGAGAGGGATGCCGTAACCCAAATTGCAGAACATGTGAAGGTAAGTGAATGACGATTCACTAATTTCCACCATGAAAAACGAAAATTATTTTTAAGTTTTAAATCTATGAAAACTCCTAGATCCTTTGAGATTCATTGAACTTTCAATGGCATGTTTAAATCTCGATATGCCCCTCTTGTTTGTGACTGGGATGCCGAGGATCACAAAGCGGGTGTGAATAACCATGCAAACTACATGGTGCCCTCACATGTTACAGTCACCTATTCGATGTGCCGGTAAACCACACACGCTCCACCAAACTGTGACAAACATTGAGTCACCCTTTGCTACCTTTGCTTAGACCCATTTAGTGTGCCGGTTAACCACACACGCTCCACTAACGTCTTCGCAAGGGCACAAAGTGTAATTTCATGGAATTGCATCAATTCACTTTTGCCTAAGTAACTAAGATTGGGAATTTTGAAAACATTTAGTTACTTTTATAATTCATTATACTTGTAATGGAAGGTTTTGTCCTATCCTACCCGTTCGGCTAACGACCCTCCACTAGTCAAGAGTGCGGTGGGTAAGAGTGGATACCCATTCAATCGCCATTTTATAGGCAATTTCCTTAAACACCCCTTATAGACCAGCTTCGTGAATGAGGCCTACTAACGGTAAGACTGACATTTACTCATACATATATATAATGTTAGACTTTTAATGTTATATATATAGTATAGGGTGTATTTTACACTTTTAAAATATTAGGTGGTTCAATTTAACAATTATACTTTTAATTTACTTAAATTGTAAACCTAAACTTTTATGGATTTATTAAACCTCTTTAATTAAACACCTTAATTAGTTAATAAAACCATAAGGGTGTGATTTGAACTTTTTCAAAACTATACTTGAGTTTTAGAATTTAACATTCCTAATTAAACTTTTAATCAACTTTTAAATTCCAAAACTTGAGGGCAAGTTTTGAAACATTTCAACACATTAGGGATTAGAATTTAAATATGCATCAAAATTAAACTATTTAATCAAAATTTAAATTCCAAAACTTGAGGGCAAGTTTTGAAACCTTTTTCAAAACATTAGTAAGCCTTGAAGCTGACTCAACGTGACTTCCTTTTTCTTCAAATGATAAGTCAATTTAAACTGATCATAAAAACTAGGCAATGAGTGCAAGACTATATCGATAGCCAATTCTTCATCGAAATTCACGTTAAGTTTCTGTAAACGATCCACATTGCGTTGCAGGTGGGTCGTGACAGACTCTCCGTCCTTCATCTTGGTGATTATGAGTGAATTGACTATTTTATACCTTTCTTGAAGTGATCTTTGATGGTACTTCTCCATCAATTCCTTGCACGTCTCATAAGGCCAAGAGTCCTCATAAAACAATTGTAGCTCAGGAGTCATAGTTGCCACCATGATGTACGACACTTTGGTCACGTCTTTGCAGTGGGCTCTATACTCAGCTATTTCGTCAGGAGTATCTTTAGATTCATCTATCTCATTCAGCTCTTTGTCGAGGACATATTCCTTGTCCTCGAGTCGCAAGGCCATCCTAATGTTGTGCATCCAATCATTAAAGTTGGAGCCATTGAATGTAACCTTGGCATAAATGCTCAAGAGTGAGAAGGTGTTCAATGAGTTGTTGTTGTTGTTGGAGGAGTTAGAAGCATTGTTGGAGGTTAACATCTACAAAAGAAGAAAGACAAAAATTTTATTAGATAAGGAAATCCTTAATATAACACCTAAATGAAATATTAAGGCTAGGATCCAACTAAATAATTCACAATTCAGAAGAGGGATGTTGTAATCTAATTGCAAATTATTTAAAGGTAGGTAAATGACGATTTACCAATTTCACCATGAAAAACGAAATTTAAACGAATTAAGTTTTAAATAAAATTCCTAGATCCTTTGAGATTCATTGAACTATTCTATGGCATGTTTAATCTCGATTATGCCATTTCCATTTGTGACTTGATACCGAGGATCACAATCAAGGTGTGAATAACCATGCAAATTAGTTTGGTACTATCGATGTCATTTATCATCTAATTAATGTGTCAGCTAACCACACACGCTCCATTAATCAATGATAATTTATGAGCTACCCATTGCCACCCTTTATTAGTCCATATTAGTGTGTCGGTTAACCACACACACTCTACTAACGACTTTTATAAAGTGCAATGTGCAATTTCATGGATTAGCATCAAATTCACATTTTCCTAAAGTAACTAAGATTGGGAATTTTATAAAAACATTTAGTTACTTTATTTATTTCATTATACTTATTAATAAGAATTAAGCGTCCTATGAAACCCGTTCGGCTAACGACCCTGCACTAGTCAAGTGAGTGGTGGGTAAGAGTGGATACCCAATGGCGGTCATTTTATAGGCCGCTTCCTTAAACTCCCCTTATAGATCTGCTTCGTGAATGAGGCCTACTAACGCTTATCCAATTGTTTCCGACCGTCGGGTCCTGACTGCCACAACAAGTCTTGCAGTTTATTCCCGGAGAATCTTGTGATTCGAGACAGTATTTTAACACAGGCACTCATTGACCCCCTTGCTTTGACCACCACTGACGGCCGTTCCACCGGTCAACTAGGTGTCGTCCCTAATTTCGTGCTTTCTTACTCCGATGCCTCTTATCTTTAGGGGTTACCTGAGGGGGTGTCCAGTTAACCCGATTTAGGACGGTCTAATTTCTCGCTCCCAACGCAGTTGAGGACAAAATAGAGAGTTGAAGTTTGAGAAGGAAGAAAATAAGGAGTGATCGGAACTTGAAGGAGTAATCGGGACTTGAGGGCTAACTATTTTCGTTTCCGATTCTTCTTATTTCGTCTTCTCAATTGATTCAGAATTTTGATGGAGATCGGAATTACAACACAAATTTAAAGTCTCATAATCAGAAACGGAAGTCGGAAATTTTCTTTCGATCTAATTTTGATTTTGATTAACTATGAGAATTGAACACCTACAAATGGGTTTATTGTTTATGGTTACCAAATGATGGGTTTCAAGCCTGCCTCCTACAAGTTGAAATCAAATGTCAACTTCACTGCCCACCATGTGTTTGATAAAATGCCAAAGTGAAATTTTCAAATACTACAACCACATTTTTAATCCTATTCAAGTTGTTTTATTTTGCATCTCACAGAAAACCATGGCTTTTGTTATACAAAGTTCTTTAAGGCTATTTATCCATCGGATTTAGAATCAAGATTGATTGTGAGCCTATCGCCTTTGCTTTCAAGGAAATGTAGCGTTTTCTTCCCCGTGATTTCTTCTTTTGGTGCACGCCAACTTTTGTTTGTGGTGTTTCCATGATAGGGTTTCAACGTTTTCTTTAGAACTTCAGCGCGAGGCTTAATTTGCTTATCTTTTATTTTCATGGCTTCTTCTTCTACTTCTTTAATCGGTACTTGGCCATGTCCTTTTCGGGGGTTTCATTGTTGCCCGGATGGTCAGGTGGGGTCTAAGGGGATTTCTCGTTTGATATCTCATATTAAGAGGGTACACCTTGCTTCCGATGAACGTAAAGATGTGTTGTGGGAGGCTATTTCTAGGGACCATGGATTGTATATTGATGTTGAAGAAACATTAAATGCATTTGGTCAATGGATATGTGCTAATTGTATGAATATCCATGCATTGAGTCGCTATTGCCACCACCCCGATGGTCATGTACAATTTAATGATGGGGTCGACGACATGAGTGGACACATTATTGGCATTTCAAAGGCAGCTTCCATAGGTCATGAAACTGTAGCACTTGGAGGGATGGCTTTGGATGTTGAGCTGCTTGATTGTGTTTTCAAGGCACCTATCATGGCCGTCAAAATTATCCCTCATAGTTGTCGTATGAATTTCTCTCAAGTGTTTCAAACAACTCTTAATAAGGTGGTTGCTCACCCCATGTCTGTGGAATCATGGGTTAGGCTATTTCTTCTTCCCCGATGTACTTTGCAGGTGTTTGGGCCTAAGCTAGAACAGACATGAACGTAGGTCTGGGAACAGGAAATTATTACAAAATCATTGCATATTCGATTCTTTAGCTACATGGGGGAAAGAGGATGATATTGTCAAACTAGTTGAAAATATGTTTGACAATGTAGGTCTTGGCTCATCAGGCCAAAGAGCTGATCACTTTCAGGATGGTAGAACAAAGGGAATCACCAACGTTAGACAATGTCTCCGTAAGGTTGATGATGAGCATTTTACAACATCAATGAAAGTGTTGTTCTCCTCGGGTGTTGCTTCACATGACAGTGACATGATCAAAGATTTAGAGGCTAAGCATCCATACAAGCCACCCCCATCCATGCCGAGCACCATTTATTCTGAGCCTCCCCTTATAGTAGACATTGACAATGTCCTTGGCTGTATTAAATCGTTTCCTAAAGGAACTCCATGTGGGAGAGACAGCTTGAGAGCTCAAAACATTTCGGATGCTCTATGTGGGGAAGGGTCTGCTATAGCTACAGATCTCTTACATACCATCACCGCAGTGGTTAATCTGTGACTAGGGGGAAGATATTTGTCATGTCTGGCAGAATTTGTAGCATCTGCACCTCTTACTCCGCTCCTAAAACCTAACAATGGAATCCGCCCTATTATTGTATGAACTATATGGAGGCGTTTAGTCTCAAAGGTTGCTATGAAATGAGTTGGTAAAGAAATGGCATAATAACTTAATGACTTTAAATTTGGAGTAGGTGTGCCGGGTGGCGCTGAAGCTGTACTTCATAGTGTCAATAGGGTGTTGAGTGCACGCCATGATGATGGATCTCTTGCAATGCTTACTACGGATTTATCGAATGCCTTCAATTTAGTAGATAGATTTGCCTTACTTCACGAGGTCAGGATGAGGTTCCCTTCCATTTCCTTATGGATCTAATTCTTATATGGACATGCAGCAAGATTGTATTTGGGAGATAAGCATATTTGGTCCACTACTGGGGTCCAACAAGACGACCCTTTGGGACCACTTCTTTTTGCTCTTGTACTGCACCCACTTATACATAAAATTAGAGATAATTGCAAGCTTCTTCTTCATGCTTGGTACCTCGATGATGGGACCGTCATTGGAGATTCAGGGGAGGTGGCCAGAGTATTGGACATCATTAGGGCGGTAGACCCAGGATTGGGGCATGAGCTGAATATCAACTGAGCTATTTTGGCCTTCATACGATGGTAGGAAGCTTCGTACAGGTTTATTCCCTGCTGATATTGGGTGACCGTCAGTGGGGGTGAAGCTTCTTAGGGGAGCTTCTAGTCGAGATGCGTATTTTTTTTAGTGAGTTAGCCATGAAGAGGGCTGCCAAGGTTGTTGATTTGATGCGCCTTCTACCACAGTTACATGACCCCCAGAGTGAACTCCTTTTGCTTCGATCTTGTATGGGCATCACCAAACTTTTCTTTGACCTGAGAACGTGTCAACCGTTCACATGGAAGTGGCTGCTTTGTGATTTGATAAAGGGTTACGTAGGTCGATTGAGAACATTGTGGTTTGTGGGGGTCCGTTCTTTGGGGACCTTCAATCGCTTCTGACTTCGTTACCAATCAGGCTCGGTGGTTTGGGGTTGTACTCAGCCGAAGAGGCTTCCTCCTATGCTTTGTGGCCTCACGAGCTCAATCATGGGCATTACAATACCACATCTTACGAAAAAGCGGCATATGTGGTATGGATTCAGATTATGTTTGTGCTTTGGCTTGTCTTCGTGATACAATCCCGGACTTTGATTTCAGCGTTTTCACTAATAAGGACACCCCCTCCAAAAGCCCAACATTCATTGGCGAGTGCCCTTTTAAGTTAAATTGTCTAAGACATGGAAGTTCACTTCGACATGACGATTAGGCAGAAAGCAATTTTTGACCGGATAAGGGCCCCACATGCTCATGATTTCCTTATGACTATTCCTATTGACGGTCTTGGCCAACATATGTCGCCAGTGGAGTATCGTTCCATCCTCAACAATCGCCTTATGATCCCCTTATTTCCGGCTGACGAGACTTGCCCTGTTTGTTGTAAGGCATGCTTGAACTCCTTTGGGGAGCATACAGTTCATTGTAAAGAGCTCCCGGGTTTCAAATACCAACACAATCTGGTTAGGGATGTTCTTTTCGACATATTTAGGTGCGTTGGGTTTTCTGCCAAGAAAGAGGCACTTGTGAATTTTTTGACTGACCCATTAGAAGGATATATAATTACCTTTTTAAAAAAAATAATAATTTTAGGCAGAAAAACGAATTAAGGTAATAATCCTAATCAAGCCAAGATAACAATTATCAAAATCGAAAAATCAGGGATCTGACTGGCCAACTCGTCGATTTGGGCCTACTCGTCGAGTTCTATGAACAAAATGTTGATTATATTGCCTTCCCCTTTGAACAATTCACAATTGTATCATATTCAACTAAAGAACATCCTAGGCTCTGATACCACTACAAATCCTATGTGTTCGTGCAACGTTATATAATTAGGATCTAGGTTTTCACTAGTTGAACATGCAAACTTGAATACAAAAGAGAAAACCCTAATATACATCTATGTAAATCGAAATTAACGTAAATATTGGTTTTAGATACATACCTCAATTGTTATGTAGTAATAACAATTAATCCTTGTAGATTCTTGAACTCTTAAAAGCAAGTGCCTCAAATGTGACACCTCTAATGGCTTACAAACACTCTTTGCAAAAGGATGAGAGGAGAGAGGATGGAGTGCTCTTAGAAATTCGTTTCTTCTAGGGTTAGAAGCATGAGGCCGAAAATCCAATGGGTTAGATCCCTTTTATACTTGTGTGACATCCCCAATTTCTCGGCCACAAAAGACCGATTTGTATATGCTTTGTTTTATAAATCAGAGTAATCCTTTAAAGAAAACGGTTGCGGAATTTGTTCCTAAACAAGATATGATAAAACTTTATCAAAACATTTCTCAAAGAGAATGTACTTTTCATTAAATAACAAAATCTCGGGATGTCATGTTCCGATACAGACCAAAAGCATAAACAATATGAAATAGACCTTAAAATAGTTATTTATAACTACGAATCTATAATCCAAAATCTCTCGTCAAGTCCACCAACTTATGCTCTTGTGCCATTACCTATAATGCAAAGAAAACTGAGTGGGTCAGGCTTGGGAGCCTGGTGAGCATATAGGGTTTTCAACCCACAATAATATAATTATTATATTTAATCAGCAAAAAATCAACCAAATTACCCATCCTCATTATCTTCTTTATTTCTTAAGGTTTACCCTAAGAATCAACTATCCTTCATTCATTCATTCCTAAGGATTGACCTAAGGAATTGAAACAAAATCCATTGCTACATAAGGTGCATCTGGCAACTTTATCCTCTAAGTGCCTCTGCCAGGATTACAACATTCACTACTAGGCGCCACTGCCTGGATTACGACATACGTTATTAGGCGCCACTGTTTGGATTACGACATACACTATTAGGCGCATCTGCCAGGATTACGACATTCTCTATTTGGCGCATCTGCCAACATTATCCTTTAAGCACATCTGCCAGGATTATGACATTCACTATTTAGCGTATCTGCCAACATTATCCTTTAAGCGCATCTGCCAGGATTATGGCATTCACTATCTGGCGCATCTGCCGACCTTAACCTATAAGCGCATCTGCTAGTATTATCCTATAAGCGCATCTGCTGGTATTATGACATTCTCTATTTGGTGCATCTACCAATATTATTCTTAAGCGCATCTACTAGTATTATGACATTCTCTAATTGGTTCATCTACCAATATTATTCTTAAGCGCATATGCTAGTATTATGACATTCTCTAATTGGTGCATCTGCCAATATCATTCTTAATCATCTTACATGCCTCATCATTTTATCACATACCAACTATCTCATCTACCCATGTTCTACCCAACATATTAGAAGATATAATATATATATATATATATATATATATATATATATATATATATATATACATTTTAACTCATTTAAAAACTATATAAAACACCCATTCCACACTCATCTCAAATAAGCAAACAATGTATGAACACATAACACGTATTTCATAGCAAATACTTAATATTTATGTGTTAGAAGAAACTAACCACACGCTCACTGTAACGCCCGTAGATCAGGGCTAGTCAATTTAGAGACGATAAGCGTCAAAAATGACTTTTTGATAGAAGATTATTTAGGATGAATAATCCTAACTAAGTTGTAGTATATGTTACAAGGTTTCCGTGCATAAAAAGAACGCCAAAATCCGAGTTATAACGAAGAAGTTATGACTTGTTGAAGTTTCGCGACAGAACCGACACTACGCTGAATGACATAAAAAGTGAATTTACGTTAGAGTGATATTTAGCCTTAGCGATCTAAACGAGAATCGAAGATCTCGTTGTTAGTAGCGAAACGACGAAAATTTGGGCAAGAACGGACGTCAAACGAAGAAGTTATGAATTTATAACGAAATTTTCTATCCCGGCCTATTAAAAATAAATAATAAAAATAAAAGTAAAAATTAGCCGATGGAGTCTAAACAAAAGTCGTAGAGCGTAGTCTCACCTACGCATGGATATAAAGAACGTCGAAAACGGAGTTCGTATGAAGAAGATATGAATTTCCGAAGTTTATTAAATATTTAATATTTAAATTTAATTTTAAACCCCGATATTATCCGAAGACGAGTCATCGGACTCATCCGAAGTGCGCCCCACGTACTAGTGAACGCCCCGCGTACTCCGAGGCTCCAGCCTCCTATAAATAGGATGCGAGGGCAGCCGGCTTATTTGCTCTTTTTCTCTCTTCTCTCTCCCGTTTTGCATCGTTTTGCGTGCCCGAAGTGTCCCGAAGCCCCGGTCTCAATCCCGAGTCCCAAAGCAAGACCCGAATCCCCGAGAATTCCGAAGAGCGTGATTCCCGAGCCGAAGCTCTGCCCGCGAGAAGTTCAATTTTTGTGAAGATCTTCCAGATCTGCGGAGATATACTACTTCTGCAAGCCGTAGTGCTGTCTGATCATCTTCTGATCAAGTGAGTGTATACTACCTTTCATAAACACGATAATAATACAAGTATGGTTTGAGTGTATTAAGTATATTGTTGTTTATATGTGTGAGTGTGTAGTTACTTTCTTCTAACACATAAATATGAAGAATTTTCTATGAAATACGTGCTATGTGTTTATATATTATTTGTCTATTTGAGATGGGCGTGGAATTGATGTTTTATACAAGTGTTAAATGATTTAAACTGTGTAAGTATTTATATCTACGAAAATGTTGGATGGAACTTAGGTAGATGGGATAGTTGGTGACTATGGAGTTAGCGCCTATCGTATAAACCTTGGCGACGATGTGACTTCGTGCCTATTTGATGAACCTTGGCGACTATGGAGTTAGCGCTTGTTGAGTAAACCTTGGCAACTATGGAGTTAGCGCTTGTTGAGTAAACCTTGGCGACTATGGAGTTAGCGCTTGTTGAGTAAACCTTGGCGACTATGGAGTTAGCGCTTGTTAAGTGAACCTTGGTGACTATGGAGTTAGCGCCTGATAACTATGGATTTAGTACTTGATAAATAAACTTTGGCAGCAATGGAATTCGTGCCAATTCCTTACGAATAAATGAATGAAGGATAGTTGGTTCTTAGGGTAAAACCTTAAGAAGATAATGGGGATGTGTAATTTGGTTGATTGTTTGCTGATTAAATATAATAATTATATTATTGTGGGTTGAAAACCCTATATGCTCACCAGGCTCCCAAGCCTGACCCACTCAGTTTTCTTTTCATTATAGGTAATGGCACAAGGGTATAAGTTGGCGGACTTGACGAAAGATTTTGGATTATAGATCAGTAGTCATAAATAACTATTGTAAGGTCTATTTTATATTGTTTATGCTTTTGGTCTGTATCGAACATGACATCCCAAGGTTTTATTATTAAATGAAAATACATTCTCTTTGAGAAATGTTTGGATAAATGGTTATCATATTTTTATTTTTTGGGAACAAATTCCGCAACAGTTTTCTTTAAACGATTACTCTGATTTTATAAAAATAAAGCATAAACAAATCGGTCTTTTCTGGCCGTGAAATTGGGGATGTCACACTCACACATATAAACAACTATATATACACATAACACGTATTTTATAAAATACTTCATATCTATGTGTAAGACGAAAGTGACTATACACTCACTTGATCAGAAGATGATCAAACAGTACTACGGCTCTAAGAGTAGTATTCTTCGATGAAACCTGGATCACTTCACACATCGGGCTTCTCGCGGGCGGAGCTTCGGCTCGGAAACTCTTTTATTCTCGAGATCTTCGGGCTTCGGGACTCGCTTCGGGTCTCGGGATGATACTGGGGCTTCGGGGGGGTTAAAATAGGGCTTAGAGAGATTATCGGGAGTGGGAGAGTAAGAGATGAGCAACCAAACTCGGTTGCCCCTTGAATTCTATTTATAGGGTGAATTTTCTGGGTTCACCTCGTGAATTTCTAATATTCACCTCATGAGCTAGGCTCACCTTGTGAGCTCGATCGTCATTGCGTTCGTCATGGCCACTTGCCTTGGAAGACGTCCATCATCTGTTCACCTCGTGAGCCACTAATGCTCACCTCGTGAGCTAGGCTCACCTCGTGAACTACATATGTTCAGCTCGTGAGCTCTGACACAGCCTTGGGATTCACACCCCGAACTTCAGAAATTCATAACTTTCACATACGAGCTCCGTTTTCGACGTTCTTTATATCCACACATAGGTGAGATTATTCTCTACAACTCTCATTTAGACTCTGTTGGCTAATTTTGAAGTTATTTTTAATATATTATAAATATATTATTTTTAGTAAGCCGGGATAGGAAAACTCTGTTATAAATTCATAACATCTTCATCCGACGTCCGTTTTCGTCTGTCTTTTTACCGTTGGACTACTTTCGACGAGGTCTTCAATTATCGTTTAGATTTTTTCGGCTAAATATCGCTCGATCTCATATTCGAACTTCGAGCTGTACACTGCTAAGCCGAAACTTCGAAAAATCATAACTTCTTCATACGAAGTCAGATTTGGGCGTTCTTTTCATGCACGCTCTCGGTTTAACGTATTCTACGACTTTCATTTAGATCACTAAAGCCAAATATCACTCTAACGTAAATTCACTATTTACGTCGCGCTGTGTCGTGTCGGTTTTGTCGCGAAACTTCGACAGGTCATAACTTAACTCGGATTTCGGCGTTCTTTATATGCACGGAAACCTTGTGACATATACTATAACTTAGTTAAGATTAATCCTTCTAAATAATATTCCATCAAAAAGTCATTTTTGATGCCTGTCGTCTCTAAATTGACTAGCCCGGATCTACGGGCGTTACAACTTGAGGAGGCTTAGTCCTAAAGCTAGGGTTTGCAAATGGAAACCCTAATTTCCTGCTTAAGGCCTAAGCAACCCATGAACTTCCCATCAAGGTGCCTTGGACGAAAAATTATAGGGCCCTCCCTACAATTTTCGTCCACCCCTTTCTAAGGAGACCAAGAGCCCTATTTCACAACTATCAATTAATTGCAAAACAACCCCTGTAATTTTTAATTAATTCCTTTAATCCCAAAGTCAATTCCAAATTAATTTCTGATTAAATATTAATTAAATAACATAATTTATAATTAATATATTATTTACATAACATATTAATAAATCATTTATATCAATTTATTATTCCATATATTAAATTCAACTTCTCTCCAAAAGTCATCATGTTATGTTGCAAGAGTGAAGGCAACCCAAAAGGACTGTGCTACTATCAATTCAAATGTATACCAATTATATTTATCGGCTTAGACACCTAATACAACAAGGATGCTAGATGTCTTTGTGACTTTTGCATGTGTTGTATGATGTTATGCTTACCGATATCATCAGATAGTTCAAAATTTGGATGTATTATTGTCCAAAATATAAAGTTGAGGTGACACAATCCATAGGTTTTCATTGTTTTCGCGTTTTCACTAATTATTTGTGTTTTCGTAAAGGCCCTCCCACATATATATATATATATATATATATATATAAAGAGAGAGAGAGAGAGAGAGAGAGAGAGAGATTTATTATTTCATGTTGCAAAAGGCTTTTTTGTTCAATACATTAGTGTTATAGTAAATGAGATTATTTATAGAGTGATAGACTTAATAATAATAGCACAAAAAAACGTTATGGGCCGATGTCAAAACTGACAAAACTAATCCCACTGAACATGCGAGTCAAAACTTGCTATTCAAGAAAAAAAAAACTTTCCCTTTTGCTCGAGCATTTTCTGACCGCTTAAGTAATGTTGGTTGCGTACTGCTCCTACGAACTGCCATAAGTAACCTGCTAATTTAAAGTGCCATAAGAACTCAGTTTACTTAGACTACCATAAGCACCCTTCTTGTATAAACTGCTATAAGCAAATCAACCTCCATATTTAACAATCTCCTAGTTGGAGGCTGATGAACAATTTTCTGCCATCCAAATCAAGAACATTGAAACCCCCATCTCTCTCACTCTCTCATACACACACTCACTCAATCTCACTCACTCACTCACACACACACACACACTCTCTCTCTCTTTCTCACTCTTTGTATCTATCTATCTATCTATCTATCTATCTATCTCTCTCTCTCTCTCTCTCTCTCTCTCTCTCTCTCGTGCACGCGCGTCATCGCTTGAAGTACCTAGAAGGCTAGTTGAAGCCATGTACATCTTCAATTTCTCTGTGATCACCACCTTAGTAAATATAATTGTTGGATTCTGCATACCATGGACTTTCTTTAGATTTAAAGTCCCATCACTTAGCAATTCACGAATAAAGTGGTACCTCATCTGAATGTGTTTCGTCCTACTGTAAAACACTAGATTCTTTGTCAGATGAGCTGCACTCTGATGATTACAATGTAATACATAATCTTCATGTTGCATACCAATTTTTGACTGGGAATTATTTAACCATATGAGCTCCTTTCTTGATTCTGTAATAGCCATATATTCTGCTTTTGTGGTTGAAAGAACAACACTCTTTTGTAACCTGGACATCCAACTCATTGCAGTACCGCCAATTATGAAACCATGTCCAATTGTGTATTGCCTAAATCCATATAGTCTCATAAATCTGAATCAGCAAAACCTTCTAAAGTTACCCCTTTCTTTCCGAAACATAAGGCACTCTCGGAAGTACCCTTCAAGTAGCATAACAACCACTTGAATCCTTCCGAATGCTCTTTCCCTAGATTAGACATAAATTGAATCACAACTCCCATTGCATGAGCAATATCTGATTTCGTCATACCATTGTATACATCAATTTACCGACTATTTAGATGTAAGTGACTTTATCCATCTCTTATTTGTCTTATTTCTTCTTAAAGGGATGCTTTTTTGAGAGTCTCAAGTGACTTCCCAAAGGTGTGTTTCTGGGTTTTACTTCTTCTATGTTGAAATTCTCAAGAACTTTCTTGATGTACTTCGATTGGGAAAATTTCAAAGTACCTGTAGCTCTATCTCTGGCTATGCTCATGCCTAATATTTGCTTAGCATCCCCTAGGCCCTTCATCTCGAACTCTCTGGGCAACTGATTTTTTAGCATATTGATCTATTACATGTCTGCTCCAATTATTAACATTTCATCAACATACAATAAGAGAATAATGTATGAGGAGTCAAACTTCTTCAGGTAACAACAATGATCCATCTTACACTTCTTATACCCATTTCGCTACATGGAGCTATCAAACTTCAAATAGCGCTGCCTTAGAACTTGCTTCAATCCATACAAAATTTTATTTAATTTACATACCATATTCCTTGCCAATCGTGGGGAAACCTTCTGGTTGTGCCATGTAGATGTCTTCTTTTAGGTCACCATAAAGAAAAGTTGTTTTTACATCTAGCTGCTCTAGATTGAGATCTTTTGCAACGACAATACCCAAGACCAATTTGATATTGTTTATCTTCACAACTGGGCATAATATATCATTATAAACAACCCATTTTCCTTTTGTAACCCTTTGACAACCAATTGATACTTGTACCTGAAACGTCTTGTAATTTACTATCTTGCTAATAAATTTAATTTCTAAAGTATATGTGTTTGAATATTATAAAATAAAATCTATTTTCGCAAAATATTTATGTTTTCATATGAACCTACTTGTATATGTAACATCCCATTTGAAGAGATTAATTAAATAATAAATCAAGGGCCTCGAGAAGTGATTTTATTATTATTTTATATTATAATAGCCCAAAATCGAATAATAATTAGTAGGGGTGTTGGTTTCGGGGTGCCAAATTATATACTTTTGATTTCTGAGGGTTAAAGAGTAAATATCATATTTATTCTTAGAAGAATTCTTGAAGCCAAGGTTAAAATGGTAATTTTTGGATCTTAATTGAGAATAATTTGTAGGGGAGGGGTTGTTTTGTAACTGTTGGACTTATATTGAAAAGAATTATGGGAGCAAGGGTTTAAAGGGTAAATTAAGGATTAAGTTTGAAAAGATTATTAGAGGGAGGGGCCATTGTTGTCATTAATGGGTGTAGTTATGTGAACCGGGTATTTAAGTGTTGAGAGCCTCATCCAAAACCCTAACCCTACTTGTGACACCGGCCGCCACTCTCCCTCCAACCTCCCTTCAGCCGCCACCTCTCCTTCATCCATAGTCTGACCGCCACCATCTTTCACCCCATTCTTTGTTGTTCCGGTCGACCAAATCACCGACAGACCCTTTGCTTCCGACGAAACTGTGATCCATCGAACATCACCATTGTGTTAGGGAGACCGGAGGACGAAGACCAGAGATGCGCCGCCACTGCCGCTGTTTCGTGTTACCACCCTTTCGTCGCCCCTCCACAATTGAAGTCGGAAATCTCCAAGCCACCGCCGCTGTTTATGCAGTCAAGGAGGATGTTGTTGCTCGCGTTGGGTCACGTCCCTTCACTGCCACTACAGTGCAGCGTCGCCGGCTGCTAGCACTACTACTGTTTGCAAGCTCAGCCGCCGCCATTGCCGTACACCATTAGGTGGGTGGTGGTGTTACTGTCCCGGAAGTGTATGTGTATGTGTATATTTGGGTGTGTTCCCGTCAAGGTCATGAGGGTATGTTTCTGCTTGGTCGGAATTTGAAAAAAGGCCACCACCACGCGTCATCACCAGCCACCACAAGGGTGTGTGTGTGTGTGTTTTGCTATGGATTTAGGTGTGTTAGTGTGTGTGTTATTTGTTTTTTTAGCATTGTAATTGTAACAAAAAGTGAAATAATGAAGAGAAAAACCCAAACTACCACCATAGAGTGGTGGTTGCCGCCATCGACTGGCGTGTCGGGTGGCAGTGTGCTTTGATTACGTTTGGACCTCGTTTGGGGGATGTTTGGACAATGTGGGGCCAAAGAAACCCTAATGGACCCAAAGAAACCCTAGTGGGCTAATAAGGTCCAATGTGACCTAAAAGCCCAACCAATGGACTAATGTGCTAGTATTGGGTTGGAAAAACCTAAGTTGGGTTTGGAAAACCGTAAGGGCATAAAACCCTAATTGTAGGAATCGTTTGGGACACACACGAGAAATTAATTATTAAACCTAAAATAATAATTAATAATCATTGACAAACTAGCTTAAGGCAATAATGGACTTAATGGATTAAGTCCTTAATGGGTTAAGTAAGAAACACTTAACCCTAATCATCATTTCATGTGAAAGCCCTAATCTTACTCGGGCCTTAAATTGGGCCTTCCTATTGGTCTTTGCGATTGGACTATTGGTGGGCCATCCAAGAACAAGTTAATGGACCAAAATAAGTAGATGGGCTTTAGGATAAGGCCCATGTAAGGACTTGGGCCCAATTTGGAAAATTGGGCCATTATTGAGCCTTATGACTATATGATAATGGGCCATGGGAATTGGACTGGAATAATTGAATGGGCCTTAAGGAAAGACCATGTAGAGGTCTGGGCCCAATTTGGAAAATTGGCCATATGTTGGGCTTTGGCCCATTAAATTACTTTTGGGTTTTTGTAGTGTGAGTTGGAACTTGGGCTTGGAACCCAATTATTAATTAGGTATTGTTTGATGTTGACAGTTTGGGAATCTGTCAACAAGCAGCTGGAGTTTTATCTGCGGGACTTTAGCAATGCCAGGTGAGTTACCTCACTATACTAAGGGGCCTAAGGCACTAAGGCCGGCCCATTGGATATGTTATCCTAGCAGTGTTAGAAGTTGAGTATGAGTTAGTGATGCATGCTAGTGGTTATGCCAGTTAGGTAGATTGGTGGGACTACCTGTGTTGTTATATGATTATATTCATGCTCAGTAGTTATTTTATATGTTGATATGTTATGTGGGATGGGTTGAGGTTGTACTGCTCCGTGCGGTAGCCAACAAACTCCATAGTATTCCAGATATGAGCCGAGGGCCCGATAGGCATTTCAGACTCATACTGAGGACTCGAGAGCATTCCAGATACGAGTTGAGGTCCCGGTAGGCATTCCAGACTCGTACTGAGGGCTCGATGGCAATCCAAATGTGAGCTGAGGGCCCGATAGGCATTCCAGACTCACACTGTGGGCCTAGGGGTATTCAAGTCTGTAAATTTGTAGACCCGTTACGTGATGTTCTGTTCGGTTTGTTATGATATGTTATTTGTTCATGTGTTACTGAACTGTATGTGTATCGGTATTTTGGGGGTAACTCACTAAGCTTTCAGGCTTACAGTTTAAGTTTATTGTTTCAGGTACATCAGGGAACCGTGGAAGGCAAAGAAGTGATCGTACAGCTCCTCACCTTTTTATGACTATGTTTCTGGGATACTGTGATATTAAACTATTTTGAAAACATTTTGTAATGACTAATGGGTTTTGAATTGTTTAAAAAGTTTTAAATTGGCATGAATTTTATGGGTGTTACAATATATATATATATATATATATATATATATATATATATATATATATATATATATATATATATATATATATATATAGTCGATCATCCTGATCGTGTGAACCACGTAAATTAATTGTGTTTTGTGTTTTGATTTATCATTATTATCTTGATTGAGATCGTTTATCATTTATCGAAGTGTTGTTTTAACCTAGTACTAACTCACTCAACTCACTTGACACACCATTTTTTTTCTCTCTTCTCTTTCATCTTTTTCAACCTAGAACATATGAAAACTCATCTTTCGCAACACACTCAACTCACTTGTCTCATCACCATTGTTATTTTAATTATATTAGAAAAGTCAAAAAATATATACATTTTTTTATTTTTTATTTCTTTAAAATAAACATTTACTAATTTAAAACCAAAACAAAATTATATATAAAAAAATAAAAAAAAAACTAAAAATAACATTTAATTAAAAAAACTACACTACAATAACATAAATTAAATTTTAAAAAACATACTACAAATAACAAACTACAAACTAAAAGAAATGACCATACATAAATTCTCATAAAGAGATTTAAAAAAAATATATATCACTTAGGATGGAAAGAAATTGTTTCCTTCCGATCTATTCAATCCACATTCACATTATTTTTTTCTTTTTCATATTTCTTTCATCTTTTTTAAACCCACAAGATATAAAAATAATATATATCCCAACTGATGGGTTTTGGTCATAAGACATCCTATGTGCTCATACAAACCCTAAAGCTCGGATCTAGGTTTCTCTATTGTACATACTTTGAATCCAAGACTATAAACCCTAATTCTAGCATATGGAAATCAGAATTCACATGTAAATAGGTTTAAGAACATACCTTGATTGTTATATAGCAATAACAATCTAATTCCTCCTTGAACTGACCTTGGAAAGCTGAGAGTCACAAGTGTCACTCCTCTAATGGCTTACAAACACCATAAGCAAGTGGAGAAGGTATAAGGAGAGAGGAGGGAGGTTAGAATTCGTATTTGGGACTTCTTGGGAAGGGATACCCGAATTCATGACCTTGGGGTTGTTTATATAGGTGTAGAGATAGGGTTTCAGTCATTATCCTTATCTAGTTGATTATCCATTAAGCAACCAATAAGATAATCCTTGAATCCTTATCACACTCGAATTCTAAGGCTTTCCAACCTTAAATTCGTCCACCATATATAAAAGATAATCCTTACCTTATTTTGTAACTATCACATAATTACAAATCAGCCCCTCTAGTTTAATTAATTACATTTGATCACAAAACTAATTATATACCAATATTAATTAAACAAATATGATTTCTCCTTTAATATATTATTCTTATAACATATTAATAAATCATATTATCCTTTCTATCTATATATTTCTCCAATCAAGTTGCTTTGGTGAAGGCAACCCAAAAGGACCATGCACCATCGGGTCAAGTACATACCAAAATAGTTATGGACTTAGACACTAATCCAACAGTCTCCCACTTGGATAAGTCTAATAACTATTCTGCGTATGACTTCAGATCCCGATCTGCAATCGTAGCTTTCCAAAGCCGCTGTCAACTCTGATCATATCAAATACGCGTGTCCTTTGATAAGGGATCATATATTCCTCCATTCTAGATATCGTATGAGATATGATTTCAAATCATTCTCTTTGTACTATATCTCGATTTCCGATTTATGACGACTGACTAATTGAACAAATCAAATTAGCCCTAGCCCGGCCGAGCATTTACGTTTGTCATCACTAAACCATCGAGGGGCCCAAAGATATCGCTTTTATCCTACTTTGAATAAAAGGAATGGATAAACTTTGATACAATGCTCGCTTGCACTCACGCACCGAATTACACACAACAATATGTTTTATAACACCAAGTTACTGGTGCGTTTACATATTATCAATGTGCAACCAATTCGCAAGATACAACTCACATATCTCGGTTTCAAGAATATAAGATGTTATCGTCTCACCAATCACTCGTGATACAATCCATGGAGTGATCCAAGTGAGCGTGGGTCTAATCCAATGCTCAAATCACATTCATAAGCACTCATGAACGTTGCAGCAAACATTTGCTTATGTCTAATACTCTTTTAGACAATCCACACACCAATTCACGACAGTCTTCATTCATATCTACTTCCAACATATGAACGACTGTGGCCCGTTTGAATAATTCGATTATTCTTAATAAACTCAATTATTCTGGAAGTCAAAACATGCAAAGTGAAACACAAGAATAATATTAATCCCATATGGCCTCAAACCTTTGAGTATAAATAAAACGCCTTTTATTTATCACCATATTGATTACTCATTATTTGTCGTTTCGGGTAATCAACTTCTTACTTGAATTCCAACACTTGTCCCATGCTCCTAGCATGAACACAATGTTTACCTATGGTTCTTACTTTGTGAAATAGATCTCATTGAATACATTTCCAATCCTTCTCATTTCACAACTCCAAATCCGTTTTTCATAAGTCAAAGAATATCAAATTCTTGCTACTTATAGAATATGCTAGATTCTAATATTATATGCAACTATCCTTTCGTAATGTCACTGCACCAAAGTCACAAAGACTATTGCCAATGATATTACAAAGTCCTCTATCGGAGATTGTTACAAGACAATTCCATAGATGTGATGTCTGTCACTCATAGTACTTTCTTTGAACATCCTTTTGCATAGAAGTTTCTAATCTAATCATAGATTTCTCAATATTCAATTCCCAATATGGACACACTTCCATATGTTCCATATGACAACTCTTTCTTAATAGAATCTTATCTATTCGTAATGATGTCGATACGGTCCATCCAATATGGAAACATTTCCATATTTTCCAATACTATACTTCCAACTATTCACAAGCGACCAATCCTTGTCGAACTTTGGATTGTCCTTTGATAGTTGTTTAATTGTTTTAGTCAAAACCAATTCTTGTCCTTTTTCCCTCTAAATGTGCTAGACATTTGGAAAATTTTAGAATGGTCAAACATTAAAGCATTTGCAATCGATCCTATACCCGAAGCGTATGGGACACGACGCATAAAGTTTTATTTGCTATGTTCTCAAAATTCGAATTGTGAAAAGGGATGCCGTAATCATAATCGAAATTTTAAGAACACACTTTGTACCTTTGACTAAATTTTATTAACATTTCTCAACCTAAACCTTTAGATTTGAAATGAAGCATAATATTCTCTCCCTTAATTTTAGCAAAACAACTCTTCAACTATTGCGACTTTGCAAAGTATGACTCTTGTTTTCTATAATTAATATTGCTAACCTTGCAATACTTTCCTTAATAATCATACAATCATAACTTTTATGCTCCCACTATCTTGATGATTATTATAAAACATAACACTTATGCTCCCACTAGCTTCGACATGTATTCATAAACATCTTAACTTTCAGAAAACAATGCTTATTGAATTTCTTAAGTTCATGTTTCTAATACTTAGTGCTTTGATAATCTTTTATCAAGGATTCTTTATACACCTTTGCCTTCGATAGTTCATATGTGTGTCTAAACAATTAAGACTAATTGCCAAACCTCACAATTCAAATTATGGAAAGGGATGCCGTAACCATAATTGAATTCGAGAATGCAATTTTACAATCACTATCTTCTTAAAATCTTTCTTAGTCAAAGCATTTCCTCACAATCATTTTCATGAAGGAGGAAATCTTATGACACTTAGATTTTAAACGGTGTAAATGTTCCTATCCATGTAAATTTGTCAAAACCAACGTTTACGACAAATTCAAACTCATATGGATCGAACTTTCTTAATCTTGATTTCTTGCCTCATGGTAGCACAGCTGCCCACCACGTCTTCCAAGTAGTTAAGCATCTCACCCTTTCTTATCAATGTACCTTTCATTGATTAAGGTGCCTTGCCTTTTATGCATTCAGGATGAGAACTCATAGAACTCATATGCATAATTAACTCAATTGGAACAGCACATCATCAAAATAATGTCAATACGATAGGTTGTCAACCTCAACTCGTGTGCTAGTGATGATTGGTAAGGTTTATTTGATTTGTTCTTGAAACTATTCAAGACCATTAAGACTCCCACTGACTCCTTGACATATACGATTCTTTTGTCAATAGCCATTTCTTGACAAACAAATATTTAAGAGTTAGTGTAGCTTTTATCAAAACACTTCATAAATTGGTACTAGTTGGCCTTTGTCTTATTCAAGACATCACAACTTCCTACATTTGATGAATGTTATAAACCTTTAATACTTTTCACTCATTGTCACAATCTTAACTTTAAGACTTGTTATTGGAACGAAGTATGATTGACTTATTGATTTAACCATTTCTTCAATTCTTGATTCCTCTTCTTAGACATACAATTGTACTAAGACTCACTTAGAGGATCAATTGAGATATGGTTCTTAATCACTAAGACATATCATAAAGCATAAAAGGTACTCTCCCATCTTCTTAGAATGGAGAAACTTTTATCTTTCTGCCTACTTGATTCTTCTTATTCGTTCTGCTATTGATCTAAACCCTTTAATCAATTCAGAATTACACTTAATCTTGTAAGTATAATCATATTTACTAAGCCTTTAGTAAATCATGACGAATATCTTTGTATTCTTATGGTGAACTTGATCAACACACTACTTTGTGTACTTGATCTCCTAGTCCTTCACTTGACACTTTGTCAACGAATTGATCTAATTTCCAAATATGAATTTCTCATTCATCATGCAACCAAGTTGCATGATTCCAAATTTCTGTCCGATTGAAATTTTGGGCGATGAGAAACTCTCCCTATTTGGTAAATTCTTGACATTTCCATAAATAACATAAACAAGAATCATATCCATTCGTTGTAGAAATATTCAAACATCGATTTTTCATAATGATTTCATTGTAAGGAAAAAAAAGCAATTAAATAAATAAGTCAAACAAAATTTATTTTATTTATAAAAGCAGCGGAAAAAATTTGTCCTTACAATGCAAAATCCATTGAAAACTAGGTACAAAAGAAAATTTCTAACAACTTTATCATAACTTTCTAAGCTCAAAATCTAATCTTCAAGTCCATGCGATCGAGATCCATCTCTTGTGATTAGATTCATCTTGCTTTCTCTTATCAAGCTTCCTTTCTTTTCACCGACCCTACAAAAACATTCAAATGCAATCTTATTACATCATGTATTAAGAATCAATGAATAGGAACTTAATTAAGTTAGATAGTGGATATTTACCTAAACCGCGGTCATACTTTTGACTCTCCCATCTCTTAGATCTCTTAGGTAATTAGGGCAACTTTGTCTCCAATGCCCCTTCTCTTGGCAATAAAAGCAAATTGACTCCTTTGGAACAACACATGGAACTACTTCAGACATCGCCTTTCTCTTATGATCAAACTTTTCGATCATTGCATGTCTTTCATTGCCATTGTCTATATCCATAGAGGTCTTGAAGGCAGATTCACCAATCAACTTTGCTTTTCTATTGCGCCAAACCATTGCTGATTCGGCAGCAATAAGCATATAGGTGAGATCTATAAGGGTCACGTTGTGGTTCTTCATATAGTACTCTCTTACGAACTCACTATATGAGTTGGGAAGTGACTGAAGAACCCAATCAACAGCCATCTCTTCACTAACAACGAATCCCATCATTCTTAGTCTATCAATGCGCGACTTCATCCCTAGGACGTGTGCACACACCGACTTTCCTTCTTTATGTTTACTTGCCAATAGGGCTTGAGTGATATTGAACCTTTCAATTTTACGATCTTGTGGGTTGGGGAGAACAATAGGAGGAGGAGGAGGAAGTGAAGCATGATTTCTTGTTCCTCGATTGAATCGTGGAATACCATCTTCATGTGGAAAGCTTGTTCCACGGGATTTGGGAAAACCATAGTTGTCAAACTTTGACATCTACAATACGGGAGAAAACGAATTCAAGTTAGTTGATTGATAGAGTCCTTGGTAGATCACCCAAATGAAATTCCAAGGCTAGGACCCAACACAATACGCTACAACCTAGAAAAGGGATGCCGTAATCTAGTTGCAGAATATTTGAAGGTAAGTGAATGACGATTCACTAATTTCCACCATGAAAAACGAAAAAGAATTTTAAGTTTTAAATCTATGAAAACTCCTAGATCCTTTGAGATACATTGAACTTTCAATGGCATGTTTATATCTCGATATGCCCCTCTTGTTTGTGACTGGGATGCCGAGGATCACAAAGCGGGTGTGAATAACCATGCAAACTTACATGGTGCACTCACATGTTACAGTCACCTATTCGATGTGCCGGTAAACCACACACGCTCCATCGAACTATGACAAACATTGAGTCACCCTTTGCTACCTTTGCTTAGACCCATTTAGTGTGCCGGTTAACCACACACGCTCCACTAACGTCTTCGCAAGGGCACAAAGTGTAATTTCATGGAATTGCATCAATTCACTTTTGCCTAAGTAACTAAGATTGGGAATTATATGAAAACATTTAGTTACTTTTATACTTCATTATACTTATAATGGAAGGTTTTGTCCCATCCTACCCGTTCGGCTAACGACCCTCCACTAGTCAAGAGTGCGGTGGGTAAGAATGGATACCCATGCAATCGCCATTTTATAGGCAATTTCCTTAAACACCCCTTATAGACCAGCTTCGTGAATGAGGCCTACTAACGGTAAGACTGACTTTTAGTTATACATATATATAATGTTAGACTTTTAATGTTATATATAGTATAGGGTGTATTTTACACTTTTAAAATATTAGGTGGTTCAATCTAACAATTATACTTTTAATTCACTTAAATTGTAAACCTAAACTTTTATGGATTTATTAAACCTCTTTAATTAAACACCTTAATTAGTTAATAAAACCATAAGGGTGTGATTTGAACTTTTTCAAAACTATACTAGTTTTAGAATTTAACATTCCTAATTAAACTTTTAATCAACTTTTAAATTCCAAAACTTGAGGGCAAGTTTTGAAACATTTCAACACATTAGGGTTTAGAATTTAAATATGCATCAAAATTAAACTATTTAATCAAAATTTAAATTCCAAAACTTGAGGGCAAGTTTTGAAACCTTTTTCAAAACATTAGGGTTTCAACTATTTAAATTTCAAAACAACAAAACTTTTTTTGGGGTTCAAATTTTAAACTATAAAACCTAAAGGGCCAAATATGAAACTTTTCACAACAACAAGGATCAAATAACAAATAATTCAAATTAACATTTAATCACATAATTATCCATATTTGATGATTTCTTGCAAAATAATTTATCAATTTACTTAAAATAATTAATCAATTATCTTAGAAGGAAACAATTATCTTATTAATTGATGAATATCTTCAATTAGATTAAAAATATAGTCAAATATATCATATAATCGGATTAATATTAATCTAACATGATAAGGTAATTAGCACAATGCAAAAACAGCAAGAAATCCCGAGATAAGCACTATCTGACGCACCGACTCGCCGAGTCACCCTCTGGAACTCGCCGAGTAGGGCTGACTCGCCGAGTCCAAGAGTGACTCGCCGAGTCAGGTCGAACAGTGAGGCCAAAACACGATTTTCAGTTACATCAAGCATCAATACAATAGAAACCAATCATGGCTCTGATACCACTGATGGGTTTTGGTCATAAGACATCCTATGTGCTCATACAAACCCTAAAGCTCGGATCTAGGTTTCTCTATTGTACATACTTTGAATCCAAGACTATAAACCCTAATTCTAGCATATGGAAATCAGAATTCACATGTAAATAGGTTTAAGAACATACCTTGATTGTTATATAGCAATAACAATCTAATTCCTCCTTGAACTGACCTTGGAAAGCTGAGAGTCACAAGTGTCACTCCTCTAATGGCTTACAAACACCATAAGCAAGTGGAGAAGGTATAAGGAGAGAGGAGGGAGGTTAGAATTCGTATTCGGGACTTCTTGGGAAGGGATACCCGAATTCATGACCTTGGGGTTGTTTATATAGGTGTAGAGATAGGGTTTCAGTCATTATCCTTATCTAGTTGATTATCCATTAAGCAACCAATAAGATAATCCTTGAATCCTTATCACACTCGAATTCTAAGGCTTTCCAACCTTAAATTCGTCCACCATATATAAAAGATAATCCTTACCTTATTTTGTAACTATCACATAATTACAAATCAGCCCCTCTAGTTTAATTAATTACATTTGATCACAAAACTAATTATAGACCAATATTAATTAAACAAATATGATTTCTCCTTTAATATATTATTCTTATAACATATTAATAAATCATATTATCCTTTCTATCTATATATTTCTCCAATCAAGTTGCTTTGGTGAAGGCAACCCAAAAGGACCATGCACCATCGGGTCAAGTACATACCAAAATAGTTATGGACTTAGACACTAATCCAACACCAACTCATTTAACCCATTTGCACATCACTATTTTTAATTTAACTTAATTAGAAAATCCAAGAGAAAATAAAACATAACATTTTTATAATTTTTTTAACCTTTAAAATAAATTTATACTAATCTAAAATTGAAAAAATTAAATAATGTTAAAAATAACATCTAATTAAAAAACCACACTATAATAACAAAATTTAAAACCACACTACATTAACATCATTAAATCCTAAAACGACAAATGAAATAACTAAAAAGTTATACTACAAACAACAAACGACAAACGAAAATTAAAAGAAATACTTAAATTCTAAAAATAAAGGGTGATTTTTTAAAATATTCAATGCCGCTTCGTAACGAAAATATTTCATGTTATGGTGTTCGCAATACACATTTTTGTTGAGTTTAAAACGTCTTTGTTGGAAACTTCGGCCTCTCGGGTACTCATCTTGTTGGTGAATATATCATTAAACTCCTTTAATTTTTTATGCATATATTTCCATTTGGAAGCAATTTGATATGTTGAACGATCCTAACCCCAAGTCACTGCATCAAAATTATCCAAAACCAATCGCTATAAATATAACAATCTATGTTGATTCATCTGGTTATTTTCAAAAGTGTTAGTGTATGCTCGGGCCAATGCCACTTTTTCAATTTTGGTCCATTCTACACATACAAATCACGTAGGAATTACATCTATTTTAAAAAAAAAAAAAATTGAAATGAAATGAGAATGAAATTTAACAAATTAATCAATAATCATACACATACACATGCACCTAAAGCATACAATGGTCTTATATATATATATATATATATATATATATATATATATATATATATATATATATATACAGAGAGAGAGAGAGAGCTAGGTTCAGGTATTTAAAGTAATTATTGTGTTATTGTATGCACCAATCAGATTTTAGATAAATCAATCATTTAATAAATAATATAAGGGTATTATAGTAATCTTATTATTAGTTAATTATGGTAAAATAGATATATAATTGGATATTAGTTGTATTCTTAGTAAATCGCAAGAAACACGGATATATTTATAACATTCAATCTGCAACAAGATTCAAAACCCTAAATTGAAGCTAATATCGTTTTTTCCTTTTTCTCTTCTCAAATCCGATCGACACCTCCCAAAATCGCACCTCCTCTTCTTCGCGTCTCCTCCCTCCGGTCGACAGAAGCCAAATGATTGCAGCTTGCTTCTCTTTTCTCCAATCGATCGATGAAATTAACAGCTCCTTAATCTTGCTGATTGATTGGACGTAATTGTCTCCCTTTTCTTTCTCTATTTCTGATTCGAATAGCACCACACTCTTCTATTTTTTTATTGGCAAAATTGATGAATTTTGGTTGTTTGGCAGAGGTTAATGGACTTATAAGGTTGGGTGTTTGGTGATGGTGGTTGCTAGAAAGTGGTAAAAGGTGGTACTGAAGGGTTCGGTGGTGGCAGTTTGTCACACCCCAAAACCGGAACGGCGAAAACGTTCTGGAGTGGATGACGTCATGTCAAGTATCACAACACATGCATTATAGTAATCGAAGTACAACAAAACATTGCATTAATAGTAATAGTTTTATATGGTTTACTTTACAATACAACAAAGTAATACAGGTAAATGTAATAAGTACAGCATGGTAATATGCTATCTTCATCAGAAGCTCCGGGGATGTACCTGTCTAATGCTGACCTGAGAATACAAGTTATTTGAAAAGCGAGTATCAGCATTTTTACAAATGCTGGTGAGTTCATAAGCATTTAGTGGCATTTTATTCAAATAACTTTAATAAAAGTGGTAGTTTCAGTGTATCTATTACATTAGTGTCTTTTCCAGAAAATCCTATATTTTCTTTAATAAGAGCAGTCTTCTACCAAGACTGGACGGAGTTATGTGGTAAAAAGTAGTTTTTCCCTTAATCGCTATCGTTATCAAAATACAGAATTTGATTATTAAGAAATCAGGAGAATTCAGGGAAATAACATATGCCTCAGCAGTGAGGACTGCTGACTAAGGCAAAGGAATCATAGACTCCAGGAGAGTATCGAATAAACGACACGCCTGGCTTAGTCTAACAGAAAGAGACACAGACCCCAGACGGTACCAAATGAAAGGTACATCTAGTAAGGTCTAAAACAGTGAATACAATGAATACAGTGGATACAGTGAATACAGTGAATACAGACCCCAGACAGTATCAAATGAATGATACGTCTAGCAAGGTCTAAAACAGTGTGACTCCGAGAGTGGGTTTCTAGCATACAGTGTAAATTTGCTGGTGAATTACCATTACCTTAAGGCCATGAATTATAAGGTAACCTGGGATACTCGTAACCATACTAACCGACACTAGAGTACCTGACGCCCTACAAGCGTCTAGAGAATATGACATTTGTCACCCATTGGCTTGGTAGGCCGTGGACTGTAGCTAGCAGTCAGGGTGCGGGGGTGTCAATACCGTATAGATCTATACACACAATGTCCGCTCTCCCTACAGGAGACTCTGGTTACCAACTAGACGACGGAGAAGGTCGTGTCCCGAAGATGCATCCCTAATAGTGGGTAGTGGGTTTCATATGTAAGTGTTGAATTAGAGGTAGAGACTCATAACTGGACTGACTGGAGTAAACCTATATGTCTATGCTCATATACATAACATATAACTAATGAAACAAACGACCTTCGGACGGCCATCCGATCCCACCAGACCACATCTCAACGAAGAAAAGGAAATAGGGCGGACAAGCCTTCCTAAGTCCTTCGATCATTACTTATATGCATCTAGACAAGCACATACATACATCTAACTACGCTTGAGTGTGTAACAAGTGGATTCATATCGTGAAGTATAAGTGTACAGTGTGGAATAACCGAATCGTGAAGTATAAGCGTGCCAAATGTAAGTGTATCATAAAGTAGAAGTGACAACAAGAGCGTATCGAGTATAAGTGAAGTAGAAGCGGTACCAAGTATAAGTGAAGTAGAAGCGATATCAAGTATAAGTGAAGTAGAAACGTATCACTAAGTAAGAGTGTGAACAAGTATAAGCGTCTAGCAGGTATAAGTGTCTACAAGTATAAGCGAAATAGAGGCAATAACAGGTATAAACGCATCACGAAGTGAAAGCGTTATCAAGTAGGAGTTTAACTAAGAAAGAGTATCAAAATATGGAAGAAAACCTTTATTCTTGAGAAAATCACAATTTCCCTTTTATATATATATATATATATATATATATATATATATATATATATATATATATATATATATATATATATATATATATATATATATATATAAGGGAAAAATAGTAAGGGTGCATATCATCTGGCAAATGCCTGCATGCATAAAAGCCACAATGTCATTAAGGGATATTTATGTTATTCTATGGGTTCTGTTCTAATTAATGGAAGTCTTACGGAAGAGTTCCAGTTTGATAAAGGGTTAAGACAAGGAAATCCTCTTTCTCCTTTTCTTTTTATTGCGGTGATGGAGTCTTTGCATATTGCTTTTCTCATGTTATGGCAGAGGGATTTTTTTCGCCTCTTGTCATTAAACCTAATTTCAGAATTTCTCATATTTTTTTACGTGGATGATGTAGTTTTCATTAGAGATTGAAAAGTGGAGAATTTTTCTAAGATTGTCAATATTCTGTAGTGTTTTTTCTTGGCTTCTAGGTTAAAGATTAATATTCACAAATCTCGTATTTTGGGAATGGTGTTCCTTTTCAAGAAGTTGAGATGGTGCAAAAGGTTGAGTCGAGATTATCTAAATGGAAGATCGATACCCTTTCAGTTGGGGGTCGTCGCATTCTTCTTAAATCAGTTATAGGTTCTATACCTAATTTTTACATGTCGATGTTCAAGGTCCTTTCTAGTATTCTTGTTAAACTGGAAGCTTTGAGAAATGCTTTTTTTCGACGCATAGGGAAATATGAGAGGAAGATTGCTTGGGTGGCTTGGGAGAAGGTGTTGATAGCTAAAATTCATGGTGATTTGGGAGTGGGTAGTTTTTTTTTTTTTTTTTTTTTACTTTGAATAAAGCCTTTCTGTTCAAATGGATTTAGAGGTTTCGATCTTTTCCTAATTCTTTTTAGGTGCGTGTTATCAAAACTATTCATGGGGTTCATGGTCTCTTGAATTCTGATATCAGACCTAATCAACATTCAGTTTGGATTGATATTATTCGTGCCTCCTATGCTTTACGTCAGAAAAGCATTGATTTACTTAGTTATTGCAAGAAATCGATTGGTAATGGTGTTAATATTTTGTTTTGGTTGGATGTGTGGGTTGGAGACATGCTTATTAAAGATAGATTCCCACGGTTATTTGGCTTAGAGAGTAATAAGGAAGTCTCTGTTGCGGTTAAATACATAAGTAATTTGATTGTTGATTCTTTTCATCATCCTTGTTTGGGTGGGGCGGAGTCCGTCCAACTGGCAGGTTTAACCTCCATTCTGTCTTTGATTTCTCTTAACTCGAATCCTGATAAATGGTTTAATGGTTTTGGGATTTAGATACCTTGGGTAATTATTCAGTTTCTTCTGAATTTGGTGCACTTGGCTACTTTGGGTTCGGGTGGTAATGCTACTAGATGAGTGTCTTTGATTCCTATTAAAGTTAATATTTTCTGTTGGAAATGTTTATGGATAGATTACCTACTTGACAGAATTGATCTTTGAAAGGCTTGGAGATTCAATTGATTATATGCCCGAATTGTAATGATGGAATGAAATCAGTCAATCATGTGTTTTTTTCTTGTTCTGTTGCTAAGGCGGTCATTCATAGAATCTTAAAGTGGTGGGGTTTGGAGGAGCATGACTTCAAGTCTACTATTGATTGGTCTGATTGATTTGGTAACATCAAAATGAGGAAGAATTTGAAAGATGTTCTGGAAGGGGTGTTCTTTGTTGCCTTGGTGGTTTTTATGAATGTTTCCAAATATGATTGTATTTAGTAAAGGTAAAACAAAAAAGAGTATTATTTTCGATAACATTGTTTCTCATTCTTATCTTTAGTGTTCTAATAGGTCTAAGTTGTCTATTGATTGAGTGTTATGGCTTCAAGGGAAAGGTTATTTGGAAAACAAAAAAACCCTAAAAATCATAAAAATACATAAAAAAAATACCTAGAGATCACAAAACTTTTTGTGACATTTTTTAAGAAAAAACCGCAGCTTTTTAAAGAAAATCGCTAGAAAAAAAAATTTGAAAAAAAAAACTTTTTTTTATAAAAAAAATTGATTTTTTATTTTTTTTCAGCGAACTTTTATAAAAAGCTGCAATTTTTTTATAAAAAAAATTCAAAAAAAAGTTTTATTATCTCTAAGTATTTTTTTATGCATTTTTATGATTTTTAGGGTTTTTTTGTTTTCCATAGAACCTAAACCATGACTTCAAAACCCAACTCTTGCTTTCTTGTAATGGTTTAGACATTTTTATGCTATCTTCTTGCTAGTTTTGTTTTTTAATATATCTTTCTGCCATTAGAAAAAAAATAAGTCATTAAGTTTAGTCTTACCCGAGCAGAATTTTTCAAATATGTATAATTAAGAAAACGATATTCAAGGATTTTACATTGTTTATTTATTGCTTCTGTTAACCGTTAAAGACAATATTAGAAATCTGATTTGATATTGAAAGATACTGAAACTGGTTTTGATTATCTATTATACCCTAATTTGAAAGTACTTAAGCGATTAAAATAATATTGTGCCTAAAATCTAAATTAAAGTCTAAATGACCTCTATAATCTCTTTTTGGTCCATTATCGGTGGCCTTTGTGCTGCGTCTTGTATTTCTAGTTTAACAAATATGCTTTTTGTTGAGTGGGAAAAACCGGGCCGAACCATATTTCCTTTCTCATTCAGCCCAAAATAAATACTACTACAGTACATTTTATATATATATATATATATATATATATATATATATATATATAGAGAGAGAGAGAGAGAGAGAGAGAGTGTGTGTGTGAGTGAGAGAGAGATAGCTAAGTTTAAATGTGGATTGATATCTATTGTGTGAACGTGTAGATAATGTTATTATGTGAGAATTACAAAGAAAATATATTGATTGGTAATATGAATACGTTCAATCTTATATAATTATTTTAATTATTAACCATTTTCACTAATTAAATCGTCTATAAAATTATTATACATTTTTTTTAATTATTCTCATTATGTCAGAATGTTATCAGGATGTTTATTGAGTCGTATTCTGTAATAATTAAAATAAATAAAAAACAATGAATGAGAACAAAAATGAATTACTAAACAACATATTTTCTTAGTAATTTTCATAAAATAGCATTATCCATACGTCCACACAATAGTTGTCAATCCACATTATAACCTAGCCCTATATATATATATATATATATATATATA